>NW_023494810.1:27599631-28222131 GCF_904425465.1 Colossoma macropomum
TTATTATAACTGTCCTAAAAATGCTAATATAGTTAATAGTGAGTAGAAAATTAATGACCAGTTCTCTCAATCAAATTAGCTAAAAGCTAACTTTCTACCAACTTTCTTTCATAGTTAACAATGTTAGCATGTTTAGTGCTTCTTTCGCTTGTTCTTCTTTAGAATCCAGCAACCCTGCTGAAAAGACCAGCACACACTGGCATGAATTCCATGCTGGTTTAAATGGATTTATGCTGGTGTAGTGCTAGTGTGGCGCTCTTTTGGCATAGCAGCATCCAAAACACAACATATGCTGGTTTTGTTGGTGACCAGCATATTAACTTCCATTGTTTCTGACCAGCATCCAAAACACAATATATGCTGGTTTTGCTGGTGACCAGCATATTGGCTTCCAGTATTACTGACCAGCATCCAAAACACAACATATGCTGGTTTTGCTGGTGACCAGCATATTAACTTCCATTGTTTCTGACCAGCATCCAAAACACAACATATGCTGGTTTTGCTGGTGACCAGCATATTGGCTTCCATTGTTACTGACCAGCATCCAGAACACAACTCATGCTGGTTTTGCTGGTGACCAGCATATTAACTTCCATTATTACTGACCAGCATCCAAAACACAACATATGCTGGTTTTGCTGGTGACCAGCATATTAACTTCCGTTATTACTGACAAGCATCCAAAACACAACATATGCTGGTTTTGCTGGTGACCAGCATATTAACTTCCATCATTACTGACCAGCATCCAAAACACAACATGTGCTGGTTTTGCTGGTGACCAGCATATTAACTTCCATTATTACTGACCAGCATCCAGAACACAACATATGCTGGTTTTGCTGGTGACCAGCATATTAACTTCCATCATTACTGACCAGCATCCAAAACACAACATGTGCTGGTTTTGCTGGTGACCAGCATATTAACTTCCATTATTACTGACCAGCATCCAGAACACAACATATGCTGGTTTTGCTGGTGACCAGCATATTAACTTCCATTATTACTGACCAGCATCCAAAACACAACATGTGCCAGTTTTGCTGGTGTCTATGCTGTTTTTTCTAGGAGGGTAGTGATTCTCTTTAGCCTAGCTAGCGACAGACTACCATTCTCATGATAGCTAGATGCTAGTTTCTACTAGATTTAATTCATCGTTCAAGATGCTAGCACACTTGGCTAACTGTGATAGGCTAATACTGAATGAAAAGGGACCATTTTCATGATGTCTTTTTCTAGATGGTACTTAATTCCTACAAACATTTTTATTCATTGTTTGACTGACTCTTAATGATACACTGACTGTGAATGAAAACATTGGTATTTGTTTTGCAGCTAACTAGTTAGCTTCCACTCATTCTTAAGGTTTTAGCATGTTTAACCGGATGAAGACTAGCAGAGACCTTCCATGATCTCCTACTACTAGCTTTCACTCATTGTTTGGAATGTTAGCATGTCAGGCTATTTTTATGATTTCTGCAGATTTGTTTTAGCTTTTGGGTCATTCTACAGAAACGTCCATATTTGTGTCCCTAGCGTTTACAGATATATTACACTTGTTAGGGTTACAATTTATTTATACTTTAAAATAAAACAATAATTTATTTTAACAATTACACCGTCTTGAGCCTCAATTCAGCGATATTGGTTTCTAAATCAATCATATAGAATTCCAGGCACCACAGAAGAGCTCGTCCTCAGTCATGTGTAAAGGCTGAGGCCATATTTTGAAGAATAAAACTCGTTTTATTTCAATTACTTCAATTTTAACTACAATAATCTACACATGACTGTGAAATAGATGATTTAAATGACTTAAAGAAAACAAATGGCAAATAAATATTATAAAATATATAATGAAAGTTGTGGTCCCCAGGAGTCGTGTCACTGGTGTTATCGTGTAACAAAAAATCTCTTATTTTGAAATAAAAGTCACACTGATGACATCACTTGACTTCCTTCTATCTATTTTCTGAGGATCCATGAAGAAAAGAGCATTGTGAGTCCACTGTGTCTTTCAGTTTTCAGAAATTGTCTTATTTAGCTCATGATTTCATATGAAGCTTTTAGCTGAAGTCACTGGTGTGACCTACTTTATTCTGAGGTAATTGTGAAAAAATAGAATACAAATGGATTCAATTACATATTTTAGTGGATATTCCATGATTGACAACATGTGGTTTGATGCTCTGTAGCAGCCATTTTGTAAAATGCATTTTCATTAAAAATGTCTCTGGTGTTACCTTCCTTATGTGTAACACCAGTGACGATTGGTAACACCAGTGACACCTATGGATGTATAGAAAAATGGACGTTTCTGTAGGATGACCCTTTAATCATACATTATTATTAGCTTTATCATTTATCATTGGGTCTTTTAAAGTACTAAGCGCTAACATATGCCTATAAGCTAGCATTTTCTTTTCCAAGCTTTCAGAGCCTGAGGTGAGCGTCTATAACTGAAAGTACCGCATGCCCGATGGTACGAAAGCACACGGGATGAAGGATGACAAGAAAGACGAGAAGAAGAGAGATGGAGGAAGGGGGCATTCTCTCCAGTCCTCCTACCGGCCCCACTAACTCATCCCTTCCTGTGTCAGAGTTAATTGAAGTGATCAATCAATCTAGAGACGTCCCTCAGCGAGAGGGAAAGTGAGGACAGGAGAAAGAAAGAGAGGGAGGGGGGGGGGTTTCCGCCGAGATACGTAAAAGCTGCTTGACCCATCAGTGTAATGAATTTACTTTGTCTAAACAGAAGCATAATCTGTCACTCATAGAAGAAGAGGCAGAAAACCACTCCACTTTCGCCTTTTCCCTCAAGGGGGAACGAGGAGAGAGAGAGAGAGAGAGAGAGAGAGAGAGAGAGAGAGAGAGAGAGAGAGAGAGAGAGAGAGAGGGAGCGAGCGAGAGGGGGCTCCATATAAAACACATTAGAAAGTTTATAATGAAATTGGAGACGCAAAGAGCGGCTAGGAAAAGTAATCAGCGAAGGCCTTTCTGACAGAGAAGATGTTGTGTTAGCGTGGTTAGATGTCCATTTATCAAAAGTAATTTTCCTTAGCCCTTATTCGATAGAGAGAGAGATAGAGAGAGAGAGAGTGAGAGAGAGAGGGAGAGAGAGAGGGAGGGAAACAGAGAGAGAGATAGGGAGAGGGAAAGAGAGAGGGAAGGAGAGAGAGAGAGAGAGAGAGAGAGAGAGAGAGAGAGAGAGAGAGAGAGAGAGAAGGAGAGGGAAAGAGAGGAAGAAGGGGAGAGAGGGAGAGAGAGAGAGAGGGGGAAGGAGAGAGAGAGAGGGAGGGAGAGAGGGAGAGAGAGAGAAAGAGGGAGGGAGAGAGAGAGAGGGAGAGAAGGAGAGGGAAAGAGAGGAAGAGGGGGAGAGAGGGAGAAAGAGAGAGGGAGGGAGAGAAGGAGAGGGAAAGAGAGGAAGAGGGGGAGAGAGGGAGAGAGAGAGAGAGAAAGAGGGAGGGAGAGAGAGTGAGTGAGAGTGAGAGAGAGAGAGAGAGAGAGAGAGAGGAAGAGACAGAATAGCTGATCCAGAATGACTTGCTCAGCTGTTAAAGTCGTTTCTCTCCACTCTGGATTTTCGTGTCAGGCTACAAAATGGACTCTGACATTTTATACATTTAATAGAATCTCATGCTGATCAAAAAGAGAGACAGTCAAAAAAAAAAGAAGAAAACAAGAAAAAAGAAAGAAAAAAAGCCTTCAGTCACTTAGAGTCAGTGACCCACACTGCATCTACTCCTCCTTCTGCCCTGTGTTCTCTTTTAATTGTGCATCTATTGTTTTTATTATTCCTTACCTTTAACTTTCTTTTTATTCTTTCTTTCTTTCTTTTCTTCCTGTCTTTCTTCATTTTTTTCGTTCCTCCTCTTTCTTTCTTTCTTTCTTTCTTTCTTTCTTTCTTCTTCCCAACTTTCTTTTCATTTTCATCACTTCTTTATTTTAATTTCTTCTGTCTTTCTTCCTTCATTTCTTTCTGTCTGTTGTTTTTTCTTTTTCTCTTCTTTCTTTCTTTCTTTCTTTCTTTCTCCTTCATCCCAACCTTATTTTCATCTGTTTTTATCACTTCTTTATTTTAATTTCTTCTGTCTTTCTTCCTTCATTTCATTGTCTTTTTCCTTTCCCCTTCTTTTTTCTCTTATCTTCTTCCATTTTTTTTCTCTTCTTGTTTCCTTCTTTCCCTACCTATTCCTTATATACACAAAACACACATACACACAAACATACACACACTCACACAAACACACACATACACACACACACACACACACACACACACACACACACACACACAAACACACCAAAACACAAACACACAAAGACACACAAACACACCAAAACACAAACACACAAAGACACACAAACACACACACACAAACACAATCACACACACACACACTGGTGTAGTGGTCTGTCAGTGCAATGTGTGGTGCAGGGTTGGGTTTTTTCTTCAGGGTCTCAGTACAGACCTGGCTTTCCTTTACACACACACACACACACACACACACACACACACACACACCACCTCAAGCCACAGCCTGACTCACAGCCAGCAGAGAAACACCACACACACGCTTGCATGCCTACACACACACACACACAGAGCTCACAGTTTGGCAGGACCCTCGTCTCCTGGAAAAGCTGCTCTCTCCACTGTGTGTCTGTGTTTTATTAACAGAGAGGAAGTTGCAACACTGAGCAACTAAAATACAGATTGAAAATGCTTTATTAGATCAAGCGTTAGATCACTGTAGAGGAACAAGAAGAACACAGAACAGACGAAGTGAGAGAGAACCTTGTTTCATGTCAGGTACCCTAAAATTCTCAGTTATTATCAGTCTACCACCTAACAAAACCCCAGGGTCAGTCAAGGTTAACCCTTTTAGGCTTGCAGTAAGGCCTGTCTGTTTCACACAGCTTTATGTTTGACAGTCAAGTATTATAGCACGACCTCAGTTAGTGAGATACGGCACTTAATGAACATCAAGCTTACACAGTTTTAGACGGTATCTATGGTAAAAAAAATCACATTTCTATGTATCTCATTAAAAAGAACAACAAAAAGCTGAGAACGAGACACCAATGAAGATGGAAGATGCTGATCTGTATGGAATCAAAAGAGCAAGAAATGCACCATGCAGCAGGACAAACTATCCATGTTTTCTACAAATTCACATGATGGATGGAAGGAAATGGTCCACATTGAGAACCACAGGCTTGGTAGTGTGATATGTCCAATTTCATGAGAAAGAATGCATCAGTGATGCTCTAAATACAACATAGAATTTCATTCTGGTGGAACAGGCCACCTCGATAGATGGCGTTTAGTGCTATAATGTAACATTAATGGGTGACTGATATAAATGTATGTTTGTCACTATGTGTTTTAGTCACATTCCTATATGCTAGCTATGCTAGTCTTGCTAAGAACTAGTCACAGTATAGCCACTACTTCAGACTTCTACAGCACTGCACTGTTGGATGGTGCTCACTGTTGGTACACTGTTAGATATATCTCGTTCATCCAGGTACAAACAATGTAAATGTACCCTCAGAGGTACAACAGTGATTTTGAGGTCCTAAATAGGTTTTTCTCTCTGTGAGTTTGTGTGGTCTACCTCTTTGTGGCTGAGCTGTTGTTGCTTCTCGGTGCCTCCATTTCACAATTTAATCACTGAGCTCATCAGTTCGACCCATTCTACTGCCAGTGTTTGTCTATCGAGACTGCAAGGCTATGTGCCTAATTTTATCCAACTGTTAGCAATGGGTGTGGCTGAAACACCTGAACTCAATAATTAGGAGGGGTGTCCCAATATTTTTGTCCATTATCGTGTATCAGGTTTGCCCAACAGAACACCAAAAAAGGTAAGCAGAGTCAAGTCGAGTTGAGCCAGTACCATGTGGTGGAAAACCGGCTACCTTTAGGGAACATGGTGGTATCGTAATCCATTGCAATTATGTTTTTAAGTTGTATTGACTCCACATACCCTGACTTGACTCTGGGCTTTTATTTTATTGTTCTGTTTTAAAACGTTAAGTTTTGAAATGGTACAAATACATACTTTTTCCCTGGAGAAACTTATTTAAGGTGCCACTGTTGTACCTTTGAGGGCTCATTTACATTGCTTTGCCATGATGAACAAAAATGGACATTCACTGTAGCTTTATTTCTAACAGTTTATCTGGAAGTTCATTTTACTTGCAATATGGGAGACCTTGCTAAATGTGTGCAGTGCTTTAAGAATGTGTATGTGAGCATTTGAGAGCAGCGACACTGTGTCCTGAAATGTGAGCAAGCAATAAAGTAAAATTGTAAATCATTAAGATGTAAAAGTGATTCAGAGTGGTTTGATGTGAAATGCTCCATTCTAGACAAACTTACCAAGTCAGAATTGTTCACTGTGTAGATGATGGTAACCAGACGTTGGAGGAGTTTAATGCCTCTGAAAGCTCCCTCGCAGAAAGTTATTACATGTACTGTTTATGAATACCCTGAGACATTGTTTTATGATAGTTCTGAGATGGGTTTGGCCTAAAAGAGAGGTACATGCAGGGTGATGTAAGGTAAAATAAGACCCAATAGACTTACTGCTTCAAATGCAGCACTATTTTAACATTATCAGCATTACATACAAACACTCAGAAGACATGTGTAGGTTCACTGGTCATTTTGGATGGTAAATAAAATGGCTATATTTGTGTTGTAGACATTACAACCTCTAGTTCCTATCACCCCCACTGTAAAGAAATCAGTAGGTCAGAGTCAGTTTCTCCACAATAAACCACTCTGAATGACTCTGTTTACATGTTAACTACTTAATTATACCGAAATCCCCTTTAAAAGGTAAAATCCCCCTCCCTGCGCTGGAGGGAATTCCACTTTATGCTTAGAGAAAAGTTTTTTTTCCATGTGTAAAGAGCTTCAAATGCCCATCGTTAATTAGTAGGTAAATGGTATGTATGCTAAGCCGCTCATGACTCAGAG
The DNA here is from genome assembly GCF_904425465.1 of Colossoma macropomum. Lineage (NCBI taxonomy): Eukaryota > Metazoa > Chordata > Actinopteri > Characiformes > Serrasalmidae > Colossoma > Colossoma macropomum. Next base: position 27,606,626 of record NW_023494810.1, read on the forward strand.
TCACACCTTGTTCAAACAGGCCACCCATGCTGGGCGCTGCCATGCCAGCTGTTCCTTCATTTTAAGTTCAGATAGAGGCAAAAAGAAAGAGAAAAAAGAGGGATAGAAAAATAGAGAAGTAGAGAAATGCGGCATGAAAGAAGACAGAGAGAGAGAAACAAGAAGAAGGACAAGAGAAAACGCATTTCAAAGACTAAACCAAAGTAAACAGCTCCTTCTCAAGCTCTTTGGGATGATGTGATGAGTCGTAGCGATGATGATGATGATGATGATGATGATGCCGCAATCTGCCGACCATGACGCAGGAGAAAAAGCAGGAGATGGAAGACAAGAGAGGAATAATGAGAGCGAGGAGGACAGTGACAAACATCACACGCGCGCTCTCCGACAGATGTTTCTGATCTGTTTACCCCGGTGATGAAGAGGCCCGATGAAGACGCCACTCTCAGTGGAAAACTCTACGCTCTCTGACCGTTACCAAAACACACAGTCAGTGCGCCGCATCACTCATCCCATCAACTCAGCCATGGTCCTCTAGCCTCGGTTAACTCCTCCTTGGCTGTCTATACTGGAGGGAATTCCACCCAAAGCTGGTTTTATATATTTACATGTACAAACATTCGCGTGGTAGAGGCTTTCAGCCAAAGTAACTTCCAAATGAGGCAAGTACAATCCAACCATATGAAAAGAACTTCAATGCAAGTGCTACATGACTGTGTTTCCCAGTGGCGTAGTGGTGTATGGATAGGTGGGTATACTGTGCCTTCTTAGGGCCTTCCCCCAACACCGTCCACCATCCGCACATTGTGAGCACACACGATTTCCCTATATACTCTGTATAGTGAGGGGAACAATACGTATGACTTGAATGTATGACTTGAACTAAAAATGTTTTTGGGCAAATTGGGCATAAAGAAAAGATTTCATGCAACACACAGCAATCAAAGGCCACTTTTCCACTATCAAGCCAAATGGTTCTCAGGGCCATACTGGGCTGTTCTATGCTGGTCGGGGTTCGTGAGACCGGTTACAGTTTCTTTTTTCCATCTGTTGTACTGCTAAATCGGAACCAGGAAATACCCAAGAAAACTACACAAACGAGTGGCTAACTGCTAACAGGCTAATAGCCATGAACACACCACCCACCACAGAACACATCTGATTCCATCTGTCACTCCAACCCTAGTCTCTCAGCGTACTCTCAGAGTCTTTATCCTCTATATGGGTGTTATCAGAGCATCTGTTACTGAAACAGACTGTACTGTGGTGGGTTTTACCTGTAGCCGGATAAATAGCTACATTAGCATTAGCGTCGGCTGGCAGGCTACAGCTCAAAGCACCACAGAACAAGTCTATCTTTCTGTCACTTCAACACCAGTCATTCAAATTTGTGCTCTCAAATCCTGTTCATCCTCTAAACGGGTGTTTTTAATCATCAGTTTGCTGGAACTGAGCTCGCACTGCAGTGGGAGGCACTCTGCACTCGTGTTAGCTTAGCCTAGCAGACTACAGCTTAAGGCACTTCAGAACAGTTTTGGCTTTCTGTCACTCCACTATCAATCAGTTGACTTCACTGTCAGTGTTGTAAGTTTTTATCATGTATACTTGTAACAGCAGAGCACCAGTTAGTTGAATCGAACCTGCACTGGGGTGTTCGGATCTCTTCAGCTATGCTAACTAAGAGAGAGGCCAAAGAGCTTCCTAAAGTTCTCAGTGACAACATTATTACACAACATGTGAATGGAAAAAAGCTCCCAGCACTAACAAAGACCTTAAACGTACATGCTGGTTCAAATGGTTCAATAATCTGCAAGAGGAAAGTTGATTGAACCACAACTAATCGTCTCCAGACAGGTGCGCCTTGCAAGATTTCTCTCTGACTAATGATAAAGAGGGTAAGAGAGAAGCAGTAGTCGTTCAAAAAGAGATGTAGGTTGACTCAAAAGCACCAGGAACAGCAGAGAGCAATAAGAAATGAACTGCACTGCTATCATCATCCCTACACCCCATGCAAAACTGCTAAAAAAGAAGCACAGAGATATGTGTAAAAAATACACAAAACAAAACAAAAATAGAAATTATTGGCAATAATTCAACTTGTCTGGAGAAAGAAGTGTACATAGTGCCAAGAACACCATACCCACAGTGAAGTATGAGGGTGGGAGCATCACGATATGGGGCTGCTTCTTTGCAAATGGCACTGGGTCATTACAGGTCAATGAAAGAAGCATGAAAGGGAAGTAACGCAACAAGTCAAAGCAGTCATGTTACAAAATGAACCACACTAGAGTTTACTGAAAGCGAACCCCAGATCACTGATTTCAGGAAAACCAGAGGTTGGTTCTCCGGACTGCTCCCAGGCTCGAAAACAGCTTTTACACTTAACCAAATGAATCAGACTCGCAGAGCAAGCGGTCCTGGGTCTGGGAAAAAAGCTCTAGTGTGAAAACGCTCTTAGAGGAGAATTCAATTCCATTGGCCAAGAAACTGAATCTGTGAAGAAGATGGATGTTTCAGCAAGACAATGACCCCAAACATACAGCCAAAGGCTGTATAACCAAGACTCGTTTGTGAAAAAGGTGTAGAAGCTTGCATGACCAAGCCAAACGCCTGACTTGAACCTCACTGCCAATTCCTAGAGGATTGTGAAACTGTGAGTTCATCAGAGGGAGCCTCGTAACTTTGAGGAATTGAAGATGGTTTGAAGAGGAATTGGCCAAAACTGAACCACAATGCTGCAAAAAGCTATCTTTGTCCAAGCCTACAAAGTGCATCTACATGGTAGACATTCCTGATAAAATGCCCAATGAGTATGCAAGCTATGTGTACCTAATAAACTTGGTGTATAATGCAGGTGGAGCCCATGAAGTGGTCAGTTAGTTCTACAAGGTAGGGGCTTCTAATAAAGTGGATGGTGAGTGTATGTCATCACAGAAGCATCCCACTGCATTAAGTGACATGGACCTTACAGGCCATACAGACTGATCCTCCTGGATTCACTAGCAAGATGATATCACTGCTACATCCTTCCTGGCGCTACTCAAGCCCTCAGAACATCAGAACATCTCACGGGAGCGCAGGGATGACCCTATCTTCAACCTGTCAATCACAGCGTCTTGATGAACCCTCCTCTAGGTCCCAGCAGGCCAATCAAACAACATTGAGATCAGGAATTTCACTAACACTGTCAAGCAGCCTGAATTAAATGTGAGGTTTAGAAGAGGAAGAGCTATATTGAGAGTGTCAGTGGCTAATGCCAGAGCAGGGTGCTTCCTTTCTGCATTAAAAGCTAGAGCTTGTTAGCAACTAGTGCTGCAAGACAGATTTCTGGCTATCCCAGAGAATCAGGTTGGTTTTGTCACTCAATGTGGTCAAGAGCCACTACTGCTAACCACCTCAGGAAGGAGCAGTAGGGGCCAGTATGGGCAAAAAATTCTCTCATGATATAAATAAGATGACTGACAGTTTTGGTATATATCACAATATAGTATATTTATATATTTTTGATTTTGTCATAAAATCATTTTTGATGCTCAAGTAAACCTTCTTTGTAGATGCCGTATTATTCTGTATGTCTGCTCACTTTTAATGAGAACCATATTTAACAACTGAGGTAAATCTAAAATATTTTTTTTTTGGCTGAAAGAATAAAAACAGAAATAAACAATGTATAGACAGATGTCAATATTGCTTTTTAATCCTAACAAGATAAAGCTGAGTTTCTGTAAAGCCCACAATGGCTTCTCTGAGTGCGGCGAACATGGTGTGCTGAATGTTGTTTAACATCCAAAAGTCATTGGTCTCTTATATGTGCTTTTAATTTGATATAGACTCAGCTTAATTTTACAACTCTTATAAGGTGATTTAGGCTATCAAAATATCCAAATTATCCTTTAATGCTGGTAATATTTTCTGATAAGGACATGCGCTGGCTTCTTGTTTGCATTCTCCCGTTCCATCTTAAATGGAGTTGCATTCCGGCACCTGAGGCATTGTAACAACAACTGCTGCACCATTTAAGGTGGAACAGGAAAAAGCTTTGAATTTTTGATGTTGGTAGAATTTTTTGATAACATGATTTAATCAAAATGTCCTACCCAGAGATTTTATGTACACAGCTACCTATATATATATATATGTGCTACGGGAGGACATTTTGACAAAGAAGCACAATTCATCAGAACACTGGTACTAGGCTATCACATGCTAGGCTAATGGCTAACAGCTAACCCCAAGAGACTGGCTTTCCTTCCACTCTCTTTTCCCCCGTTCACTCACCAACCTAGTACAATCTGGTGTCTTTGACAATAAACTGGACTAACTTACCTCAGGCTACACCTCACAATATGGAGAAGTGAAGGAATCAGAGTATTTTCCATAGTTTGTACATCATGTTATCTGCATTTGCGCACATAGCGGCATAACAGTAATAAATAGACTAGTACCTTAGGAGGAATTTCAAGATAAACCAGTATATGACCTACTACGAAGGGGCCACTTAAATGAAATGCAAAATGACCAATCACAGACTGTTGTTTTAGCATGACTTGCATGACTTGTAGGGGCAGAAGACCAAGAATAAGCCTGACAAAAATACATACACATAGCAGTAATCTTAGTCTATATGATCAAGGTTTTTGGAACAATGCATGAAATGTCCAAATCCCTCCAACAGACCAGGGATCAGCTCAAGCTGAAGGTCACAGTGGTGTTTCAAAGAATTGTCCAGAAAATCCTGGTTCAGATGGTTGCTGCCCAGCCATCTCTGCCTAGGAATGTCCAAGCGTTGAATCAGCAGTAAGTGATAACAGACTCTTGCGATCTATGCCTTATTTCTGAGGCTTATTACAGGAAAGAGAAAACATCCTTTATTCCCAATCTAAACCTCCCTCTCAAACCAACCATAACAATTACGGCCACTCTTGCATTCCAACAAATTTTGCCACGACAAACGTGAAGAGAAATGATGGTTCGCAGGCTGCGAGTGTTGCCTCAGCAGACGGTTTGAATTCTTCTCCTCTTGCTCAAGAGGCCTGCGGTTTTTGGGGGTGTAAACATACAAAATGCTTGCTCCCCTCATCAGCCCTGTCATCAAGAGCCCTGCCAAACAGCGCAGCGCTCGAGCTGAACCCGCTCCGGCCCGAATGACGCAAAACATATGCTGCCCGCACCCATTAGCAACCTGATTGCCTTTAAAGGAGCTGGAACAATGGGAGAAGTCAAGCAGGTCTGACCATAAAATCGAGGAGAAGTGTTCTAAAGGGGGTGATCATCTCACTGAGGGAGCTGCACGCTGCTTCAGTCGAGGAACAGCTGTCTTTCTAACACAAAGGTTTGGTATTATACCTTGTCAGGACATACACGCTCTTACACATGAAGGTGCCAAAAAGGGTTCTCTGGAGAGATGCTAAAGAAGAACCACTTTTGGTTCTCTCAAGAACCTTTCAACAAATGGTTCTTTAAAGAGGGATGTGGTAATGAGATATGCAAGCATAAAGAACCTATTTAAAGTATAGAGGACATTCATATAATGTAAAGATTCAATACTAATTATACGTTTTTCCTTGAACTCTACATCCAGGCCATAGAAACCTTTATTTATATAAACCTTGTATGTTTGAAAAGATCAGCTGCCCTTTACATTGTGGGAACAGTGAGATGACCCAAAATTACCTTGAATGAAATCTTGTGATATATATATATATATATATATATATATATATATATATATATATATATGCTGAAGCATTAAGATTTCCCTTCACTGGAACTAAGGGTTCTAGGCCAACCCCTGAAAAACAACCCCATAGCATTATCCCTCCTCTACCAAACTTTACAGCTGGCACAGTACAGTCAGACTGCCAGAAGCGTGATTTGTCACTCCACAGTGTATATATATATATACACACACACACACACACACATTTCTTATATTTATTTATGTAAGTACCATTATTTAAAATAGCGTGTCCACCTTTACAAAAGGGGCTCTTTCTCTTTAAGGGTTCTTTAATAAAGGCAACAGTTATAGAACCTGCCAACTGTAGTGATAAATGAAAAAGCTGAAATCTAAATGGCTGAGATTTCCTCCTGCATCCCAAACCGCATACTAGCATGCTAAATTGTGTGTAAAAAACAGTGCAGTATCATTAGAAGTACACTAATTAGCATAGTAGGTGAAGTACAGCAGTGTGTGGTTTGGGACGCAGCACTAGCCAATGTTAAACCATCTAGCAGCTCCAGCTGATTATAGCTCTGCGGCTGCTCGTTAGCTGCTCATTAAACATTTCCAAGCAAAAGTTTAAGGTATTTCCGGATTAAGGATGTGTTTATTGAGCCAAACTGGATGTCTACAAATTTTTTCTGTGACATAATGTTGGCTTCTTATTCGCCAGCTTCTTTTCTCGAAATTCATTCTACATATAAAGTGCCTGAATGTAACTGCAGCACCATTTAAGGTGGAACAAAAAATGTTAATAAGAAGCTGGCAAATAAGAAACCAACTCTAGCTTAATTATGTTAGTTATTTAAGAGCTTTGGCAGGTTTGGTAGCCATGTTTATTGTTTTTTTGGTTGTTTGTTTGTAAATAAAATCTCACGTATTGGAATTGCCTGAACTTGAGAGGTGTGCAGGTTACACAGATCCAGTCCAGGAATCAAGCTAATCTTGTAATCGTATTGTTCTAAGGAGACGGCATCCAGAGTGTCCCCATATCTTTTCATCTTTTTTGTGGTCATTCTGGCTATTTTGCTTTGTCTTCATCTACCTGGAGGATTGTAGCTACAGCAGCAGTGACCAGACGAGCTACATCAGAGCACAGAGTTACAGCTTTCCTGCCAAAATGGCGGCAGGTGCATTCTTAATGGCATAACTGAGTATTATAAATATAACACCAGAAAGGGTTCCAATAGTGTTAAATCGAAGAACCTGTTTTGGTACTATATAGAACCTTTGTTAGGAGTGTGTGTTTAGTTTCTGCGCTTTTCACCAAAGCCAAAACAACACACATACACCCACAGCACATACACACACACACACACACTCTTTCTCTCTCTCACACACACACCCACACATACAGTGTCCACCCAGGATGACCTCTCTGTGTGATACTGTGGCACAATCAATCAGCAGATATTAGTTTTATTGACAGGACTCAGCAGACACCACGGTCAAGTGGTACACACACACACACACACACACACACACACTCACGCACACACACACTCACACACACTCATGCTATTGATTCTGCCAAACAGATGTGATCACACACCATAACCACTCTTCCTCCTTTGGGAGGATATAGGATTATATATAGCTTATAAATATTTCACTCAGAGTAATAATATCGCTACGCTACATTATGCAGGCAAACAGGATGGAAGGATAAAAAAGGACAAAGAACAAAGAAAAAAAGGTTGGAGGTCTGGAAAAGCAGCAGTGGTGACCTAATCTTTGATTAGCAGGACTAAGCCAGTTCCAGAGCCCTGTGTATTCATGAAGTGTCTGACAGACATAATACTGATCTCTGATCAAAGCATATGCTGAAACACAGCTGATCTAAAACCAGCTTTATAAACACAGGCCTCAATCGAACCCTCCAGAGTCACAGCTATCACACAAAACAATGTTCCACTCAAAGAACAGTGAAAAGAAAAGGAGAAATTCTATTGAAAGTGCAGATTCTAAACTTTCAGATCCACGTTTGTGTAAGCACAGTATGGGCACCTCAAATAACAAGTCAAAATAAGTTAATTCATACAAAAAAATGCAAATAAATAGAAACTGTGCATTAGAAAAGACACAGAAAAGTGTCATATTCATGTTTTAAATGTCATTTGACCGGGGGTGTCCAAACTTTTGCAAAAGACTGTAAGTAGAAGAGGAGATGTGTTGTTAATAGTTTAATTTGATGAAAAGATATTGATCGTACAGTCTTGTTTTGTGGTAAAGAAAAGACATCAAGAAAAGACCTCCTTCACAATTTTTGTCAGTTCTAGACATAAATAGAAAAAAAAGTGAATATTTTTAGAGTTTGTAAATTTGATACGAATGTATTACATAATCTACATAATTAACCCATTCATTCCCATATTTTCCCAATGCATTTTACTCTTTGGTCAGCCCCAAGACACAAAAAATATAGCTATACAATCATGTATCGATAATAGACCCTTAGATTATTTCTACCAAATGTGGTAGTCGCATCTTAATTATATCATATTTTACCATCTTAATTGTGTAAAAGCATCGTCATCATTCTCAGGTGAACACTTGACATAAATGGCTGTGGACATTTGACCAATTACACCTAATTTTCATATGTAATTAATGTAACCTCATCATTTAATCCATTCATTTGTACTTTATCATCCACTGGAAAACACAACCCCAACTTTTTTAGATCTTTACAAACAATATAAAACATTAGATTGGATTAAATGGGATACTTGCATAAGTATGTGACAAAAATAGAAAAACAACAGTAGTAAAAAGTAAACAACAATAATAACTGTAGGCCTCTAAGAGTTAACACTGGGCTGGGATCGAATGTATGTAGTGATGTTAGTAATGTAGTTTAACATGTGACAGAGAGAGAGAGAGAGAGAGAGAGAGAGAGAGAGCAGACAGGAAACAGTGGAGTTAACAGTGCTCTGGAGGACTGGCAGCCTTTTTATGGAGTCTAACTGCAGAGGGGAAAGAGGCATCGCGCTCGCTGACAGCGCCGTGTAAATGCTACGAAAAAAAAACCCTCCACTGCGCCGGTGTCAGCTCGTCCAGCAGCTCTGCAACGCTGCCTTTCATTCCTCTCAGAGGGAGGAAGACCTGCTTCTCCTCCTTCTTTCCTCACTTGTTCTCTGCCTTTACTGCCTTTACCTTGTTCTCTCTGTTGTCACCCTCTCCTCCAGTCTGCCTGTCATTCTCTCTCTCTCTTTATCTCTCTTTATCTCTCTCTCCCTCTGTACAAGTGATGCATTAAGCAACAACCACAGGGGACTCCACTGAAATCCAATTCCACTCAAACAGATGATATATATCAGAGAGAGAGAGAGAGAGAGAGAGAGAGAGAGACAGAGAGAGAGAGAGAGAGAGAGAGAGAGAGAGAAAGAAAAAGATAGTGAGAGACAGAGGACAGACAGAGGACAGACAGAAAGAAAAGAGATAGATAGATAGATAGATAGATAGATAGATAGATAGATAGATAGATAGATAGATAGATAGATAGGGGAAAGAGAGCAAGTGACAGAGAACAGAGAAAAGAGAGAGGAGGAGAAAGAGAGACAGGGCAGAGAGAAAGAAAAGACAGAAAGGGGACAGAGAAAGAGAGAGCGAGAGAGTGACAAACAGAGCATAGAGAGAAAGAAAAGAGAGGGCACAGACAGAGAGAGAGAGAAAGAACAAGAGAGCAAAAAAGATAAAGAGCAAGATAAAGTGAGAAAGGGAGGGTAAAAAGAAAACAGGAAAGAAAGAGAAAGGGAGAGAGAGAAAGAGAGACAGAGGGAGAGAGAAGGAGAGAAACAGAAAGAAAGAGAGAAAGAAACAGCACAAGCAGAGGGGGAGAGAGACAGAGGGAGACAGAGAGAGAGAGAGAGACAGAGAGAGAGAGACAGAGACTCATTAGAGAAGAGCAGAGGCTGGTCAGCTGTGTACTGTGGAGAGCAGACACACTCCTGTCTCCTTTGTTTGGTATTGTTTTCTGAAATGTGTGTTGCGTCTCTTGGCTCCACGTCCCGTGTGTGTGTGTGTGTGTGTGTGTGTGTGTGTGTGTGTGTGTATGATATGGCGTGGGAATGATTAAATCATAAAGAGACGCAGGAAAAAGTCGAAAAGCATCTGTAGCGCTGTAACACAACACCCCCACCCCCCCAGTCTCTCTCCCACAGTAACTCCTGCTCGCTCGCCCCTCCTCTCCACACCCAACAATAGAGAAGGCAATTAGCAGCAAATTCAGCCACTTCTTTATTGAAAGGCTATTGAGTGGATCTTTTCCCTGGTGGGGTATTTATAGAAGCGGGCCACACTGCAGGCCTGTCAAACACACCACGCTGTGAGGGGCTCAGAACGGCCCACTCACGCTCCTTTCAGAGTCAAGAGCCTTACTGGCTGCGGCAGCGGGGCAGCTTTCTCTTCATAGAACTTTCTAGATAGTGAAAAAGCAAGAACATTCTTAAAATGAAATAAATGAAATAAAAAAAAGGGAAATTTCACCTTTTTTATTTTAGTGTAATTTGTTCATTGAGAATTACGTTTCCTGCATTCCGCCCAGTGACTGCTGGGATATGCTCCAGCACCCCCCCATGACCCAGAAGGATAAGCAGCTTAGATAATACATGTGTGTGTGTGTGCGTGTGTGTGTGCGTGTGTGTGTGTGTGTGATTATGATGCACTGATACACACTGAAATCATTTCACCACATTGTGTTTCTTTATAGCACAAAAATCTATGAAACTCCAGCATTCAACAATTTTGAAATTTGGTGGAGTTGCTCTTTAAGTTCCAATCAGTGTAATAGGTAATCATGCACTCAGATAATGAAGAGCATGTCAGAGATGCAGCGCTCTGTGCTGCTAGACGGAAAAGCCAATAAATCTTTTCCAGCTGAAGGCACTCACCGGTCACTTTTTTAGAAACACCTCCCCTGTGGCTCCACCTTGCTGGTGTAAAGTTAGAGACTGTAGTTCATCTGTTGATGCTCAGTTTGTGTTAGACATCCTCTAGCCCTTCATTAATGGTCAGTTTCTGACCATAGAGCTGCTCTTGGATGGATATTTTTGGCTGTTTCTAATAAAGTGGCCAGTGAGTGGACATAAAAAGAAAGATGTTTCTGATAAAGTGGCCAGTGAATAGACATACAAAGTAGGTGTTTTCAGTAAAGTGGCCAGCTACTGGAAGTACAAGATAGATGTTTCTAATAAAGCGGCCAGTGAGTGGACATACAAGGTATGCATTTCAAATAAAGTGGCCAGTTAGCGAAAGTGCAAGGCAAGTGTTTCTAATAAAGTGGCCAGTGAGTAGATATACAAGGTAAGTGTTTCTGATAAAGTGGCCAGTGATTAGAAGTACAAGGTAGGTGTTTCTAATAAAATGGCCAGTTAGTGGAAGTACAAAGTAGATGTTCCTAATAAAGTGGCCAGTGAGTGGAAGTATAAGGTAGGTGTTTCTAATAAAGTGGCCACTGAGTGAAAGTACAAGGTACATGTTTCTAATAAAGTGGCCAGTGAGTGGAAGTACAAAGTGGATGTTTTTAATAAAGTGGCCAGTAAGTGGACATACAAGGTATCCGTTTCCACTAAAGTGGCCAGTGAGTGAAAGGACATGGTAGGTGTTTTGTATTAGCAGTAGATGGTGTGTTATCTTTCCTCCCTTAACACAGAAGCTACTTGCTTCCTTGTGGCAAAAATAGCAACAGATAAAAAAAATCGCACTGTAACAAAAAAGTCACCCCCCACACCCAGCCTTCAGAAAAGGTCTATTATCACACGGAAAGAAGATTGAAAAAAGCCGTTTTATCGTCCGTCAGATCATATACTCAGTGTGAAGAGACAGCGGCTGTGTCGGTCACAGAAAAGCCATTAGCAGGAGGAGATTGATTTCTAAAAGTAATTCATTTCCATCCTGAGACAAAAACCAGCACAGTTTTGAATTACAAGATGTTTCTGGCCTCCAGTTCTCCACAGCTCCTCATCTGTCTTATGGCTTTCTTCTTGGCCACACAACGTGATTAAAAATTTTTGGCACCCGAAAAGTCAGGAGGAACTTGTTCGTCTTTCTTCAACTGCCTTTATGAGAAATATGAGACATCATAGTCTCTGTAGACATTACCATTAAACCATTTGGAATCAATGGAAAAAAAAACAAAAAAAAACAATAATATAAAAGGGATGTGAGTGCAAATAAAGGTATAAAATGATTTTTTTCACGCTAGTCCTGTACAAGGGTTGTAAAAAATTAGTAGAAAGCTGTAATAGAAAAATGTAAAATAATAATCCCATAATAACTGAGAAAGTTGTATAACGTTGAGAATTATGCAGAAAATAATATATTATGTGTTCTATAATATATATTCTATATAGAACTGGGTATGAATAGAATACATAGAACAGAATAGGGCACCCAGAATGTGTTACATTTCAAAAGTGGTGATCAAATCTTGAGGCACATAAGCTGGTATACTATTAATATTTAATTACAGCATTTTATGAGGGTGATTCACTGAATATAACTTCTAAATAAAATATCCCTTGGTGTATAGTTTATGATAAATAGTTAAAGAACGTTCCTAAAGTCAGTGTACGTTTTTGCAACAACATTTTTTTCCCAGTAATTTTGGAGCTTTTCTGTTTTGGCAATTGAACGAGAGGGTGACGATCACAGATTCTATCTTAATAACACACAGTGCACTACAGCTGGACTTCAAGAGTCAAACTAGAAAAATGCTTTAACTTTGAGTCATTTATCACATTAAGGCATTATTACTGTGTTATTATTGCATTATTAACATGTTATTAATGGATTATCAACATGCTATTAACAACAGAACTACTTACAGAACTACTCATTAGTGTATCTTTATTAAAATCATTGAAATCTTTATAATATCTCAATAATCTGTATAATAAGCAGCATCTTGTGGTGGATGCTTTTGGGAAGTCATGCATGATTAATAAGCAGAGCTGCCTGGAAGGTGGTCAGAAACCAGAGCAGATGAAGTCATATGGAGAAGCGCGAGTTTGTGCACTTTACATGAGTTCGGTCTGAATCAGTCCATTCCAATCTGCAAATGTGCGAAACAGATGTGCCTCCAGAGTTGGGGCGAGAGACCCAGACTGATAGAAGGAGAGAGAGGACTAATATTCTACCTTATTTCATGCTTCAGCAGCTCGGAGAACAATGTGACACACAGCATCTCCGTAATCATTTCCACCAGGGCGTGTGCTGTGTATCTCCTTCAGTAACGGCACTGAGGACTGAGCTGATACATCAATATTTACAGGACAAATAAACAGTTTGAACTAATGTGAACTCCAGCGTTAGGTTCTAGAGCGGGTTTGAGGTTCCTGAGTCAAGAAGTTTGAAATCATTTGATAGGATTTGAAGACTGAGACCAGTGATTCTCAACCTTTCTGAAAAAAGAGCAGCTTAATTCGTGATGTCAAAAATATTGATTTATATACATAATACATACATACGCTGTTAAAACAACATGGGTCAAGATTCTTTAGTAAAGGCAATGGTTCTATATAGGATCATGAGTTCTATACAAAACCGTTTCATGCTTCAATGGTTCTTTGCATGGCGAAATACAAGCTTGACATAGTAACAATAAAAGAACTCGTTTTGGTGCTATATAGAACCATTTTCAATTAGGCTCTATACCATATAAAACACATTCACCATCAATCTGGAGAACCATTTCACCATGCGTAGAACCATTTAAGCATGAAATGTCTCTGTATGGAACCCATGATTCCAAACAGAACCATTGCCTTTAGTGAAGAACCCTTGAAGGACCATCTTTTTTAAAGGTGTACATTTACATTGATTGCACATAACGGTTATGAAATTGTGAAATGATATCAAAATTATTTTCCCCAGTTCTGTGCTGTCACTCGGCTATCTCTGTCCTTCCGTTCACTTAAAGGGGTGGGACGGGTGGGCAGGGGGGCTGTGGTGGGAGGGGGGAGTGACTGTGGTGGGGGTTTGGGTGGTTGTGGTACCACAAAAGGGATTCTTCTCTTGTGACGATGTCAAGCTTGCGGCAACAGAAGAACCCTGTTTAGTGCTATATAGAACGCTTTTCAGAAAGGTCCTATATCAAACCATCTACAGCACGTTCTCCATCAGTCTGAAGAACCCTTTTCATGAAGCAAACAACTATTTAATCATGCAAAGGGTTCTTTGAGTGTTCATGGTTCTATATAGAACCATTTTTTTTACTAAAGAACCCTTGAAGAACCATCTTTTTAACGAGTGTAGTCAGCTATTAACCACAAAATACTAAGACACATAAAATGTAGTAATTTTAGCTAAGATGGAGTGCCCACCTTCACACGTCCAGCTTTGAGTGATAGAGGGGTATCACTGCTGTGGGCAATTATAAGCAGAAGTTATTCACCAAAAAATGTTATTAAAATATATCATTTATTTATTAATTAATTCCTTTTGAAAACCAAAACACAACCTCCTACAATGAGCTCACACCCCTCTTGGATGAGAAGCAGTGATGTAGACGAGCTATTGGAATATGAACTGTATATGAATGTCATCAATGCAGCAGATGTGGCAAAGCAATCCAGAGTGAGTGAAAGCAGCCTGATCTCTATTCCTCATCTGCAGCTGAGGGTCCAGACAGGGTCAGAATCCAGACGGAGGAGGAGGGATACGACGATAGAGTGATGGAGGCAATGACAGCCACCAAGTTCACCTTCAATTATACCAGCAGAACACAGGATGCAAGGCCTCACTCTCTGTCTCTTTCTCTTTGTCTCTTGTTCTCTTGTTTCATCCTTTTAATCTCTCGCTATCACTCTCATTTTTTAATATCAAGTTCAAGTTCAATGTAGCTTTATTGGCAGGACAGTGACGTCCAGTATTGCCAAAGCATTATAACAGTGATAACAGTGAGTGCGTCTACATGCACTTAATAATCCGATAACTGCAGAAAATCAGATTTTGTCAGTAATCTAATCAACATGTTTACATAAGCTTGGGTGATCAGATAATGGGGAAACTCCAGGTCTACATGAGTCAGGCAGTAATCAGATTTCTGATTTGTAATCAGCCAATAAACTCACAAAAGAAGACGTGACATAAGCGTAATGTAAAACTCAAACTCCAATGCGGCTTTTTAAAAAAAACTTCGCACACTTTGCCTGAAAATATGAACAGACATCACCTAGAAGATTAAGAATATTTAAATCCTTCATTTCATCAAGTATGTGTTTCGTTTCAGCATCGCTCCAAAAGTGTTTTGCTGCGTCTCACGGCAACACTGCTCGCTTATTTCTGGTACCGCGGTCTGTTTTCACACAGGTGCAGACTGAGAAATCCGAAAGAAATCAGAGTAAGAGTCCACATGCACTGAGAAATCTGATTACTGAGCTAAAATCCAGCTCTCTTTATCAGATTTCTTAATCGGATTTCTAGACCTTACTCCCATCTAAGAAATCGGACTGCGCTGTTTACATGAGCATTTGAATAATCAGTTAACTGCAGAAATCCAATTATGATCAGATTATTGAGCGCATGTCTCTCTCCCTCTCTACCTTCTTTGTTAATGTCTTTCTTGCCATTTCTTTTTGAATCTCTTACAGTATCTTTCTCTCTCTCATCTATCTTGCATTTTCCTTTTCTAAGTGTCTCTCTGTCTCTCTCTCTGTGCCTGTTTCTATTTCTCCATGTGCCTCTCTCTCTCTCTCTCTCCATTTCTCTCTTTCTCTCTGTCTCAGACAGTTTCTTTCTCTCTGTCTCTCTTTCTGCTTTTTAATGTATATTTTGCTATGTCTCTATCTCTCCATATCTCTCTCACTCTTGCTATATGTCTCTCGTTACATCTCTCACTATCCTTCTCTCTTTTTCTCTCTCTCTCCATCTCACTCTTGTTACATTTCTCTCTCTCTCCTTTTAATATTGCTTGCTTTATCTCTCTCTCTTTCTTTCTTTCTTTCTTTCTTTCTTTCTTTTCCTAACATTGTCTTTTTAGTGTCTCTCTATCTGGCTCTATGTCTCTCTCTTCTTTTTATAATCTCTTTCTGTTTCCCCTTTATCTTTCTTTCTGTCTCACACATTTTCTTTGTCTCTTCCCTCCATGTCTCCCCTCCTTCTCTCCCCCTCCCTCCAACTCTCTCCCTCCCTCCCTTCCTCTTTCTCTCTTTTTTCTTTTTCTCTCCATCTATCTCTCTGTATATATATCTCTTGCTCTCACTCTCTCACTCTTTTTCCATGTCTCTCTCTCCTTCGCTCTCTCTCTCTCCCTCCTTCTCTCTCCATCTTTTTTCCCTGTCCATCTCTTACTCTCTTTTCCCTGTCCATCTCTTCCACCAACTCTCTCCCTCCCTCCAACTCTCTCCCTCTCTCCCTCCCTCCTTCCCTCCATCTCTCTCCTTCCCTCCCTTCCTCTTTCTCTCTCTTTTTCTTTTTCTCTCCATCTATCTCTCTATATATATATCTCTTACTCTCACTTTCTCTCTCTTTTCCACATCTCTCTCTCCCTCCCTCTCTCCATCTTTTTCCATTTCCATCTCTCACTCCCTCCCTCCCTCCCTCCATCTCTCTCCCTCACTCCCTCCCTCCAACTCTCTCCCTCCATCTCTCTCCCTCCTTCTCCCTCCCTCCATCTCTCTCCCTCCTTCTCCCTCCCTCCCTCCAACTCTCTCCCTCCATCTCTCTCTCTCCCTCTCTCCTTCCCTCCATCTCTCTCCCTCCCTCCCTTTCTCTCTCTTTCTTTTCTTTCTCTTTCCATCTCTCTCTCTCTCTTGCTCTCTCTCTCCCTTCCTTTCTCTTTCTCTCTTTCTTTTTTCTTTCTCTCTCCACCCTCTCCCCCTCTCCACTGACCATCAGATATTGACTAGCTCAGTGCTAGTCAGGATACACACACCTGTGTTACAATGACAACCCGGGTGGATATATGAGCAAAAGCAACCAGTCAGACCAAACAAATCAGGGCTGGTCACCAATGTGGACACTTAGTTTAAAGCATCTGCGCTGCTGTATGAACACTGTGATGTTGCAAGTGAAAGAATAAAGAAGGTCATGTTACACTAACTCTGCGCTGCTGCTGCTTCCACTCACTCACAAAACAGCCCTTTCTGAAACCTTCACTTGTGTGAGACCTCAGGCAGCTTAAAACCCAAACTGGGTGCAGAATCTTTCCTAAAGTATAAGATCAAACGAGACTTGAGTTAAACACCATAAAATCGGTTCCCATGCATGGCTAATTGTACCTGAGAGGTGCTGGCTAACTGAATATAAAACACACTCTGCTAGATCGCTGCTCATTACACTCAAGTGAGGGTAGATTATGTTTTGCACTACAAAGGTTCAAATCTCGTAGACGCAAATACATTCAGGAGGAGAAATAAACAGCAGAGAGACTTCAAAGTGAGTGTGCGCCAGTGTGTAAGCGTGTGTAAAACAGGTCGGCGCTGAATCGCTCTCTCCAGGCTGTTGGACTCGACGCCAGCAATTATTCAGCTAATTCACACCACTTGGAACAAGGGGTCCAAGCACTCGCACACACTAACACACACACACACACGCAATTAAATCCTTTTCACACACACAGAACACAGCTTGGGATAATTGTTTGATGTGCATCTTCTTCCTGCAGGCTCTTTCTTTCCGCTGGACTCGGAGATTTTTAATGAATATAGTCTAACAAAGTATTTTCCCTGTAACTCTAGCAGATTTACTAGGCCACTGTGGGCTCTCTGTGTGTGAAATGCTGAGCTGCTAATGAGCAATGAGGGGTTAAGAGCATGTAGCATGAATAGGACTCTCAACCACTGAATTATGCAGAAATTATACAGTGTGATATTTACAATAATATACTATGCACTAGTATAGTATATATTAGCATACATTAATATGTCATTAATATTACTTATTAGCCACTCGTTTCCAAAATACTCAGAAATACAGAATAAAACCTTAAAAATGCTTTTTTGGCTCCAGTTTGTAATATTTAAATCTATGTTTTATAAGTTATTATTGTATATAAAATAAATATTAGTAATATAACAAGTGAGTCTAAGCTTTCGAGCAGTAGTGATTGCACATACACAGGCCTACTTTTCTCCCACAAACCTCATTCATAAGGGAAGCAACTGTTAGGGTGTTGAAATTTCCAGACCACCAGTCTTCTGCACTTTTCGGACATGATGTGGCCCCCTGTCCTGCCCATTTTCACACCACTTCAAAGCTGGAGGACTCTGCGTTAGGCAGGAGGCCACAGGGTGCTCTAATTAGATGTGACGTTTAATAAAGCTGCTCCAATTCGCTTGGCATAAAACTCAGAACAGCGGCCTAAAACCATCTGCCCCCTCAGAGCACAGAGCAAACACTCACAGCCCCTCACCACAGACAACTACCACTGACAGAGAGACAGACAGACAGAGAGAGAGAGAGAGAGAGACAGAGAGAGGGAGGAGATAAGAAACAGAGACAGAAACAGAAAGAAAAAGAAAACGAGACGGAAAGAAAGAGATAGAGACAGATAGAGGGAGAGAGAAAAAAGACATCCTGGTTCTCATGATCTCCACAGATTTCCATGCATAGTAGTCTCTAAAGTTTACTCAGAATTGTGCAATAAAGAAAAAACATCCAGTGAGCAGCAGTTCTGGAAATGCCTTATTGATGACAGAGGTCAGCTAAGAATGGCCAGACTATGGTGAGCAGAAAAGCATCTCAGAATGCACAACACATCAAACCTTGAGGTGGATGGGCTACAACAGCAGAAGACACATTGGGCTTCACTTCTGCTGCCAAGAACAGAAAGCTGAGGCTGCAGTGGGCACAGGCTCACCAAAACTGGACAGCTGAAAACTGGAAAACCACAGTCTGGTCTGATGGATCTTGATTTCTGCTGAGGCACACAGACGGTAGGGCCAGAATTTGGTGCCAACATCATAAATCCATGGACCCAACCTGCATTGTGGGTTTTCTTCCAACAAGAGTGATGATGAAAATGCCTGTAGCCCTTTACATTGTGTGTAAATATCATGATGAATGGACTAAAAGAAATGACCATAAATGACTTGGCAAAAAGTCTGGTTCCATTGACTTACATTAAAAGTAAAGTATGTTCTTTCCTTAAAGTTAAAGTTTTCCATAAAGTTATCATTTTGGAGATTTCTTCCAACAACAGCGATATCTCTGTGTGTATATATATATATATATATATATATATATATATATATATATATATACATAAGAAAATGATTTTAATACTACCTTTTCTTGTTGAGCTTCCTTATTCACTGCTCCATTGCTGATCACTGCCACCACTTAACTGTTCCTTTTAAACCCTGTGCCTTACAATAGCACAATTAGTAAACAAGCCGCTGCACAGTTTGAATAATTAGCTGCAAGCTCAGTAAACTGAACATTAATCTCAGACACTTTGCGAGTACAAATTGCAGCTGCGTCTAGCCATATTTTTTCCCTGCACCTTCTCATGTATGTACATCTGGCCCCGAGAGACATTCAGGAAAAATCAAAGAAAGAATAACGTGAAGAGAGCAAGTGAAACCCTACCATCCATCTGAAATGTGTTAAAACGTTATAAGTCTTCTGCGTGCGTCCAACTATTTTCATTTTGTACCTTGAAACAAAAAAAAAAATGCTTCCATAGACACAAGGAATATATGTTTCCCTCGCTGGAAACAGCTTTCTGGCAGGTTTGCTCAGCACCACCATATGGGAGAAACATTAAAATCGACACAAATCACACAGCGCTTCAGAGAGCGGCACCCAGATCCTGGACACTCCTAGGCTTGGAGGGTTTAAAGAAAGGGCCTCTGGAGCCCCCAGCAGTGCGCTTCCCTACGCTCTAATTCGATTTTCAAAATGCATTAGCAGCGGAGCGGTGAGGCTTTCCATCCGTTACCATTCCTACACAAAACTTGGACGTTGCGTAGAGAAGATTGTGCCAAGACAAAGCAAGCTTGGCTTGAGGGCCTCTCGGCCGCAGGAGCCTGAAGGAGCTCTGTTCTTGACCGCTCTGATGGGAGATCCCCCTGGGGGGGTCTGGGTGAGGAATCGCAGGAGTGCTGTGATTAAAGCCTGTTGCAAACTGGGCAATAACAACGGTCTTATAAGTTTATGGCTTGTCACACGGTTTGAAATGCCAATACAGTCTTGTCCAAATTCTGTGGCAGCTCATGTCTGCTGAGCTCCAGGTTGTTTTCCACTCCCAATTCCATTTATTTTTCTCATTTCCTGTTCCATTTCCTCTCACCTTAACATTTTGTGTGCTAGGAAGCTAACTTAGCTAACTCTGCTATCAGCATAAGGTAAGCTAACATAATGCTAGGCAGCATTCACTTAAGTAAACTGTATTTGGTTAACTACCAGATCACTCTGCGATCAGGGCAAGATAAACCTGCCACCCACTTGTTAGTGCATTCGCTTTTGGCTTTTGGGTGTATTTCATAGCAGTGCTCACATTTTGAGATCTTGGCCCAAGCTTTTTGTTAACCCTTTAAAATCTCAGGCTTATTACATAGTAAGTCTTATTATTCAGTAAATACAGGGACTTCAAATTGGCTGAGCTATTAATATAGAAGTGTATAATAAAATGTTGGCCCTGCCAACGGGACCTGACCTCTCAAGGGGTTAACAAGAATTTTGTTTTATAATCTTTGATTGCAAAAGCAGTAAAAATGGCCAGGACTCGCTGGATGGTCCAAAATGTTCTTACACACTGGAATATCCTAAGAATACCTGCACAAGTTTGCATATTAGCCCCTGTAGTTACCGAATGATAAGCTTTAAAATATACTAAGCAGCACTGGGCCTATTGTCAGGAGATTACGAGTTCGAGACAGCATAATTGGTGGGTGGGTGGGTAGAATGTCCCTCCCTCTTCCCCATCCATCAGTGTTGTTCTAGCTAATGTGGGTGGCTGTTAGCTCAAGTAACTCATTTTGCAGTTAGTGATGTTGCATTAGCGGCAGCTTGAAAAGATGCAATGGCGCTTTGTGTGTCTTGGAGGAAGCACGTATCCTTCACGATCTGCGACTGAACACAAATCTTAGAGCTTCTAGCCTTTAAAAAGTCTTTGCTCTGAGTCAGTGCAGAGCATTTTTAAAAAAAACACAAGGAGTAAGCATCATCCTCAGGTCGATGAAAAGAGGCTCCCTCAGCGAAGCTTTTTCCTTCTCCAACTTTATTACTAAGCAGTCGATTTCAACACTCCTCCCAGCACTGGCTAGAAAGGAATCAGTAAAGGTCAGATGTGACTCATACTGGCAAATGGACAGACGGAGCAGAGTGTAGCTCTGATGAATAAAAGCTGATCGGCTCAGGGAGAGAATGGAGGCCTAATTGAAATGAATAGGTACCATAATCATTGGCCCTCAAAACCATTCACTCACGAGCCTTTTCAAATTAGAGGTCAGCATTTCTGTGGATTCCATTTTTCATCGGCTTGGATGTTCTGGACCCAACTAAGCTAAGAGATAAGCTGTTTGGCTGAGGTACTTTTAAAGTCTTTGCGAAATACTCACTACAGACACATATGACCACATATAGCAAATGAAATCTCTATTAATGCACCAAGTAATTGGAAATCAGTTTATGACCATTTGACTATTGTGTTGCATGGCAACCACAGCTTACTGTTAACGTATTGCTTGGCAGAAGAACAGTTTATTACAATTGTTGTTTAACTGTGCATTACAGCGATTTTACCACTATTTACCCCTAAAAATCAGGCCTATTACATCCCAAAGCCTACTATTCAGTAACAACATGGACTGCAAGGCAAACTAGTTGAGTTTTTTAATCTACCTACGTTTGAGAGGTGTGTACTCTAAGTTTGGACCCTCTGGCGAGTCCTGGCCATCGCATTTCTCTGTCGCTGACCTAAACAAGCACTTTTGACCAACTAAAATGTGTAACTGTTACTCCCTCCATAGCTGTATATGTAACACAGTGAAGGCTGTGAATAATGATGACCAAAGTCCACAGCCCAGCCCAGCCCATGTGTATGTGAACAGAAACTAGATCATGACTGATGCCCTCTCAACGCGTGGTCAGGACCCCCGGAGAAAAATCCCTTCCATATGCAGACCTTTGCTCCTGCTTGACCTTATTAACCCAGAGCAAGGCCTTTAGCCGAGTTCTACTAATGATACTCCAGTCTGGGAAAAGTGAGTGACAACTATAAACAAGCTGTGCTGTCTGTCCGTCTAGGAGTCTGTCTGTATGTCTAAAGAGAGTCTGAGAGAACAGACTGAATGAGTGAGAGTTTGCCTGTTAAAGTGGTTTGTGTATATATTAGGAAGAGTTTGACAGATGTGTCCACACTAGGGATGCATAGATCATAAATTTTTATGGTTGGTTCTGATTTTTTTACAGCCAAGTTGGTAGATTTTTTTGGCTGATTTTTATTATCCATTTAAATAAATGAAGCTCACACTATGTGGGCTAAACGGATGCATGAATCACACCAGCACATTTCCAGGACTTTCTGTTAGCGAAAGCTGCAGTATTAACCCTCTGGGGTCAAATTAGATGTTCCTCTGTGTTTCTACTAATATCTTTGCAATAATACAGCACAGAAATATGGTTCAAACAGGCCCTGAATCTGTAGAGTCACCCTTTCCTTTCCATTTTATTGCGAGATCGTATGTAACTCACATTCAGAGTTATGAGCCAATGAAGAAGAAATCTGACTTTTACTGTATGTAATCGGTGGATTTGTGTGTCTGTCATCTGTCTTTTTACTGTAATTGGTGGATTTGTGTTTAACTGACCAATGGACCAATGGATTTGTGTTAAACTGACCAATGGGCACTCAGGAAATCACTGAGGCCTTACCCATCATGTCAGAAACCTTTCATTTTTTCGGTCAGTTGCCTCAGACGCTGTATATATATTGTATAGTGTACAAAAAATCTGCAGTTGCTGAAGTTGCTGCAGCAGTTTTGGAAAGTAGTGATGAGGAGAGCATTTATCTATTATTTTATTCTTATATACCACCACTTTTGTGGAACTGAAACTTAGGTAAGCCCATTTCAAGCACCAAAACAAACCTTCCACATGAGTAAAGCTATGTTTTCACAAGAGATATTAAGAATTTCTTAAACCAGACTTTAATTTTTCAGCTTGAGGACTGAATTATCTCTTTACACAGTGATCCAGGACAAAAAGACCCGATTAAAGAGGGAGCTGTGATTCTCCTGAACTTTTTAATATGTAACATGTGGGTATCATGTCGAATCCAAGTGCCTTTAAATGTGCATTTAAGAATATGTGCAAAAATCAAGAAAATGCCCTCAGCCCCCAGAAGGTTAACAACATTATTTCCTCTTGAATGAACCAAATCGGCATTTTAAATTCATAAATGAAGCATCAATTGCCTATTTAACCCTTTCACAAGTCAGTACTGACTATCTTTAATGGTCCACCCAGCGCATGCGCATAGCTACAGTTCTAAAATGTGATTATAACACTCCACGTCCTCAGCAGAACGCTATGAGGACTCAGCAGGCTACGTTAAGTAAAAACAGATTAGATCAAGGATTCTGTGGTCATTTCTAGTCAGTTTTTGCATGTTTTCATAAAGTGGTGGTTTTTCATGACTTTCAGTTCTATTATGGACTGGAAACGACAAATATAAGGTGTTTTAACCCCTTAAATGGCCAGAAAAGTTTTATCACACACTTCTATAAACTAAGAATAGCTCAACCAGTTTGCACTGAAGTTCCTGTAGTTACTGGATAATAAGCCGCAGTATGCAATAAGCCTGGGATTTTAAGGGGTTAAAGGTTTCCTTTTTATTAACACAAGAAGCAAACTGTAGGTACAACCATGTTTGTTTACATTGTTGTGAATCCCTGTATTCTGGATATGCTGACAAAAATGCTATACTGGGATTATGTGGTGAGATGGGTAGGATTAAACCTAAGTTGACATCCTATGTCAGTAATATCTGCTGAAGCAGCATTAGCATAACTCACTCATCGCCGTTCGCCTTAGGCTAACATTGGCTAGCCTGCTGCATGCTACATATCTCAGGCATTCCATGGAACACAACGGCACAAATGAGTTGTCGCTGTTGTTTACAGAGCATGTATGCTAGCTAGCTAGCATAATAGCTAATCCAGCTGGGGTTTTAACCTGCTAAGGAAAACAGCTCATGCATTCCATGCTGGTTTATGCTGGTCTAGTTCTGGTTTAGCTGGTCACCCAGCATGGTCACGCTGGTTGACCAGGATACCAGCATCCAAAATACAGCGTATCACTGCTGTCGGAACAAAACATATACCTTCATATACTTCATATATCCATCATTTTTCAGTTTTTGACATCATTTGAAAATGTCTGTTGTCCTTTATGTTGTGTGTAGATTTGATGATGAATGGACCAAAAGAAATGGCCCAAAATTACTTGGAAAAAAGTCTGGTTCCATTGACTTGCATTAGAAGCAAAGCATGTTTATTCCTTCTCCTGTAAAATCACCATTTGTTACGACAACAGTGATATGCTGGTTTTGCTAGTGACCAGCAATACTGGTCTGGGCTTGTTTTCCTGTAGGGTAGTACGTTTTAAAGGAATTTGATCTTTAAAGGAATATGATTGTACGAATGTTAATCCCCAGTAAAGCTCAGCCTCAACATGTCTACAAATAACAAGTATTTGGTGGTTGTGACTTTGCAGCTATGAAGAATTTTTACCCTATTTACCCAGACTAGTACATCAAACTCTCATTTCCAAAAGAAAAACAAAGAAAAGTACGTTTTCCTGTAGATGTGCTGCCTGCTGAAGCTGAGTCATGTGCGATACAAATCAGGAAAGTTCTGAGAGATTCTGCAAGAGGACGCTTGACCTTCTTAAACTTGGTCAAACCACGCAGCGTTGTCTTTCTGCACACGCGCGCGTCTCGGCTTCAAACATTCAACTCCTGCGCAGGATTCATTATTCATCGTAAAGGTGCGGAGCCTGGCAGAGCGGCAGCATTTACAATTCAAACTAGACACACAGAGCGGAGCTGTTGTCAAAGCAAGGCTGAGTACCATGATACGCTACTGAGAGGGAGGAGAGAGGGAGGGATAGTAAGGGGGAAGAGAGAAAGAAAGAAAGAAAGAAAGAAAGAAGATGAAGAGAAAGAAGTAAAAAGAGCGAAGGAAAGAAAGAACAAATTAAAGAAAAAGAACTAAGAGAAAGGGAAGAACGAAAGAGAGAGAGAGAGAGAAAAAAGGGAAAATGGACAAAAAGAAAGAAAGAAGGAAAAAGGATGAAAAGAAAGAAAGAAAGAAGGAAAAAGAAAGAAAGAAAGAAAGAAAGAAGGGAAGAGGATGAAAAGAAAGAAAGAAAGAAAGGAAGAAAGAAAGAAAGAAAGAAAGAATGCAGCGAGATATTAGAGAAGCATGAAGGAGGGACACAAAATGTATAAAAGAGAGAGAGACAAGATGGAGAAAGAAAGAAAGAAAAAAAGAAAGAAAGAAAGAAAGAAAGAGGGAGATAT
Organism: Colossoma macropomum; assembly: GCF_904425465.1. Classification (NCBI taxonomy): domain Eukaryota; kingdom Metazoa; phylum Chordata; class Actinopteri; order Characiformes; family Serrasalmidae; genus Colossoma; species Colossoma macropomum. The sequence goes on from NW_023494810.1 coordinate 27,631,819, forward strand.
TACAGGAGCTTGAAGGAGGGCCAGAAAAGTTGCTCACGCAGTCCTAACACAAAAATAATGAACCCAAAAAATGCCACATTAAAGCAGTTTTAAGTGCTGAGGCGAGTAGCGCTGGGCTTTGGCTGAGAAACACTCGATTCAGCTGTTCAGGGCCTTTAACTGTGTGTGCGTGTGTGTGTGTGTGTGTGTGTGTGTGTGTGTGTGTGTGTGTGTGTGCGTGTGTGTGTGTGTGTGTGTGTGTGTGTGTGTGTGTGTGTGGAGCCTGATGAAATATGTACTCGTGTTTAGAAACGTTTGAGCTGCCTTTAACCCCTCGAACTCCAGCTTATTATTCATTTATTAAGACTTACTATTCAGTAACTGCTATGAACCTACAGCTCTGTGTAACAGTCAGTTGTTGCTCTTTATTTACTCACATTTACAGGACTGAAAAATCTGATATTATGTTTATTTGTTGAGCCTTCTGTGTAGTTTTCCATTAAATTTCTGTTTTATGTTTTTGTTCTTGATGCTGAAATAATCCCCGAGGGGGAGAGTCGTGCTGAAGCGTGTGAGGGTGTAACATTATGCAAATGAACACACGGTAAAATGACCCAGCAGACAATGTGCTGCACGACCGTTTAACAAGCTGGACAGAAGTGACGCTTCTCACTCTGCCGGCTCGAGTGTCACACTCTTATACATTCGGCAGACGTGTGGCGCACAGACCCACAGCCCACAGCCCACATCTCACACACACACACACACAGAACACATGCCTTGGGGCACGAGCATCAAACACCTGCTCAATATACTTCACACACAGTAACATAGTCCACATGTGGTGAGAACTAAGGTGTAAAACAGCACGCGGACAGACAGATGGAGAGAGAGAGAGGGAGAAAGAGAGAGAGAGAGAGAGAGAGAGAGAGAGAGAGAGAGAGAGAGAGAGAGAGATAAAAGAGCAAAGTCCTCTTTGCTTTTATGAATTTGAAGGACAATTCTACCAAACTGCAGTCGCACAAAAAAAAAAAACCTATTTAAAAACAATGAAGTACTCAGATCTTAGATTATTAGGAATTATTAAGGATTATGATCTCATCTATTTAAACCCAAAGCATTAATTGACATAGTAATAAGCTAAATATATACAAAATCATCACTTATAAGGTACTTTATATTGGGAGGTGTCTGTCCCAAACCCTAACCTCTAAACATATCATTTAATTTTTTTTTTATGTTATTTTTTAAAAGATATTTTTGATTTCTTTGAAAGTAAAGCTTTGAAATGAAAGATTCAGATGAATCATGCAATTTTTATTAAATATTTTTAGGTAAAAAACTAAAAAAAATGCTGTCCCATGTCACCAATGAAACGCAGTTTTAGCCAGCAGGTGAGGACTTATTTTAGCTACGCCCCTGAATTTTAGAGCAGGAAGTGAGACTGCATCCCTGTCCCCCCTGCCCACATGGTGAGCACTTAGATCCCATTGTTTTGTGTCTCAAAGTCTGAAAATCAGCACGGAACATTAAGGATTGTCAATACCGGAACACATTTTCTGCAGTTAAGTAAACGTTTTTGTGGACAAAAAATATGATGATTTTATTTGTATACAACTTTTCAAAGCTGTGTTTACTTGTCATGTACTGGCTAGTGCTTTTGAGTTCTGCTCAAAATGAGCTAAAATTGTCACCACCGAAACATTTGGTAATGTTTCAGTAGTGTTATTATTGTTTTGTCTGAGACAAAATGAAATGTTCAATCATTTATTTTAATAAAATAAACATAATTAAGGTACAGGGCCACTCATAGCTAAAGGATTTTAGTCCAAAGACCAAGTCAGTTAAAAGTGAAGTGTGTTTTGAACTAATTCAGTAAACTGATCCATATAAATGGATTCTATTATTTGTTTATTTTGATTCTACTGGTTTTCTGCTCCCTATAAAGTACAAGAATCTCTTTAAAATTAATGTCCATATTAATCAACCACACAATACAGATGTGGCATATATACTGAAAACCTATGGAGTACTTCTGTTTTATTGCTGGACATTGGAAAATACGTGTAATGCTCAGGTTGTCTTTCCTGTCCTCAAATACTTACAATCCTTTGTTCAGTTAAGCTCTGCGATCAAAGAAGCCAGAGAGACCTAGAAAATCTATAGCCCAAAATAGCCCAGGGGTACGGAGAAACTCTTTCACCCACTCTGGGGAACCCACAGCTCCAAGGAAAAACCGTGATGACCCAGGAGAGTTCATACATCCACAGAAACTATCAGACCCGAGAGGCTTCACAGATCTAGAGGAAGCAGAAGCAGCAGTGTAACGTACAACATGCAGGAAAAAAATCATTTGCCGCAAGCCCCTCCCATCAGAGACTGATACATGTACATTACCTCCTATATGGAACTGTATATGGACAGAACAATGCACTGACCACCCCAGAGTCCAGACCTCAGCAACACTGAGTGTATTTGTGATGACTTGGACCTTAAAAAGCAGAAAATGCAACCAACTACTAAGACTGAACTTTGGAGGTGTGGAAAAATATTCCTGCAGAATTCACTGAAAAGAATGGAATCTGTAGCGAAGGTAAAGGTGGACATCCTGAATACTGAAACAATATATATCCTATATGGACAAAAGTATTGGGACACCTCTTAATCATTGAATTCAGGTGTTTCATTCAGTCTTATTGCCACAGGTGTATAAAATCAAGCACTCAGCCATGCAGTCTGTCTTTAGAAACATTTGTGAAAGAGTGGGTCGTTCTAAAGAGCTCACTGAATACAAGCGTGGTGCTGAAATAGGAAGCCACCATTGCAACAAGTCAGTTCATGAAATTTCTCTCTTTACGAACCACAGCAGCTCAGCCACAAAGTGTCAAACCATGTAAAGTTACAGAGCAGGTCGCCGAGTGCTGAGGAGCATAGTGAATAAAAGTCTCCAACGCTCTGCTGACTCAATAACTGTTCCAAACCTCCTCTGGCTTTAACATCAGCACAAAAACTGTGCGCTGGGAGCTTCATAAAATGGGTTTGTAAGGCCGAACAGCTGCATGCAAGCCTTACATCACCAAGCACAATGGCAAGCGTTGGATGGAGTGGTGTAAAGCACAGCGCCACAGAATGCCAGGAGAACATTACCTGCCTGACTGCACTGTGCCAACTGTAACGTTTGGTGGATGAGGGATGATGATATGGGGTTGTTTTTCTGGGGTTGGCCTTGACCCCTTAGTACCAGTGAAGGGAAATCTTAATGCTTCAGCAGACCAAGAAATTTTGGACAGTTGTATGCTTCCAACTTTATGGGAACAGTTTGGGGAAGAACCTTTCCTGTTCTAGCATGACAGAAAGCAAGGTCTATAAAAGCATGGCTGGGTGAGTTTGTTGTGGAAGAACTTGACTGGCCCGCAGAGAGCCCTGACCTCAACTCCATCTAACATCTTTGGGATGAACTAGAACGGAGAATGTGAGCCAAGCCTTCTTGTCCAGTGTCTTGTCAGTGTCTGACCTCACAAATGCTCTTCTGGATGAATGGGAAAAATACCCACAGACATACTCTAAAATCTTTTAGAAAGCTTCCCAGAAGAGTGGAAGCTGTTATAGCTGCAAAGGGGGACCAACTGCATATTAATGCTTATGGACTTAGAATGGGATGTCATAAAACTCCTGTAGGTGTCCCAGTACTTTTGTACAGTATGTGTATATGGTACACTTTCAACTTTCCACTGAAAATGCTTGACTGCTAAAACGCATTATCAGGCAAGAAAATGTTTTAAGGCCCTGATTGGACCCAGATGCCTCAATGGCGTTAGCGCAGGTTTAATTTGCTTCGTTAAAGCACTAATAAACCTGCTATGAGATGATGTCATCATAGGCCTTCACCACATGACACCATTTTCATACATCCTCTAGAGCTGGACCCTCAAGTTAGAGTGCTGATCCAGGATCAGCTCCTAATTGGTAATGTGATCATAGGCCTTAGGAAAATAGCACTCACCAGAATATTAAAGATAATGTAATCCTGCGTCAGCACATTTTACTCACACATATGAGCTCTGTCTGTTCTTCCACCTTCAATGTTCTCCATCTGGTTGCATGGCCTGAATGCATTATGGTTAACGATTTGAGGCGGGGCACACTGAGGTCATGGCGAACTTAATATGGAAAGGCATTAAGAACTTAAAAGATGTTAATCCGCGTCAAAGAGGACGGGCGTATACGAATAAATAAACAGACAAACAAGTAAGCTAACACAAGACCCGACCTCATTAGCATCAAACGAGCAACAAACTGCGCTCAAAGAGGCTTGATTAATGCGGGGAGGCTTTGATCTTCAGCGCTAAATGAGCAAGGACTTAGTCATTCCGCACACACACACACTCTCAGATAGGACTGATGGTGGCGTGTGGCGATGATGGAGGATAGCAAACACAATGAGGTTTGAAATAGCAGAGGTAGCGAAATCAAGCCCCATTAACTACAGCCAAAGGAAATGAGCTGAATCAGTTCATCAGTGAAGGTGTGCCCACCCACAACATAGAGAGGGGAAAAATACCTTTAATTCAGGGCAAAACTGTTTGATGTTATGTGTAAGAAGTGTTATTTAATCTGTTAGGATGTGCTGGAGTACATATATTACATCATATCCAAAATACCCCTGCAATAAATGCCAATATACACTGACTGCCCACTTCATTAAGTACACCTCCTTTTATCAACACTCTGTCCACTTTATCAGCTCCACTTACCATATGTAGTTCTACCATGACAGACTGTAGTCCATCTGTGTCTCTGCATACTTTGTTAGCCCCCTTTCACCCTGTTCTTCAATGGTCAGGACCCCCACAGGACCACCACAGTTGACTGATGTGGTGGTGATGTGTTAAGGTGTGTTGTGCTGGTACGAGTTGATCAGGCACAGCAGTTGTGCTGGAGTTTTTAAACACCTCAGTGTCACCGCTAGACTGAGAATAGTCCGCCATCCAAAAATATTTTTACATTCTAAACAACTGAAACCTTGTTAGACTGCGGCTCATATTCACAGTCAGTGATGTATCTAGAACTTCCAGAAGAACCAACTTTCATTTTCTTGAAATAGGTCCAACCCATTGGAAATCTAGATGTGGTTGATTCCTAGACTATTTTAGACCTTGTCTGAAGACCTAGAAGGAAAATAGAGCGTCCCACTTATTTATAGCTGCTGCAATATTAGGGGCCCAAGCACCTAGGGCTGGGACTGGAAGTTGTATGGACATGAACCCAATTAGCATGAAGGCTGTGATATTTATTTTTTTTATTCATTTTTAACTCTAGGCACTAAAATCCTATTGTTAAAGCTGTAAAACAAACCTCACTGGACTTGTACAATGCCAAAAAATGCTTTCTATTCCATTGTATTATAGAAGAGGTACTGAAATGTTTTAGGAGCCAGAGTTTATGACTTTTCAGAGCAGCCCATGAAAGGGAATATTCACACTGGACTCAGCCCTCTCTCTCTGTATTCCCCAAGTCCAAGACGTCACCGTTGACATTAGCAGCTAGATCGAGATCTGTGATGGTGTTACAGACCCATATCACCCATATCATATGGTCACTGCATACCAGGCTAAAGGGGTCAGTGTTAATTTGAATGCTTTTAAGTTCAACATCAGCAACTGAAATTTTCATCTCATATTTACAGTTTGCCCAGACTACAAGGCTATCATGTTTAAAGATAAATGACTTTTTGCCTTTCAAAAGACATCTCTCCATTCCAGAGCGACTTTGGGTTTCTTATTTCGGAGGCACGGGCTCAATGACCCCAGGTATCTTTGCTTTTGTTCTGTTGACAGCCTTTTAAAAACTCAGTACACATGAACCACAAGCTAATTACGTTTTCATTAAAGACAATTCATCAAGCCGTCAGTGGCCCTGACTGGCGTCTGGTTTTGATTCTGCTTTCTCCATGGCTGTTGCGTACATTTGGGTGGGGGGCGATTCTGCTAAATTCAACAGTACAATGCTCCAAGCACCAGCATGAAACGCAAGAAAGACCAGAAATCAGAACAAAAACATTTTATTGGCTCACATCTCCGTGTGAAAACAATGATTTTGGACTTCACACCAAAAACTCAGCTGGGATGCTCAGAGAGCGAGAGGGAGGAGAAGGAAGAGAGGGATGACCTCTTTATCATCCTTTAGCAGATTATTTGGGAAAGAATGTTCTTTTTGCAACACTTTGGCCCAGAGGAGCAAATAGACCTAGAACAAATGAAAGGGGACCAAGATTAGACAAAAAAAACAGAGGGAACTACTTCAAGTTTCATCGAGAGCTTTAATCGGGCCACACCCATGTGTAGTCTGAGAACATTCTGCCTGAATCTTCTGCCAGTTCCACCCACAGCACCAAACTTTGAATCCAAATCTAACTGCAGAGAAAATTCTGATCCAACTCCAATAACATCCAGAAACATTTAGTCCTGAACCTGACTGTCCCAACCCGACTGAAGGCTGACAAAACTCTGTCCCAACTCCTGAATGTAGCCAGACAAAATTCTGTATGAACCTGACTGTAACCCAACAAATTTCTTTCCGATTCCAACTCTATCCCAACAAAATTCTATGTGAATTCAACTCTGACAACATTCTGTCTGTACTCAACTGTACTAGCTATAGCCTGATTGTAGCCCAATCAAATTCTGTCTGAACCTGGGTGTAAATGAACAAAATCTGGTCCAAATCTGACTGCGGCCCAACAAAATTTCTGTCTGAACCCAACTGTAGGCCAACAATTTTGTCCCAACCTGACATACTTAAACTTTGATGATGATGAAAATGATGTGACATGATAAAATTCTGTCTTATCCTGATTGTAGCCCCAAAAAATAAAAATTCTAAGCCCGACTGTAGCCTGATGAAATCTGAATCCGACTCCTGAAAAATTTCTGTCTGAACCTGACTGTAACCTGACAAAATTCAGAACTAACATGACTGTAGCCCTACAAAAATTCTATCTGGGCCCAACTGTAGCCTGACAAAATCTGAATCTAACTCTACCCTAACAAATTTCTGTCTGCACCCAACTGTTGCCCAACAAAATTTTGTCCCAACCTGAATGTAACCTGACAAAATTCTGGCTGAATCCAACAAAGTCCTGTCTGTCTAAATGGCTGTAGCCTGACTAAACTCTGTTCAAACCCAATTGTAGACCAATCAGCCAAAACTTGACAAAATTCTTTCTGGACACAAATGTAGCCCCAAAAAATGATGTCCTAACCTGAATGTAACCCAACAAAAGTCTGCCTGAATTCAACAAAACTCTGTACTAACCCAACTGTAGCCTGACTAAAAATTCTATCCGAGCTAAACTGCAGCCTGAAAAATCTGAATCTTACTCCACCTTGACAAATTTCTGTCTGCACCTAAACATTGTGCAACAAAATTTCGTCCCAACCTGAACGTAACCTGACAAAATTCTGGCTGAATCCAACTAAATTCTATTCGAACCCAGTTATACATCAAAAAAAGCTTGACTACAGCCCAACAAAACTTGACTTGACTATAGCCCAACAAAATTCTGTCTGGACACAAATGTAGCCCCAAAAAATGATGTCCTAACCCGAATGTAACCTGACAAAAGTCTGCCTGGATCCAACAAAATGCCGTACTAACCCGACAAAAGCCAGACAAAATTCTGTCTGAACCCAACAAAATTCTGTTGAAACCAGGTTGTAACCCCCCAAAAAATCTCTATGAGCCTGATTGTAGCCCAACAAAACTGTCTGAATCTGTTTGTAGCCTAAAAAATTCAGTCTAAACCAACTGTAGTCTAATATAACTGTCTAAATCTGGGTGTAGCCTTACAAAATACTGTCTGAACCCGACTACAGCCCCAAAAATTTTATTTCAACCTGAATGTAACTTGACAAAATTCCATCTGAACCCAACAAAAGTCTGTCCAAACTCTGTAGCCTAACCAAATTCTGTTTGAGTGTAGCTCAACAAAATTCTATCTGAGCCTCACTGTAACCTCACAAAACACTCTCTCATTTGACTGTACTCCAACAGAATTCCCAATTCAACTATAACCTGCTAACAACACAGCTGACTCCAGCACATCTGATTAAAAACTGTTCACGGTGATAAAAGACGAGTTGCAGTAACTCGAGCGCAAAATGTCAACCTGACTCAAGCCCGACAAATATTTGATAAACGATGTCCAAACCCGACTGAACCCCGACATGAATAGTCCCACTGGATTTGGACAAATATTTCAAGTTCTACTTTGAGGGCGTGGAGCCTTTATCTCATACTGTGCCGGTCCCGACATCTCCATGGATTCGTTCCGACTTCGCGAGGAATCAAAGCGAATGGAAATGCATGTGTGTCAGTGAGAAGACAGCGAGAATGTGTGTGTGTGTGTGTGTGTGTGTGAGGTGTGTGTCTTTGTCTTGTTGAGCTGGACTCTGTGTTTGCTTTCTGACCTCTCTCTCCTCATTCATTCCCTCCAGGCCTCGTTGTCAAGACACCAGAGGAGTGTGAATAGTACTATTGCCGTGGAAACCGGCACACAGTTCTGTAAATATCACTCATTATTTAAGGGCTAAAACCAGTACATACACGGTAGATGCCTGTATGTGGGGCCAAACTTCACTGGCCCACTCACATAACTATAGAACCCGAATAACGTACAGTACTCAATAATATGTCTGAATAACTGAAAAAAGCCTGCAGTTTAAGGGGATTCAACTTGCGACAGCTCTCTCATGGACCACTTATTGACCGTAGCAATGCTTTCAAGCATCATCAAAAGCAGAGCTGAGTCACAGCGCCCCCTGCTGGCTGCAATCTCCTAAAATCTCTTGGGCCTTTGAGGCCAAAGTGAATTAGAAACATTTCCTTTAACCTTTAGTTGGACTGTAAGATCAAACGGCAAAGGAAAGGCGATATGCTAAAGAAGGACTCTTTAAACCACCGTTAAATGGGACAACATTCCTTTAAATGTTTCATCCTCTCTCCGATTGCAGGTGTTACAGTGTAACCGTACCCCCCGGGTGTTCTACAATACCAGCTCAGGAGGAGTTCTGTGCGCTCGCTCTGTGATCACAGGAAGTTGGAGCAGGTTCAGCTCTCCTATTAAGAGCTATTTCCTGCCCTCGCTATCAGATGGATTGATAGGCCTGACCGCCAAGGCTGCTCCTTCGGCCGTGACTCGCTGAACATTCCAACACACACACAAAGGCACGTACCACACACGTCTCCCACATTTCAACACTGTCGACACAACTTTGTATCTCTGGAATCAGCTCTTGCCTTTTGGGGGCCTTAAGCTGGATTTTTTGGGGTCCCCCTTTTTGTAGTTAATATACCGTAAAACCAAAGGCTAACCAATGACAATGACCACCAAAGCTGTCTATATTATATAAATTTATAACTGGCTAATTTGTGTATTGCTGATGAATGGATGCTTGTTTGGGGATCTAAAAAGTTACAGTTTAATAATAAATAAATAAATATTAAACAAAGACACAATAATCATAAGGAACTGTATAATAAGGATTAGGATTGATAACCGTCTGTAACCGCTGAAGGGGTTACAGACCATCATATTCATTACAATATTGTATATGTGCTGCTGAAACCAATGTAACTGAAGATAAACTCAGAAGAACTCTGTGCAGCTGTAGACTGCCACATTATCGTATCGTGCAAGATATCATCTGACATTTACACAAACATATGCACTCCATCATGGCACCAAGGGACCACCAAGTGACTAGACAAATTAAACAGTGCACCGTGAACCACCTCAAACACACAACACTGCCATCTACTGGAGGAAAACAGGCACAGCAAGAGGACAGTTATAACAAGCGCCCATTCACCATGGATATAATGTATGAAATGATTCCTTGGGGCAATCCAATTGATGTGGAGAGAAAAACAGCCGCTTCTCGTGCAGTGTGTGATTGGGTCAGACTGAGAGAGCGTTAGTGAGGAATGTGCCGTCATGTGCCTCCAGTTAACACACATTCATGACAACACAGGCTGAGAACGAGAGAGAAACTAGAGGACAGAATAACAAGTGCAAGTCAGCGAAACTTCTACTGTGTTGTTTCCAAAATTCTTTCCCATTTCTACAGAGACCCCACAGCGGATCCAGATAAAGACCACCATTAAAGTGTCTTATACTCAACCAGTAACAAGTGGCTACAGACAGAGAGAGAGAGAGAGAGAGAGAGAGAGAGAGAGAGAGAGAGAGAGAGAGAGAGAGAGAGAGGCAGGGGGGTAAATACATAAAGGGAAATAAAAAGAAATAGAGAAATAGGGAGACAGACAGATAGACACATAGATAGATAGATAGATAAATAGATAGATAGATAGATAGATAGATAGATAGATAGATAGATAGAAAGACAGAAAGACAGACAAAAAGACAGACATACATAGATAGATAGATAGATAGATAGATAGATAGATAGATAGATAGATAGATCGATGGATAGGCAGCATGCTTTACGCCACTCCAGTCAACACTTGGCATTGCACATAGTAAAGGCCCAATCCCATTTCTTATTTTTACCCCTACCCCTTGTTTTCGAGTGTCACTTTGCCCCTTGGAACTGCCTGACAAGGCATAGTGGTTGAAATCTCAACCACTAAAACTCCTAATTCTTCAGTGATATGAAGCTGAAGTCAGCTATTCGCCAGAGTCTTGTTTGAATTTTCCTGTTCCACCTTAAATGGTGCAGCAGTTCTGATGCCTGAGGTGCCAGAATGTAACTGCTGTACCATTTAACATCAAACGAGAACTTTAGCTAGCTCGCTAGCATACTATTAGTGTTTATGCTTATTATGAAGAAAAGAACCATAATACATTAAAACGATATTAAACTAAGATAATCCAATGGTCATCATAATTTTTTAAGAGAAAATACTCTGTTTCTTTGGTCATTTCTGCAGCCATCTTGCCGTTTTTTCTTTTTTCCTCATAACACTCCGTTTGGATTCTGCCTCTGAAAAACCTCTGTTTGGAGGGCCAACACCTCATCCTACCCCTCTATCTCAACAAAAATTAGGATGCCCTACCCCAAGGCATGAACGTGCAAAACGGAGCAACAGAGTCTGGCTGCAGACGTGCACTCTCAGCCAGATGCACTCTCAGCCCCAGTGACGTCGCGTGCACATGCACTCTCTGCCACAATGGCAGAAGCAGCCCAACGGCACGTTAACTTTTGGCTGCTGCTGCTTAGCGATATCATCAATTAATCCATATTTTGTCTATAACGCGGCTAGTTACATTTAATGTACCTCCCTGTTGAAAAAATTCATAGAACCCATTAAAAGTGTCTGTTGGTTCCTGGTGGTTTTCAGTAGTCGCTGATGGTATTCTGTGTTTTCCTATTGGGTTCATATCACAGTATTAAAAGATTCTGATCGTTTAATCAGCTGTTTTGGGACTGACTCCAGGTACATTTGATCGTTTCCTAATGGCCTCTAATGGCAACCATCAAGCCAACTCCTGTTAGGAAGCAAAACCATCAGGTTTTATTCCTAACGGCCCTGCAGACACAGTTACGTTGTGACGTTGAGACTGTTTTGATGCCCACAACATCGTCTGCTTGGTGCTCTCTACATTGTCACAACGTTGAAATGTAATTCCTCAGAAAGTTATGACAACGTTGTCTGACAACTTTTAGGAGGTTGTCAAAACATTGACGAGACAGCAAACGTAATCGGGACTACGTTGACTGTACGATGTCACATCCTCATAGAATCCTTATTAAGGTCTATTTAATCAATATTACAGGTTTTGATATCTGGTTCTAATCGTCCTCAGCTTGGCTTTCATGAGTTTCGGTAGCCTTTTTGTTTTTTCTGCGAATAACCTGACATGTCTCATCGTCGCGTTAGGTTGCATTTTGAAAGTTTCCTTGTTTAATTACCATATTATCAATATGGCAATGTTAATATAAGTTCAGTGTAACTCTTGTTGCCCAGCAGTACGTGGTTCGCCATTTTTCCCCATAAAACCGACAAAAACACCGCCATGGTAGAGCATGCACTGACATCATCATTAGGCTGGCGGTGCATGACATGCTGAGAGTGCACGTCTGCAGCCAGACCCTTCTCAAATGGAAGGGTTGGGCTAAGTGGTAGGGGCAAATGGTGAAATGGGATTGGGCCTTAGACTTCTGTGTCACTGCTTGACCATGGAACCCATTTCATGAAGCTCCAAACTCACAGTTCTTGGGCTGATGTTGCTTCCAGAGGCAGTTTAAAACTTTGTAGTGTGTGAGGCAACAGAGGCGATTTTTACATGCTACATGCTACAGCACTCAGCAGCCCTGCTCTTCATGTTTGCGTGATCTACCACTTCATGCCTGAGCTGTTGTAGCTCTGAGATGCTTCCATTTCCCAATAATAGCAGTTATAGTTGGCACAGGTAGAATTAGGAGGCGTGTCCACATACTTTTGGCCATAAAGCATACATAAAAATATATACACAGAGACTAGAGAATAGAGAGAGAGGGAGGGAGAGAGAAATCAAATATCGTTTTGAAGTGGGGTTGTGGTAGTACAGAGGGAGTGTAGAGAATAGAGGAGTGCACTTGTTGCCTCATTCCACTCAAGCACTCTTTCATCGTCTCTTACACACACACACACACACACCCCTGCCCTTCCCTGCAGCTCGCTAACGGCTCCACAGCACCACAGCGGCCCTGTTCACACAGCCTGCAGCCTGCGGCCATGCGGCCTTACTCTCTCTGGAGACAGGGCTTCGTGAAGGGGAGGCTAATTGGCCTCAGAACAGACCGTCTGCTCTTAACATCATCCTTCTACAGAGCTGGAGAACCAGCAGCGGTTCTAGAGCTGCAGTTTCACACCTGTAGTTTCAGGATGTGCTGAGGTTTATGGTTTGTGCCCACTAACATCATGTGCACAACACTTTGTGCTGGTATAACACTTGTGGTTGGGGTTAGTTGGGCTACCTGTTCATAGGTAAAGTTTTAGTTAGCTAGCTTAGCCAAACCTCAGTTGAAGACCTACAGTTTCAACGCAGTCTGAGTTAAGGTTGTGTCCACTGTGCTAGTTTAACACTTGTTGAGCTTGTAGAACACTTACATATAGTGTTGTGGTTAAGGTTTTTAACTAGCTAGCTAAAGAGCACAATTGTAGATCTATAGTTCCAGGGAATGTCTTGGTTTTAGGTTGGGCCCAGTAATCTTTGATGTTAGCATAACACTTGTTATGCTAGTAGAACACTAATGTCCTTAGTGTTGTGTTAGAGTTACTTGGGCTACCTAAGTTTTAGCTGGCTAGCTTAGCCAAACTACAGTTGTAGATCTGCAGGTTTCAAAGCATCCTGGGTAAAGGCTGTGCCCACTTATGTCTTGTGCTAGCTTAACACTTGTTGAGCCAGTAGAACACTTATTGTCCTTAGAGTTGTGTTAGAGTTACTTGGGCTACCTGTTTTTAACTAAAGTTTTTAGCTAGCTAGCTTAGCCAAAATATAGTTGTAGATCTACAGGTTTCAAAGCATCCTGGGTAAAGGCTGTGCCCACTAACGTCTTTTGCTAGATTAACACTTGTTGAGCAAGTAGAACACTTAGGTAAGATGTTGTGGTTAAGGTTTCTGGACAGCTAGCTAAGCAAGGTTACAGTTATAGTTCAAGGGCATGTCTTGGTTTTAGGTTGGGACCAGTAACATCTGATGTTAGCATAACACTTGTTATGCTAGTAGAACACTTACTTCCCTAGTGTTGTGTTAGGGGTACATGTTTTTAACCATGTTTTTAGCTAGCTAGCTTAGCCAAACCAGTTGTAGACTTGCAGGTTTTAAAGCATCCTGAGGTTTTAGCATCTTGTGTTAGCTTAACACTTGTGCTGGTTATAACACTTTGGTAACTAATGTTGTGGTTAGGGTTAGTGTTATGCTACCTGTTTGTAGCTAAACTTAAACTTAGCTAAACCTGGCTGTGGTAATAAAGTTAATAATTAACTAGTATTAACTTGGCTTGTAAATCATGAAAACAATATCAACCTTGAATGTAAAGCAATATCAACCCTAAGTCCTAAGTAGAGCTTGACAACACAGCTAAAAGTAATACTAGCTAGCTACCCAAGTGTTACACTGACAGTACTACTTAACTTCCATGCTAGCACAAGTTATATACTATGTATGATTTGATATGTGATGATGCATCAGGATAGCAATTGGATGGCAGTGGTAAACATTCATATCTCTTCCATGACAACTGTGTAGCAAACAGCAAACTGCGTAAAGAGGCTAATTAAAAAATAGCCTTATGGGAATTACTAGCATTTTGTAGCTACTGTCATCTATAGGAATTAAGTAGGTATTTCATCCATATAGATTGAACTATAGCAATATATACATATATATATATATATATATATATATATATATATATATATATATATATATATATATATATATATATATATATGAATGAACAAACAAATTAATATCAACATATGATACAAAATGGCAAAAAAGTAAATTGTGAATCGCGATTAATCATAGTATCAGTACAGCTTTAAGGGGCAGACTGAACGTTTCCAAGCCTTCACAACAGACTTAGTTAATTCGAGAGATGCTTAGAGACAAAGCATGGCTGATTAGCATCTCACCAACCCAAGTGCAGCATTTGAACCACATTCCTCCACATGCTTCAGTTCTCAGCTCTCACTCTTCACACACCGGAGAGGCCAGACCGTGCGGTGTGAGTCAGTAATGAGGTGTGGGGACAGAAAGCTGATCAGGATATTTAGCAGCTGTGGCCACTCTAACATTTCAGGGGTCGCACCAACCCGTCTGACCTCTGACCCCTGAGTTCAGGGTCATAAAGAGAGCGCCTATGTTTCCCACACAAGCTTCTCTGAATGCTAATCGCTAATCTGTCACATCCACCAACTGTGCCATTGAGTCCTGTAAGCAGATAGCATCAGTCTGTCTCCTAAAGAGCCTGAGTCTTCATTCAGTTAGGCCTCAAACCATCATTAACTTACAACTGCTGATTAATTGCCATGCAGATAATTTTGATTAACGGTTTAATACTTTATTTACTTTAGCAAAGGCACACATTTAATATAACACAGCACTTTTAACTGCCTTCTCTGATGCAGATCCAACAATTTATCTTCTTATTTTATTTTCCTTGAAACCAAAATGTACTTCAACCATCTAAAAGCCTGAAATTTGTCCATATTTTGTCAACTTTGTTGGACATAAACCACATAAACAAGTCTGTTTTAGACTGCTTAAAGGGGAGTCCCATTGACTTTTCACATTTTCTGCATAATTCAACTGTTGACATGTGAATAAAGTCGTTCAGAACGTTTTGATGTGATATGGTTAACTAGCCACGTTTACATGCAGCCTAATAATCCATTAATAATCTGACTAATAGCCTAATCGGAAGAGAATACGTCCATGTAAACACCTCAATCGGAATAGACTAGTCCGATTGAGGCCATTCAGAATACAATTTCTATCCGATTGAATGAGGTGGGTAATCCTGTGAATAATCCGTTAAGAATAATAACCATGTAAACGCCTGTATCTGATTACATTCCCAATCGGAAAGTTTAAGTACGTTCTGATCATGTGCGTCACAGCATAAAATTTTTAACGTTCAACATGGCGGAGCAGAAACTGATCTGCAGAGAAGACGAAGTTTATGCTCTAATCTTTAAAAGATGGCGGTGGGACGGACGTCCAGCTTATGTGTCTCAGAAAACGACGTCTTCCTCTTGGCCTTCTTTAATAAGGACATGTGAAGTATGTTTTCCTGAGTCTGACATCATTTTAAAGTAATTAAAAACACAAGCGGACCAGCTGAAAACTCACCTCACTCTGACTGGGCTCACGTGATGCTCATTGTCATGGTAACGTCTACACTAAGTGGTACTCTACGCATGTGCATCATTTGGGATTGGATTACTTGTTGTGCGCATGTAAATGAAGATTTTCCATCAGATTGTTGAATAGAGTGAGAATATAAACACCTCAGCCTTAATCTGTAATCAGAATGTATTCGATCGGATTGGCAAAAATCTTGCATGTAGGCCAAAAACTATCATAAAACAACATTTCAGGCATCAGGAGGCACATTCATAACCATGATGTGTAATAGCTTCCTGTGATGTAGCTTTAATAGGCATTAGACTCTTCAGATGTTTGGTTTACTAATGTGGAGTGTTTCTCTAGAACAGAGCATTTCACATCAAACCATTCTGAATGACTTTGTTTACTTATTTATCTTCAGAAAATTGGTGGAATGACTCAGCGTGGTTTGCGCTAAGCTTCCATTACTTGTTAGCTACCTTAGCCTCTTAGTTCCAGTGCTAAATGATTATAAAATAATGTACCTACATACAAATCCACAAGGAAATAGCAAAGCAAGATGGTGCAGGTTTCATCCAAACTCTCCAAATTTCCCATCAAAATATATACAGCCCAATGCAGCCTGACTCTCCGATAGTTGGTGGAATGACTGGGGTCTAATGCAAGATCAGAAAAAACTTCTAACACTTTTTGTGGCACACACTTAGTTCAGTCGTGGGTAGCAGAAAAGTCTACACCTACAGCTCTTTTCTCTTCGCCTATAACCCTTTGTTTCACGGATTGTCTTCTACTCAGGTTGGTTGTATTAAGCTGTAAAAGTCTAGGGGGTGGGAACCGCATAACACCACAATGGAGCGCGGTTTTAAAAGTGAAGCTATTCAGCCCTGGAACACTTACGCCTACTTTAAGCTCCCTTTGTTCCAGAAGACAGTCCGAAAGGAGGATTGGACTCATTATGGTAGAGATTAGCTGATGGCGCGGAGGGGCTGAATCACACTGGATTAGCCTATAAAAGCAATACTGACACCTCAAATATATTTCTCAGTGTAACTGCTGATTAAGGATCAGTTTAAGCTTTTCATGTCCTAATGAATAAAGTCTTGTTGATGAAAGTGAAATCTTAGCTCAGAATCAGGGCTGCAGAACCAGGCCATTGCGATGATATTCACAGCAGTCGCTAAATATGTGTACATATTATGTTATGTTATATAGAGCTAAGTCACTATATCGGCACATGCGATCACCGGAGAGTGGGAAATAGCCAGCTTTGTACTCCAAACTCGCCCTCTTTTTGAGTCACACGCTGGGCAAAACATAGCCGAGGTGCTATGGGCCGAAATCGGCTGTTTTGGATTGGGAGCTGGAAAGAGCTAATCACAACAGTTGCTACGAGCAGTGCACACAATGTGGAGGTAGCAGTGAAAGAGCCTTGCTACTGCCACAGATAAAGTGTTTTTTGTGTGGTGGGAGCACGCTTTAAATCTTTCCGAGCACTTAAAAGCACTTTAAATTGTGCTGCTCAAGCAGGCCTAGGTACAAACAGCGTCAGTCATTAGCTGGGTTGAGCATAATGTTAGCCACCTAGTCCACCGAAGTGCTGTGGCTACACAGAAACTGCTACAGATCCCACCACATAAACTCATCATGGATGTCATAACACAATGGAATAGCTCGCTATCTTAAACAACAAACAGCCATACGAGTCAGGTGGCTTCTCAGGTGGTATGAGAGGAAGCACAGCAATGAAGGTTAGCCTTACCCTGTTAGGCTAACCCTAAAAGACTGGCCATTCCTTTATGTCCGCCACCCCAAAAACAAGTTCAGATGCAATGGACTCGACGGCATGAGGTGATTGAGCATCTGCTATGTTTTCATTTTCATTTGAAACACGACTTAAACATCCCTGACGCAGCCATTCAGCTAAACAGGTCAACATTAGCATGGCTTGCACTGTTTATATGTCACGTTAGCAGCAATTATTTCTGGAAAACTGGTATAACGATTGTAACAAAACTCATACATGAGAAAAAATTTCAACTGGTTCATCTGGTATACTGTCCACTCCTATCTACAGATTGATTTGCCTCAGATAAATAAATATTCTACAGTAGAGCTTCTTCAATTTCTGTCACAAATGAATGAATGAACTCCTTCTTTAAAGCTGAATCTTTGGTTTTGTCATTCTGTTTAATAATTGTGGTTTCATATGCTACAATATAAATCCATGTTATCAGCTTGATCACCAAAATTAAAACCAGCATAATCTACTTTCAAGAAGGATTATCTGATCTTAGTTCTGATGAAAAATCTCTGTCTCGCTTACCATACTATAACACCTGTCAGATGGTGCCGACATCATGTCCGAAAGGAAATTCACAAACGATGTAGGGAGAAAGCCAAGTGCTCTGAGGACAGACTGAAGCTTTTGAAGTTCAAAGGGAAAATACAAGTCCAGTTCAAAGGCAGAGACCCAGCTGCTCGATGTAGAGAGACAATACTGAACCAAATGGCAATGAGACTGAAATAGATAGAACCCAGTGAGACCTTGATATCTCCAGAAGAATTTAGATTCCCTAAGAACTCACATTCTCCAAAAGAACCTACTTTCTCCAGAAGAACTCACATTCTCCAGAAGAACCCACATGCTCCAGAAGAACCTACTTTCTCCAGAAGAACTCACATTCTCCAAAAGAACCCATATTCTCCAGAAGAACTCACATTCTCCACATTCTCCAAAAGAACCTACTTTCTCCAGAAGAACCCACATGCTCCAGAAGAACTTACTTTCCCCCGAAAGGAACTTACATTATCCAGAAGAACTCACACTCCACAGAGGAATTCCCTTTTACAGAACTCACACTCTCCAGGAGAACTCACATTCTCCAGAAGAACTCACATTCTCCAGTAGAAGCCACAATCTCCAGAATAATTTACATTCTCCAGAAAAACTCACATTTCAAACTCACAACTCACAAACTCACCAGAACAATTCACATTTTCCAGAAGAATTTACGGTCCCTGGAAGAATTTACGTTCTCCGGAAGAATTCACATCCTCACATGGCTCTAATTTTCTGGAACATTCTACTGAAGAGCTGATGCTCTCCAGAACTAAACCTATCCATTCCAATTATTTTGCAACCAACAAAAAGGCATGTTGTCAAACTTTTGTCAAAATCGCAAGTATTATGACCACGTATAGCTGCCTGCAGTGTGGAAAGGCCTTGAAGAAAAACACCTTGCACAACACCATCTGATGGCCTTTTCAGTGCTCATTCATTTTATCTTCTTACAAACACAAAAACACAGAGCATAATTTATATATACATGTACAGACACAAACCCATCCTGTAATCATTAGCCCAACAGCTTTGGAAAAAGAGGTAGAAGAAAAACAAACTTTCCATATACACCCACACTCACTCCACTGAGCATCTGCTCTTCTAAAGGTGTTTAATTAAAGCCTGGATGGAATCCAAGCATGAGAGATTATCTCCACTTCTGATGTACAGGCACGAACATACCTGTACAGCTCCAAAGACATTCTATACAAAGTCCACAAATGCCTGAACCAGGCAACATCTGTATAAAAGACAACATTAAAGCCTCCATTTAGAAAACAGCTTCCATTTCCATCTGGTCTTGACTTAGCAGTGGCTTTTCATGCTACTGGATGGCAGATAACTGACCTGTTAGCAGTTCACAGAGGCACCTTAAGATTTTGATCATGTTAAAACTCTAGGCTTATTGTTCAATTTGTTTTATCTAAAATGTACTATTCAGTAACTCCTATGAAACTAAGAGGAATTGACCACATATGGGTCCCTCACAGTAGCTTCACATGGTGAAACTTTCTTGCAACTAGTTGCATAAAACTTATTTCCAGGCAACTTCAGCACTTCCTGAAGCAATTAAAAAATATTCAATGTCGCTTGCATTATACACTATGTGGCCAAAAGAGTACGGACATACTGATCGAGTTCAGGTATATCAAATGAAGCACATTTCCATGCAATCTCCATAGACAAACATTATACTCATTATAAACATTAAACATTGCTGGCCCTGCCAGCAGCAAGTCAGTTCATAAAATTTCTGACCAGCTAGGTCTGCCCTAGTCAACTGTAAGTGCTACTATTGTGAAATGGAAGCATCTGGGGTGGGGAGGAAGCTTAGCCATGGAGTACTATTGAGGCAACATAGCATGTAAAAATCGCCTACCTTCAATTGCATCACTCACTACAGAGCGCCAAACTGCTTCTACAAGCAAAAGAACTGTGCATCAGAGGGCTGCCTGACATAGGTCTCCATGGCTAAGCAGCTCCACACAAGCCTATGATCACTATGTGCAATGCCAAGCGTCGGCTGGAGGGGTGTAAAGCACACTGCCACTGGACTCTGAAGCAATGGAAACGTGTTATCTGGAGTAATGAATAATGGCTCATTATCTGGCAGTCTGATGCCACCTACTGGAATGCATAGTGCCAATGGTAAAGTCCAGGGCTTGACCCCTTAGTTCCAGTGAAGGGTGATGTTAATGCCACAGCATACAAAGACTTTTAGACAATTTTAGACAATTATATACTTCCAACTTTGTGGAAACAGTTTGGGGAAGACCCATTCTTGTTCCAGCACGACTGTGCCCCGTGCACAAAGCCAGCTGCATAAAGATATGGTTTGGTGTGGAGGAACTCCAGTGGCCTTCATAGAGCTAGAAGTGTCCATATACTTTTTGCCATACAGTGTGTGTTTAATATGTTTCATGAAACTTGTTTCATAAAGTTAAAACAGTTATTGAGTCTCAAACAAGAACTGCAAAAAGCTTTAGCAAATGAAATTTAGTCTAGTCTCATGAAAGTTCCAACCAAGTTCCATGAGAGTTTCACCATGTAAAGCCAGCCTTTGGCTTGATGGGGTTAAACATGGCAGTGAGTCATCTGACCTGGATGCATGCTGATTCCCAGCACTCTGTTCTACCGGCATTCATCAACATTCTGCTCCCAAACACACCAGCGTTCCGCCTGCTCCCAGCGCACCTCAGCCTGCTCCAGATATACAACCCAGCCCACTGTCGCCGTGACTACCATAGCTAATAAACAACAGCTCATTACACCCAATCAATGCCCCCCTATTCGCACACACATAAACATACACCAGAGGAGGGCAGGCCTAGCAGCAATTTAGCAATGTGGGCACAACGCTGTCACTGAATCAAAGGTTGGCCCGTGATTCATCAATGAGGTTAGAGGCCCGCTCATCTATTTACACCATCCTCAAACCATCAGAGGACCCCCAAACAAGGCCAAAGAGCAGGAAAACCAGCTTCATTTAGCTGACAAGCGGCGGGAGCGTTAGCATGCAGCCCAGATGCATGTGGTTAGCACTTCAAAGAGAGCAGGGGAGGGGGACAGTGATTCGGTCCCATTAAGAGCCAATGTCTTCAACGCTGTCTTCACATGACTGAGCCAAACAGACTTTACTGTGCACCGGCCTATTTGCGAGGGGCTGAGAGGGAACATGACCTTCAGGCTTCTTTCCGCCTGTGTCCTCCGTCCTTAAGATAGATCATGGGACCAGTGTACTAAGCATTTTGCAGCAGTTTTGGCTGCAAACCGGACACATTTTGCCCAGGCTTTACGTACGAAATAGGCAATTTTCAGTGTAAAACCAGCTTCCTCAAACAGTTGTTCTACCATGCTCGGCAGTTTGAGGTGGCCGGTTTACACTGAAATTTGTAGTAGGGTCTCAAAAACGGTTTCCTTGATGTGATTTGGAACGAAACCCCCCCCCCCCAAAAAAAATATATATATACAGTATGTGTGTGAAAGAGAGAGGGAGCGAGAGTGAGAGCAATAGAGAGTGACCATCGAGCTTTCTCTCTGTCTGACTCCGCCTTCAATCTGCCTGAAAAGAGTTTTGCTCTTAAAGCCCATTCATATGCCAGACAGCTCTGACAGATTGATTTAGCCGGGCTGCTGGTTAACAGGCTGAATGGCAGTGCAGGCCTGTGTTATGTAGATGTGATCGGGTTAGCAGGAGGACACATGTCAGTGGCCCCAGCTGCTTTGAGAAAAATTCTAAATGGACTTTTCTGGAGAACATCTCCATTGATGCGCCCCGACCTTAACCCTTTAGGGACGACTGCCACACCAATGTGATCAGAATGTCAAATAACATGTTCTGTTTACGATCCAACAACGGCATGTAGCTATCAAGTTATAGAACTTAAATGTGCATTCTAACGCCACTGGTGTTAAACAGATAAACAAACAAACACTGAGTTTTACTAAAAACTATACTATGTAAGATTTCACAAAAATTGAAAGGCGATAAAATATGGTGAGCATGTGCCGCTGTGAGTCGCTCTGTAAAGTCTGAAATAATCATTTAAAATTCAGAGGCACCGAATCGGATTTCGCAAGAGTTTTTCAGACCATGTCATACATCTTTATGATGATGATGACAATATGATGACAATAGTAGATAATAGTAGATAATTCACTCACAAGATACTCAGAAGATATGTTCTTCACTATGTCCTCAGACGACACATCCTTCTCGTTTTGACTGAATTCTCCTTCAATGTGTTTGCAATCATCAGATTCATCCACTCTGGGAAGTGGCTGAGTACAATGTGTAATTGCATGCAGTGTGTGTTCTTCCACACACTGCATGCAATTACACATTTCCACCAGAGAGGTCTCCAAATCCCCAAATCTTTCATAGTGCAGCGTTAAAGGAGTAATTTAGCATACAATCTAATTTAAACCTTTCTTCATTTCCCAAAACGTAGTCAATCAGCCAAGACTTGCACTAGAGCTATGAGGCTAATGTGCTAACAGGAAAGAAAACTTATGCTCCACATCATCAGACACTTGCATCAAACCATGTTGAGTTGTCAATTTGAGGTCTCAAATGAATTTACTTATGACATTGTATGATACTGTCTGTGTGACACTGAACAAAAGTAGACAGAATTCAGGGGTTCTTCAAAGGTTCTTTAGTATTTAGAACCATAAATTCAATAGTCTATATAGACCAATGTATCTGCATGCTTAAATGGTTCTTCACATGCTGAAATGGTTCTTCAGATTGATGGAGTATATGTTGCATATACAGCACCAAAAAGGGTTCTTCTACTGTTACAAGCTTGACACTATAACAACAGCAGAACCCTGTTTGGTGCTATATAGAACCATTTTCAAAAAGGTTCTCTATAAAATTATATTCAATACATTCTCCATCAATCTGATGAAGCATGAAATGGCTCTATATTGAACATGGTTCTACATAGACACATTTTTTTTACTAAAGAACCCTTAAAGAACCATCCCCAGTTAGCAAAATTCATCTGGCCCACTTGAGGGCCACATCCTTAGGTTTGTTAGGATATGCATCTGGGTCCTCGTCCCAGATCTAGCCCACACACTGTAGAGAGTAGAGAGCAGAACCAACAAATGTGACCCAAATGTGGCCCAACAACATTGTTTGTCTACAACATTCAGACCGGAATTGGCCCACAAATACAGACACGAGGCAAAATCGTACGCAGCCATATGGCATCTGGCCCTATTCTGGCCTGCATATTTAACATCTACCTGGTAGTTAACCAACACTCACGTATGAAAGCCAGAATTGGCCCAGAACAGTTTGCTATCTGGGCCTTTTTTAAGAATGTACTTCATAATGCTACATAAACAATTCCATTAAGAAAACCTATGGAGTAATGTTAAAAAACCCTCTAAAGGGTCAGTTTACCGCCCTCCTCATATTTTATGCTCAGCCCTTCCTCTCTCTGCACCTCCATTTTTTGCTTTTACTTCAGCTGCGGTTTCAACTGAGACCTCGGAGCACAAGGGAGATCTTTGTCTTGGTCTCAACTGCAAACAGCTCCAGTTGTTAACAGCTCCGTCTAGGAAGTGCTGGGAACGGTTAGCGCCGAGTGTCAGACAGGCAGGTTTTTTCCCCTCAGCCCATTAGCCGCTACGCACAGTGAGTGGAGTATGTGGTCCTCCGTGTAACAGGGGTTAAGTGGTGGGATTCGTGTGTCGTTAGGATCATTATTAACATCTGTAGTGCTGCAGCTTATGCGCTAACTTCAGGAACGCAGTACAATTAGTCTCCCTGTGGCCTATGGGGTGCTATTCGCTCAAATCAGTTCTGCTATTTTTTAAAATGATGATTAATGTTGGGATTCGGCCAGACTTAGATCAGAGTAAACAGGGAGTAAGTGGGTCAAAACACAAACGGGCTGATCAGATAGCTAACACTCGCAGCGCTGATGCTAATAGGGATGTAATGAGCCTCATTAGCACAAAGAAAATCAATCAAGCCAATGGCTACATTAATTATTCAACATGGTGCGCAGCGCAAGATAAAACCACCCTGTACAGTTCCTCTTCCTCTCTTCCGAACCACAGTTCCCGGCTCTGGCTGGGGCTGTTACTCAGGAGAGAGGGCGACAGAGATAGAAAGATAAAGAAAAAGAGAGAGATAAATTTGGTGAGCAGAGAGAGAGAGTTCATTTTCTATCAGTGCACTTTTGCTCTCAATGCATTTCATTGCTCTGCTACACTGCTAAGGCAAAATATTAAAAGGCCTGTATCATGTAAAACCAAGTTTTTCTCATTTTTAATGTAAAACGGCTTGATATAGTATCTAAACATTGAGTGTGTTTACATGTACTCAACAATCCGATAACTGCAGAAAAATAGATTTTGTCAGTAATCCGATCAACGCGTTTACATGCACTTGAGTAATCAGATCATTTGAAAACTCTTGATTTACATCAGTCAGGCAGTAATTGGATTTAGGCTTTGCAACCGGCCAATAAACTCACAGAAGATGTGATGAAAACATAATGTAAAACTTAAACCTCATGCCGCGGCTTTGTGTTTTTTAAAAAGCTCGCACCACTTTACCTGAATATATGAACACACATCATCTAAAAGATGAAGAATATTTAAATCCTTCAGGTCGTAAAGCATGTAGTTGGTTTCAGCGTCGCTCCAAAAGTGTTTTGCTGCATCTCGTGGCAACGCTGCTTATTTCCAGTACCGCAGTCTGTTTTCTCACATGTGCAGACTTAGAAATCCGAAAGAAATCAGAGTAAGAGGCACAGAGAAATCTGATTACTGAGCTAAAATCCAGCTCTCTTTATTGTATTTCTTTATCAGATTTCTAGACCTTACTCCAGTCTAAGAAATTGCAGTATGCTGTTTTGGTTTTCTATGATATTTGGTTTTCTATAATATCACTTAATGGGACATTCTGTACGTTCTATGGAAACCAAGCTGCAAAAAACCGCCCATTTTTAATGTTACAAAAAACCAACACATTTAGATCCATCCACCTACTCAGGCTACAGCAGTCTAGCTCCCCCCACTGAAGTTATAAAGAGTGTTTCACTCATGTTTCAGGACTACTTTTTGAATAAGGCACAATACAATGCAGCCTATCAGAACTGAGACCATTTACATACATCAGTCTTAAAGGCACAGTAAGAAAAACAGCCTGTTTTAGTCTAAGGGATAAATAGATGTTGGAAAATGGTCACATTATAATCAATTACAAATGCTTTTGGCACTTAAAGCCACACAAACATTATAAGTGGACTGATGTGGAAAAATGTATGAAGTGGAAAAATGTAGGACACGTCTGAAGACCTGCCACTCCAAATCAGTTGACGAATAGACAGTGGATGTGAATGCCCTCTTCCAAGAAAGCTGCCCCTCCCTGTGACAAAAGTCAGAAGCTAAAGAAAACTTTCAGAGGCAAAAGAGTGATTCACAGCAAAATCAGCAAAAAGGAAAACGTGAAAGCAAAGTGAGTCATACATTTACATCCAAAGGGACTCAACCTTGAAACAGATACATATTCTCTTGAGAGGAATGTCTTGTTTTGTCCTGTCCTTGTGAATATGAATGCTGAAATGTAACTTTTAAGTCTTTATCCTCTGTCTGTGCTTAGGCCTCTAGATAAAGCACAAGACGAGTCCTCTAATTAAGGGGCCACAGCTGTTTTTTATTTGAGAGCTTTTTAAAATGGCTTTTTTGTGTTGTGTTGTTTTTCACATCTGACGAAGGCCTTACATGTGGGCTGAAATGTCATTTTCAACCTTTTGCTGAGGATAGAGTGAGTGTTGCACTTTTTTACTGAAAACCTTTTGAATTTTGGTAGCAGCTTGCCTATAGTTGGTGGAAGCACCCTTTTTTTTCATCTTGTTTCCAAATAAATCTATATCAAATTGAGTGAGTAGTAATCTTTTTTTAAAACTTTAGTTTGATTTAACTCTCTTTAATTAACTCCAGATGTGCTTGCTTGAGCAAGGAATCAAACCACACTCAGCTGGATGGAGAGCTGAGGTGTTATCCACTATGCTATACATGCCACAATCAAATAACCAGAGGAGTGATGTTACCATTGCCATTGTTTAATAAATATAATAAAACGGATAGTACCGGTTCTAAAATCTGATCGGCTGAGCCGCGTACAAAGTCGTTGTAAAATCCACGATATACCATGGCTATGACCCCCTCACAGCAACTGAACCCTGTATTACGGTGCCACGGCACGAAAAACCCTTCTGCTGTTAATGGATTAATCTTTGACTCAAATTCTGACCGCACAGAGCACTGAGGGTACTGATGAAGTAAGAACCTGTTTTTGTTTAAACTGAAGGGCTGGTGACTTATGTTCTTAACTAGAACTAGGCTGGTCAGCTAGCCAACAGGCTAAAAGATGGCAAAAATGCTAAACGACTCCAAAATTATTATCACAGGCTTGAATTAAAGTACTCACAATATGATTCACTGAAAAACGGCAATATGAAAGTCTAAATAATGTCACCTGAATGTCTTACACGCTTCAAATGTCCGTGTTTCAGTCAGAAGTAGCGTCAAACTCAGGCTGAATCCCAAACGGCTCCGTACTCCCTAGCTAAATAGTGTAGCTCTGTAACATTAAGTTTAGAAATTCTAGCTTCTGCTGTCAAATAGTGCACTGCCTGTCGAGTATGAATGTGGATGAATCCCAAATGACCATGTTTCAGCAATATTTTGCATTGATGGAGTGCAGGAATATTTAAATTCCTAAGGAGTGCACTATGTAGGGAGCAGGGAGCCATTTGAGATTCAGCCCCAGCATGAGACAAGTGGCGTCGTCAGACTGGCAGAAAACTTGTGGTGGTAATTTGGTAACCAAAAGGTACATATAAACTGAAAGTATTTGCATTAAACAGTGCTGTTTTAAAAATCTCTTTATCGTTTTATTGGCAGCCTAACACTGAACACTGAACAAATAAATCTAAGTTAAACAAATGAACCTTAGTAAGGAGGTCTACAAAATCTTAATGCATCATGTTGCTTTGAGATGCCTTTGAATTCCCTTCACAGTTTCTGTTTTTGGATTGAATTTGTTGTTTTTTTTTCCCCTTCACATCCTTCCCTTTATTGTGCTGGTGCTGGTTTGGTATAGATATTGGATCAAGGCCATCAGGTGGTGAGACTTGTGTATCCAAACCGACAGTGTTGTTATACTGAAATCAAACACATTCACTTAATGAAATACAGGGTCAGGAATACTAAACATCTTAAAGCCACACTGCCAGAAGGATCTCTGCATTAAGAATGGGATATAAACCCCATGACTTTACCCAGCAGTTCTGAGAGTATTCCATTACTTATACAGTAATGGAATAATCAGGGAAAAGACAGCAGGTCTCATCCCCAAGTCCTTGACATCTTGTGAATATTTTGAATTCCAAGCTGTACAGATGTTAAGTGTTTGAAATGTAGGTCTGTGTGTTCTTGCATGACCTTCTTCATCACTTATTAATTTCAGCAAGGCTCTAAAAAGGCCTGGCTTTTCACAGTTTGTCTCCTGCCTAGAAGGCTTGTACAGTACAGGCCATAACTTCCAAAAGAGTGTAAGCATGCTTGGATAGAGAATCTTGTCTGACACAGTTGGTCACTTTCAAGGGCCTATGTTTATATTTTTCTCCCTGAATTTTATTCATAAAATTGCACAAAAAAACAGTGATAATTCATTTTTATGTGACCACTTTCTAACCCATCTATATCCCTAGGCTGCTTTTGTTACTGTGCCTTTAAGGCTGATACATATAAATGACCTTTGTTTTGACTGGCTGTCCTGTATTGTGTCTCACTTAAAAAGCAGTCTGACTTGAAACGCACAGTTGAATCCTCCAGGACATCAGCCACTCCTATTGGATGTCTTGAGGCTGCAATGATACACTTGCTTTCCGACAGCCATGAACAGCACAATGTTTGATCGATCCCCAACAAATCGTCCGCAGTAACAACACTCCACATCACTTCAACATAATTATACACATTGGTCATGGCTAAACTGTTGCATACTGAATAGGCAGTCATATAGAAATTTGTTCATAGTTGTGACATCAGGGTGCTTTTGCAGCTTAAAGTACACAAATGGACTGGAGAATGAACGTTTAGAATTTATAATAATGTTCTTGATTGTATATAATAGTATATATTACAGTATTATAGAGCATCAAGCTCTGAAAATTCAGGTTTACATGACATGGATGCTTTAAAGAAATAGTGCCTCAAAAAGTCAGATTCACACAATTTCCCAGATGTAGCTGATCTACCAAGACATGTTTGGTGTCCAAATTTCATTTTTCTAGTTTAGCGCTGGAGCTTCAAGGCTAACATTGCTACCAAAACACTAGAAGGCAATAATCACCCAAATCTTTCCCATAAAATAAGCCTCAAAACTTCTTTCAACCCACTCAAACCGCATCCACCTCTTCATTAAGGTCACACAAACTTGTCTTACATGACTTACCATGAATTATGAAAAATAAACTGTACTTCTTAAAATAATAACAAAAATCAACAAAACTTCACCATGTAGCATTTTAGACAATATATGACCCCTCCGCAGGATCCAGTTACCCTTTGTCTGAAATGGCGGCCCACTGCGTTGTGAAGTTTTGTTTATTTTTTTTTATTTCACAGTAAGTAAACTGTGTTCTAAACCACTTTATAAAACTAATATTTACGCTCCTAAAATCTGATTGGCTGAGCCGCATTTGAAGTCATTGTAAAATCCATGATATACGCACACCTATGACCACCTAACAGCAACTGAATTGTATATTACTACACCATGGCACAGCTGTTAATGGAATAATCTTTGACTTTCATGCTGCTTGCATGGACCACCGAGTGTATTAATGAAATAAGAACCTGTTTTGTTTAAACCGAGGGGCTGACAACTTATGTTCTTAACTAGAACTGGGCTGGTCAGCTTGCTAACAGGCTAAAAGATAGCTAACAGCCTAAACAACTCCATCACTAACATCAGTCTTGAATTAAAGTACTTACAGTATGAGTAACTGTAAAACGGCAGTATAAAAGTCTAAAAAGAGTCACTTGAATAAATTACACGCTTCAGATGTTCGTGTTTCAGTCAGAAGAAGTGTCAAACCCAGGCTGAATCCCAAATGGCTCTGTTTTCCCTAAATAGTGTGTTAACTATGAAAGTTTAGAAATTGTAGCCTCTACTAGGCTAGTCCCAAATGACTGAGTCCCAAATGACTATTTCTTAGCTATATTTTGCACTGTTGGGGTGCAGGAACCTGTATTTAAAATCCTATGTAGTGCACTATGTAGGGAACAGGGAGCCATTTGAGATTTAGCCCCAGCACAAGAAGTGCCACTGGATTGGTGCTAAATAAGACTTGCAGTGGTAATTTGGTGACCAAAAAGTTCTTATAAGGTGAAAGTTGTTCCATTAAACAGTACTTTGTTATCACATGTTCATTGTTATACAACAAAAAGTTAAAAAGTTTATGAAATCAATGCAATATACGATGGGCGACCAAATGTTCATTCAGAGGTCCATGGTTGATTGGCAACAATACCATAGTCTAAAGGAACTACATTTCTTGGCAGAATACTTGATCCTGTCAATTATTATTAATAATAACTTCAATTATTTTCTGAAAAATTGTGTATTTTATTATATATTATGTTGGCCGCCATTTTATAAAAGCAATAAGCCACTTGAGACTGTGAGCTACTGTGATTTTATCACAAGGAAGGGGATTAAATCGCAATAATATCACAATAACGCATGGCCTCTCATGGCTTATTGCTTTGTTAACAAGTCTGCCAACCTTAACGGAAACTTGGATGTGGTTTGAGAAAAGTTTTGGACATTTATGGATGTAGCGTTAACCTCATAGCTCCGGCACTGGCTGCACAAACTGGAAACCAAACATGCCTTGGCTGACCAACATCTGGAGTAAGCAGAAAACTGTGTAAATCTGATATTTCAACAAGCAATACTTTTAAATGTACACGCAGAAAGGTTATGGCTAAGGAGTCGCATAGCGAGAATAGCTAAAGAGTCACAAGTTTGCACACTCCTTAGTCAGTGTCAGCTGAGGAAGCAGGTGCTCATGCAGATGGAGCTGAACTCACACCTACAGTGGCGATAAAGTGTGAAGGATGGCGCCAGCAAAAGCGAATAAAAGCAATCTGCCTGCAGCTGCAGGCTAGTTCAGCTAGCTCTGTTTGCTTTAGCAACTGTCCTTCCACAAAGGAACTTCAAGCTTGCGAACACTTATCAGAGACTGTGTGCGTGTGTATGTACACCTGCCTGTCTGCTTTTCCTAATCTCTCTCTGTCTGGGGTCAAATCATGGCCACATACCTCATCAAACTGTCCCATACACACAATGGTCAGTACAACGAATGCCTTATTTCTGCCTTCATAAAGAGATGCTAATGCACTGAAGGCTGTAAAGTGACCCCATACCGAGCAGTCCACACATATGCACACAAAGGCAAGTGTCCCTGGAACTCAGTTAGAAATGTCTGCAGCAAGTTTGCTATGAAGAGGCTTCAGTTTTATTGCGGCACTGAAAAAGACAGGCAATTAAGGCCACATTCCTGAGCTGACTGTTGCCCTGTAATAGTTTACAGCAATGGAGCACAGACAGCAAGCTTTCTCCTCTCCATACAAGCCACCAAACAACCAGCCCCTCCTTCTGCTGTAAAGACTGCAGCTGAGGAGCTGCCCTTTGCTTTCTATACCCAGCCAACAACCATTTTAGAACAAACCCAATTTCAAAAAAGTTGGGACAGCAGGAAAAATGTGAATAAAAACAGACAGCAATGATAAGCAAAGCCTTTTTGACCTATTCTCAATTGACAACAGCACAAAGACAACATATTGAATGATTCAACTAGTTGACTTTATTTTTTTGTGTGTATATGCTTATTCAAAATGTGACGCTCCCAAAAAAGTTGGGACAAGGGAGTGTTTACCACTGTGATCCATCACCTTTCCTTTTAACAATGATCACTAACTATTGGAAATTGAGGACATCAACTACAGCTGTGAAAATATATTTTTTTCCTTTCTTGTTTCATATTCAGCTGCTAAACAGTCCAGGGACTCGGTTGTTGTATACTGTGCTTCATAATGTGCCACACGTTTTCAGTGGGAGACAGGTCTGGACTGCAGGCAGGCCAGTCTAGCACCAATGTAGCCATGGTGATGTGACGTGTAGAATGTGGCTTGGCATTGTCTTGCCAAAACAAGCAGGAATGTCCCTGAAAAAGACATCTAGATGGCAGTGTATGTTGTTCCAAAATCCATGGTGCCTTCACAGATGTGCAAGTTACTCATGCCATTGGCACTAACACACCCCCATACTATCACAGACGCTGCCTCCACTTTGCATCAGACCATCTCAGATGAGCTTTAGCCCAAAGAAGTCAGCGGCGTTTCTGGATGGTGTTTATGTATGGCTTCTGCTTTGTGTCATACAGTTTTAATTTGCATTTGTACATGAACCATGTTTACTGAGAAGGGTTTTCCAAATTATTAACTCAGAATTTGGATTATTTTCTCAAAATATTGACTTAATATGACAAAATAATATTACAACATGTAAAAAATGTATTATTATGATATCTAAAGTCATTGATTCAAAATATTAAGTCAATATTTTGAGATACTAAGTCAATATTTTGTGATGCTAATTCAAAATTTTGACATACTGCTGCCAGAAACAGAGAAGGAGGGCTTCCAGACTGAAGCTACACAAGTGTTATGATTTTGTCAGAAATCTACACTGACCAAGTTAATAAAAATAGGCAAAACATTAAAGATATATATTGCTTTTTACCCCACTTCAGTCAATCAGCCAAGACAAACTGGGTATCCGAAATCTGAAATTTGCTTAATTCATACAAAATCTATAAAAATGATTTTACAACTTTTATAGATTATAGTTTGCACAATGGTAACGTATACTTGTTAGCTACATTAGCCTAATAGCTCCAGTGCAAAACTAAAGAAGTAAACTTCAGACATCAAACATCTTGTTGCACCATGTCTTGGCTGACAAAGAACATTTGTGGTATCTGTGTCAATTTCAAACTAATAATTTTAAGACGCAATTTTTTTATTGATTTGTTCAAACATGATTTGAAGTGCGTAGTAAAAAACAGTCATTCCATAACCTATATAGTATTCATATCTTCCCTAAACAAACGTGACCATTCATCTAGGGGCAATTCCTAAGCAGCAGTTCACACACAGCCCTCCCTTCCCTTCTATTCCACTCCGCTGACTCCACATTAGAATGTAGAAGGCCTTGGAGTCGCCCAAGCAAGAATGTAGGCTGGACCTCCAGAATGGCGCTGAATAGCCGATTCAATGTAAACTGTTATCTTTGAGCGCGCTGGGCCTTCACAATACCACAGTGGCTCAGGCACACACTGCAAGCTCCATTCAGGAGGAGAGCTCTACCACAGCGCCTTCGGCCTTAACTTCAACAGGACAGTCCTGCCAAACGCTCACTAATAATAATGACAACAATCAGAGGAGTACATCTCTGAGCTCACAACAATTCAATTCACTTCCAATTACACAGAAATGATTCAGGATTCTATACAAAATGATTCAGTGCATCATAAAATCTCATATTTCATGATTTAGTTCTATTAGGATTCTATATGAACTGATTCAATACAGAATAAAATCTACGTTTTCACAGCAATTCAATTTGATTAGGATGCTTTAACAAATGTCCCATTAGCTCCAGTGCAATTATGATTCTTTAGAAAATGATTCAGTGCATCACAAAAATCTCAAATATCAGGATTCTACAGAAAATCTCAAATTGAGCTCACAGTGATTCAATTTACTACGATTCTATAAGTAATGATTCAATACATCATGAAATCTCAAATTCCACAGTGATTCACTTCTATTCTGATTCTATAGGAAATGATTCAATACATCATGAAACCTCAAATTCCAACAGTGATTCACTTCCATTGTGATTCTATAGGAAATGATTCAATACATCATGAAACCTCAAATTCCAACAGTGATTCACTTCTATTGTGATTCTATAGGAAATTATTCAATTTCACAAAATCACAAATTTCATGAACAATTTGATTTGATCAGAATTGTTTAATAAACAGTTTCATGCCACATTAACTTTGCAATTCCAGTGCAATTCTTTAGAAAATGATTCAGTGCATCATTAAAATTTCACCACAATGCAATCTAATGCTATTATTTTGGTATAATGTAGAATTATTTTTACAAAAATTAATACTGAATGCACACAAAAAATAGAATAGAAAAAAAATAGAAAAAATATTTCCACCAAAGTGGAATTTAGACAATGAATAAATAAAATTGATAAATGAACTGATGTGGCATTTTTATGTACAAACATTTCTTATTATATTATTTTTGCATTAGAGAATAATAAGAATTTTATTGTACCAAAAACGAGCATATTGTATAACAAATATTTTAATAATTTAATAATTTAAATTTATCATAACAAAATCAGTACATTTGAATTGTCCCCCTCATGCATTTTTACAACCCTAACAATAAAATCTTTAGATTTAAAATGTATAGCTCCTTTATACAGTGCCTAAGTTTGGTATACTTTACAGAAGCAATATTCACAATAACAACAGCTACTAAGCTGTAACTAATCACCCCAACACAAAGGCCTTAAACACAAATAAACAAAGATGACAGCAGCAGGAATAAGAAGGAGAATGAAAGTACTGAGAAACGAGGAGGGTTTTAAAGCAAGCTGGGCTTTAAAGGATGAAGAGATTGTGGTAGAGTTCCAGAGTTAGGAACCATTTTAACCCCCAAAGCTTGGACCATGACCCTCAGCTGAACTCAATACAACCTCAATCAGCGAACACAACAGAAATAGGCCACAAGGTGATGCCGTTAAAACCAGCTGTATGGATCTTGGGTGTAGCCTAAACAGGATTTGGTCAATAATCCTGTCTCATGAAATGCGCTATGATGGATTAACTGTCTTTTTATAACAAATGTGTGTGTGTTTTTATATTAAGCATGTGCGGGACCCTCTGACCGCAAGCTACAATAATATCCACCGAAAGTGTCCGTGTAGGCTCTGAACAGCGCTGTTTACTCCACCACCAGAGTGAATCTGATAGTCAGTGAGCTTCTATATGATGTAGCCACACCGAGCAAGATAAGAAAAGGCACCTTCTGCGAGGGAGGGGGAGTACAGAGGGGGTGTTTTACCTCCATTTATGCACGACAAAGCCAGGACACTGCTCTCCACACACATTACAAGGCTGGCCTCTTTCTGGGTCATCTAGTGCAGTAGGCTGAGGAGAAGAGGAGAGAAAATATCACAGCAGTATTACTACACCATAGGATCGTTTTGCGACAAGGACAAAAATATCCCACTTTTGCTAATCCATCTATGGTGATGTCTGACATTAAAAAGGCCATATCTTAAATTTTTTGTGTATTTTATTTTTGCCAGTTATGTTTATGTGGCTACTTATATCATTATATGCCATTAGGGGTGGGCAATATTGCAAAAAAATCATTTTATCATGATATAAAAGATAATAATGTAGTATAATACACAGACCTTTTCACAATAAAATAATATAATATAATAATATATAAAATAATAATAACTATAATGTTTTTATTTGAAGTTTCACAAACAAATCCAATTAAACAGGCCTAAATATGCTCACCTGAATAATGTAGTTAGTCAGTGCTCTTTAAGTACTGACAATATTCATTAAATGCAATCGTACTGCCCACTCCTTTATGTCATAATTCATTTTGACATATATAATTTTATGACCATTTCCCAACCTCTCTTAGCCCCTTAGGCTGAATTTAAACTGGGAAACTTTCATGCTTTTAGTTTTTAGTTGCTTGAAACTTTTAGTTGCTTGAAACCTACAAGAAACCAAGTTGCACTTGAGTTGCATAATGTAAAGCTTCCTGCAACAGTTGTAAGCGGCTCAATGTCATGAAACAAGTTGCATGAAACAGCCAATTAAAATGGCAATAACACATCTTATGATTACATCAAACAACATAATGTCAAACTATTGATTTCACCAGATCAATAGACAAAATGCAATCATATTGCCACTCCTATATATCATAATTCATTTTGACATAAATAATTATGACCATTTCCCAGTTGCATGAAACTTACAAGAAACTAAGTCGCACTTGAGTTGCATAATGTAAAGCTTCCTGCAACTCATTTAAAACTCAGCCGAAACAGTTGCAAGCAGCTCAATGTCGTGAAACAAGTTGCATGAAACAGCCAATTAAAACGATGATAATGCATCACGTGATTACATCAAACAACATAATGTTGAACTATTAATTTTACTAGATCAATGGACAAAAAAATAAAACAGTAGATAAACAGTAGTTTATTGGGTGGTTAAAAGAGATGAGGTCCTTGGTGATGAACGTATAGTGCTTCTAGGGAAAGATGAGTGAGGCATCCAGTGCAACCATTGTTGCTTTGTTGATGTGTGTTTTATGGCATATTATGACTTACTATTAACCATAAAAGTAAACAAATCTTCATAGCACTGCAGGGAGCCATTTTAGACAGCAGGTGCTGAATTCTGACTCCCATTCACTCATCACGCAGGAATATGGACGCAAGATTACATTCATGACTTTAATGAAAATCTGGATGTGGTTTGAATGGGTTGAGAGACATTTTGGGGATGCATAAGCAGAAAGGATTTAGGTGACTATTGACTTTCAGCGTTTGTTAGCAACGTTTGCCTCACGGCATCAGTGCTAAACTAAAGAAATAAAATTTGGACACTAAAATATCTTGGCTGATCAATTACACACGCGGCAAGTGGAAAACTGGAAAAAGTGGAAAAAGACTTGAGTTTAGGAAACTTGATTAATTCAGAAACATTACAACTTCAGAATATTTGACAATTCACAGTATATCAGTAAGCAAAGCACTGTTTAACTAAAACTATTGAAGTCTTTTAATTCTTGGCCATTTAAGGTCATATTGGCAATATCTGCATTTTTAGCCCCTTAAAATTATTATCAGAATCGGTGAATAAATCAGTCAGGCCCCAGTGAAAACTTACAGCTGCACAGACATGCTGGAACATTCGAAAATCTAAATGAACTGGATGATCACAGCGGCAAATGAAGCAGTGCTGCTATCCAGCTGCAGAAACATGACGGTTAACAGCCTATATCACTAACGCCAGACTGAAAGTACCATCATCCTCTAACATCCACCCCTCAACAGCCCCATAGCAACAGTCTCAAAGTTACCCACCACCACATGCTGTGCATTATTCATGCCACACTTTTGGTAAATAATTGATTTGGACAATATGCAGTGCAATGACACAAGCACAGGCAATTGCAGGGAAGAATTTTTTTCTTTCTTTTTGCCATCTCATAATAATGACCATCATATTTATGACTTGGTATCTCATAATTATGACTTCCCTTCTCATAATTATGACTTACTTTCTCATAATTATGACTTACTTCCTCATAAAAGTGACTTACTATGTCATAATTATGACTTGCTTTCTCATAAAAATGACTTATCATGTCATAATTATGACTTACTTTCTCATAATTATGATTTCTGACTTACCATGTCATAACTATGACTTACTTTCTCATAATTATGACTTACATTCTCATAAAAATGACTTACTGTGTCATAATTATGACTTACTTTCTCATAATTATGATTTCTGACTTACCATGTCATAATTATGACTTACTTTCTCATAAAAAATGACTTACTGTGTCATAAATATGACTTGCTTTCTCATAAAAATGACTTAGTATGTCATAATTATGACTTACTTTCTCATAAAAATGACTGTCATAATTCTCACTTACTTATAATTATGAGAATTTTTTCTCATTATATGAGATAGTAAGTAATTATTGTGAGATGCTAAGTCAAGACAGTAAAACATTTTTCGGAGATTCTAAGTCATAATTATGAAACAGACTCATTATTATGAGATAGCAAGTCATAATAACGAGGTTCTGTGTCATAATTATTAAAACTCTCTCATTATTATGACTTAGTCTACTACATGGCTATATGAAAATGGGCTGCCATAGAAAGGAGCTCATCTTTTTGAAGAACGACTCTTTCCTCTGTTTAGCAGCAAACTGACCCACAGAAATGAACTCTCAGCAGCAAGAGTCAAACAGGGCAGAGCTGAAGAGAAGCAGCGCTGCACGTTTCTGCAAAAGTTCCTCCAGAAAACTCGCTCGTTTTATCTCTCCGGCGTGAAGGATCTGCGTAAAAGCGGTGCGTAAAAGCGGCGCGCGGATCCGTTCAGCGGTGGAACACGGCGTGTTGTGTTTACTCACCGACCGGTTGGAGTTTCTCTTCTTAGAGCTGCGAGTAAACATGACCGCGAGGGGCTGGACTAGAGCTGGACTCTGACGCTGAAATAAAGTTCCAGTGACCGATCAGTGAGCGAGGTGTTCTGCGCTGGTGGAGACCGAAGCGTCCCGGGCCATCACGGTTTGTTGGGGGGAATGGTGGGTGGCTGTTTTGTCCCACCCGTATTCAGACAAGCCCCGCCTCCTCCTAGTTCACACTCCCTGGCGCGCGAGCAGGGACTCTAATAAGCAGTCTTAGTGCACTAGAAGGAGGGATAATGTGTGTTGATGAGATTGTTCTCCCAGAAAACACACGCGAGGATCTACTACCCAGT
The DNA here is from genome assembly GCF_904425465.1 of Colossoma macropomum. Lineage (NCBI taxonomy): Eukaryota > Metazoa > Chordata > Actinopteri > Characiformes > Serrasalmidae > Colossoma > Colossoma macropomum. Next base: position 27,669,737 of record NW_023494810.1, read on the forward strand.
TCTGGCGCACGACGAGGTGTCAAGCTAATATTAGCCAATCAGAGGGAATGAGGAAGAACACAACTAGCCAGTCTTAGCGCAGCAGGCGGGGTTTGTCCGAATACGGGTGGGGGAAAAATAACGTGGATGGTGACAGTGTACTTCCTGATCCCACCCCTTTCCTCATGTCAGCCAATGGCGTTCCGAATACACCTCATAAACTTTCAAATTTAATTTAGGGCGTGTTTTAAGTTTTTAAGTTTTATTTTTAATTTTTCACCATCAAAAAAAAAAAACAAGAAAAGAAAAAAAAGAAAACAAAACATACTCTATATGGCCAAAAGTATGTGGACGCCTATACATGGCACTCATATGAGCTTGATAGACATCCCATTCCAAAACCATGGGTATTAATATAGATTTGCCCGCCTTTGTGGCTATACCAGCCTCCACTCTTCTGGGAGGGCTTTCTACAAGATTTTGGAGTGTGTTTGTGGGAATTTGTGTTCATTTTAGTCAAAAGAGCATTTGCGAGGTCAGACCCTGATGTTGGACTGGCTCGCAATAGATATTCCAATTCATCACAAAGTTGTTCAGTGGGATTGAGTTCAGGGCTCTGTGCAGGTTCCTCCACTCCAAACTTATCAACCCATGTCCTCGCTTTGTACACTGGGGCAAAGTTATGCTGAAACAGGAAAGGGTCTTCCACAAAGTTGGAAGCATATTATTGTCTAAAATGTCTTTGTATGCTGTAGCATTAACATCACCCTTCAGTGGACGTAAGGGGCCCAAACCCTTGAAAACAGCCCCAGACCATTATCCCTCCTCCACCAAACTTTACTGTTGGCACTGTGTATTCTGGAAGGTAGTGCTCTCCTGGTTTCCACCAAACCCAGATTTGTCCATGAGACTGCTAGATAGTGAAGCATGATTCATCACTCAAGAGAACGTTTCGACTGCGGTGTGATTTACACCACTCCGGTTGACACATGCCATTGCGCATAGTGATCTTAGGCTTGTGTGCAGCTGCTCAGCCATGGAAATCTATTCCATGAATCTCCCGATGCACAGTTATTATAACGATGTTGCTTCCAGAGGCAGTTTGGTGAGTGATGCAACAGAGGATAGTTGCTTCACACTTCAGCACTTGGCGGCCCCACTCTGTAAGTTTGTGTGGTCTACTGCTTTGTTGCTGAGCTGTTGCTGCTCCTAGACGCTTCCATTTCACAATTACAGCACTTACAGTTGACCGGGGCAGATTTAGCAGGACAGAAATTTGACAAACTAACTTGTGGCAGAGGTATCATACGACCCGTTCTACTGCTAATGTCTATGGAGATTGCAAGATCATGTGCTTGATTTGATCCACCTGCTACCAATGTGTGCAGCCAAAACACCTGAACCTATTTAAAAGAAAATGCCACAAAATATCTTTTCAGGAGACTTGCTTTCAGTTTTTCTCAGAAATCTGCAGGAATATTCTTCCTTCTCCAAAGTTCACTCTTAGGAGTTGGTTGCATAGCACTGAGCTGTCTTCCGCAAGAGCAAAGCTTGATGTTCTCCTCTCTCTCAAAGACAAAAGCTTTTAGCACTGTTTATCTGATGCGGACAGATTTGGCGATCTGCCAGCTCTTCCAGGTGGTTGTTAGGTTGTTTCTCTGCACCTTTTAATCATTTTCTGAGCTCCAGTTTTGGAAACTCTTTTTTTTTTTCACTTATTTTCCTTTGATGCTCCGCTTCTTTATGCCAGTGGATTATCTTACATCTAGTCTTCTCAGAAATATGTTAATGTATAACATACTGTACAAATGAAAAAAAAAATGAAGGGTGGTCTTTGACTCTTCCCCAGTACTGTATACTATAAAACAGCAATGAAAAAGTATAAAGTGATATAAAGTGGTGTAAACCCGATTTGCATGCTTTTGTAAGCTCCTCCCAACAGGCTGTGATAACACTGGATAAGACTCTATTCATTTCTGTGGTGCTTCTGACTGCTATGCAGTGGCAGGGGAATTCTCAATTAAGTTTCCTGTTAGGTAATGCATTACCCGCTCCACAACAAGCACTTGCTATTATTTCAGAGGAGAATAGGCTTTAGCAGGATAACCAGAGAGGGCTCAGTGCAGTCTAGTAGGCTTGCAGTCTCAAGGGCCATTCTCTCAATGGAAAAAACCCTTCACTTCTCAGAACAGGATTGTATTCACATCTCTGTGAGTCAGCTTCCATAGCCCAGGCCTGTCTTTGATTCTTCAACTGCTGTGTTAAGAATACACAATAACATGCATTCGTTTAAATCAGTAGTGTATATAAAACGCAAATGTACACAGTTTTGCTAAATATAGTCAATCTGCCAAAGCATTCGGTGTCCAAAGTTTGATTAGTTTTGTACTGGAGCTATGAGACTAATGTAGCTAACAAGTAATAGAATCTAATTAGCATAAAATTAAGTTAGTGTTATGCAAACTACATGCCTAAATCATTACACAGCCTGCTTCAAACTGGGTGGAGTTGATTAGTAATCAAAAGCAGACTTGCTTATGTGGTTTCTACACTGTATGACGGACTATTATCTATAAAAATGGACAGTATGTGAAATGCTAAACAGAAATCAGTGATTATTAAGTTTCCTTTCAACAACACTTAGTAATCGTTTGAAGACTGAAGACACCAATTAATTGTTTTGAACCTGTTTTTTTGCCGTTCCTCCATTAAGCAAGTCTTAATGCATATGTTGCTCCAAAATGTGCATATATCTTTTAGTGTAAATGGTGCTTTCACAGATACCATGACAGATGCTGTATTTTGAACTTTACGCAGGTAAACTGGATCGTCTGGACGGTCATTTTCTTCTTTGGCCCGGCTCACAATGTCCACTATTTCCATAAACACTAAGAAAGATTGACTTATCAGACAACACCACAATTTCAGATGAGCTCAAGACCAGAGAAGTCGGCGGCGTTTCTGGACATTGTTGCCATATGACTTCCTGTGCATAGTACACTTGTGTTTGTGGATGCAACAACAAACAGTGTTCATTGACAATGGTTTTTCAAAGTATTCTTGATATCCATCACAGTGGCATGCTGGTTTTAAAGGCAGTAATGTCTGAGGGATTGATGATCACGAGCATTCGGTTGTGGTTTTTGGCCTTGCTCTTCACACACAGATTTGTGCATATTTCTTAAATCTTTGGATTATTTTAAGCACCGTAGAGGAACTTAAAGAGCAGTATTTAAAATCCTTGCAATTACTTGGTAAGGAATGTTGTTCTTAAACATTTTTTTTTTTGGCAAAGCAGCAACAAGGCCATTTCCTGGATGCTGCTTTTTCCCATTTTCCCAACTTTTTTTGGAATGTGTTGAAGACATCAATTTCAGAATGAGCATATATTTACGAAAACAATTGATTTCACGAGGTAAAATGAAAATATGTTGACTTTGTCCTGTTTTCATTTCAATACAGGTCAAATAAGATTATAAATTACTGCTTTATTTGGATTTTAAATTCAGTCTCACCAGTTTTTGGATTTAAGGTTTGTACTAAGCATAGCTAAAGCCTCTTGCAGTTAAGTTTGTCTGTACTTTTGTCCATATGTGTAGTTAATGGTATACCATACAGTGCCAGAAACCAAATGTAGTATCAGAGGCCATTCCTTTTTTTACAGCGACTATATCTGCAGGTTGATGCTGACATTGAGTTTCTGACTTAAAGAAAACCAAAGAAGGAAGAAGAAAGCAAAGATAAGCTATTGGAAAACGCATGGATTTTGGCATTGTTTATTGCATGGGGGTCCCTCATGGTCCCTGTTATGAAGTGCAGTTAAATGTGGAATGAAATTTATGTTGAACTGCGGGAGAGGTAGAAATGGTCCCGTGGGAAAGCTCAGGCCAGAGAGAGGTGAAAGGCTGGAGCCGAATCGTAAGTGAAGTCATTCCTTTAATCTTGAGGAGAATGTCTGGGAATGTGTTTGAAAATCACCTGGGCTGCATACACACCATTCCTCGCCTGCTTTCAGTGCATGTGCATGAGCCACGTGTGGTTTTAATGTCTGTATTTTGTGCCATTACCATTTGTGATTGCGATACACCTGGAAATATATCAATACCATATTGATGAATCAATAATGTGGCACAGTTAAAGGCTGTCCTTCGTTATTTTGATCATAACTATTCATTTTGAGCTATAACTAATATTTGTTGGGTTATATGATAGTCCTGATTAACCCACAGAGACTCTTCTGAACCTGTGACAGGTCAGGATGCTCACAGCATAATAGAAACCGTAATTGATCTGAGGGCTCATTTGCATATTGCAGCAAGCTGTGATATCAGTAATGCAAAAATTAATTCTGCGATAATGACACCAAACAATATATTAAGGCCTTGTTATTTTCTGTGGCCCCATAAGTGCCCCCCAATGGTTTTTAGCCCCAGTTTGAGACCTGTGCGTTTAAACCAACTTTGGGCCAAAAGAGTTTTAACATGTGCTTTCAATAATAGTTTGGGAAAGAAAACTATTGAAGCTAAACTACTGGCAAAAAGATTTAGAACTGTCCTATCTTTCCATGTTTATGGATTTTTACGCAGTCTCAATGTACTCTGAAATTAAAGCATAGAACAAGTAAAAAAGTAGAGATAAAAATAATAATGGAATTGTTTTAACAAAGCTTTATCTACATTTTTGACTCATCAAAGTAGCCACCTTTTTGTACTGCATTTCGCTGCAAAATGCTGTGGTAGCCCTTTTGGTGCAGGGTGCCAGGGCAGTACAAAAAGATGGCTACTTTGATGAGCTGGAGGTTAGGGAACCAGCCTTGTGACCGGAAGGTCGCCGGTTCGCCTGAACCAAATATCTGTGACTAAAGTGCCCTTGAGCAAGGCACCTAACCCCCAACTGCTCCCTGGGTGATATGGATAGGGCTTCCCACTGCTCCGAGCAAGTGTGCTCACTGCCCCCTAGTATATGTGTTCACTAGTGTGTATGTGGGTGTTTCACTGCATGGATGGGTCAAATGTGGAGGTGAAATTTCCCTGTTGGGGGACTAATGAGGATTAATACTCTATGCACTTTGACAACTCTGGATGCAGCAAAAGGGCCCCAGACTATCACAGTTCCTCCTCCATGTTTGATGAACCGAAGATTTCAAATTTTGAAGTCTATAAGACGTCTTCCAGTCTTCAGTAGTCCACCGGTGGTGCTGCACAGCCCAGCAAAGCCTCGTTTTCTTGTTCTGCCATCTCAGCAGTGGCTTTCTTACCACTTGACCTGGACTTGCAGCTTAAACTCTTCTCTTCACAGTTGCTTACTTGGACCACTGTTAAGGTGTTGTCCTGTGAGCCATGCTACTGTTGGAAACTTGTCTTCTGATTCTGTTAGGCTTCAGGTCTGCTAGGCCTCTTCCTGACAGAGTTTCCAAGTACTTTTTGATGGTGTAGCAAACTGTACTCACTCACACACTGGCTTTCTTTGCAATTTCTCTACAGGGAAAACCTACACTTTTCAGAGCTATCATGATTTATCTGTCGTCCTTTGTTAATTGCCTTTTTCTCATGATTACTAGGGTAATATAATGTCCTGTGGTGCAATATTGTCCAAATACTGCCCCAGAGGCTGTAGTAACTCTAATCCAGCACTGTTTATATGAACAGAGGGGTTGTAAGTAATGTTGGGACACCTGTAGGAACTGTTTGCGTCAACTTTCAACACTTAGTTTACTTGCATTGATGCAGAACAGCTGTAAGTTGTTAATGTCTTGCTCCTTGTTTTTCAGTTTACAGTTTATTGTTCTGTGTTTTTTAACCTCTCGCAGTTTATCGCTTAACATTGCACCATTTCAGGTTACTCAGTGTTAAATGTCAATAAAAAAATGAAAAATGGTGGCGTTATAAAACTTTTGACCAGTAGTGCAACTATCAATCAATCAACCTTTATTTAAACTCGGAGTATTTTGAACTTGAGCCACTTGTATGATTTAGCCAAGCATTACACAAAGAAGAAGGAATTGAAAAGAGTAAATATATACTTTGATAGGAAAAGTATAGCAAAGAAAATAAAATCTTTAATATGAAATTAATATTAAAACAGTACATTGAAATACAAATTAGGAGATGTTAAGTAGGAGACAAAGCAGGACAACCATTTAAAACTATTAGGCAGATCAGTAATAAGAAATAAATGAAATAAATGACAATAAAAGTGGGTCAAATTCAAAATACTCCGAGTTTAAATATGTATGTACATTTATACAACAGTTAGTTCCGGCCACGCGAGCCGATTGGTTGAGAGGCATTCTAACCGTGCTGCTCTGGCGAAATAGAAGTGTTTTTCAGAAACACTGTCTCACTCCGCTGAGACGCCGTTGCTAAGCAACGACTTTGACAGCTGTAGGAGACGCTTAAGCCATTTGAACGTTTTTACTTCTTACTTTGCCACAAACAGAAAACGGACACTTTTAAGATCACATTTGACTGACAGTCGATTTGGTCAGACTCTGAAGATGAGACGACACTAAATTCCCAAACTGTCAGTTGATCTGTGTGCGGCTGGAGACCGAACTGCCGGCTGTGCAGCGAGTGGGCGGAGCCCGTTACTGTGATGTAGCAACAAGCTGCTTGTTACGGAACAATAATTTGGCGGAAGGAACTGCGAACATTAAAACATATTGAATGCCGCGTTCACAGCCCAGTTTATTTATTTGTTACTTTATTTATTTAACTGTTGTTTAAAAGCACTAGAACACTCGAGGTGTTGTGTTATCGCAAATAACATCACGGCTGTGATTTGGTCGCAGGCACGAGCCGAAGGCGAGTACCGTAGATGATCACAGCTGTGATGTTTTTTGCGATAACACACTCCCTCTCGTGTTCTAGTGCTTAAATATATATAAACTCTAAAATTCCACAAAACCATAAAACTAACTACCTCCACTCAGACTGCAACTGTTTTAGTTGATTTAGTATATTTATATGTGTATTATATGTATGTATATGTATACATACATACATATATGTATACATACATACATACATCATCTAAACTGCTTATCCTTCTGGGTCGCGGTGGGGTGCTGGAGCCTGTCCCAGCTGTCATTGGGCGGAAGGCAGGATACACCCTGGACAGGTCGCCAGTCCATCGCAGGGCTATATATATATATATATATATATATATATATATATATATATATATATATATATATATATATATATATACTAAATCAACTTAAACAGTTGCAGTCTGAGTGGAGGTAGTTAGTTTTACCATAAACGTTTAAAATGGTTTTGTGATACAAGCAAGTATTTTAGAGTTTCCTGTAATAAATTGGTTCAGTAAAAACTCTTGACACCTGAAAGCTGATCTGGTCACTAGAACAAGTTTAAATATTTCCATTATTTACAGAAAGCAATGATATGATGTAAGATGGAATTTGGCTGCTGAGCACTCCATAGCACTCTGTAAATACACCCGAAGTATTAGCAAATAGCGTTTTTATTCTAACACACCATATGTAGCTATTTAATCTGACTCACTTGTAAAGGTACGGTGAAAACCTAACTGCTACAGAAGAAGGAACGCTGTGGTGAAACGTTGGACGGGCAGTGAACAGACTGGAGTCTAAAAAGGAATGAAAAGCTTGAACACTCACCCTTCAGTTCAGGGACCACCAGTGTTTGATTGAGAAAAGGTGACTGCAGCAGGATTGTGGGTAATCAGGTCTGCAGGTGTTCTGTTGGAGTAGTTCAAGTTGCAGTCGTGTGAGCCAGGGTATCCATGGGGACGGTAAACAGTAGTCGGCTCAGGTGACCTGCGGGCCTCACCTGCAGCAGGTACCTGTCCCAGCGTCAGCTGACTGACACTTCAGCTACTGCTGTCTAAGTACAGGAGCATCTGCAGGTGAACATACTGGTGAAGTCCTTCAGACTACAGACCAATTAAAGCGACAGTTTAGCCATAAAGCAAATTTGCACTGGACCTATGAGGCTATTGTGGCTAACAAGTAATTGCCCAGACTTATTTATAGTTTCTAAGCTATGATTGGATGTTTGAAATTTAGGGGTGTGGTTTAGTGGTTTAGTGAAAAGTGTGCTGGGACTGGATCATAAAAGTGCATCATATTTTTTAGGATTTCATGGAAAATGTAGCTTTTACTTCCTCAAAGGGGTACTTAAAGGAGAACTCCACCAATTTTTCAATTTCAACTGCACAATTCAGTGGTTGAGATGTAAACGAAGTCATTCAGAGTGGTTTGATGTGAAATGGTTCACTGTAGTGAAACTTACTGACTCAGCTTTCTTTGCAGTGGTGCTGATAGGAACCAGGGGTCTCGATGTCTACAACACACATTTAGCCATTTTATTTTCTATCCAAAACCACCAGTGAACCTAGATCTGTCTTATGAATTTTTATATGTAATAAATGTATTTTAAAAATACAATTGAACCTAAAATCATATTGAAAAACCATCACAGAACAAGGCCTAATATATTTATTAGTGTTTTGTGTAAGAGCTTTCCATAAGGGATCTTTTAGAGGCATTAAACTCTTCGGATGTCTGGTTCCTATCACCACCACTGTAAACATTTCTGAGTCTGTAAGCTTCTTGAGGATGGAGTATTTTACATAATCCACTCTGAATAACTTTGTTTGCATATTACCAACTTAATTACGCAGAAATTTTGAAAATTCTGTGTAATTCCCCTTTAAGTAATTTAAGTACAGTATTGAAATCCACCACTTTCCACCAAATAGCATTGTGCAAACTGCATGCCTAATTCATCAAACCATGTCCTCTCAAATGGACCAGCGTATGTGGTTTCTGACACCATATGACATCCTGTTATCTGTAAACATGGACAGAATTGGCTACTCCTGTTTTGTACTTCTTTGAATGTGTATCTTTAATCTGATTTGCTGACCTGCTTTACTAGCACTGACATTTCTTTGGTTGTCATGCTGAGACTAGAATGTAGAAACTATGTAGGCTTATCTAATAAAGCGGCCAGTGAGTGTAGACTTAAACACTCTCAAACTAAAGCTGACAGTCTGTACTTTAACACTGTAATCAGTTTCAGAGTGTCAGACTGCAGAGCCAAAACAATAAAGCCTGTCACCCTCTAGTTACTTACAGGCTGCGCTGCACGCCATCATATATTCTCCAGGATATTAAAGTAGACAGAGCCAAAGATAGGAGGAGACTTGTGCTAACTAGACAATATAGTAACATGCTGCTTAATTTGATGCATATTCATTCTGCCCCACAGTCAAAACGTTGGTTCAGTATTCCTCGTGCTCCTGCCATAAATAGACTGTGACAGGAAGTCAACAGCATGGCCTTGAGCCTGCAGTGAGCTACTGTAGCTGAAACAAAGGCCTGAGAAATGGTGCGCGCGGGTGGTGCTATACACAGTGACATAAGGAGGCTAAGCATCGCTTCAGCTCAAATCACCTCAAAATGCATGTGGCAGATAATATTTGTAGTTTATGTACAGTAATTTACAATGTGCAAGCCTCAGTTTTAGTTGGGAGAGGAAGTAAAATGCTAATAAAAACAGAAAGCAGTGATTAGGAAATCTGCCCCACCTGTAATAAACAGAAAACAGTAAAAAAGCAGATGTTTTACTGTATAAAGTTATTGTTTTAAAAATATGCTGCAACATTCAATGAACGTTTAACACTTGAAGACATCAATTAATCCAGCTTTACGAAGCCTTGCTGGTGACATCCTGTATAAATAAAAATAACGACTTAGTAAGGTGTGGGAACAAGATCCTAATGCATGGCCACAACTTAGTAAGGCATGGGAATGAGATCCTAACGCATGGCCATGACTTAGTAAGGTGTGGGAACGAGATCCTAATGCGTGGCCATGACTTAGTAAGGTGTGGGAAAAAGATCCTAATGCGTGACCATAGCTTAGTAAGGCGTGGGAACGAGATCCTAATGCGTGGCCATGACTTAGTAAGCTGTGGGAACAAGATCCAAATGCATGGCAATGACATAGTAAGGTGTGGGAACAAGCTCCTAATGCATGGCAATGACATAATAAGGTGTGGGAACGAGATCCTAATGCATATCCATGACTTAGTAAGGCAGGGGAACGAGATCCTAAAATGTGGCAATGACTTAGTAAGGTGTGGGAACAAGCTCCTAATGCGTGGCCATGACTTAGTAAGGTGTGGGAACGAGATCCCAATGCATAGCTATGATTTAGTAAGGCGTGGGAACAAGATTATGCCTGATTAAGCTGTGGCCAAGGCTTAATTATCTCATTCCCACTCCTTACTAAGTCATGGCCACGACTTAATTATCCTGTTCCCACGCTTTACTAAGTCGTGGCCGCACATTATTTTTATTTATACGGGGTGTCACCAGCAGGGGTCCGTATAGTTTTGAAAGCAGGTTTTTGGGCAATCTTCCATTATACTTCAGCTGTACAACCATACAGGGCCTTTTTCATATTTTGAGCATCATAATGCAGCACGGTTTCAGTGTGACACAGGCAGGCCAGTCTAGCGCCTGAACTCTCTGATTACTTTGATGTTGTCACGTAGAAATAAACATTGATGTCTCTGAAAAACATCTAATCTAGAACGCAGCATGTGGTGCTCCAAAATGTGTATAAATCTTTCAGTGTTGCAGTCACATATGTGCATGTTAACCATGCCATGGGTGCTAATACACCCCCAAACCATGACAGACCCTGGACTTCGATATCTAAACTTTATGGTGGTTACTTGAACTTTATACTGGTAACAATCTGAACGTTTGACTCGTCAGACTACAATACATTTCCACTGAGCTTCAGTCCATTTCAGATAAGCTCGAGTGCAGAGACAGTGGTGGCATTTCTAGGAACCAGGGGTCATCAGGTCTACAGCACAAATATAACTAAATATTTAGTAAATAATATCTTATTTACTATGCAAAACCACCAGTGACCCTACATGTGCCTTCTGAGTTTGCATATGGAATGTTGATGATGGTAAAATAATTATAAATCTGAAAAAATAAGTTTTCTTTGGGGACTTTTTGCCTCTTGAATGGGTTAAAATACATTTTAAGTCAAAACCTCATCACAAAGCTATCATAAAACAATGTGTCAGACATCCGGCAGCATATATCTAACCATGTCATGTAATATCTTTCTGTGAGGGAGTTTTCAGAGGCATTCAAGTCTTCAGACGTCTGGTTCCTATCACCACCACTGTGACCAATTTTGACTCTGTGAGTTTCTCTAGAATGGAGCATTTCACACCAAACCACTCTGAATGACTATGTTTATATCTCAACCATTTAATTGTGTAGAATTTTTGAAAAATTGGTGGAATTCCTCTTTAAGTAGGTAGCTTTGAAATAAAGCATAGCTGATACACATAGTTCACGCTAAGAAGTGCATCAGTATGTTTTCAGGCAGTTAAAAAGAGCTCCCAGAGGCACAGCACGCCTAGAGGGCATAAAGAGGACAAACAATTGGGGAAAAATGATCAAAACTGTCAAAAATTTTGATGTTCTTGCAAAAGCAGTGACATCACCACACAAGGCACATATATACCCAGAATTCCCTTTTCAGAACATATCAGTGTGAACTTTACATACAAAAACACTCTTCAATATAAAAGTCTAATAAACCATAATGTACATAGCACCATCTCTGAAGTTAAGGCAGGTGTGGTCTTCTACTGGAATTTTAAATGATTTCATATTTTGTTTCACTGGGATGCTCTATATGCACTGGTCAGCCATGGGAAACTATGGATAGGCCTTCAATTGTGAGCCATAAAAGTCAAAACTCAGTCAACACATGAGGAAAAACCCACCTCTACAATAATGCTCATTTCTGCTAGCACCTCTATGGGATTCTAGTAGTTAGTTAGTGGTTTTTCATGAACATTTTTCAGCAGTTCTAGATTAAATACCGACATTTGAAGCTTCCTAAAGACATTCCATGTTTTACTTGAAGCTTGTGACGGACATATTATCATGTTTTACTTTGTAGCAGTTTCACAGTAACTCTTTCAGTAGAGCTGCAGGCGCCGTTTTCCATTTCTCACAACCCACTGATTTGGCTGTCACTTGTATTCACTGTCATTGATGTACCTAGACCTTCTAAAAGGCTTAGAGTGATGTTTTTCTCATGAAACATAACTGGTTGATTCCTTTGTAACTTCATAATTATACTGATAGCTAATCTAACATATTAGGCCTTCTCTTCAGCTCCTGAAGGCCTAACCAATAGGAGAGCTTGCTTAGCTACATCTACCTAGATACAATGGAAATAAACATCCCTGATTGGTTAATTTTCTGCAATGCATTTCAAGAATTTAAACCTTTTTTCCCCTCATCCAAAATGTAACAATGAAGCAAGAGTAGTACTATAATACATGCAGAGTTTAAATACAAGCATGGTTCTATTGAATATACATGAAGCAAAAGTTACAAGCATGTATTTCCCTGAAGGCCTAGAAGGCCTGAGGCTTCCCCGCTGATTGTAGGTAACGGCCTATTTCACAACTGGTGGAATAGGAGAGTGTATGCTATGATAAGGCAGCAGTGGAGGGAGGTATAAGAGTTTTCACTAAGCCCCCTGCACGAAGACTAAAGCATTTCACTGGATTAATCATTCAGGCTGCCCTACTTAAACATATTAAGGTCAAGACAAAATGAGATTTATAGGGAAAACACATACAGAAAACAGCAGATTATATTAAGTTTGGCTTTATTGCATTAAGATTATTCCCTTATGTGATCCGATACATAAATCATAACACTGCAATTCCGTATCTTTATAGAGGCTGGCGTAAAAGGCAGACATATGCGGGCTTATATAAACAGGAATTTGGCAGATTCCACCGGATGATTCTTTGAAAACAGAAATACACATTAATTTAAGATTTACACACACCTGTAAATATAATAAATATTAATAAAAATGAGAAAAATGCATGTGCATAGATACTTAAATAGCCTATATTTTGATCAGGAGATGGCATTAATAACCCTACCACTTCAGTAATGGCAATAACAGTTAAGGAAGACTGCATACATACTGCATAGGACAAACAGACAAACAAGATAACATGTCATAACCTGCTGTACATATTATGTACATGTCCTTCGGAAAAGTCTCGTTTATCAACCTTGTGGTCAGTGTGGAAAACATTAGTGTTTGTCTTTGTGAAAATAACAATTAAAAATAAATAAAAATATAATCATAATCAGAGCAAACATCTTACAATGCAACTGGTAAAGGTACAATTCAGGACAAAATGCTAATAATGCTAACAGCAATGAAGGTGAATAACCATAAATTGGCGTTATACAAATGACATCATGCTTATTGGTGGTTATCTTCCACTCAATGTTAGTTAAATTAGCATTCTTGGAAGTTACCTACTTCATAACAACTGCATAAGAAATGCATAAACACTGAGAAACATTAAAAAAGCAATATGTGAGAATTTCTGGACATTCACAAGATAATAAGATGTTTTATGAAGTAAATGACATCGTATTGATGTAAAGGCCTTCAAACTAAAGTCGTTCATGAAGCATCTTTTCCATGTAAATTTAGGTTAAGGGCCTTTACGTTGATACAGTGTCATTTGCTTCTTAAAACATCTTACGAAATTGTGTGAATAATGACAGAATCTCGTTAAACACTCAATCTTTGCTATTTAAATATGTTATTCAATGTTTACGCATGTGTCGTAATGGGCAATTCCACCACTTTTTCAAAAATTCGGAATAATTCAGTTGTTGAGATGTAAACAGAGTCATTCAGTGTGGGCTGACATGAAATGGTTCATTGTAGAGACTCTTTACAGTGGTGGTGATAGGAAACAGGGGTCACCAGGTCTACAGCACAAATATAACTAAATATTTAGTAAATAATATCTCATTTACTATGCAAAACCACCAGTGACCCTACATGTGCCTTCTGAGTTTTCATATGGAATGTTGATGATGGTAAAATAGTTATAAATCTGAAAAAATAAGTTTTCTTTGGGGACTTTTTGCCTCTTGAATGGGTTAAAATACATTTTAAGTCAAAACCTCATCACAAAGCTATCATAAAACAATGTGTCAGACATCAGGCAGCATATATCTAACCATGTCATGTAATATCTTTCTGTGAGGGAGTTTTCAGAGGCATTCAAGTCTTCAGACGTCTGGTTCCTATCACCACCACTGTGACCAATTTTGACTCTGCGAGTTTCTCTAGAATGGAGCATTTCACACCAAACCACTCTGAATGACTATGTTTATATCTCAACCATTTAATTGTGTAGAATTTTTGAAAAATTGGTGGAATTCCTCTTTAAGTAGGTAGCTTTAAAATAAAGCGTAGCTGATACACATAGTTCACACTAAGAAGTGCATCAGTATGTTTTCAGGCAGTTAAAAAGAGCTCCCAGAGGCACAGCACGCCTAGAGGGCATAAAGAGGACAAACAACTGGGGAAAAATGATCAAAACTGTCAAAAATTTTGATGTTCTTGCAAAAGCAGTGACATCACACAAGGCACATATATACCCAGAATTCCCTTTTCAGCACAGATCAGTGTGAACTTTACATACAAAAACACTCTTCAATATAAAAGTAATAAACCATAATGTACATAGCACCATCTCTGAAGTTAAGGCAGGTGTGGCCTTTTACTAAGAACACGAACAGTATTAATGGCTTTCGATTTCATTACTGTCAATGACTTAACACTATTCAACAATCAATTCCAATTTTAATTTTTCTACATCATTTCAACACCCCAGCTGTCCTTTACGTTGTATGAAAAATCCATGATGAATGGACCAATAGAAATGCGCTAAAATCACTTAGATCAAAATCTCTTTACATTGAGTTACACTGAAGCGCAAGAGTGTGTTTGCCCTCTCCTGTAAAGTTACTATTTTGGAGATACTTGTTTTTCTTCGGACAGTGACGAAATATTTTAGTGGTTGTATCACAGATTAGTTTTCAGCATGACTGATACAAATGATAGAAATGGTACAGGATTTTCTTCTCTCGATTCAAAACTCTCATAAGTAGCCAATGACCAATAACAGAATAAAAATACACAGAAGGAGCCGTACCCTGATAAATATATCACATACAAAATTAATAAGACAAATATTAACAGTAATTTTTGTCAGTAAAGAAGATACGCAAAAAAATCACAATGACAAAAAATATAAATCAAAAATAACAAGAAGCACAAACAAGCAAAGAATCTGTGAGGTATTTTGAAAATCAGAAAAATGAATTCAACAAAATAAAAACATATATTAAAAAACAGCAATTTACAGAGTTTTATATTTCTATATGGACTGGGAAGTGGAAAGGTTCTTGACTTATTTGATGTGAATTTACAATTTATGCAAAAGGTTGAACCTGTGAAATGACACGTTTTGTGGATTTTCTAAATAAAGATAAGTTAACACAGCCTCTACAGGGGACACAGTTAACTATGGCATTTTTCTGCAAATTTTAGTGCAAAATTTCTATTTATTTGCTGAATTTAACATACTGTAAAAAACACATTGTATAAAACATAAAATATAGAATGCACCGTTCTGCACAGGCCACAATTTATGTATTATTTTATTTTTCCTAAGAAGTAAAGTTCAGCAAATAAACAATAACCATGCATTAAAATGTGCATAAGTGAGTTCTCCGTAGAGGATTTGTTCACTTATTTTCACGTTAAAAATCAACAAACGTGTCATTTAGCCAAACTTATCTGTTCACAAATTACAATGTCATAGGCCCGCTTTGCAAAGACTTATCATACCTACATAAAAAAGCACTCAGATTTTTGAAACTTAATTTCCCGTCATTAGTCATAACCTTAGAAGTCATAAAACTATATGACCATGTAATACGCCGTATACAAAAAAGTATATACAAAAGTGTCCAGACAGCCCTTCTAATGAGGTTTAAGGTCACACGTTGCTGAAACAGGTGTTCGATTGTGCACACAGCATAATCTCCATAGAAAAGTGCTGTGAATAGAATGGGCCGCACATGAGCCTAAGGTCACCATGCCCAATGCCAGGTGTCACCTAAGCCCCCCAGCATTGGGCTGTGGAGCAGTGGAACTGTGTTCTCTGGAGTGATGGAGCTCCATTCATCCTTTGAGATGAGTTGGATCCAGAACTAATCATCAACATCAGTACCTGACCCCCAGTCAAAGTGCATGTTTTTGTTGATTTTCTAAGTGAAAATAAGTGAACACGTCCTCTACAGAGAACGTACTTAAATATGATATTAGTCTTCACATTTAAGGGCATACTTTCTATTTATTTGCTGAGTTTAATGTATTGGAAAAAAAATAAAACATGAAATATAAAATGTGCACAAAACCTCTACACAGGCCACATTTTGTGACTTATTTTTTTTTTACCAAATATGTTCAGTTCAGCAAATAAACAGTAAGAATGTTAGAAAATCAACAAAAATGTCATTTGAACATGGGCGTGCAAACTTGTGCACAACGCTGTGCAGTGTATCTCCTCACACACTGCCCTGTCACCTCCCCAGCGTAGACTCCCACTCTAAACCTGATCTCTAAACCCACAGCTGTCTCCTCTATTACTCCCAGCAGCTGGTTGCTGTAAGACATTCATGGCCAATGCTGAACACCGTCTCCTTTACCTGAAGCCAACTTTTCCTGACCCGCTGAAGTTGGAAATAAAGCTGAAAAAAGACGATGCGCTTCCTCTCCTGCTCTTAGGGGAGAACAGAGCTCGTCTCTTCAAAAAGCCCTTTAATGCATAACCTGACTGATCAGTAAAGCTGGAGCGTCTTCAGACTGCAGCAGAACCGCAAAGCTGCGTTCTCCTGCTCTCTCCTGCTTTGAGCTGTCATGTCTTCGCTTCCACAAGCCTGACGCTAAACTCCGGAGAGCTGTGGCTGCGGATGCGCGTCCTCTGCAAGTTCGCACTCTCACTGTTTCAGACAGTTTTACAGGAAATACAAGACGCATACTGACTCAAAGGGGAATTCCACTGGTTTTTCAAATTTCTGCATAATTAAATGATTAGGATGTAAACAAAGTAAATGAATTGGCTATATTTGCACTGCACACTACCCGTCCTTTAAAGCGCCCATATTATACGTTTCTCTTGTATTTTATTCTGTTCCTGAGGTCAGTTTACAACATCTGTGTGGGTTTATGCACCAAAACAGTCATACTTCATTTTAACCTGACTGTTTTCAACCTTTCTTTATCTCTTAGAATTAAACAGGCTGCTGTTGTTACTGTTCCTTTAAAACTAATGTATGTAAAAGACCTTTGTTCTGATTGGCTGATCTATATTATAGTGAAGCAGTCCAGTCTGTTCACTTAAATGGTAATTCCACCCATTTCTTTCACACTTCTGCATAAATAAATGGTTAAGATGTACAATAGTCATTCAGAGTTGTTTGGTGTGAAGCGCCATGTTCTAGATAAATGTATTGAGTCAGAATTGTTCACAGTGGTGGTGATGGGAACCAGACATGTGAAGCATTTAATGCCTCCAAAAGCTCCCTCACAGAAAGAGACCTCAAAGACAAGTTATTTTTAAAAACTTTACCACATTTGACCATTATCAACATTATATATAAAAACTCAGAAGACAGGTTTCGGGTCACTGGCTGTTTTGGAAATGAAATAAAATGGTTTTGTGTTGTAGATATTGTGACCCCTGGTTCCCGTCACCACCACTGTAAAGAAATTTGAGTCAGTTAATTTCTCTGCAAGGCACCATTTAAAATCAAAGCACTCTGAATGAGTTTGTTTACATCACAAAGACTGAATTATGTGAAATTTTTTGAAAAATCAGTGGAAACTGTTCTGTAAAACTTTTGTAAACGTTTTTACAAGTTTAGACTGAAATGATAAACTTTAGCCAGTCCTATCGGATGTAAGGAATGATCAATTTGCTTCCTGGCAGCCAGGAACAGTACTACGTTTAATTTCCCATATCATCCAGTCCAAGAACTCCTACAGACAGTCACATATACATATGACTGCCCATGTGCTTCAGTGCGCATGGGCAGTCATATGTATATGTGTTCATGGTTGTGACATCAAAATGGGCTTTTTATCTGCACAGCTTAGTTTCCATATAAGGACTGGGATGAAATTTGAACATATACATAGTCCATCAAGACATGCGCTGACCCCCTAACTCCAACACTACATATATATCTCCTGCCGCCCTGTGTGTAAGCGTACTTCTGCTATTCTGTCTGAACTCGCTCCAGCTGCCCCTCCGCCATCCCGAATGCCTGCACACTGCCGAGAGTCACCCCAGTTCCATCCACCGCTCCCTTAGACCGGGACAAGGCCACCTGCTTCATGCACCTGGACCACCTTGAGGTTTCACCTTGGATCATGCAGCTGCTTTCAGCAAGTTCTCTGAAACGGCCAGCTGCCAAGCCGTGTGAACATCGACACGCAGATGCAGGACGCAAATATACTTTCTGTGCTATTTTCTGCTGCATTCTAGATTTCACACTTCCTAAGTCCTTAATAACCCATCTGCTCAAGACAGTGAGGTTTATTAAACTTATTACTGTCCCACTGTAATAAGACAGCATCTGACCAGCCTACTGTCCATCCCGCACTCAGACAATCCAGTCCCAACTACTGCAGCTCCCTAGCGTGCTTCTTCAGATTATCAAAAGTACTAAAAAACTACTGATAAAAATAAAGCCACACATTATTAGAAGGGCATGTCATGTGTTACACTAAAGCACAATTACGCGATGAATGACATCACAACAGTCTTTTGTTAAGGCTGTTCATGACACATGGCTTTGTTAGAATTTAAATAACTGCACAATATAAAAATAAATGTGGAATATAATAAATAATTAAATGTATTTTTGTATATTAGATACACCTCTGTTATTTACATATGTACATATGCTACATGTGTTGGGGGAAAGAAGGATGTTCTTCATCGCCTTTAGCACCACAGAGAGAGAAACAACACAGGAGAGTCCTGAAGAGAAGAGGACAAAGAGATTCGTGTTCAGAGAGACTCCAGCTGAAAGCAAACAGTGTTTTTTTTAAACGTGCCTTAAATGTAATATCTGCAATTATATGAGGTTAAAGGGACAGTCCAGCAGAAAATCATATTTAAAGAATTGTACTCCAAATGTTCCACCGCACAAGCACAAAAGTACAAACGAAATCTCTAGCAGTCACACGCTGGTCATTCACACATAGACCAACTGGCTGTTTCATTAAGTACACCCACTTCTTTCTACACTCACTGTCAATTTTATCAGCTCCACTAACCGTATAGGTGCACTTTGTAGTTCATTATGGACCGTTTCCCTGACCCCCTCAGGACCACCACAGAGCAGGTATTATTTGGGTGGTGGATCATTCTCAGCACTACAGTGACACTGACGTGGTGGGGGTATGTTAGTGTGTGTTGCGCTGGTACGAGTGGATGGCCATGAGCTGTTGCTATAATTTTCTGGATTTTTATCTTGAGATAATGAATTAACTATCTTGTGACCTCAAGATAACAAAAGTTGTTATCTTGAACTAATGAGTTAAATATCTTGTGATGTCCAGATAACAACGTTGTTAACTTGAGATCACAAGATATTTAACTTGTCATCTCAAGATAACAACCCAAAAAATTATAGCAACAGCTTATGGCCTCTCTGGACTTCTTTAGCAATGTGCTCTTTTGTAACGAGTTAATTATCTTGTGACCTCAAGATAACAAAGTTGTTATCTAGAAATAATGAGTCAACTATCTTGTGATCTCAAGATAACAAAGTTGTCCAGAAAATTATAGCAACAGCTCATAGCCTCTCTGGACTTCTGTAGCAACGTGCTCTTTTTTAATGAGTTAATTATCTTGTGATCTCAAGATAACAAAGCTGTTATCTTGGGACATCGAGTTAATTATCTTGTGATCTCAAGATAACAAAGTTGTTATCTTGGGATATCGAGTTAACTATCTTGTGATCTCAAGATATCAAAAGTTGTTAATTTGAGATAATGAGTCAACTATCTTGTGATCTCCATATAACAAAGTTGTTATCTCGAGATAACGAGTCAACTGTCTTGTGATCTCAAGATAACAAAGTTGTCATCTTGAGATAACAAGTCAACTATCTTGTGATCTCAACTATCTTGCGATCTCAAGATAAAGTTATTGTCTTGAGATAATGACTCAACTATCTTGTGATCTCAAGATAACAAAAAGTTATCAAAAAAGTTATAAAAAAAGTTATCAAAAAACAAACAAAAGTTGTTATCTTGAGGTAATGAGTTAAGTATCTTGTGATCTCATGATAACAATGTAATTAACTTGACAACACAAGATAATTAACTTGTTATCTCAAGATAACAATCGAGAAAATTATAGCAACAGCTCAAGGCCTCTCTGGACCTCTGTAGCACTGTGCTATTTTATGAGTATTTATTTATTAAGCAAAATAAAGTAAATGATTTGACTGTTTATACATTCAGAAAAGGAGATCTATATAACTTGCTTATAAGCAGTGACGATTCCTGGTATAAAGCCCACTGTATCATTCAGTGCAGTGCAAATGCTGTATGTGTGAATGGCCTACGTGACCCTGCATGCAGGTAGTGGCTCCACTGTAAAACTAAAGAAGAAAACGTTTGACCAAACATGTCTTGGCTGATGAACTAAATTTGGTGTAAGGAGGAAAATTGTGTCCAGTTATTTTTTGCCAAACTATTTCTTTTAATCCAAAGACATGCTAATCTACCCAAACAGTCAAACTGTATTAAAAAAGTCCTCCAACCTGTTCGAAACGTGGCTCATGTGACTTGAACGAGAAGGCCGGAGCTGGAGGAGGGAGTGCATTTTCCACAGTAGCCACCACACGTTCCTGTCACTCTGCTGCCATCCTGAGGACAAGAAAGGAACTGCATGTAAGACTGACATTGCACTGATTTTCAATATCAGTGCTGATTCTGATTTCTGAGTCATATAAAGTGTGTTATATACAACCAAATGATCACTTGGACTGTATTTAAGCAGAAAATTCAAATCTATGCATTACATATGGTATATTGTGAACTAGTGCTAGGTTACTACAATATACCAAAAAGAAAGGAATATACATGTGAACTATTAACTCCAATAAATAACAATCTATATGAGAAAGCCATGAGCTGCAACACTAGCTATATTCTTGGTAACACACAAGTGTCAGCCAGCCTCTCGTTGGCACAGAGATCCGTCCAGCAGGGCTCTCCACACACTCTTGACCTACTACAACTGATTTTCTGTTTGCTGGCCTCTTGAGTGCAGAGCGCTTTTAGTCAGAGTCTTTTTACTCCCTGCCAAAAAAGTGTCCCTGACTGATTTCCATTACAAAACAAAAGGGAGGCATGGCTCCTCACACCAGCTGCTCGCTGCCTGGGCACTTGAGGCTCCAGGAGAGGGAAGCAAGGCGAGGGCCTTATTATAAAACATACTTAAATTTCATACTAAATATATTCCTGAGAGACGTTCTCATCATTCACGTATGAATTATTTACAAAAGAAAAGTGTACACTTGAATATGTGCACAGAACGTAGACATGCGACTATTAATAAATGAAAATATATCATAAAATTAAGTGCACATGAACAAGCTTGTCAGTTCTGCCCTGCTGAATTACATGCACAAGAAAAGAATAGGGTATATTGGGGGTCACAGTCAGTTCTCTTCAACAGACTCAATGCTAGCTGGCTGAATAGACTTATTAAAAGGGCTTATTTTATATATTATTTTATTTATATAATAAAGAATACAAGTACACAAAGAACACATCTATAAAAAAAGACACAGGGAAAGGGGTCTGGGAAGATGACACTGGCTCAGCCACTCATCACGATGAACTAAGAAATCAGCCGGTGTCTTTGTCTCTTTTAACCTTCAGCTTGCTTCTCAAATTGTTTGTCATTTAGCCTGTTAAGTGTCCTTCATAAGCAAATAAACAAATAAATAAATAAATGAACAAACAAACAAACAAACAAATCAATCAATAAATACATAAATAAATACAGAAATATTTCTGCAGCTTACAAAGAAAAAGGACAAAACGGTTTAAAGTGAGTTTCATTTAAATTATTTGGGTTTTTCTTGACCTTGTAATGTAAATGGTTGTCTGGGTAGTGGCAGGATTTGTCTATATAGAGTGAGGACACTACACTGGCATAGGTGCGCATGTTCACTGTTCATGGGTTGTGTACTCAGACAGACAGACAGACAGATAGATAGACAGACAGACAGACAGAGAGATAGACAGATAGATAGACAGACAGACAGGCAGGCAGGCAGACAGGCAAAGATAGATAGATAGATAGATAGATAGATAGATAGATAGATAGATAGATAGACAGGCAGACAGACAGACAGACAGATAGATAGGCAGGCAGGCAGACAGATAGACAGGCAGACAGGCAGACAGACAGACAGACAGACAGACAGATAGACAGACAGACAGACAGACAGACAGACAGACAGACAGATAGATAGATAGATAGATAGATAGATAGATAGATAGGCAGGCAGGCAGGCAGACAGATAGGCATGCGGGTGGGCGGACGGGCGGACGGACGGACGGATTGATAGAGAGGCAGACAGACAGACAGACAGACAGACAGATAGATAAATAGATAGATAGATAGATAGATAGATAGGTAGATAGATAGACAGACAGACAGACAGACAGACAGGCAGGCAGGCAGGCAGATAGATAGATAGATAGATAGATAGATAGATAGATAGATAGACAGTTAGGCAGGCAGGCAGACAGACAGACAGACAGACAGACAGATAGATAGATAGATAGATATATAGATAGAATGATAGATAGATAGATAGATAGATAGATAGAAGGATAGATAGATAGATAGATAGGCAGGCGGGCAGGCAGGCAGGCAGACAGACAGACAGACAGACAGGCAGACATACAGACAGATAGATAAACAGACTGACAGACAGGTGGATAGATAAACATTAAATATTGTAACACAATAACTAGCACACGCTTAATAAATGATAATAATTACAGCTTAAAGAAATGATAAGGTTAGTGGATACAGACGGGTTTAGGAAGAGAAAGCAGTGGAGGGATTTGGGAGGTGACTGAAAGAATTTAAGTAGGAGGAAATGTGAAATGAGGACATGAGAGAAAAAAGGATTGGGAACGTGAAAAGATGGTGGGCAGAGTTCTTCAGAAGACGAGGACAGCTGCAGAAATAAGGTTTGTGAAGAGAGAAGGTAGAGGGGGGCTCGCCTGTGCGAGTGGTAGTAAGGAAGGCCGGATGCAGAGGCAGTAAAAATGAACAGGGTCACAGTTCAAATTTAATGTTTATCATTTCATCAGTCACAGTTATGACCATGACAAACTCAGTGGAACACTTCACTCAGAAATGCTGACGTGGCTGGTAGTGAATCTCATTAACATGATGTCAATAATGTGTCGTTTCTTTAAAATGTGGAACATGAGCCCAGTGGGTGAAGCATTCTTCTGGGTCACTATAACTAAAGGCACAGTGAGTGACGTACCTGTGACTTGTGGATGTCGGCCACGGCGTAGTTCCCTTGGGAAATCCACGTGGTGCTTTCAGCCACTTGAAAGCCTGTTCCTGAGAGATTGATCCTGAATCGACCCTGAAGAGTCATAACAGAGGCACTCTCAGCACATGCTCATACTCAGCAGTAGATGGTGCTGTTGAGCAGCAAAACAGCTTTGACTTGCTGAACCAAGGCTCTATACTTGCACACTGAGGTAAAATTCACTAAAATGTATAAGCACAGATTAAAAGAACACACTGGCCAGAGTGAATAAACTGACCATTAAAACATTTAACTGACTGAAATCTTTGAAATTACATTTTGTATGTGTGCCTCGGTGAAACCTAATCTGAATCCACTTAGGATTTTTCCCTCTGTGGTATCTAGGAAGATACAGCCAAGTGAGCTCTCCCATTCATAAGGCCTTCAGGAGCTGAACAGAAGGCCCTACATCCTAACATAGCGACCAATATAATTAGGAAGTGACAGTGTAATCACCCGTCATGTTTTGATTTACAATAGGTGGGACCAAAACTTAAATCTAGGCCTTCTGGAAGTCCTAAAAATGTCACTGACTGTGAATATGAACTGTAACCTAATCAGTTCTGTTGCATACAGGGTAAAATATTTGTCTAGTACAAGCCTTAAACAAAACATATGGAATGTCAGTAATAGTTTATTTGGATAAAAAGATGCTCGGTCAATCTTTAGCTCACACTCAACTAAAAACCTGTTCCATGCAACTGAAGTTGTTTGTAAAATATTCTAAATTTATAAATCTGTCCATACAACAAACCTAACCCTAACCTCAAGGCAAAACCTACACCTACTCCTAACCTAACCTTAATCTTAATATTGCTGTTAATAATACAAGTATCTGTAGATCATCTATAGGGGACCATCCAAATAAAGTGTGACCGGAATGTCCTTTAAAAGCTTCAAATGTCCATGTATCACCTAGAACATCCAAATGTCAATGTGCACCACCGTTACATAGTAATAGTAATAGAAATCCCATAAGTGTGATAGTAAAACTACCAGTATTGCAGAGGTGTTTTTTTAACCCATATGGCCAAAACTGAAGGTCTAGCTCTAATAGTCACTGTTCGCAAATGTGCAAATATGTAACAATAAGCAAAATACTTTTTGGTGAAAATCTAATTTACACAATTATTGCTCTAGCTTGAAATTTGCCCAAAAGACAAGATATTGGTGTCTGAATTTTGGTTCTTTAGCTTCACACTGGATCTATGAGGCTAATGTAGGTAACAAGTAATGGAAACTTATATCTCACTAGTTATCATCGTGCTAACTTGATGACTGATTTAAGAAAAATAAGCTCTGTTCTGATTCGCTAACCTGTAATGCGCCTCATTGCAAAAAAACAATCCAGGCTGAAACGCTCCTTGTAGCTGCAACGCAAACGGGTGGGACTGCTGTAGACTGAAAAGGCGGATATATATGTAAATGATTTGTTTTCTGACATCATATGACATCACAAAAATACTAAACACAAAACATGCTGTTCTTGCAACTTAGCTTTCATATATGGACTGTATGGACCGTGAAGTGAACGCTATGCTTTGAAACATGTTTACATCAAACTCTTATTCCAAAAAAAAGGAAAATTTGGTTTTCCAACATTCACATGATGCTAATTTGTCACCGAAATATCAGTACATAACACAACAACCATACTCTATTGGACTGAAATACATTTGTACAGTGGTTTGAAAGGGTGGGAGTGACAGGCAGGGCTACACTTCCCCTCCAGTGGCTCGAGGAAGAGAGAAGTAGAGAAAAAGCGCCTGATTCATTGAGCTTTTCCCAGCGGTGGCAGCTGTCTGCGGCCTGTCTGAATCCCATCTCTCAGCCGGGGAGCTAAAAGACTGAGGAATGAGTGCCAGCGACGGAGAGAGAATGAGTGAGTGGGAAAGAAAATGAACTAGAAAGAGTGTAGGCACAGAAATAGAGCGATTCAGTGGCCGAGTGACACAAATGTCAAATCTCTATGGCTGTGCAGCGAGGTTTAGAAGTTTGATGGGTTTAAAGTTTGATGGTGTGTGCGTTGTCTGGACAGCCGTCTGCTTTTAAGACAGAATTTGATGTCTGAAGACTCAGCACTGGAACGCTTTCAGAGAGAAGTTGCACATGTTCATTCCTCTGCTGCTCAAGCTTTCTCACGTTCTTTCACTCGCTCTGTTTCTACATTACTCAGAATCAGAAATAGAAGAAAAAATGAATCAATTCACCCCAAGCAGAACCATATTTTCCTAGTCATTCTCCATTTTGGACTATTTTTTTATGCCTATGATGTCCAGCTTCATCTTGAAGTTAGTTCTCGCTAGGGTTGGAAGGTCTGGTTCTAAAATCTGGTTGGCTGAGAGATGTACAAAGCCACTGTACATTAATTTTGCATATACTGAGAGTCAGACACAGTCAACTTATCAGTGCGTAGCAATGTTTAAAAGTTTTAAAATGTGACACAAAAAGCTTGTATTTGTATGCTAGTTTCTATTAGCACACATATCGCATTATTATGCTAGCGCTATGCTAACAGGGGTGCTCTAGCTGCAGTACATGGGCATTTGGAGCTTATAACACAGACATTTGAAGCTTAGAACTGCTTGTAATAGACATTCTGTAAAGATATATCTTATAATTTGTATATTGCAAACATGTCTGATTGACTACATTTAGGGGTGAGGTGAAAATTCTGATTCGTTCCCAAACTATTCCTTCAACTAGCAGAGGCGTCATACCCACCTGTGGACAGCGGGCGGCGCTGTAGCAGTCTCCCGCAGTGGCAAAAGGAACCTTGTGACCTTCATGAGTGAAAGCGTACGTCCAGTCTGTGGCTAAAAGGCAAAAATTCAGTGATGTTGGCATTAGCATGTGTGAGTGTGGTTTAGTCACCATAACACTTTATATGGGCACAGTATTTCAGAGATCTCAGCTTGTAAACGTGCTTCCGCTATAATAAGTATTCTTCAGCAGACCCAGATCTGACCACTTTTCCTTTCACAGGTCACCACTTATGTCATAATTAGGATAAGTGACACATAATATGAGGGCAATTTGAACCAATCAACCCCTCGCCTTGTAATTGTGAGCTTTCTAAGCGCCAAAAACAGCTATCTTGAAACCATTAACCCCTTCATGCTTGGACTTAATGAAATGCTGGGCAAATGCTGGGACAGCGGCAGCTAATCTCAGGTCACTGTGTTCGCCAGATCGCTGACATTAGACAGAGCTGTAATTAAGCAGAATGTTTATTCTGGATTTGCCGGCCTCCCCCCCAACAGGTCCTCCATTACGGAGAAGAAGAGTGTCATTAACCTCTCCAAATGCCTGGCTGACACTCTCTCTGGCCTGAAAAGGCCTTACGGGGGGAATACACATACTCCTCCAGTGGGTTTTCTTTCCTTCAGGTTCTTTTCATCTAAAGAAAGCAGCAGCTTTTCAAGAAGGAACAAACATGTGGTTCATGTTATCAGGGTTATAATTCAGTTTTTAAATCCGAGAGCTGCCACAGTGAGCCAGTATAGGTAAAAGTGAATATGTAAGGACATAAAAGAGGTTCGGAACAGAAAAAACATGTCGAACTCAAGAAGAATGAGGCACTTATTCAGAGAAATGATCAGATTTCTTTCTTATATATATATATATATATATATATATATATATATATATATATATATATATATATATATATAGCTGCTGTCAGACCAAAACTTGTATCTCCATTTTTGTTGTTTTTCACTTTTTTGTTGTTTTATGTCCAGGAAAATGTCTGGTTTTTTCCTTCTCCTGTAAAGTTACCATTTTGGAGATCCGAGGTTTTGCTGACAACAGCAATTATACATTGTAAAGCCCACTCTCATCAATGTAAATCATGGAAAAAAAAAAAAACACTGAAAACTCTTGAAAGTGCTCTACACTGTGTTTTAAAATCAGTTAAAACACTTCATTTACAACATAACTGTACTTCATCGCTCGCTACACATTTTTTTGTTATTATTTGATCTGTATTGTGTATTTTAATGCTTTTTTAATCTCTTTAGAATTCATGTTCTGCCCATAAATGCATTTTTTCATAGCAACTGCTGCAAAACATGACAAGCTTTACAGAACGCTAGCAAAAATTCCACTCAAAGTAATGAGAAATAGATTAAATATATAAATTATTCATATTGTTTAGATTCTCTACACACATTTTTTTACTAATTATATTTTATTTATAAACATTTCTATTATTATGGTAAAATACTGTATGTTAGAAAAAAAAAACAGTATTTCTAAGACATTAAATAACTGTAATTTTACAGATTTTTACCATTACTGAGCATTTCCTCAGTCTCCTACTGGGGTTACTTTATTAGGAACAACATTCTTAAACTTTTTGCTATCAAAACAGCCTGAATTCTTCATGGCATGGATTCAACAAGGGGCTTGAAACATTCCTGATACCATTTCTGGTCCATGTTGACATGATTGCGTCATGTAATTGCTGCAGATTTATCAGCTGCACATTCATGCTGTAACTCTCCTACATCCCAAAGGTGCCGTGCTGGATTCAGATCTGGTGACTAGGGAGGCCATTGAAAGACAGATGCTGGAATACTGTATGGACCTGGATAGATGTAGCATTCAAGCGATGCTCGGTTGATGTTAGGAGGCCCAATGTGTGCCAAGAAAAGACTCTCCATACCATTACACCACCTCCACCAGCCTGAACTGTTGATGAAAGGCAGATCCATAGATTCACGCTGTTTATGCCAAATTCTGACACCTCGATCTGCAGAAATCAAGATTAATCAGACCAGGAGACATTTTTCCAATCTGTAACTGTCCAGATAGGGTGAGCTTGTGTCCACTGTAGCCTTTGATTGCTGTTCTTGGATGACAGGAGTGGACCATAATGTGGTCTTCTGCTTTTGTAGCCACTTTAAAGTTTGACTTGTTGTGCAATTAGAGATGCTTTTCTGATCACCACTTTGGCAAAGAGCAGTTTTTTTGAGTCGCACCTGCATCCTGTCAGTTTGAAGAAGTCTAGCCATTCTCCGCTGACCTCTCTAACCAAAAGGGTTTCTCCATCTGCCAGATCTCACCATTCTGACTAAACTCTAGAGACTGTTGTGCATGACAATCCCAGAAGATTCTAAAAATACTCAAGTCAACCAGCCTGGTACCAACAACTATGCCATGGTCACTCACACATTTTTTCTTCATTCTGATGTTTGATGTAAACATAACTGAAGCACTTGACCTGTGCCTGCAAGATTTTATGCTCTGCACTGTCACATAATAGACTGATTGGACAACTGTATGGCTGAGCAGGTGTACAGGTGTTCTTATATAGCGGCCGGTGAGTGTATATATATTATATGGCCAAAATGTGGACACATGATCGTCACATCTACATGAGCTTGCTGGTCATCCCAATTCAAAACTATGGGCATTAATATGGAGTTGGTCCCTCTTTTGTGGCTATAAGGGCCTCCACTCTTCTCTCTATGCACAACGCCAAGTCATTATTTTAGAGTATACGGGAATTTGTCATGCTGATGTTGATTCCAGCGGCAGTTTGGAACTCTGTAATGATGATGCAACAGAGGATCCTTCCACATATTGTACCTGGCAAATAGAAGATTTCATTCTAAGCATGGCATTATTGTTACGCATTGGCGTTAGCTATACTGGTCCACTTGGCACAATCACCCACTGCATGCCAGCCTGTGTGAATGTCTGTAGAATGAGAGGTATGTCTGAGGCCAGCGGCACTGCCAGCCGACCCAGCCTCCCTATAATCTCTGTTATTTCCTGTTCCTTTCAGGAGCGCAGGCCATATGTTTTGCCTTTATGTGCCCCTCTCTCTCAGTCACCAGATCGTGTGTGGAGGGGGTTCACGGGGATTCATTTCACCTCTTAACTACACGAGCATGACGCACATGCCAAATGGAACTTCCGCCACGGCCAGTTCTCAGGGAGACGTTTCGGATTAGCGAGACTTATGTACGAAACAGCTTATATGAAAAGTGCGCCGAGGACACGTGCGCCGCAGAACTGAACGCCCTTTCTGAACGTTCCAGCATGTTAATATTGCACCAATGGTAACTTTATACCGAAGCCTATTAGATTTGATCTCCTCTTGATGCAACGGTCCAATAACTATCATGTATCCACTTCAATACTCAAGCCAGTACAAAGCAGGCTACACAAGAAAGCTGTTGAGGGAGGCTGAGAGCTTTCAGGTTTTGGAGAGTTCAGGGAGGTTACTGAAGTCCAGACGTGTTCTTTCGTCCAGATGTGGACAGTGGTGCAGAGAGAGGGAGGCTTCCAGATCAGTATGCGTGTGCATATGTGTGGAATCTGTCATTGATGGACAAAGCAGATACAGCTGCTAAGACTGCTCTCGTATCAGAGTTCATAAAGCCGTCTAATTGACACATGGTCAGACAAATGGACAGAATAAAAACTGTGCTGAGCAAAAACTTATATATAAAGAACAATAATGAATCTGTGCTTGATCTATAAGACTAGTTTAATACCTTAAACTGCAGGCTTATTATTTGGTAGTTAACTTTGACTTATTATTCTGTAAACTTTGTGTATTGAATACAAATGTGAAAATCTGTAAATAGTTTACAGATTAATATAATATATTACATCAACAATGACAAAAGTACAATAAAAGTTTGGAATGACCTGTCATATCGATTGTTATTGAAATTAATCATAACATATACAGTGTAGTTTTAAATCATGTTAACAAAGACAAAAAACATAATTTTAGATATTTTATTTAATATTTAAATGTTTATTAAGATGTTTTAACTGTTTAAAAACTATAATTATACTGTAATTATGCAATAATTTTTACTGTAATTCACTATTTATCAGCGCCAAGTTATCTGCCTTGAGATCTAATCACTATATATATATATATATATATATATATATATATATATATATATATATATGTAAAATGACTACTACTTTTATATTTCTATATATGTATCATGTATATCATGTATAGAATCATATATCCATAAAACTCTAACTTAACAAAGATTTGAATGACCATTTCTATCAAGCAAATCCTGTAGAAATATTTCTTTCATAAAGTGTTAAGTTTGATGAACAATATCTAATGAGTTCATTCCAAAATCTTCTGCCAACCTAATATTCTGCCACAACAATTAGTGATAATTTCATATTATTAGATTAGATCAGATTAAATTGAACTTTTTTGAATGCCATCAGAAAAGTCTTCACAAAGGCAGAATAATAAAACCAATACCACAATATTTTACAAATATAAAAGTCATGGCCTGTCTTTATCACTTCAATAGATGTACTTATACAGAAGGCAAGCACGCCACGGCCTACCAGTCCTAATCCTTGGGCAAGACTTCTAATGCTACATTACCCTCCCTCTGCAACAAGATTAAAAAATCAGTCATTCTGAATTAGATAATCTTCAAAGTGCTGAACAATTATTTGGGGTAAAATGATAAGTACCAAGACAGTCCAACTAAATTACACTCAAGTGAACGAAAGGTTCTAGCTATTAAGCTGATCAAGGACATGGTACTATATCTCATAATTATCTGGAGTAATAAGGTGGTAAATGCAAACATACTCTCACTACATTTACAAGTTCACTGTATTGTCACATGTTTAAGCAGGAAAGTAAATCAGAAACACTTTAGAGTACTGGGTAGTTGTATGGCGTAAAATAACAAAATACAAAGACAGTTTTCTACTGTAAATGTTAAAAACCCAGTAAAATAACAGTAAGAATCATTGCTTTTGTTAACAGCCCAGATTCAGTTTCATTTATATGTATTATACTATATTAAATACTATGTAAGACTCATTGTAATTTATTGTCCAAAATCTTTTTACATTTAATAACTACACGGCACTTTTGACCACAAATAATTACACAGTACTGTGGAGTTTGCACCACATACTTACTCAGTTAATATCTAGAACCTGTTGGGTATTTCAGTGTAATTTAGTTATACTGCTTTGGAACTTGCCATCATGTTACCCAAAATAAATATCTAGTATTTTGGAGTATTTATCTAGTATTTTATCCAGTAATTTACCTCACGCTTACCTGGTTAATCCCTAAAACTCAAGGGAGTGTAAATGAAAGGATTACCTATATGCTTATTAGCTCAATTACATATTTCATTTAGTGCTGACAACAGAATGTCAGTCTATAGAAGAATTGTTTACAAAAGTTGAGTAAACAACAAAAAAGCTAGCAGAAATTGGGAATTAAACCCTGCTAAACCTTTTAACTAGAATTCCAAAAGTTTGACCAGCAGTGTAAATAAACTGAAAGACTAAACTGTGTTGATGTAATTTATGTGGAAATGAAGTACAAATCTGAATGAAATGAATTCGGTGCATCACTTTTAAGTGTAGTGGCGTAGAGTGAGGAAGTGTAGGAGGGGTGGACCCACATATGGACCTATTTTATTGACCCATAATTTTGTTGCTAACACTATAATGACATAATAACTAAGTAAAATGGTTGCAAAATGGTGCTTCACTGTCCATTCAGGCCTGAAAATGAATCGTCATTCGGGTTAAATAGTATGTGAACTCAAACTAAGCCCAGAATTGGCTTAATGCAGTATTTGACTCACTGATGATGGTCATCTTGCTGAGGTCCAGTCTGACCCGGGTGAAGGTGGACAGGCCGGCGGCTGTGTAGTCTCTCCGACACTGACAGTCATCTCTCCTGCTGAGGTTGGATGGGCACTGCGTGGGGTCCAACAGCCTGCACAGCAATAACAACAAATACGATACAAAGATATTTGTATTATGTGAAAATGTAATGCAAACAGAAACTGCTTTTATTTCGGGATGCGTGTGTATCGTATCCAGTGTGAAATAACAAGCGTGGCAGAGTGGTTCCGGACTACTAGGCATGCTGCGTCACATCTGGTGTGAAACTGGCATTACAGTGATTTTACTACCGGTAAGAGGGTTTTAATCGCCCTTATTCACAACAGAATCACTGTAAAGCAGAGCCTTTCTTGGCTGTTTGCCATATTTTACTGCTGCCAAACAGTCCTCTTGACAAAAAACACTAAAAATACTAAACTTAATTTTTAATGAGATTCCTGTTTTGTATTTCTTGAAAATGTAATGATCTCCTTCTTACCTGAATCCAAAAACCTCCGAGAAGTTCTCGCGCTCTCCAGTCGTGAGAGTGATGTACTCTTTCGGATTGTCTGTGTTCATCTCTGAGCAGTAGATCTGAGAACAGAAAGAGAGAGAGAGAGGGAGAGAGAGAGAGACAGATAGAGAGAGAGAGAGAGAGAGAGAGAGAGAGAAAGAGAGAGGGAGAGAGGAGAGAGAGAGAGAGAGAGAGAGAAGGAGAGAGAGTATGAAATGCAGCAGGTGAACAGAGGTCTGGATAAATGTGGTGGGTTTAAAAAT
Organism: Colossoma macropomum; assembly: GCF_904425465.1. Lineage (NCBI taxonomy): Eukaryota > Metazoa > Chordata > Actinopteri > Characiformes > Serrasalmidae > Colossoma > Colossoma macropomum. The sequence goes on from NW_023494810.1 coordinate 27,702,731, forward strand.
GTGGTGAGATTCTCACTTTAAGCGCTTTGCCCTGCACACTCAGAACCTGCTCTCCATCAGACACAATGCCGGTCTGGATCTGCACATGCCTGCAGCTGGTGGGCAGATGACCTGAAAGCGAGAGAGAGTAAAAGATACGTCTGTTAGCTGATGTAACTGAATTGGTAGTTAGTGTTCTCCTCCAAGCGTGTCCAGTGATGTTGTGTTAGTCTAAACGACTGGAATGAGTATACATTAGCACGTATATTTTGAAAATAAGTTGCCACATCCTCTACAGTAAACCAAATTAAATACGACAATCTTCTGCAAATGTTTGTGCACGATTTCTATTTGTCTGCGGAGTTTAACATATTGTAAAAAAACTAAAACATACAACGTCTCAGTATGTGCTGCAACATGTCTCAGTGTGTGCTAATACGCTAGTACAGGCTAAAAAAATATAATATAAACGAAAACGCAGATTTACTTTACTCTGCTTTAAGCTTTAGCTGAGCTATAGCTGCTTTTCTTGCATCTCTGGCAGGAAACTTTTCTGTAAAAGTACAATAATTTCTTGTAAAATGTCTCAATGTTTGACTTTTTACGAGGCTGAAGTCACTTTTCGTTCACCAGCTTCTTGTTTGAATTTTTCCGTTCCACTTTAAATGGTGGCTGAGGTGTCAGAACGTAACTGCTGCCTTATTTAAGGTGGAACGGGAAAACTGGAAGAAGAAGCTGGCGAATGAGAAACTGACTTCAGCTTCGTGACGTTTTAGTGTTTGACAGTTTCTCGTTGCAGATTAAACGTATCAGGAAACCAGCTGGAGTGATTAGAAACGCAAATGAGTCCATTCGTCTCCAAATTATCAATGTTTGTCTTAAATCTTTCTCTTTGCCTTTTTGTTAGCTACTAGCTAGGTGAGACTGTTGTCTGTGTTGCTATGGTGATCAGCAGTCTGCGCACAACCTTCAGGGTTAAAGGTTGGTGAATTAGCAGTTATAGGCTACATTAATTCCAGCGTTTAAGACAATTTATTGTTAAAACGGTGTTAGATTGTTTAGCAGAGCTTTATTGTACTATAAAGGAGGATTATTTTATTTCTACCTAAACGTCTAATTCTGCTGTTGGGCAGTAAAAGAGCTGCATGTTGCCAACCCCTGGTCTAGGATTATGGATAGCATCAGGCTAATGTGCTCCAGAACAGCTTGCATTGAGTGTTATGACAGCTCTGAACTCTGGGTGATATACTGCACACTCACAGGAGGGGTTACTGCAGGTCTTACGGCCCTCCGGCCTGGAAGTGGTGGGGCATTCATCACTGAGGTCCCCTTCTGCTGAAACACACTGCACTGAGCGCTCCATCCAGCCTTCACCACAGCTCACAGAGCACTGAAGATAGACATGAATACTCATAAGACTTTCTGAAAGTTTTCTTAGAAGCAAAAATCAAACATATTGGCCGAATCTGATCATCTGTCCAATATCGATAATTTTTTAAGCTATTATTTGCTAACACCAACGTTCCGATCTCATCATGCATCCCTAGTTAAAGCACTCACAGGTCCCCAGATGCCCACTCTCCAGGTGTGGCTAGGAGGGCAGGGGGGCAGACTGCAGGCCATGTAACTTTCAGGAGGGGTCCCAGGGCAGTTTGATGATGCCTGGTGACCATACTCATAGTTCTCATTCCCAGCGTGCACTTCACTGCAGGACACCAGCCTCCTCTTATAGCCCTGGCCACAGGTGACGGAGCACTGGAGAGGAAAACAAACAAACAAACAAACAATAATAACAAAGTTAGGAAGCGAGACACTTTATCCATGAGTTGGCTCTTTCTGTAGGCCCTCTAGTGACCATTATGTCGGTAGAATGAACATCGTAGATATTTATAATTATTGTAATTCAATTAAATATTGCATTTTATCGCTACATTGAAAAAGGGGTAAAAAAAAAACACTGAGGTGAGTCTCTAGTGAAACAGAATGCTATGAAAACTCACACTGCACTACTGTCTAAACCTTATTTACCAAAACATCCTTATTCGGCCTGCTTCTGTCTCTGTTCTCACCTCGGTCCAGTCTCCTGTGATCCAGATGAACTCGCAGGGTTGAGTGTTACACAGCTCGGTGTCTGCTGGTCTCTGGTGGTCCAAGCAGTACATCTCATGCACCTCGTGCTCGTTGTGATCCAGACACACCACTGTCCGACGGCGGCGGCCAGAGCCACATGTTTTGCTACACTGTAAAGACAAGGGTGAAAGGGTTGGTATGATGTTCAAGTAAAATATAAATGGCAATATACAGTCATATGCAAACATTTGCCCTGATCACAATTTTTATATATTTGCTAAGGCCTCTCCATGTTTTCTGTATATTACAGAAGGCCAGTATCTACAGATCTAAGATTACATGCTGGAACATAAACAGATAGACACTCTGCGATGTAACCGGGTGCTTCAAGGTCATTTAGAGCCTTAAAAACTAGTGGCAGAACCAATCCTGAATGATACAGGTAGCCAGTGCCATTCTTTCAAGAAGAGTCCTCGAGAACTACAGATGCTATATTCGCCCATCTCTGATTAAACTCTGATTAAAAGTCAATCCAGGTTTTAGCATCAGCCAAATGTGTAGATAAACGCAAAGGGTGGACAGTTAACTCTGAGAATACTTGTCACCTTCAAAACATTGCCGTTCCTATGAGAAGATGCTGGAATCAAATCCCGTCTGAACTGTCTTAGAAAAACTAATCATGCTTGTCAGCTTGTGTCCTGAAATCTTCAGAAAAGCCACAAAAAATACAGTTTGTGTAAAGCAGGGTTGTCCACACTTTTTTTTTTTCAAAGAGGGCCAGACCGTAACAAAATATCTGTGGGGTGAAATATTATTCACCTATTATTAAAGATGCACGAGGCTTCTTTTATTTTTGGATTGCTCATTAAGAGTAATTTGGATTGGTAAGCGCTTATAACAAATAACTTTTTAAATTGAACTCATTGTTTAAGAGTAAGCATGAATTAATCTAATAATCAAAAGTTTTAAGTACATTGCTATTCAAGTGTTTACTTGTACAAAAATAGAATTTGTGAGACAAACTAAACAAAAATCACCACTTGTAACACACTCTTGAACAGAAACCATGGGCAAATTTTGGGCATTTTCACACTAGAGCTTTTTTCCCGACCCAGGTTGGTCCCGCTTGCTCTGCGAGTTCAACACGTTTGGTCAAGTGTCAAAGCTGTTTTCAAGGCCAGGAGTGGTCCAGAGAGCCGATCTCTGTTCCTCCTGAAGTCGGTGGTCTTGGGTTCACTTCCAGCGAACTTTGGAGTGGTCCGCTGCGATTGTGGAAGCTATCCTCTGTCCTGGGTGCAGACTCAGGTATTCAGGACAAGTGCAAAAATGGCCTAAAATCTGTTCACGAGGCCGCATTTGGCATTGGGGCAGGACTTTAGACACCCGTGGTGTCGTAGGTAATACCACTGCTCTCTAGGCAGCAGACTGGGGTTCAGTTCCCCATCTTGGTAGGCACAACACTACACCAAGACAAGACTCCTAATGAGATATTCACCCTCCTCTAATTAAACAGTGCGACAGCCTGGATAAGAGCATCCAGCAGTAGTGTAAATAAAGGCAAAGGGTCTAAACTAAATAGTGAAAATGTCATATGTTGATGCTTCTGTATAATTTTCAGCTTTTTCTAATGCTGAAAAATGAAGAACTTGTACTAAAAGGGTGCTTAGTAAGAAATATAACGTGTGCTGTTATGCTGTGTGCATTAAACTCCATAGGCTGTAGGTGTTTAGGCCCCATGTCCACCTCAGTCCTACTGCCTCTACGGTCATCTGGAGCACTTACTCAAGCACTTTAAGAGCAATAGGAGCATGAGGTCATTGCTGAGCGAAGCCCATAAGCACACATCACCTTGTCTTGTACAATTACGCTGGAGAGGAGGAAGAACACCACAGGAACTCAAAAGAGAGCTTTAAATCACCGCAATAGGAATGTTTAGGGGGGCCATTTATTTAAGGGCCCACTAGAGTGAGTGGGGTTGGTGCACTGAGAGTGAGGATGAAAGATGAAAGCAAAGCATTTCATTTAAACTGCAGTGACACTGTGCACTCAGGCTCTAATGGTTTTCCATTAGTGTGTGTATGCCAAACTGCTCGAGTGTGCTGGTTCGAGCTCTGCCCTGAGCCGGACTGATTATCTTAGCCGCGTTTTGGAGGCCTCTGCGCGGCCTTACGCGTCACACACACCGTAAACCACTTCAGCTCTTACGAACACACACTCCATCTGCTCTTTATCCCACTTTACATCAGATCCCTGCCAGGAGCCTCCGTTACGATGACAGGGGTATCCCCTACGCCAGACAGCCATGCAATCATCAACCTCTAACTCAACAGCCTCTGCTGCCACGGCCGCTTGGCAAACACTTCCCAGAATTCCCAGAAGTAAAGGAACATAATGACGCATGCACGATACAAGGTATGTGCGAGGTTATAAACGGCTGACAGCCTTCACTAAGAGTTCCTAGAAACATCACTGAACAGCCAACAGATACAGACAGACCTCAGGTTACCATTTAAAGGAAGTTTTACCCAGTTTTTTTAACTCTTTGAGCTAAACTACTACTCTATATTCACCCACCTCTGATTAAACTGTAAGCCAATCCAGGTTTTAGCATCAGCCAAACGTGTAGATAAACGCAAAGGGTGGACACTAAATACTGAAAATACTTGTGGCTCGCCTATAAAACGTTGCCCTTCCTCTGAGAAGGTGCTGGGTTCGAATCCCATCTGAACTGTCATAGCAAAAGTAAGGCATGCTTGTCACCTACATGAAGGTTGTATCCTGAAATCTTCAGAAAAGCCACAAAAAATGCAGTTTGTTTAGAGCAGGGGTGTCTCAAAATACCTGAGGGCTAAAATATTATCCACCAATTTTTCTACATATTATGTTTTCAAAATATCAACACAAAAAAATCTAAGCATTCTGTGAGCTACTCTGTTTCCTATCACTGTATAAAAGATGCATGATGATTCTTTATTATTGGATTGCTCATTCAGAGTAATTTGGATCTGTGAACGCTTAAAACAAATAATTCAACTGTTTAAGAGTAACAATAAAGCATGTCTAATGTATTAAGTATATTGCTATTCAAGTGTTTACTTGTACAAAAATATAATCTGTGAGACAAACTAAATAAATCACCACTTATAACACACTTATAACACACTCTTGAACAGAAGCCATGGGCTAATTAAGGGCGTTTTCACACTAGAGCTTTGTTCCAGACCCAGGACCGCTTGCTCTCCAAGTTCGGTACATTTGGTCAAGTGTCACAGCCATTTTTGATCCTAGGAGTGGTCCAGAGAACCGATCCCTGTTCCTCCTGAAATTGGTGGTCTTGGGTGCGCTGGACTGATTATCTTAGCTGTGTTAAAAACACTGGTGAGCCAAAACTTTAAGACCACAAACAAATGATGTGAATAATGTCATACCAACAGCTCATGCCAAGGTCTCGGACATATTTTAGAGTAAGCATACCGTCGCTGTCCAATGAAAACCACGTATCTCCATTTTTGTTGATTTTTAGTTGTCTACATCATTTCAACACACCAGCTGTCCTTTACATTGTGTGAAAATTTAATGATGAATGGATCAACAGAAATGCTCTAAAATCACTTGGAACAAAATCTCTTTACACTGACTTACATTGAAAGGTAAGAGTGTTTTTGCCTTCTCCTGTAAAGTTAATAGTTTGGAGATACTTGTTTCTCACTGGACAGTGACAAAAAAGTTCTCGTAGTTAAGGTGTTGTTGATGTATCAGCTGCAGACCTGGCACTGTGCCCATGCCGACCCCTGTCCACCATCGAAAGTGCCTACAATAGTCAGGTGAGCGTTGAAACTAGACAGTGCGTCATACAGTGTCATACAGTGTCAGAAACCACATAAGAAAGTCTATTTGAGATAACTTAATAACTCCACACAGTTTAAGGCAAGTATGTGATGATTAAAGCATCAGCTTGTAGTGCTAATTAATGTACATAAGCTTCTGTTATTTGTTAGCTACATTAGCAAAATAGCTGCAAACTGCAGACACCAAACATGACTTAGCTGATCGACTATGTTTCTGGTTAGTCGAGGCGAAAGCGTGTAAATTTGACTTTTCACCAAACTATGCAAACTTCAAATGAAGAGGAGAGATGAAGAAAAGAAGCTGCACGTGCTGAATGTGCACTGAGTGCCAAACAGCCTTAGCGGGGCAGCCTGACCCAGGGAACGGTCAGCACCGCACTAATAAACTCCAGCTGCTCCTCCTCTCCGCGGCAGGGGGGCAGGAGACGCCTTTACCAGAGAACCGCTCTCTACACTAATTAGACTTTTCTTCTGAGCGCTGATTTCACGCTGCTACTTGACCTACATTCAAAGCTTCCTCAACATTTCTTTCTCTCTTCTGATCAACTTTTCTGTAAAGCGGCCAGAAAAGAGGAGAGAACTCAAAGCCTGCCTCAGGTCTGCACGTGTCAACCTGAGACTTTCCTCACACTCCAGCCTCATTATTCACTTATTAACTTTAAAATGTGTTATTCAATAACTGTATGCGAGTTATGGGAGTGAGGAATTGAAGTGTGGACCCCCGTGTACATCTGAGGGTCCCTTCATATGTAAAGGGTTAAGAGCAAAAACATGATCACGCAAAACGCAAAGGCTTTAAACCCTCAAACTGCAGGACTTTTTATTCAGTCATTAATCTTAGGAGTTATTTCTCAGTAACTACTAAACATTCTATAGGAACTACTAATATTTTTCAGTAACTACTAAAGATTTAGTACTTTAAATATTTCAGTGACTAAAATAAGTAAGCACTATTCATTTTTTAGTTACTACTAAACCGCTTTAAATCATTCAGTAACTATATATGCTTTATTCAGTATCTACTACGAAATCATTCAGCAACTGTCATATAACAGTAAATATTATTCATTAAAATACTATAAATGTTGCTAACTTATATAAATTATTAAATAATTACTATAAAATATTATATTCAGTAACTACTGTAACTCGTTCAGTAACTACTGCAGAATACTGTGCATTATTCAGTACCTATTGTAAGTTATTCAGTAACTACCATAAATGACTTAATAACTATGATTAACTATTTAGTAACTAATAAAAAGATTCAGTAATTAGTATGAATTATTCACTATTATTAAAATGATTTTGTAACTACTATAAACTAAATTCAATAGCTATAATAAAGTATTCAGTAAACACTAACATGATTCAACAACTATTTTAAATGATTCCATAACTATTATACATTATTCAGTAACTAAATTATTCTACAAATTATTTAATAATTATTCAGTAACTACCACAAATTATTTAGTAATTATTCAGTAACTACCACAAATTATTTAGTAATTATTTAGTAACTTCTACTGTTAATTATTCAATAACTCATGTAAATTATTCAATAACTACTACAAAATCATCAGTAAATATCAGTAACTATATTTATCCATAACTACCATGAAGCTACTATGTAAGTAATGCAGTTATAAGAGTAAGGATTTGAAATATGGAGCCATGTTGGACCTGGTAGTGTAAGAGGTTAATGTAGGTGTGAAGGGGTCAATCACATGAGTGGACATAAATCGCTGATCCTCAATCAGGCACATTCAATTAATTTCACAGCTTGTCAGCACCTACTACTGCTCCGTGTGTGTGTGTGTGTGTGTGTGTGTGTGTGTGTATGTGTGTGTGTGTGTGTGTATGTATGAACAGAAGCATATGATTTCTATCAGAGAGCAGAACTCTCCTCTTCACCTCCTCCAAAGAAGCGTTGGCACTCCGCCAGCTACCGGCTCTGAGAGGTGCTCCATTTTAACGGCCCACCCCTCTCTCTCTCCGTCCCATCAGAGCATGACTCTCTCTCTCTCTCTCTCTCTCTCTCTCTCTCTGTCTCACTCTCTCTCTCTCTCGTTCTGCTTGATTATGTCACTCACCGCTTGCCACTCTCCCTGACTCCATCTGTAATGTGCGGGACAGTCCTCCAGTCGGCAGGTTTGGGTGGGCAGTGGGCGGGGGGACCGGGAGCACTCTGAGTCCGGCGTCCTGTGCTGATCTCCAATCTGACAATAAACCTCTCTCCGCTGCACGCCGGCACCACACGAGGCTGAACACTGCCAGACAGGGTAAGACATCAGCATGTTTATGCAATTAAACCTTTAAAATGTAGGCCTATTATTCAGTAATTACTCATTAATAAATGAGGATGTGTAGATCTGGTAGCTGGTACAAATCATGAAGCTGATTTGTAAGTTCTATGAGAGCGAGCAGTAGACGTTTTGAATCACCCACTTTACATGGCAGAAGTGTAGAGTAAAAAACGGCTCTGAGGGCAGAACTATATTAATGGACACGTCGGCAAAGTTGTAAAAGCATTAAAAAGACAAAGTAAAATATGTGTTACTCCCAGAAAAGTATAAAGATCACCAGTAAAACATTGTGGCTACATGATATAATGAATATGATGATTGTTTAACACTTAGAATTTGCAGTTATTGTCAATAACAAAAGCATAATGTTATTTTATATTAATTATTTTATAACAAGATGCCCAATTTCAGTGAAGGCTTTCAATCGATAGTAAATTTGTGTTTTTAACTTAGATATGTCAGAATATTTAATGAGATATTTTATCATGATTCAACTGAATGAAAATGAAACGTGAAATGAAAAGTAATATATCGTTGTTTTTGGAACAAAACCTTGTATCTCCAAAATGGTAACTTTACAGGAGAAGGAAAAAACATACTTTACTTTTAATGTAAGTCAATGGAACCAGACTTTTTTACAAGTAATTCTGGGTCATTTCTTTTGGTCCATTCATCATGAAATTTACACATAATTTAAAGGGCAACAGGAATTTTCAAGTTATGTCAAAAACTGAAAAACGGAGATTATAATTCTATATTTAGATATACAATTATCTATATTAGAACTCCAGAATTCAAAGAGTCTAAACTACTAAAAATATTATTTTGTTATTATTTTATTATTTCTAAAAATAAAAATGTTATTCCATTCTTTTTACATACACAATTGTCACATTACAGCAATGATTACTGCATATTTCTTTAAATAGGTGTTATCATGTTCTTAAAGTTTCAGAACTTCAGTAATGTTATGTTATTGAAAACATTTCAGCAGTTTTGCCTCTTTTAGAAGTGTTTACATGGGCATTCCAACATTTCTGCATAATTAAATGGTTAAGATGTAAACACAGTTGTTCAGAGTGGTTTGATGCGAAAAGCTTTGTTTTAGAGAAACAAGTCAGAATTGTCCACAGTGGTGGTGATAGGAACCGGACGTCCAAGGTGTTATGCTGAAGAGTTTAATGCCTTTAACAGCTCCCTTATAGAAAGTTATTACATGAAATGTTTACGAAGATGTTGCCTGACACCTGAAACATAGTTCTGTGATAAGATTTTGGCATTAAACTTTTATATATCGCTGTTGTCGGAAGAAAACCTTGTATCTCCAAAATGGTAACTTTACAGGAGAAGGAAAGAACCTACTTTATTTTTAATGGAAGCCAATGGAGCATCATTTTTCCAAGTCATTTTGGGTCATTTTTTTAGTCCATTCATCATGAAATTTACATATAATGTAAAGAGTAACAGGCATTTTCAAAATATGTCAAAAACTGAAAAAGGTCAAAGATGGACAAACAAGGTTGCGGAAGGGTACATGGAGGTTGTTAGTTAGTTAGTTCCCAAAGACAACATTTTTTCCCACATTTACCACTATTTTACTCTTATCAGCATATCGTCGATGTTAGAAACAAAACTTTTTAATCTTTTCACACCATTTGAAAGCTCCAGCTGCCCTTTACATTCTGTGAAGGATCAACACAAATGGTCCAAAATAGCTTGGAATAAAATATTTTTACATTAACTTACATTAAAGCTTAAAAAGGCTTTTTCCTTCTCCTGAAAAGTTACCATTTTGGAGATATGAGCACCAATATAAACATCTAAACATTACCATTAACATCAGCTATAAAAATTTCAGACATGTGTTGGTTCACTGGTCATTTTGGATAGTAAATAAAATGTATTTGTGCTGTAGACATCATGACCCCTGGTTCCTATCACCTCCGCTGTAAAGAAATCTGAGTCAGTAGTGTCTCTAGAATGGACCATTTCACGTCAAACCAGTCTGAATGACTTTGTTTACATCTCAACAACTGAATTACCTTCTGATTTTAAAAAATCAGTGGAATTCCCCTTTAACACAATCTAATGGAAGCATTTCGAATCCCACTTAGGAAGCACTGTGTTATGTAGGCCAGTTCTTAACATACACAAGTGACTCCCGTTATGTGACTGGTTGTCTGGTAGTTGTGAGGTGGCCATGGTGCTGTTTCAGCAACTCTTGACTGAGGTTTTAAACAAGAAAAAAAACAGGTTGTGCCTCTTTAATTGATCTTGAGGATTCTCTGAAGGCTGAAGCAATAATGATGTTATCCGCTTTGTTCTTTGAAATATGACAGCGGAAAATGTATAATTCTTGATTGTGGTTTAACACATTAAATAAATACGACTATCATCTCTGCTCTTACGCTATAGTCAGTCACTGCTGCTCTGAGTACAGTAATAATCCCAATCTGCCTTAAAATGAACTATTTAAAGGGAATTTGACTGATGATTCAAAATGTCTGCATAATTCAATCTTTAAGATGTAAACAAAGTCATTCAGAGTGGTTTGGTGTGAAACCACTCCATTCTAGAGAAACTTACCACTTCAGAATTGTTCACAGTGGTGATGATAGGAACCAACGGTCTCGATGTCTGCACTGCAAACTAGCTATTTTCTTTTCTATCCAACATCAACAGTGAGCCTGTGTCTCTCCTCAGATTTCATATCAAATGATCATTGAATGAAAATAGTGGTAAAACATGTTTTCTTTTGGCTTTGCAAAGCCATGCAGGTACCTCTCCGCCATGAATAGCTTTAAGAAATATGTTTAAGGCCTAAAAATCTACTCAAAACTATTGTAAAACGTCATCTCAGGCATCAGGCAGCGTACTCATAACCATCTAGTGTAATATCTTTCTGTGAGGGAGCTTTCAGAGGCATTAAACTCTTCAGACGTCTGGTTCCTATCACCACCGCTGTGAACGATTCTGACTCTGCAGGCTTCTCTAGAACAGAGAATTCACATCTACCTACTCTGAATGACTGTCTACATTGGTGGTCACCAACCCTCCTTCTTGAGATCTACTTTGCTGCAGGTTTCACCCCCAACCCAAATCTAACACCTCGTTCGGCTAATCAAGAACTTCTGAGGGCAATAATTATATGGATCAGGTGGGGTCCAGGTGGGGGTTGCGGCTAAAGTTTGCAGGAAATCTGCAGGAGCGAGACTGGTGACTTAACTGAATTGTACAGTAAATTTGGAAAAAAAATCTGTGCCCTTTAATACGCTATAATGTCCAAAAGTTTGTAGACACCTGCTCTTCCAGCATTTCTTCTGAAATGAAGGGTATTAACAGTGAGTTTGTCCTCCTTGGCTGCAGTAACAGCCTCTACTATTCTAGGAAGGCTTTACACAGCAGGTTCTAACACTGCTGTGAGAATCTGACTGCATTCAGCCACAAGAGCATTAGTGAAGTCAGGTACTGATGTTGGACGATCAGTTCTGGATTACTCCAACTCATTCCAAAGGTACTGGATGGAGCTCTATCATTCCAGAGAACGCAGTTCCACTGTTCCCCAGCCTAATGCTGGGGGGCTTTATACCCCTCTAGCTGATGCTTAGCATTGAGCATTTTGACCTAAGGACCACGTGCAGCATCCCAGTCTATTGACAATGCTTTTCTAAGGAGATTATACAAGCTATGACTGTGCAACTGAATGCATGCAGCAATAGGTGCACCTTAAAGTAGCTGAATTCACTTAATAGAAGAGGTTTCTGGGTATGTTTGGATATATAGTGTTGCAGGTAGAGCAATTTCTTGATATTTTATGTCAACATTTTATGTAACCTCATTGAGGACTGTGTAAAAGTCAGAGACCACTCTTCATTTACTTATTTTTTCTAGTCAAAACAGACATTAAGTAACAGTTATTCATTTTTCAGCACCAGGAAAAGAAATTACACAGAAGCTTCAACAACTAAATACAAATCAGAATTAGATTTTTAGGTAAAAATAAAATAATCCTCCTTTGCAGTAAAATAAAGCTCTGCTGATCATTCAACACAGTTTCAACAATAAATGGTCTTAAACACTGGAGTTAACGTACAACTGCCAATTCACAAGCCTGAAGGTTAGTGCGCAGACCGCTGGTCACCATAGCAACACAGACAACAATCCCACCTAGCTAGTAACTAAACGAAACTGCAAAGAGAAAGATTTAAGACAAACATTGATAATTTGGAGACGAATGGACTTCTTTGCATTCATAATCACTCCAGCTGGTTACCTGATATGTTTAATCTGCAACAAGATTCTATGAAACATGAAAAAATCGTGAAGCTGTAGTCAGCTTCTCATTCGCCAGCTTCTTGGGAATTTTTCCGTTCCACCTTAAATAGTGCAATATTTACATTCTGGCGCCTCAGGCACCATTTAATGTGGATCAGGAAAAATTGAACAAGGAGCTGGAATGAGAAGCCTCATAAAAAATCAAACATTGAGAGACATTTTACAAGGAACTGTTCCACTTTTGAGAAAAAGTTTCCTGCTGGAGATGCGAGAAAAGCGGCTATAGCTGAGCTAAAGCTTAAAGCATAGTAAAGTAAGTCTGTGTTTTCATGTATATTATATTTTTAGCCTATACTAGTTCATTAGCACATACTGAGACATATTTACAGCAAAGATGGTAAAATGGACATAATATGTTGTGGCTCCCAAGGTGGTTTGATTTTTGTTGAAAGGACAAAATGGCTCTTCTTAACATTGGGTTGAGACCCCTGCAATAGTAGACTTGGTGAAGGATGTGTCCTCAGAAGACACATCCTTCACCAAGTGTTGACTGTTCGAATACTCACTCGCAGAAGTCAGATTCATCTGCTTATGGGGCTCCAATGTTCTTCCACATGTTGCATGCAATTACATATTTCCACCAGCGGGGTCTCCAAATCCCCAAATCCTACATAGTGTTGCTTTAACGGTCATCTTGACTGGAAATTAGATAAATCAACGCTGGTCTCTGACTTCTGCACAGTACTGTATCTCTTAGAATGGTATTTTGCGGTCATTATTTGAGCTTCAAAAGGCCAGAAACCTCAGAATAAATGAAAGTCAGTTACCAGCATCTGTCATTGTAATTTACTGTGATGATTCTAAACAGGTTTTGCCAATCTGGTCCTGCTCCCAACCTCAATTTGTCACAATGTAATGAAAGAGGTTTGCTTGAATGAAATTTGTCTTGTATTACAAGGTACAACAGTAGACTCCACATGACTCGGAAAAATGACATCATTTGTTTAGCCTTACATGTAAACTGGTTGAAGGTGGAAGCAATTCCAGCGCAGTAGGCTTAGTTTTTAGACCACTGCAAGCAGTCGTGTACAAAAGAAAATGGACTGAAGGAAATGGAAAAGAAAAATAGACTAAATGGGAATGAAAGCAGTGCAAGGAGAGGATCCAAAGACTGAGGTGGGCAGTTCACTCAGTTTTATGTACTTCAGTCAGCATCAGGCAGATGTTTTGATTTGACTGATATTTCGAACTGATATTTGCTGATGTGTTTGTTGTATCCTGGAAAAGCAGAACATTTGGGATGCTGGCCTCCTGCACCAAAATATCTGCATTATATTCATTTTATTCATTTTTAAGACAATGCAAATAAGTGCTGAAGGAAAAATAACAGGTATCGCTAACCAGAATTCCCATGTTGGTGCATTCCTAACATTTTCATGGATTTTAACTTTTATTGGTCAAAATTTCTGTATAATTCAGTTGTTGAGATGTAAACAAAGTCATTCAGCGTGGTCTAATGTGAAATGCTCCATTCTAGAGAACCATACTTTCTCAGATTTCTTTACAGTGGTGATGATAGGAACCAGAAGTTGTGATCTCTACAGCACAAATATAGCCATTTTATTTACTGTCCACAATGACCAGTGAACCTACACATGTCTTCTGAGTTTTATATGTTTGATAATGTGTAAAAGTGAAAATATACCTTTTTGGGGGACTATTTTGCCTCATAACACCTGTCATGAACATAATTTAAAAAATACACGTTTTAAGGCCAAAACCTTTTAAAATCTCGGTGTAAACAGTGCAATCATAAGCAATGCATGCAATAACCTTCTGTTAAGGAGCTTTTAGAGACATTAAACTCTTCAGATGTCTGGTTCCCATCACCACCACTGTGAACATTTCTGACTTGTTTCTCTGGAACGAAGCACTTCACTTCAAACCGCTCTGAATGACTTTGTTTACACTGTAAGAACTGAACTATGCAGAAGTGTTAAAGTCAGTGGAATTTCACTTTTAATTATGAGTGTGTTGGATGTACTAAGAAGTTCCACTACTTTTGCACTTCTGCTCAAGCTGGTTTTCAACTTTTACTTCTGCTTGTGCCACTTTTTAATTAAAGTAACCCTACTTTTGTTTGAGTATGGGTTTAGGCTCCTCTGCACACCTCTGGGGCTCAGCGGAGGGAAGTGCATTCAGTCCACCGCGGTAATAGGTACCAGACTGCAGCTGGGGTCATGCCAGAGCATGAGTGTGGGGTGAAAGAGTTCTCGCTGTCAGCTACACTTGATGTTATTGTTCACACACAGATGGAATATGACCCTTCGTGGAATTAGTCTGGAGGCTCTCCAGTCTGGACTGGAGAAGAAAGTAGGATCTACCAGCTCTGCTTGTGGTGCAGTTACACAAAGCATATTCAGTCTAATTCTGTACAGTCGTATGCAAAGGCTTGAGTGACCCTGGTCAATTTACACAAGTGAAAATGAGTGATAAGTGAAAATATTTGACAATGTTTAACACTATTTTTTACAGTCTTCAGCATTTTGTTGTGAAATGAACTCTCAATATCTTAAGATATTGCAGTGAGGTTGACACTGAGCTGTACTGCACAGCATTATCAGATATAACAGCAAATGAGAGTTTAAAAAGTGTAAACACTTAAATAACAAATATTTTTTGGTCATGTCTTTGCATATAAATATGTTCACTGATATATTTTTTTATTTATTTTAATAATCCTAATAATAAACATTATTTAAATGTTATTAAAAAAGACATTTATAGGTCTGGGAAAATTAAAAGTAGATTTTTCTTGTGTAAATTTACAGTAAATTACCAGCTGCTGAGTTGCATTACTTTTACAGTTGCTATTTAAACATACAGAAGATTACTGTATTTTAATTACAGCTGATTTCTGTAAATGTAGAGCAGAATGCAGCAACACAACACTAGTCTTGTGAAGTCTCAGTACTTGGATGCTATTTTATTGTTATTTACCGTTAACATGGTTCACTATATTATCATGAAAGTAATGCAGCTATTAACAAGTACTTTACTGTAATTTTACAGTGATTTTTTTACAATGTACACATTCTTTACAAAGAGCACACTTCTGCACATTCTAATGTACAATTACTGTTCATTTCCTGAAGTTTACACATTGGGAAAAAAATAGAACATAAAACATGCAAAAGTTGTGGCAAGTTGTGTTTTTTTTCAATATGTTAAAATCAGCAAATAGAAATTATGCATTAATATTTGCAAATAGAGATTGTGTTTTACTTATTTTTCCTAGAAAATGAACAAAATGTGTAATTTGACCAGGGGTGTTCAAACGTTTGCAAATGGCTGTGTACACGAGAGCTCAAGAATAGAAAATAATGAATGCATAAATGAATGAGTGCGTGGATGGGAAGATCACTGGATGGATAAATGTGTGAACGCATGAATGAATGAATGAATGAATGAATGAATGAATGAATGAGTCCAGGCTTAGTGTTTTGGATTTGTTTTATCTGAACAGAATTAAATTTCCAACAGCAAAAACATGATAGCTACTCTCAACCCAATCAATCAATCAATAAATATCTCAGTTAAAACCCTGAAGGTGAAGTAATCTATCAATTTTAGTCACAATTTAAAAAAAGAATCTGGTCAGGTTCAGAACTGTGGTCACCATATTTTCTAGTATATTTTCAATGTATTTCCAATTTCATATATGCTATAGTTAAAGAGGCACTCTGGCTAAAATGAAAAGTTATCCATTGTTACATCTGTTGCAAACATGCCCACTAAACTGGTGCCACAACAGCCTGACAGTGAGATTCTCCAGTTGAAAGACTGGGAAAACCCCCTTCTCATGATGTATCTTAAAGGTGGGAGGAAGTTTGGAAAAACTACAATCTCTTTGGGGTGGATCATAGTTTTTTGGTTAATGTTGAGGGATGCCAGGTAGCTAATATTACTGGTAGGAGGCTGATTATCCCATCTGTATTTAATAGCCTTTAATGCATTTGCCTGCATTTATTACTGAGGAAGATTCTCAGTGGCTGTAGGACATATTGATGCAAATGCATGCTGGGTATTGTAGTGAGACAACAATGATGAAAATGCCTTATGGATACAAAATTGTAAATGAGGCTGAGGGATGCAATTCTGTGCGACAGAAAATTACATTACATGAAAAATAATATAGTAGATACTAGCTTTAGGCAGCAATACTCCTTTAAGTAATATACAGCTAAATGTTTTAAAGACATGCATTTAATCCAGTTTTGACTGCAAGCTCTTCATTTAGGCTGTGTGTTAAAGTGCGGCTCCATTACTTAATGAGTGTGCAGTTTTATAGGTGAGGTTTTATGAGGGAAAGGTACAGAATTGTGAAGCTGTTGATCATTATATGCCGTTCTACCACTTGTAAAGCGCTTTAATTAGTACAATCTGGGCACAATCTGGACAGATCTGGCATGTCAGCATACAGATCGAGAGAGAGACAGAGAGAGAGAGAGAGAGAGAGAGAAAGAGAGAGATGGAAATGTATTTGACTGGATGTGTACCGCACTAAATTTTACTCTCAAATGTCCTTAGTCTGAATGTACTTAATCTTTTATTAATATTATAATACGTCCACAAAAATAAGGTTTATAAAAATCTTAACCAACATATTTGTCCAGTTGCAAAGGCTGTCTTTCATAGGTAGTATTGCAAAGTTGGACACATCACAAAATGTCGACAAAAGCTCCATTCAACATAGTGAAAAATCTAGCCTGGATCTTAGAATAATCAAAAAATATAGAGCATTATTTATTTTGTGCACAAAGTTATGGATAAAACGTGACTAAAGTACAGTGCTGTAGGTAGCTTTGTTGAAGACAAATCCTTATTTATACAGTCTAAGGCAACATAGTTACATATGCCATAATCACGATATAGTTATTTAGCCATGCTACAGTAGCTAGAGATGCAGCCTAGGCGAATAACTTAGCTAGCTAGCAAGATTAAAACATTTGAAGCCAGCAAACTTTCTGCTAAGCCTATCAGGTAGATGTATTCATAAAATTCTTCATTATGCAACAACAACGGTACCACCAATCCATTCTAATAGTGTAACCTTCCCCAAACAAGATGTATTAATTAATAACAGGCCTGAGTGATAATGAGATGTAACTGGACATCTCATCATCAGTAACTCGATGATGATGTTAACAGGCGACAATCACTGTGTTGGGAAAGAGGACTGCTTGCTAAATAATATTAATTATTAATGAGCTTGTGGGCTACAGTAGAACAAATTACCCACCATGGGTTTTGAACCGTGTGACATACTGTCATATTCATACAGCTTTGGTGTCTGGATGACTCAGTTAAGTTGTAAAATAATGGGTAATACTTTGTAGTACAGCTGAATTCCTGATCATTTCCACTATAATGATTGAAAACACTGGCTTTGGAACTCACTCGCTCATGTTTAGCAGCCTGAAGTCTCTCCACAAGGGGGAGCAAGTATTATCATGCAAGTAGCTTTTGCTTTCACTGCATCATTTAAAAGGAAGAAACAACAATGAACCCACACCAGCAGGAGCTCACAAATGCGTGCTTACAGCAACTTTCAAAACAAGATGTGAAATAATTATTATTACCAATAGATGTTATACATACATACATCATCTAAACCGCTTATCCTTCTGGGTCGCGGTGGGGTGCTGAAGCCTATCCCAGCTGTCATTGGGCGGAAGGCAGGATACACCCTGGACAGGTCGCCAGTCCATCGCAGGGCAATAGATGTTATGTTACTTAATATTATATTATTTAAAATGTGATTTTCATTCAAAAGCTTCAATAAGTCAGATAAAGCTAGAAACAAATGAGCTAAAGATACCATAGAATTTGTGTTGGAAGGGAACTGGAATTGTGTGCTATAGTGTCTTATTAGGTTCTATTAAGACTCTGTAAAGCTTGTCCCACCTAGTAGTACCTATGAAAGAACATATCTGTAGACAGAGCATGGCTAGATCACCTGATGTGTCACCTGCTGAGTGATTGATGCACAGCTTTATAAAGGTGCTTTAGTGTCATAAGCACATCGAGACCACATTCATCATCGTACATTAAGAAGCTTTTGAAGCACATCTGCTCTGCCTTACTCTCAATAATAATGTGACCTGAGGTATGAAGAGCTTGTCTGGGATGCTTACCATGCAGACACACAGGCACACATACCTCTAAGGTATGGGAAACAGATGTGTGAGAGTTCCCAGTACTGAGAGAGAGGGGGCTTTCCAGATGTTAAGGTGCACATTGAGTGATACTGTGAATACTTTCTGCCTTTCTCTCTTAGGATCCTACAGATGTTCCCCATTGTGACAAGCCGAGGGGAAGGAAGAGGATGGAGTTCATCTTAAAAAACGGCATAGACAGTAGAGCAGTATGCAAACACACATGAAGACACCTCCCATCCACTGGGGAAGACACCAGAAATAAATCATATTCATATGTTACATCAAGTACACAATAATTCACTCTTCTGCAATGAGAAGAATTGCTTATCAAGCTTTCTAGCCATCTAGGGACCTTTAAATTTCAGAAATTCATGACTTTCTGCACTGACCTCACTCCCATATGCTCATATACGTCTAGGGGCTATATATCACTACACTGAAAGCTACAGTTGATGTCTTGTTGGTGTGTCTACGTCTACGTTCACAATACAGGGTTAAAGTGGATTTTTTAAACCCTTTTCACACCTGGCATTATCTTCTGTCTTGGGGGATCCAATCATAAGTGGACAGTGGTAAGTACAGACATGAAAGGTCTGAGATACGATCATTCACACCACCCTCAGAGGAGGTCAGGGACACATATGACCACATAACTTGTAATGTGAATGCTAAAGTGTCCCGATACATTTCAAATCCAGACTGTGAAAACAGTTTCCACTCATTCAGAAAGACAACCACTGTAAATGTGAATGATCCCATTATTCCTGTCACAAAATTGGATTACATGTGATCACTGGAGACGCATTCAACATTTGCGAAAATTCCAGGTGCTAACAGCTACACGTCTCGCTGTCCACTTACGATCAGGTCACTTGAGAGAGATGGTGATACCAAGTGTGAACGGGGCCTAAATTTGAAACAGAACTTTTTTTCCGAGTTCTGTGAACACAGAATCTGATCTTTGCAAATTAGATCTGAGTCATTTTCAAATGTGTTCCTATATTGGGTATGTATTCAATCAAGGAGCACATTTGAAAGTGACTCAGATGTGAATCCAGTCTAGGAGGACATATGAAAATGACTCAGATGTGAGTCCAGTCTAGGAGGACATATGAAAGTGACTCAGATATAAATCCAATCTAAGACGAAATATGAAAGTGACTTAGATATAAATCCAGTCTAGGTGGACGTATGAAAGTAGCTCAGATGTGAAGCCAGTTGAGGAGGTCATATGAAAGTGACTCAGATATAAATCCAGTCTAGGAGGACATATGAAAGTGGCTCAGATGTGAATCCAATCTAGGAGGACATATGAAAGTGGCTCAGATGTGAATCCAGTCTAGGAGGACATATGAAAGTGGCTCAGATGTGAATCCAATCTAGGAGGACATATGAAAGTGGCTCAGATGTGAATCCAATCTAGGAGGACATATGAAAGTGGCTCAGATGTGAATCCAGTCTGAGAGGACATATGAAAGTGGCTCAGATGTGAATCCAGTCTAAGAGGACATATGAAATTGGCTCAGATGTGAATCCAGTCTAGGAGGACATATGAAAGTTACTTAAATACATATCCAATCTAGGAAGACTTATGAAAGTGACTCAGATCAGACACTGAAAGTGTCCTGTACTCCTAAACTGGATACATAATCAATACATAGCAACTATAATGCGAATGGTGAGATCAGAATACATCACACTGTACTGCGTATGTTTATCACTGTTGTCGTTATCCATCTTTGTGATGAAATCCTGTGATAATAGTTGATTAATTTTATCGCTACTGAAATTACGTACTGTCTCAGAAATATGACTTTTTTATTGCTGAACATGATGAATGTCAAGTATGTGAATTTGAAAATCATCATAAATCATGTTATGTAATGTCCTGTAACTCACTATTGCATCTCTCAGCCTCACCGGTTTGACAGAATTCACAATTTTGTATCCTTTAGTTTCCATCTACCAATATTCTCACACTACAATTCCCAGCATGCAGTATGCAAATACATCATACAACCATTGGGAGTCTCCCTCTGCAGTGATAAAGAAACCCTGACTGCCAGCACAGCCACCAATGTAGAGGTTAATAAATACAAACAGACTGTCCTTCAGTATCGAACTCAAAGTGGTAGTTTTTCAAAAGCTCCTTCCACGTTTCTGAGTTATCAGATGGGGCCTTGCTAGTCTTTAAACTGGAAAATCTAGCTCTAGAGTCAACTGCAGCACCACTGTGGGATGTAAGTAAGCATGTTTACAATAGAGATGGTTACATTCTTCACTTTGGCCAGAATGTTGAGACCACAGCCTATTAGATTTAATATGAGTGCAGACAGTATGTGTGTTTGCATGCCAATGTGCACACTTGACATTTACCTCTTCCCAGGCACTCGTCTTCCACTTGGGACAGCGCCCACCTCTGCATCGCCTCTGCTTTTGGGGGTGGGACAGGTGCCGGCAGTTCTCCTCCGGGACCGGCTCCCCGGAGTGGCCGACGCAGGTCACGTTACGGTACTTGTACCCTCTCCCGCAGGAGGCGGAGCACTACGTGGAAGAACAAGAGCGAGAGGAAAAGTCACACAGAGAAGCAATTATTCACGCTCGTCCTGTACCCTCTGTCAGATTACTGCTGCGGTACACTGGGCAGTTCCTGGCAGGGGAAATGTGGGTCACACGTGAGACAAACGTGAACTCAGCCAGCACAAATCAGCGTTTTCTAATTGATTTATTAATTATTTTTTGTCTTTTTCGGCTTTATAGAAAATGGAATACTTAAAGCATTAACGGGTAATCACTGACAGAATCCTTCCTTAATTGAACTCTCCAAACTCCGCCCACAAACGTGATCATTCGTAGCTACTGTTGCGAGATTTAATAAGCTTTAAAGAACATTCCTATTTAAGCTAAAGAGAAACTGTAGCACATAAACTATCCAAATATACAGAGTAATTTCAATGGGTATTTGCTTTGTATGCATGTGAAAGTTCACCAGCATCAGCTGTTTTAGAACTTTATAAACTTTATTTAACATTTATAAAGTTAACATTGTAAACAAATAACACCACAAATGACTACAGCATGGCAGAAGTTACTCTAATGCTGTATTTATATCACCACCATAGATGGACGGTGGCAAATTCCATGTTTTTGAATGAAGCAATGATGAATAATTTTATCGTTGCCAGCAGAAATGGCAGCAGCTGTTCCATGATTGGTGGAACATTCCATCAAGAGTTCAATTTTCCCAATTTTTCCCATCTGCCGCAGCTATAATAAACTAGATGTTTTTTTTTTGTTTTTTTTTGGAAAACTGAACGCTTATATGCTTATACTGCAGGCATATCCATACCTCCATCAGAACAGCTAGCATGTTTTCAAAACATTTTGAGAATAAAAAAGTAACTAGCACCATTTCCTCACACATGAGTGCACTGTTATGCTTAATGCTATCACCATGACAACCTTGACATGGCTGCATACTGCCTTCAGTCACGTACCATCGCTGTTTTCCACTATGAGGCACGGAACAATATTTAACGTCCACAATTTTTAACGCCAACATGTCAACAGGGGTTTGAAACAACATTTAGCTCATCGTACCTGCCATATACAACAACAGAACCAAAACAACAATATATATATATATATATATATATATATATATATATAGTTATATGAATAAATTCAAAATACTTGAAGTCAAGTAGAGGATTAGTGTGCTAGCAGTGTTAAAACAGGTAACGTCAGTGAACTTTCTTGTTGGCCCATCAATCAGACCTTTATTCCTAACATGCATACAAAATAAAAGTCCTTTCAAATTAATATCTCTCTAAAAATGTGCACATTTTGACAATTGCGTGACAACTTCTCATCAGCTTGAATGGGATTTTTCCAGTGTTCTAGTCCAGCCTCGACACAGTAGCTACCAAAGAACGCATTTAGTGGCCGGAGTTTCAACAGGTCAGTAAAGAAATTCTACATTGCACGTTCTACTGCGCCTTACAGCCACACAACTCGAGCTTATCTTTCAACTTCCAATGCCTTTAAATGGAAAATGGAAGGCGGCCAGAAGCAATCATGAGGTTCAGAGATCATCCGATTTAAGCCAAAAAAAGCATCAAGGCCTTTCTGGCTCCTCAGTGAGCGTATAAGGGCCTAAACCCCCCCTGTGCAGGGCTTCTGCGTGCCGTGGTGGAGGCGGAAAGGGGAGGGGAGGGCTCAGGGCCTCCGGAGCAAACGGCTAATCAAAGGGCTGTGCGATGCGAGGATGGATACGATGCGACAGGTCTAGGGTTGAACGAGTGCGCCGCACAGCAGGCCGCGCACGGAGAGCTGGAACCAGCTGAACTTTGACCTCTTTATAGAAGCCAAAAGGGGGCCCTTTTGGACATTCGGAAAAGGAACGTTCGCAGGTATCATGTCAGTTCTGCATTTGTTTAATGCTCGCTTTGATGCAGATCAGTTTTGAAACGAGTACAAAAAAGGCTTTTAATATCAGATCAATGTCCCATTTTCTGAGCATGTTGCAATGAAACGTCCAAAGTAATAAATACAGAGTAGAAATAAACATATAGACACATAGAAAAGAATACAAAAATAAAAACAGCTAAGGAATCTTACATATTTGCCACAAAAATGAAATGACTGTTATTAAAAATGAATAAAACCACTTCAAAAAAAAGCACTTGTACAATTCTTTGTGGTCAAATGACTAATAAATCTATCTACAACCCCGTCTATGAGTCTTATTACGTCATGCACGCTATTCTAGGTGTTTTTGTGTGTGTCTGTGGGGGGCTTTTACTTTTAAAAGCTCTACATGCATTTTTACAAATAATAATAGGGGACCCTCAAGCACATGCAAGCAGGTCTTCATTAGTAACCCAATGTCTTGCGAATCAATGAGCTTTAATTGGTCAGTACATATGGTTCAGTCAATTTAACAAAACATTAAAAATGTACCATAACAACTGGGTCAGTTTGCTGAAATGGTAAAACATTTGCCTCTATTGCTCACTGCAGCTACAAGGCTAATAAGTCCAGGTATTATCTTGACATAACCATGCCATAAACATGTCATGGCAGAAGTCATATGCTGTCATGAGTTTTATTCTTTTGATGGTTTTAGGTTACCGTTACATGCGGTCGTCATAACAGATGACATAATGTACAAGCCGTATCTATTATGACGAATGCATGTAATGGTAACCTGAAACCTATGTCACACGCTAGTCAATACCACTTGAACCTCGCTACATAACACTGACATAAGCATGCCATTAACATGCCATGGCAGATGTAACATGCTCTCAAAAGTTGTTATGGTAGATTATGTCCAGTAATATAACAGTCATTACTGTTACTGTTGATTAGAGTACATAGCAAAAGTTTGCATGTGAGATAAACTACGGCATCAAACACTATGGCCTCTGTCACGACATTTACCACTATGACACTGTCATATCACTAAACAAAATCTGTTGTGACAGCTCATGACAGCATATGGCATCTTCCATGACAGGTTTATGGCATGTTTGTGTCAATTTTATGCAGCTACTTGAAAGCCAAACAAACAGTAATAAGAAAAGTACAAAAAATGAATCTCCATTTCTTGTTTTAATTTTTTTGACGCAACACAGCAGCAAACTTTTTCTTTTTCCATTTAGGACATGCCCTGCATCACTGAACTCACACTGAAACTTCTCCCCTACACAACTATTCACACTATTTTCAAGTCTATTCAAACTAGGCTTTTGTATAGACAATGAAGGAGTCTGACTGAGACGGATATAAGCTATAAATTACCAATAAGTCAGGATAATTGTTTTGTATAAACCCAGTTGAGCTTTACAGTGCATATTTATGACAAGCAGCTATGCTCCATTTACATATTTGAGATAACTGGGGCGCATTATACACAAAGACACACATACTTATGTGTGATGTTTAAGGGCTGCTGGTGTTTTAGCGAGGAAGGCCGCCAGCCCCCCGCGGCTTTTCAAATGTCAGATCATTATTTAGCTTTTATGAACCTTATAAATGAACTCTCCAGCTATTTACCCCACACAAATGACCCACTACTGCCCTTAGCATTGTTCCAGTGCTAGGTCAAAGTCATTTGGCTTACTCGTCTATAAACCACCCCAGAGCACTGGAAATAGAGCCCTGCACTATTGCGTGACAGATGGCCTGAGACACTGTTTGGTCATATGCATTGCCTTTCTGTGCAAGTGATTAAGGATGAGGTCATTTTCAAGCTGTATGTACAATATTGAACACTGGGGTGTAATGAAAACAATGAAAATAAAGAAAAACAAAGGTCGAATAACGATGTTCATATGATATTAGAACGCATCGCCGTAACGTTCCCAAGTTTATTCACCTCTAGCCAAACAACTTAAAAAAAGCTAAGTTAAGCCATTCGGCTCGTAAGCAGTCCAGCAAGCTTGGGCTTTTTTGTCCACGCCACATACCAACGCCAAGGCCGACAATCCCCTGCATCAATATAACAGAGACATCAAGAGCGAGGGGGCCACCGTGGATGGGCCAATCGTTTTCCCATAAAGCGGGCAAGCGTTTTCTGAGAAGTGCGTCCACCCCGATTATGCATGTGAGGAAGCGCGGGACGGGGCCCCCCTACAGATCAAAGGCCACCTCCGACCCCGCGTGCCCTCCTGCGCTCTCCGCCATTGTTCTGTGACAGTGCTCACTGGAGTGATTGTCAGCGCCACACCGCCATCACTCCACATTAACGAATAGGCACAAAAAATTGACGAAAATGTTCTCCATTCTGGAACTGACCAAAGTTGTGGTCAATAAAGGCTTCAGTTAAACTTTGTTTCAAATGAGTGATTTTGCACATTGTGAACATTCATTCAGCACTGCATACAGTAAACCTCCAAACCAATATCCTTCCATTATAGTCATACGAGAAAACTAGCAGTTGTAACAAAACCTTGAATCTCCAAAATGGTAGCTTTAGAAGAAAAAAGGGGAGTTAAGGCGAATTCACTCATTTAAAATGTATAGAGTCATTCAAAGTGGTATGATGTGAAGTGCGCCATAGAGTCAGAATTGTTCACAGTGGTGGTGATAGGAACCAGACGTCTGAAGCTCCCTCACTGAAAGTTATTACATGAAATGGTTATGAATATGTTGCTTGAGGCCTTATGATAGTTTTTAAATAAGCCTTTGGCCTAAAACGTATTTTTAAAACACCTTACAAACTTTTATTTTTCACAGTGGTGGCGATAGGAACCAGATGTCTGAAGCATTTAATGCCTCTAAAAGCTCCCTCACAGAAAGTTATCACATGAAAAGGTAATGAATGTTGTTTGAGGCCTTACAATAATTTTAAGATAAGCTTTTGGCCTAAAACGTAATTTTAGAACACCTTACAAATTTACAATTGTTCACAGTGGTAACGATAGGAACCAGACGTCTGAAGCATGTAATGTATCTAAAAGCTCCCTCACAGAAAGTTATTACATAAATGTTTATGAGGACATTCAATTCATCCAATGCCTGCTTCATTTTGCGATTTTGGCCTTAAACTATTAAAATCAATTCTTGGTGGAGAGGTAGATGCAGGGCGTTGCAGGGCAAAACAATCCCCAAAGAAAACAGAACATGTTTAGTTTCACTGGTCATTTTTGATGTTAAATAAAATGGCTGTATTTGGGTTGTGGGTGTCTCGACTCCTGGTTCCTATCACCACCACTGTAAAGAAATCAGTCGCTATGTTTCTCTGCAATGAACCATTTCACATCAAACCACTCTGAACCACTTTGTTAACATCTCAAAGCAAATTTTCCTTCAATGTAATGAGACTTTTTGACCCATTCATCATGAAATAGTTTCACAATGTAAAAGGCAGCTGGTGTTTTTTTAAATAGTGTAAAATAAATACAAAAAAAAGTTACGAGGCTTTGATATGTCAGTGACAGTACCTTTAAGCATGGACGTAGTGTCCACCGTAAAAGAAAGGTTTTTACTTTCAGTCTGTTTCATGCATGGACACACAATTTTTGTCTTTACTTGTACTTTTAATATACAATATTGTTGTTACAAAAAACGTAACACTCTGAAACAAGCTATAAGCTACATCAATCTTTCGTTAATACCTATGCATACAATGCTTGAAAAAATATTTTCACAAAAACTTAAACAAACCCAAAAAAAAAAAGAAAATGACAAATGTAATTTACACCTCTCCTTTACTTTGTGTAATTTCCTTTGCCAACAAATAACATTGCCATAATAAAAAAAAACAACCAAAAAACAAAATTAAATACGGACATTAAACTCAATACACTGAGCAGCAGAAATAAATACAGATACTTACATAAATATACAGATGCCCATGTCATTTGACACTTGACCTTGTCTAATACTGCCATCAGGTTCCAATCACACCGTTCTCTGAGTCTTTACAACTTGGTGGACAGTGTTAAGCACCGTCCACATGGAGTACCTTAGAGTCTTTGTGAGTGGCGTCCACTAATGCATTGAGTTCCAATTACATGAAATAACCTTTAGACACTGACCAAATGAAAAATAGAAACCATATGAATTGGAAGCACCATCTGGCACTCGAACTCCTGGTACTCTTCAAATTTGGAAACTACAACTGATCACACATACTGTTGTATGCAAAAGTTTGAACACCCCCAAATAAATTACATGCTTTGTCAATTTTCTAAGTGAAAGTTTTATTTATTTAGTGAGTGAAAATGTATCACTTAAATTGCGCCATTACTTTTGCACAGGCCACATTTTATGTTCCACAGTCATGTTCTTCCACTATAATCATACTGGCAATCTAGCATGTCAGATACTGTTGTTGTTGTAACAAAACATGAAAGTTGAACAGGGGGCGCCCAGACGTTTGCATACGACTCGAGATACGACTACTTAATATCAGCATGTTGTAGTTCTAATCAGAGGAAATGGCAAGAATATTGATTTATTCTGGGATTTTTGTGTAGAACTTCTACCCAGTTAGCTTTAAGGAATAGCTTTTCTTTTTATAACTTATGCGAAGATCTTAAGTTGAGAAGCTGCATTTAAGCTTTAATATCTACATTGCAAAACAATATCTTGGCAAGTGAAACATCTTAAATCTTGTCAATATATCAAAGCTGTCCAAAGAAAAACAAAACTTTTCAGGAAAAAGCAAAAACGTTCATGACTTCTAATGTATTTTGGAGAATTTCTATTGGACCATTCATCATGAAATGTTCAGACAATGTAAAGGGAAGCTGCTAAGTTTAAATGATGTAGAAAAAATCTTTGGACAGCGACTATATTATATTATATTATATTATATTATATTATATTGCAATATAGTTTAATTTCACACACACATTTTCTAAGCTGCAGGAAACACCCTGGACAGGTCGCCAGTCCATCACAGGCCAGACACACAGACATACACACTCACACACAAACACCTAGGGGCAATTTAGTATCTCCAATTGGCCTGACTGCATGTCTTTAGACTGTGGCAAGAAACCGACGCAGACGTGGGGAGAACAACCAGACTCCACCCAGAAAAGACCCTGATCACCCGGTCGGGGAATCGAACCCAGGCCCTTCTTTGTAAGAATATTACGAGATCATTCAACCTGTTTCTAACTCTTTTAATTGGTAAGTAATGTCATGTAGTGAAAGTGTTTTATTGTACTGGCAGGTCATTTTACTTGTTTCAAGAAATGAGCAAAATTAGCTCCCAATAGGATAAGACACTTAAACGTTCGCTAGATAAAATGACTTAAAAACAAGTGAAAAATAATCTTATTTAGTGTTTAGTTTTCTTATACTAAATGTACTAAATATATTAAAGCCACTATATCTGTTGTCAGGTTTAAAGACTAGAAAACCCCCTTCTCATGATGTATCTTGAAGGTGGGAGGAACTTTTGGACAACTACAAACACTTTGGGGCCAATACTTGAGGGCAGGTTGTTTTACATGTTTTTTGTTTGTTTGTTTTTTTTGTTAGCCAATGGAGAAGGAAGGCAGGTGGGTAGTGTTACTGCTAGGAAGCCATCTGTATTGATTGGCCATCAGTTGTGAGGATTCCCAATGGATGTATGACGTATTTGCTTTTAGATTTGAGTAATGCATGCTGGGCATTGTAGTGAAAGAACAACGATGGAGGAAAAGGCAAAAGGATACAAAATAATAAGTTTATGCAATACTGCATAAAATAATAAATGCTGTATTTAGATAGTTATGTCCAATTAAGATGTTTCACTTGCCAAGCTTCATTTTTTTTGCAGTGTAGGTGTAAATGAATGATTATAAAGGATAGCTTTTGAATAAAAAAGCTAACAGCTACGCCGAAGTGAAAACGACACCGATGTGAACATGCCTGCTCATCCCTACTAGCCTTCATTCACTGTTAGCACTGTAAATGAAGAAATTCTTTAATCTGCACCTGAGAGACTGGTCCCAAATGCTAAAGAAGCAGCTAATAATTCGATGAGGATATTAAAGGGAGCCAACAAGCCGATACTTATGCAAAAACTATGCTGATGTTACTCGTCCTCACTAGCTTTCATTCGTTTGCCATGTTAGAAGTTTCAAATGAAACCTGAGATTGGTCCCAAACGCTAAGATAACGATATGATGTGAATCTTAAAGGGGATTAACAAAAGGCCATCCAGATGAGGGGAGGCCAGAGAAAGGGGGATGGAGTGAAGGGGGGGACGGTTAATTGAGAATGAGGTAGACGCTGATGACTGGCCAAGAGAAGGAGTTCTTGGGACTTCAAACTAATCGGCCTCCCCGTAGCTGATTTTTCTGCGATAAACGAACTTTGGCTAGAAACAGAATTTCGATAGTGTACAGATCAATTTCGACTAACAGTGACTGAAAATAGACCACGGAACCAAACAGCTGTTTAAAAAAATATAATAAAAAAATAACGTTAAACTATGAAATGATTATTGTAAAGCCTTAAATCTATATGTTCCTCAAGTAATCTTAAATATACAAATAAAAAACAACCTATAGCGCTACATATACGGATCCTTAGATAAAGTCTCCCTTGTTTCAAGAAAGCACCATTACAAAATTCATACGTTAATGGCTGGCTGAGGTATGGTTGTGAGCAGAAAGTCAAGAGAGCATATTGTTCATGTGAATTACGGCGACCCAAACCAGTTACAAGCTAATACAGAAGATACAAAAGAAATAACCAGCATATTCATACATATTAAGCACCGGTTTTTGTGAAATGTGCCATAGATATTCAAATGAAGTGGGTTTGGAAAAGAAACCCACACCAGAGAGGATGGTGACAATGTGAAATACTGCTGCAGACACTTCTGCCTCAGTTTAAAAACACTCAGAAAATGAAAAACAAAGAAAAGATCCAATACAGAAATGCGACTAATGTATACATCTTCAGTAAAAACAAAAACTATACAACACTAATTCTCGGTGCCTTTTCATCATGGTCTCGTTGTAAGACACTGGATAAAACATGTTAGCTTTTGTGCTGTCAGCTTGTGGGACGTTTACCATGACGACCGGCACCAAAAAGCCCTTTGAAAAGTCCTCATATACAAAAAAACATAAAATACACCAACTGCAAATGTGCTACATACATTTATGAATTAGGGAAGACAGTGATTAATGCTCTAGTGTGTCGTACACATGAAAAAAACAGCATTTATTATATAATAAATTAGAAAAATGAACTAACTACAAACTTTTAGATCTAAAATTTTAGATTCTAAGAGACTCTTTTCGTCCTGAATTTTTAATAACCTTCTGCGGAAGCGTCCGCTCGAAGCTTTACTTGACTACTTGGCACGTCTTTCAGGGTTTGGTACGTTTTTAAGGAGCAGTCACCAAAGGCTAAAGCAGCAACTCTGACGCTTAAAGATCAGACACTTAGAGATCAGTTGATTCGGCTCTTTTGGCTTCTGTCATGCTATGGTTTTAGCGTGAGCTCCGTGTGTGCTGAAGATTAAGGGTGGTAAAAGGGAGGGGGGGTAAGAACAAAAGAGGGAAGGGTTACGGGCGTACCGAGCTCCACGGGTCCGTGCTCCAGTGCGGATTGGCCGAGCAGGACTGCGTGTTGCACTGTTCTCGGTCCGGCGGTTTGTCAAGAATTTCACAGCTCAGGTCGTTAAAGCGCTCCCCGTTGGGCCGCTGACAGGCCACCAGCCGCGTCTTTATTCCCCCACCGCAGGGCTTCGAACACTGCAGAGAGAGAGAGAGCGGGAGAGAGAGAGAGAAGCAAGTTGAAAGATGCAGAACAAGAAAATGAGAGAGTTGGACAGAGAGGTGGAGAGAGACATGAAACAGAGAGAGGGTTAGCTTCTGTGTCTGTATGTTCAAACAGCAAACAGAAGTATGGAGTTATTTCATGTAGAGAAAAGCTTCATGTAACTGTCAGATGTACTTCTGACAGGATGAAAAAGCAAAGTCAGCCTCAAACCAAAACACACACCAGGAGACTGTATGTACCCAAGAGATGCTGACTTGAGTCGGCAACTAGGAGGACACAAGTCACGCTTGCGTTTCATGTGGACTGATTTACAACTCAACTTGGACTTCTACTGATTCGTAACTCAAATCTGATGCTCTTGCTCTTGATTGACTCTCAACTTGAATCGAAGTAGCTCTTGAAAGAACTGCAACTCGACACAGACTTGCCCTTAACTGCTTTGTGCTCTTGACTCAGACTAGCTCTTAGACTAACTTGCAACTTTACTCTGACTTGCCCTTAACTGACTTGCAACTCAACTTAGACTAGCTCTTGACTGACTCACAACTCATTTTGGACTTGCCCTTAACTGCCTCGCAACACGACTCGAAATTGCCCTTTAACTGACTCACAACTTGACTTAGACTCGTCCCTATCTGACTTGGAACTCAACTCGAACTCGAACTTGCTCTTAACTGACTCTTAACTTGACTCTGACTTGTTTTAACTGGCTCGAATTTGACTTAGACTTGCCCTTAACTGATTCACAACTCGAATCTGATTTGCTCTGAACTGACTCACAACTCAACTCGAACTTCTTATTAAGTGACTCATAATTCAGACCTGCTCTTAACTGACCTGCAACTTGACTGCAACTCACAATTCAGCTTGGACTTTCCTACGACTAGCTTTCGAGTCTGCAAAAGGCTTGTGAGATTATGGCTATTGGGCTAACTAGTCCTAGACCAATCTAGCAAAGCTGTGATACAATTTTGAAGATTACAGATGACTAAACAGTAATAAATTGATGTGATTTCTTT
This sequence comes from Colossoma macropomum, assembly GCF_904425465.1. NCBI lineage: Eukaryota > Metazoa > Chordata > Actinopteri > Characiformes > Serrasalmidae > Colossoma > Colossoma macropomum. The sequence goes on from NW_023494810.1 coordinate 27,734,695, forward strand.
ATGAATGTATGTGTGTGTGTGTGTGTCATACCTCGCTCCAGCTGCCGTACACCCACTGTGGACAGGGTCCGGACTCACAAGACCGCTGCTCTATAGGCTGGATGCTCTCATCACAGTTGTTAGCAGGATAGCCGTTCTCGTCCTGGCAAACCACCACACGGCGCTGGAATCCACCGGCACACGTGCTCGAGCACTGTAGAGGGTAACGCAGAAACGTGAGACACACATGCACTGATAAGTCAGCAAATATCTCAAATATTTTTTTGTAGTGTTTTGTATTTTAGAAACTATAAAACTTAAAAAAAAATAATTTATTATTGTTCAGTTATTGGCCATTTTTTTTTTAAATTCAATTACTCAATCAGCAAAATAAATCAGTAGCTTACTTAGTTACTAATGTAATAAATATATCACTGTTGTCGGAAGAAAGCCTTGTATCTTCAAAACGGTAACTTTACAGGAGAAGGGAAAAACCTACCTTACTTTTAATGTAAGTCAATGGAACCAGACTTTTTCTAAGTCATTTCGGGCCATTTCTTTTAGTCCATTCATCATGAAATTTCAAACAATGTAAAGAACAACAGCCATTTTCAAGTTATATCAAAAACTGAAAAACGAAAAATAGAGATACAAGGTTTTTTTCCGACAACAACGATATAAATATGAGTTGTTTTATTCATTGGTCTGATTTTGTGATTGATTCACATTGACACCTGAAATAACCTAAAGTAACCCAACTGAGTAACTTCTTGAATTTACACACTGTTCTTCTTATCATATAACCTGGATATGAAGCGATTATCCAAAGGAAGAGATCAGAATGAAATAGCCTATATGTTTACCTACATCCTTTGACACCAGATATAAACATCAGTCTCACTAGAAACATCACCCAAAATAACTTTTCTAATTCCAGCTCACGCAGCATCCTCTTAGCAGAGGAAATCAGGAGCTCCCCGAGGGAGCACAAGCTACTTTTGGCTTCTAAGAATACCTTCGAATCAAGTATTTATAAATCCAGATGTCAAGGACTATAAAGGAGACAATGGTCTTTATCTGAAAAGAGGAAATGCTGACGACTCACTGTCTCTCTAGTAATGCGGCCACTGCCCTGTTACTGTCCAGTGGAAAAAATGTAGAATAGCGAAACAACGTTTGCATGCAATGTTGAACTAAAATATCTCTGAGTGATCTGTTTTCAAAGCCTTGATACTACTCACTCCATCTGGTAGGTTACATAGAGCAAAAACCCTCAAAGCATGAAGTAATATAATCCCAGAGTTCAGTGACTTCACTGTAGTGAGTTTGACACTCCAACAATTACCAAAAATGAAGGGACTATTAGCTCAGCTGCATGTTGCCTCTTAAAAACACCACAGCGCACGGCTAAGATGCTAAATGTTAAAGAAGACTTTAGGAACTTAAAGCAACGATGGCAGCAGTTTAACTCGCTGCGTCCTGCCAGCGTAGCCTCTGTTTCTACTGCAGCGGTAACACCAGTTTGTCGGACTTGCTACTTCTTTTTTACAGTAGCCATACAAGGCAAATTCTGCCTGTTTTGGAGGTTCATCAGTTCAACTGCTTTTTATTCTTCAATAATGTCGACGGAATATATTTGTATGATCTACAAAACTGGAAGTGAACTGAATATTCATCATAGGTGAGCAAGCAAGTCAACATTTATAGAAGTGCTTTTATTGTGTTTAAAGGCTCTTTTTTGTACACATTATTTTTAATAAACAAGAAAGCTGTCTGTTTTATTTTGGCACGGCCATCTTTGTGGAGAGGTGTGAGAGGTTTTCACAGGGAGTCACAACATTTCTCACCCAGACAGCCAAAACAGTGTGCTAGTTAATCTGATAACAGGTCCTGAACTTAAATTATTCCAGCGATTCGTAGCCGAGGCCAATTTTAGGTTTCTGGTTACAGTGTTTACATTCTGAACTAGTAAAATAATGGATGTTGCTGTATTTTTGTTCTTTTGTAATGAAATTCAATAGATAGTATAAAAATAGTAGGTGGTCGGTTAATAACGACATTTTAAAAAGTTGTGGTGACTGTATTTTGACAGACAGTAAAGAGCTTTGGAACTATAAAAGCACAGAGGCATACGGTTTGCAATACCTGTATAGCAAACACAGCGACTTTCTTTTTTTGAATGCTGAGGTAGAGCCAAGTCAGAGCTTCAGCCAATGTAAACAGCATGCATGTGTACTGCTGAGGGAAAGTGGAGCGGGTGAGACCGTGGGTTGCTGGTGTGTTGCAGGGCTGGGGAAGCCCTGTAGCCTCACAGCAGCTGCCTTGTGAAAAGGTACGGCTAAGCTCAGATATGTTCTATTTGCAATATATCCTGTTTTTATGAGCAAACATAGAGTCTTTTCGAAGAATATTTTAAAGCTGCAAGCCACACTCGTTTCCCTTCTTTCTTCTTTGGCATGGAATGGAATGCATAGCACGCAGGGCATGGACAGTGTTTACGAATCGAAGAAATTGTCTGGTTAGCACTACGGAAATTCGAGCATGACTGGAAACACAACACTGGTAGACAGAAATAGTGAAGCTCCCCACTGGGCTTTTAGGACAACTGTGGATAAAAATGTCCTTTCTACCCTACATCAGTGGTCACCAGCCCTCCTCATGGAGATGTACTTTCCTGCAGAGTTTAGTTCCAACCAAAGTTCTAATAATCTGCCCGGACCCCTTAATTCACACTAATGCATCTACGCCAGCCAGTCAGGGACTTAGGAAGCAGGTAATTAGTTGGAGCAGGTGTGGCAGATTGTGGTTGGAATTAGGTTCTTCCAGAGTTGGTGACCACAACCCTAAATGTATTTGATCAGCCAAAACATGTCTGGTGTTTAAAGTTTGCTTCTTTAATTTTACAGGATATATGAGGCTAAGTAACTGAAGCTTATACCCCTCCAGTTAGCATTGTGCTAACTGAACGCCTAAATCATCATACACTTCCCTCGAGTTGTTTAGAAATCTCAAATAGACTTGTTTATGTAGTTACCACACTGAATGACATACTGTTATCTATAAAAATGGACAAAAGAATAGAGCTTAACTCTGTGCAGTCCTGTGTGTTTCTCAGGCTAGAACTGGACACTTGCACCACTATTGAGACCCCCAGTCTCACTAATCCTTCCAACTCTGCGCATGTATTGAAAATCTGATTTAATACTGACCGCTCCCCATGGTCCAGTCCTCCACTGGTGCGGGCGGCCTCGGTTTCGGTCCGCCCGGCCGCTGGGCGGGACTCTTTTACGGCTATCCGGGCTGGGGGGGAAGCCCCCGTGGTCGCTGGAGCGAGACGGACACTGGGCCATGTTGCACTCCTGCTCCGTCGCAGGACGATCGTCGGGGTCGCACTCGCTCATGTCCACCACCTGATCCTGGTCACTGAAGTTCACGCACAGCACCTGCCGAGTAGCTTTGCCCTGACCACATGAAACGGAGCACTGCACACACACACGAATGCATAGTGTTAGTAAACACTTATAACATGTACACAAAAGCTCTATTCACACTATCCTAAATGTATACAAACAAGTATCTAGGCATGCAATGCTATACATTCTTTCAGAACCTCCCACAGTGACATACTTAACCAACCTTAACTCACACTATTCAATAACATCTGTAAACATGATGGACTTATATCTGTCCCCATATGCCATCTGCTTCGCTCAGCAGTTCATCCAATCACGTTAGGGATAGTTTAACTTAGCAAAGCGGGGGGTGTTTAACAAAGCAGGACTTTCTCAGTTACCCATATGATCAAAGCTTAAAGTCACGTCTTTCCAAAGAGGAGAGCTAATGGACGCTCCTATCTGACAACACTCCCTGTTATACTGCATTTTGTTGCCTTGTACTTGTACTGAGCAATGACAATAAAGCTGAATCTATCTATCCATCTGACTGAGGAATCCTGCTTTGTGAAACACCCTACAGGAAGTCTTAGCAGGATGCAGTTTGGGAGCTGATCCACTGATCCAAAATCTTCCATCACCGTCTGAGAACTTGTCCTTTGCCATTACCAGTGGCCACAGTTTGTCACACTTGGTATTAAGAAAGAAAAAAACTGGCCCATTTCAGATGAAATTTCAATGAAATTCAGAGAGGAATCTACTACAGATGTAACAATACAACACATCATATGTTATCAAATTGTAATGCAGTTTTCATATCATACAGTTTAGGGATGATGCTGACATCCAGTTTTTATTTCACATATCTGCTGATACCAATGTCAATCCATAAATATTAAATGCTAAAATTAGGACTACATCTACCAGGATTAACATTAGTATTACGGAGAAATAGAGAACAATAAACTCATAATCAAATATCAGCTTAATATTTCAGTCAAATCTGTCTGATGCAGATTTTTTTATGCAATTTTGTCAGAGTACTGACAAGATTCCAATATTATACGTGTATATGATATAGTGTATTGTGTATGGTGACTAATATGTTAGCTTGTGTCTAGAGTGCTAAATTAGAACACAATGAAGAATAACTTCTTTATTAAATATTACACTTTTACAAATGTTGAATCTCTAACAAACTGAAAATGGACACTTTAAGGTAAGGCACATTTTCAGCCACTCCTTATTGACACCACTGGATCGAATTGAGTTTTGTAAATCGTTACATCTCTAGAATCTACACAATACTGTGCTTTGTTTACAAACATGAAACCAGACCAGTGATTCCTTAACCCCAGTTCACAAGGCAATAGAGTACTTTTAATTACACTTTACTCTGATAGGCTGCACCCAGATACGTATCATGGATCATTGACAGTGGTTTCCACAAAAGAATAATGAAAGGCCCTCGGGAGTGAGAGAGGGAATTTTTTAAACGGTTTTTACAGTTTTGATTCCTCATTTTTATGATTTTCTGGATTGAAATCGTTACACATCTAGTACATGCATTATTCTGGCAAACAGGTGACCTCGCTAAGCTTGATGTTCGATGTTCTTTGGTCAAGCAAAGAAATAATGCAACATTCCTGTGATCTAAAACTAAACATGCTCAACTTTTAAATACTTCAACTGCCAAAATCAAATATTCTAAAACTTGTGAGTTCTCAAGAGATACTACAGATATTGGGCTGATATCAGCATAAAGTGCTGTTAGTGAAAATCCTTTTAAGTAGTCTTCAAAGAAAAAAAAAATATTGGAGCATCGGTATCGGTATCGGCCAAATCAGGGTTTCAATATTGATATCGGTTTTGGAGAAGAAAAAATGTACTGTGCCAACATTGATTCACATTTATCAAATTGCTTTTTACAACATTTTAAAACCCTCTCGCCTTGTCAGATGAATGCCAAGTGGGCTTTATAAGCCAGAACTCTCAGTAACTTGTTTCATTAGTTGTCACTATCAATAAGGATGACCTATATTGCAAACACTGTGCATCCTATCTAGATCTGGACTTCAGAGTCTATCAGTTCATAGACTGATATGCAGTGCTGAACCATGACTATTAGACAGAGGCCTTCAATTTGGGTCAAAAATGTCAAAACAAGGTCAAATCATGAGGAAAAAACACACCTCAACAATAATGCTAACTTCTGCTAGCATCCCCATAGGAGTGTAGTAGTTTGTCAGCACTAAGCTAACGGCGATTCACATTAACACTTTCTGACGAGGCTAAAATTAACTTCTTATTCGAATTACGCTCACTGAAAATCAAAACGTGATTGGTTGATACATCTGTCACTTCGTAATTATGCTGACAGTTAATGTAACTCTTTAGCTCCTAAAGTCCTAACCTATAGGAGAGCTCACTCAGCCATATCTACCTAGATCCCACTGAGAAAATCAACTCCTGATTGGCCAGTTTTCTATCGGGTGTTTCAGGAATTTAACCTTTTTGTTTCCGTCCAGAGCTTCACAAAAAACAGCAGTACTGTAATACATGCAGAGCTTAAATACAAACATGACTTTATTGAATAAAAATGAACTAAAAAAATACAGACATGTTTTAGTTTCCAGAAATCATTAGTGCTTCTCTGAAGGCCTAGAAGGCCCTAAGGGTTCCCCTCTGCTGATATGGGAACTCTTAAAACCACAGTAACAGAAATGATCCACATCCTAAAAACATATTCTGAGAACTTCAGTATGACTTCAATATATCAGTGACTGAAATCCTATTAGGGTTCCTCACAGAGAGGATTTAGCTGTAGAGACTTTGTGTTGGTGGTGTCTCTGTGGCCTTAAAATGAATGTCTTCCTGCAGCACTACACTAAATATCTCTGACATAAATAACAGGGGGACCCTCCCTTGTCCCGGGTGTGCGTGTATGTGTATGTGTGTGTGGGGGAGTGGGAGCATAAGCGCAGCTCTCGTTCTGATGGGAAACATCTGTAAACACCTCTACCCTACTCCCTCTCAGCATTTAAACACACATACCCAAACCTCTCACATCACATCATATCGGCCTGCCACAAAGCTTTCTAATGATTCAGCACAACTCTTCTCTACAGCCTTATGAGTGCTAGTGTAAGCAAAATAAACACTCATGTAAAACAAGTGAACGTTCAATGCCAACATGCACATTTTAAGGTGTCTAATCAGATTTGTCAAGACATTGATTCTCGTCAAAGAGACATTCTGTACAGTCCTATTTTTCCTGCATGGACAAGCCTGACTGAACTCTCAGGCTTTACAGAAGGCCTTATGATTTCTGTGTATTAAAAACATATGTCAGTAACTTTTAGTTCATTTTTGTTTAATATAATCAACACTCTTGTTGCCAAACTCTGTAAATACTGTAGTAATACTGCAATTTCATAAGGTTTGGGTGTAAACAAAGGGGTTAAAATCTTAAAACAGAACATTGTCCAATCAGGATTTTTCCCCCATGGTATCTAGGTAGATACAGCTATGCAAGCTCTCCCATTGTTTAGGCCTTCAGGGGCTGGAATGAAGGCATTTCATGTTAGATTTTTTTTTGGAAGAAAAAAACATCAATTTAGAGCTTTTGAAAGTTCTAGATACGTCACTGAGTGCAAATACAAGCTGCAGAATAACCAGGTTCAGTTAGTTGTTAGGAGTGAAAACAAGCAACAGGGCTGTTTTGAAAATGTCACTGTAAAACTGTAACATACAAGGTAAAATATATGCAAATGTCATTAAATAAAACTTTTATATTGTCTTAAATGTGTTTAATCTAGAACAACCTGAAATAGTGCACCAGCTTTAGCTTTGCGCTCACACACTATTGGGAATCCCACAGGTGTGCTAGCAGAAAGTAGCAACATTATAAAGGTTTTTTTTTATCATTTTTGATAGAGATTTGACATTTATGACCTTAAGTGAAGGCCTAGCTCTAAAAGTCAGAGTTCAACACTAGATTTGGGAAATGTTTAGCCACAGTGAAGTCATATCTGCTATCTAACTGCTGATACTGATGCTCCTACTGACACTAAATGCACCAAAATTCAATTTACAAATTAAATTTATTTATTTATTTTCCTATATAGCTCCTGAATAGATGACTGAATTCATATCCTCAGTCAAATTTACTAGATGTAGAATTGGAAAGAAGCAAATTCCTAACATAGTCCACTTTTGTTGAGCATCATTCCTCAAAAGTGATCTGTTGCTATGCCCACTGCTAACACATTCATGACACTTTGTTTCTAAATTGAAGTAACTTTTTGAGATATCACCTCACTTCAAATGTGCTTTCTGTGAAATCCCATGGCCAATCTACACTACATCTGCAGAACCATCTGGGCTGTCTGGCCCCGTAGATCACAGCGAACACAGAATGACGGTCTAACTTTTTTCCTGGCTGTCAAAACTTTTCGCCAGTAAAAAAAATATTTGTGTTTAATACCTCTCATAACTGAAAAGCTGAGTTTGTGCAGAATCTCAGGACACAGACTGATGACAGGGTAATATATCACCAAGTTAATATAAACTTAAATTATACATTTACCTTACGTTAAAGGGTTAAAGCAGCCTGAAAACAAGCAGCATCTATATTTGCCTAGCAATGGAAAAACAAGGATGATGTACCTGAGTCCATTCTAAGGCCTTCCACTGACCGCAGGCCCCTACAGAGCAGACCTCTCGGGCCGGGGGTTTGGGCAGGTGAGCACAGGCCGAGTCGTCCGCCACACCACCCTGGTTGTCACGGCAACTCACATAGCGCATTCGCGTGCCCTTCCCGCAGGTGGCGCTACACTGTGGCAGAGAAAGACATTTATATAAGACCTCATTTATATGATCTCATTCACTTTACATGTGCACTATATACAAAAATTATAACAATGATTGATATTTCATTTTTATATCAGTCTTTTATATCATTTAAGATACACTGAGGCAAGTGTAGTACCTGAGTCCACGATCCAAAGCGCCACTGTGTTTTATGGCCAGGATGAGGCACCACTTTTGTCTCCGGAGAAACAGGATGGGTGACGGGACACTGAGAGATTTCACAGTCCTGCAGAGAGAGAGAGAGAGAGAGGGAGAGAGGGAGAAAGAAAAAGAGAGAGAGCTCTGAGTTGATATTAAGCACCAAGTAGCCAACTAAACTACATCTAAGGCAAATGCTATGTGTTAATGTCGCCAGCAGCACTTTTACTAAATAGAAAACATTTTTTCTTCATCCTTATGGGTGAATTGTCTTCTATCTAATGTCCTCAGAAATATCTCTGGAAAACGAGTAACTTTTTGACTGGAAATTAAACAAATGAAGGGTTCTCTGACTTATGCCCAGTACTGTTTGTAGTTATTTTGGCCAAAGCATCACTGAAATAATAAGAAATAATATTAACCAACTTGGAAATTAAGTACGATGAGAAAATACACCACATAACATGTTCTGATTGGTCTAAAATTTTAGAGTCATACCTGTGATGAATATCTCACAGTACCCATATTTCTGATTATATGCAATTTTCATACTTTTACCAACAATCAAGTTTGGATTTTGTGCTATTTTGTTACAAATGACCTCTGAAGAAAATAAGAGATATAATTTCATAAATAAAGTGATGGAAATTCCTCTTTTTGTGCTCAGGCCAGCTCAGAGAACATACGGACCACAGAAAACATAAAATTTCAGATATAGACATTAATGGGTTAAAGCCAGGCAACCTAAATTGATGACTGTATCTAATTAGGCTAATGCTGGTCTTGTGGGCACATAATAAGCACACAGAAAGGGAGCCCTGAGAATGACTTTCCAGGGCGTCTCCTTAGCCAGATTTTACCAGTGTAAAGTGTGTGACCGTAACCTTGAGTAAAGCTTGCGCAAGCTTGTTTACCAATCAGAAAGCTGATGTCGCTCGACCATCGTAATCAAAACTGAACCTGTGCACGACTCTCAGAAAAGGCATTCGTACATGTTGGGTTGATGAATCCTGATTCTGAGCTTCTGACACCTCTGCTTGAGCGGTGTAGCAGACTGTCAGTCAAGAAGAATGTCAATCAAGTGTGCTCATTAGAATATTAGGCCACGCCCAGACAGCTCTCAGATACCTCTGATCAGGAGTCTTTTCATAAGTTTCAATTTCATTCAACTTCTCTCTCTCTCTCTCTCTCTCTCTTATTTGTTATGAGGAGATAAGCTCCATGTCTGCAGTGTTTGTAGGGTGGTTGGGGGCCGCAGTGTATCGGGGCTTCATGCTTGACTGGCTGGAATCACACGGAGGGAAACTGACCTGCATCAGGGTCACTGCATCTTACAGCACAGCTGGGGATTTAAAACAGGGAGGCTTTCTCTCCTCCTTCTCTCTCTTTTTCATTCTCTCTCCATATCTCTTTAGCTCTCCCTCACTGTCCCATTCACTCTCCCTATCTCTCTCTCCCATTCTCTCTCTCTCCCTCTTTCTCCCATTCTCTCTCACTATCTCTCTCCCTCTTTCTCCTTCTCTCCTATCTTACTCTCTGTCATTCCTGCCCTCTTTTACTGTCTCTTTCTCTCTCTGCCTTTCTTGCCCTCTCTTTCCACCTCTCTTTCTCTGCCTATCTCTTTTTCTTTCTCTGCCTCTCAGTTTCTTTGTCTTTCTTTTTCCTTCTCTGCCTCTCTCTCTGCCTCTTTTTTCTCTCTGCTTCTCTCCCTCTCTCTTTTCCTTCTCTTTGCTTATCTTTCTCTTTCTTTCTCTCTCTTTTTCCTTCTCTCCCTCTCTTTCTTTTTCTTTGCTTCTCTCCCTCTCTCTTTTCTCTCTGCCTCTTTCTTTCTTCCACTCTCTCTCTTTTTCCTTCTCTCCCTCTCTCTTTTCTCTCTGTACCTCTCGTGATCTTCCCATTTCTCCCTTCCTCTTCTCAGTCTCCCTCTATATATTAAGAGTATCATTCTAAGATGCCGTATAATCTATTTGAAACAATTGTGGATATAACAAGTTTTTGAAAAGAATAACAGCTGATTTAGATACCTGAGCGTTAGTCTTGGCTTTGCCATGTTTAAACTGTGGTCTTATTCACCCAGTTACTAGTCTTATGATTTATTCTTCAGTTGCTTCTATAAAAGATGTAAAGAAGTCATTGTGAGGAACTGAAATGATCCCACAAATGAGCTCCAAGGCCTTAAGGGTTTAAGGCAGTTGGTAGATCATAATGTATATGGCAGGAATGACTGACCAACACACACAAACACACATACACACACACACACACACTCTCACACTCACTCAGGCAATCTCTTACCTGCGTGTCAGTCGGCCGCGTCGCAGCGTTACATTCGGTGTCGTCCATGACGGAGCCGTACGAGCCCACCACACACTTCACTGCTCTGATCTGATAGCCAGGACCACATGTGGTGGTACACTAAAGAGAAAGAGAGATGAATTATTGCTCAAAATCAACCTCCAGGTTATTGCATATACACATGTAAAAACTTTCTATAGTAACTGACAAAGATATTTACCATCAAGAATTAAGCTCTAATGAAATTAATATCTAGAATGCCTCATAAAAAAGTGGCAAAAGTGGTTAGCAGATCTCAAGGCAAACAAGACATTACTAAAAAACTGAAAATTACAGTATTTTATGTAGCATTTAACAACTTGTTGATGTCCCCCTCAAAAAACGAAATATTGAATAAAACATAAATATCTAGTTTGTAATTTATAATATAGCTTTCATATTCCTCAATTAAAATAGATTATAATTAATAGAAACTCATAATCTTGATGAATCTGCTAAATAATTTGTTGGTAATTTGATCATAGAAGTGCTAGTAGAAATTAGCATTATTGAAGCGGTGGTACTCCAGCTGCTTATAAAGTGTAAAGATCTTTAAAGACTACATTAAACCAATAAGCCATGAGAGGCTGTGCGTTACTGAGATTTTATCATGGGAAGGGTTCTCTTAAAACTCCCTACCCGTGATAAATGATGCATTTTTTGGCTGTGGAGGCTAGAATTTCCAAACTTTAATAACTAGCACACTGTTTAGGGAGTACGGAGCCGTTTGGGATTCAGCCTAGGTTTGACGGTATCTCTAACTGAAAGACGAACATTTGAAGTGTGTAATCCATTCAAGTGACATTTTTCAGACTTTTATACTGCTGTTTTACAGTTAATCACACTGTAAGTACTTTAATTCAAGCCTGTGATATTAATGATGAAGTTGATTAGGTTGTTTTATATCTTTTAGCCTGTTAGCTAGCTGACCAGCTTAGTTCTAGTTAAGAACATAAGTTGTCAGCCCCTCAGTTTAAACTACAGCACAGTGCAGTGGCGTAGTAATATACAATTCGGTTGTTGTGAGGTGGTCATGTCTCTGAGTTTAACATATCAGAAAAAATAAAAATGTAAAATGTACAATATGCCATCATTTTTGCACCGGTCACATTTAATATGTTAAATTCAGCAAATAAAGCAATTAAACAGTAATTGTGCACTAAAATATGCCTGTTAACTTATTTTCTTGTAGAAAATTAACAAAACATCTTTTGACCAGGGGTGCCCAAACTTTTGTACATGACTGTATTTGAAGCAGCTAGAGCACACCAAGTTTCCACATTACATTATGTTATCTCATTATTTTGATGCATAATAAAATTCAAATTTGAAGGTTACTTACTTTTTTAAGCTAAAACTCCAAATTAGTCTTTACAGTCTGTAAGTGCTTTCAATCATTTGAACTAATGCATATTAAAAGCAGTTTCCCTTGGCAAGCCTCGGTTCAGGAACAGTAAGAAGTGATAAGCACAACAAGCCAGTCATCTCTCTTTTCATCTACCTGTGCCATTTTCTCCCATTCCTTTTCCCCCTCATTGACTTCAGTGAAATGAGGTCAAGCTTGTGTGGCGTTGTTTTCCGCTCGAATTCCACAAGCTTCATTTAACGCCTTCAAACATACGTTTAAAGTGATTGCTTACTCCACGCTATAGGAGCATCTAATCTCCATCATACTTTCGGACTTCCGAGAGCCGGTTCCTCTCTTTTTTTGTGGCTTTTGATCGCAGCGTTCCATATTTGGGGTTGAGGCAGATATTTTCTGCTATAGCTCATCTATTTAAGATGTTGTCCACAGACATAAATTGCTTATGCTCACGATGCGCACATAACGTGCAGATGGGATACTGTATACAGCCAATTGTTTATGCTGGTTTTGGCTTCGCTCTTTATTAGTGTAAACCTCAATCCGCACCAGAGGACATTTCACACGATGTAAATCAGGACAGAAGCCTACTGTATCTCACACTGGACAACGACTTCACGCCAGCATTTTGTACACCTAGAAATGTTAATCCAATATTTACCCTTTTGGTTTTACATGGCTATGGTAGCTAAGAAGTAATGGAAGATCATAGCCACTAGTTAGCATTATGCAAACTGCATGCATACGTACCTCAAAGCTGAGTTAAATTAACTCAAATAGATTTGCTTATGTAGTTTCTTACACTGTATGACATATTGTTATGTATAGAAATGAAAAATCAAAATGTAAACAGACCTCAAAGCGGCTAATACTACACAACATGTCCAATTTTTAGATAAGAGTATGCCGTATAATGGTTGATTTACTGCTTAACTATCACTTTACACTGCTAATGCCAAGTTAATATTATGGAACTTATGGAGATCATGGTAACCAGTCATCACTGGCTGTCTTTATCATAAATACACTAAATATCAAACGATTCTTGTAAATTAAAAGCCATACTGTGTGATTTTGTGACTAATAATGTTTAGTACTTTTACAAGTCTTTAAGAGCTCAAAGCAGCTTTGTTACGTAATCATTACCCAATATTTGAGGTTCACTGAATCACGGCTATGAACAAAGCAACTGGATCTTCAAGCTTGATTTCTTGTTGCATGTGTTCAGTTTGTTAATCTACAGGAGGCAGATTTGCAGTTCCAACACGTGCAACTTTTTAGCAAACACTTTATGGCTTTATGACACCACAACAGATATGAAACTTTAAAATTCACATACAATCAGCACAACTTTGACATCTTTATTCAAAGTTCATTTTTGTCCAAATTTATTAAGATAATAAATAATAATAAGATAATAAATAATTCATTCAGATTGGTCTGAAAAACCTACGAGGTGCCACTTTACAATAACACTACCCTTATAAAAGGTTTATGAAGGGTCAGTTTATTAGTGGTTATTAATTAGGTCATAAACATAATACATAAAGAACAACAAGGGCACCTGCTTGCCAAATAGTGAACCCACTTATTTTACTTTGTCCTGTCCATCTGTCAGCATTAAACCTGTTGGCTTCATCAAACATTAAATTTATGATATAAACACTCACTGTTGCCCTTGGTATTTACATGTTTTAACTGATTTTTGTGTTTATGATCTAATTAATAACAATTAATAATTTTAAACCATTCATAAATCCTTTATAAAGGTGGTACCACTGACTAAGTCAGAATTTGTGTGGTAGTGATAGGAACCGGACGTCTGAATTTAATGGCTCTAAAAGCGTCCTCGTGGAAAGTTACGGCATTAAAAAGGTTTCAAATGTGTGCCGCTGTTTTATTGTAGTTCTTGGATAAAGTTTTTGCAAAAAATGTATTTTAAAATGAAACATTAAATATAAAAAGACATTGTGACCCCTGGTTTATATCATCACCACTGTAAAGAAATCTGTGTCAGTTAGATTTTTTATAATTAATCAATTCATATCAAACTACCCTAAATTACCTGGTTTACAACATTTGAAAAAAAATTAAAAGTTGAAAACTTGGTGGAATTTCCCTTTAGAAAATACTGGACTGACAACTGAACAAAATAGTGAGAATGCCTGGCTGTACTCACCTGTCCCCAGGGTCCGACCTGCCAGGACGCACATTCCTGCTGCTGACATGCTTGCACTGATTCCGGTTTGGACGAGTCACAGAAACGGTCGTCTAGCCGGTCCTCTCCAAACTGACACCATGTCTGCCGGTGCTTGTAGCCCTTTCCACATGTCACAAGGCACTGCCAAACGAGCCCAGATGGAATATAGTTGGCTCAAACCATGCTGAGCTCTTAGGTAATCTCAAATAGACTTCATTGTGTGGTTTCTGACACTGTATAATACACTATTATTTATAAAACTGGACAAAAGTACAGTCCAAATTCTAGCTTGAAGATACACATTATGGCCATAAACATGTGAACACCTGACATTCACAACTATATCAGCTCACTGGACTTCCCATTGCAAAACTATGGGCATTAATATGAAGTGGCCCCCCACTTTAGAGAGTGTCTGCGGGAATTAGTGCCCATTTAGTCAAAAGGACATTTTGGATGAGAATGATGTTGGATGAGAAGTCTTGGCTCACGTTCTAATTCATCCGAAAGGTGTTCAGAGGGGTTGAGGTCAGGGCTCTGTGCAGGCCACTGGAGTTCCTCCACACCAAACCTGTCAAACTATGTCTTTATGGAGATGCACAGGGGCACAGTCATGCTGGAACAGGAAAGGGCCTTCCGCAAAAGTACTACCACAAAGTTGGAAATGTATGACTGTGTAAAATGTCTTAGTACGATGTAGCATTAAAATCCCCCTGAACTGGACATAAAGGGCCCAAACCTTTAAAAACAGCCCCAGCCCATTATCCCTCCTCAACCAAACTTTATTGTTGGCACTATGCATTCCAGTAGATAGCATTCTTCTGCCATTCACCAAACCCAGATTCATCCACCAGACTGCCAGATAGTGAAGCATGATTCATCACTCCAGAGGCCACGTTTCCACTGCTCCAGAGTCCAGTGGCGGCGTGCTTTACACCACTCCAGCCGCTGCTCGGCATTGTGCATAGTGATCTTAGGCTTGTGTGCAGCTGCTTGGTCATGGAAACTTATTTCATGAAGCTCCTGACACACAGTTCTTGTGTTGATTTTGTTTCCAGAAGTAGTTTGGAACCCTACAGTGAGTGACGCAACAGCAGAACATAGGCTACTATTTCGTGGCTGAGCTGCTGTTGCTCTTAGATACTGCTATTTCACAATAGTAGTACTTACAGTTGACTGGGGCAGATCTAGCAAAGAGGAAATTTCATGAACTGATTTGTGGCAAAGGTGGCATCCTATGACAATGGCATGTTTAAAGACACTGAGCTCTTAAGTACGACCCATTTTACTGCCAGTGCTGGTCTTTGGAGACTGAATGGCTTTGTGCTTGATTTTATACACCTGTTAGTGAGGGGTGTAGATAAAACACCTGAACTCAATATTATGGAGAGGTGTTCACAGACTTTTGGCCATATAGTGTAACTGCTACCACTGTTTTTAGCTATACGACACACTTTCTGTCATAGCATGGACATGTCAAATTTTAAATAATTACATTAACATATCACTGCTCTTGGACCAAAACCTCGTAACTCCAAAATACTTACTAACTTTACAGGAGAAGGAAAAAACCTACTTTACTTTTAATGTAAGTCAATGGCACCAGACTTTTTTCCCCGTTTCTTTTAGTCCATTTACCTTCAAATTTACACACAATATAAAGGACAGCAGGCATTTTCAAATTATGACAAAAACTGAAAAATGGAGACAAGGTTTTGGTCCGACAGCAGTGATATATACATAAGCAATGCTTTCCTGGACTGTGGATCATAGATGCTTGGTAAGGTTTCACTTCAGACTTTCACATTAGCTATATATTGAGACTTCAGGAAAGCGTGAATGTTGTGTTACAGTGTTACCTCTGACCAGTCCCCAGTCTTCCACTGTGGACACAGGAACTCATTGCAGGGCTGGACAGTGAGCTTGTCTCTCGAGTTGCATTTGCTCTCATCATCATCATCCTCAGACGACTTTCCGCACACCGCGCTCCGGCGTCGTGTTCCACCTCCGCAGCTTTTAGAGCACTAAACAAAGTAATCGCACAAACAAACAAAGACTCAGTGCTCGACTTCTCCTCAGACGTTTAGAGGAGGAGAGAGAACTGCTGATCTGCTGGTCTCTTTCAACGGCTAAAGTGAAAACTCAGCAAAAAATCTAATTTACATAACTGCCCTCTTGCACAGATTGTAGTTGATCAGTCAAGATGTGTTTGGTGTCTGAAGTCCGCTTTTTTGGTTTTGTACTGCAGCTATGAGGCTAATGTAGCTAACAAGTAATGGAAGTGTATGACCAAGAATTCGCACCAAGAAGCCTAAAATCATGCCTCAAATCATGTCAAGTTGCTAAATACTCTTGAATGTTGTTGTGTATGTGTGTATGTGGTTTCATATTCATGTGTTTCATTGCTAAAAACCAGTGGTCATCTTAAGCCTGAATTTTTTTCTCCATTTTTTGCCCAATTACATACACAACTAGCATATATTTAGGGATAACGGAAAGCTGTGTAATTTAATTTCTCATCAAACTATTCCTTTAATAGACCTCCTCCACTTAAAAATGTGCTTTTTTTAAATGGTTACCTTCTCCTGGATAGCTTATTATGACTACATACACCGATCAGGCATAACATTATGACCACCTCCTTGTTTCTATGCTCATTGTCCATTTTATCAGCTCCACTTACTATATAGGTGCACTTTGTAGTTCTACAATTACAGACTGTAGTCCATCTGTTTCTCTGCATACTTAGTTACCCCCCTTTTACCCTGTTCTTCAGTGGTCAGGACCCCCATGGACCCTCACAGAGCAGGTACTATTTGGGTGGTGGATCATTCTCAGCACTGCAGTAACACTGACGTGGTGGCGGTGTGTTAGTGTGTGTTGTGCTGGTACGAGTGGATCAGACACAGCAGTGCTGCTGGAGTTTTTAAACACTGTGTCCACTTACTGTCCACTCTATTAGACACTCCTACCTTGTCAGTCCACCTTGTAGACGTAAAGTCAGAGACGATAGCTCATCTGCTGCTGCACAGTTTGTGCTGGTCATCCTCTAGACCTTCATCAGTGGTCACAGGACGCTGCCCACAGGGCGCTGTTGGCTGGATATTTTTGGTTGGTGGACTATTCTCAGTCCAGCAGTGACACTGAGGTGTTTAAAAACTCCAGCAGCACTGCTGTGTCTGATCCACTCAGACCAGCGCAACACACACTAACACACCACCACCACATCAGTGTTACTGGTCGGTGTAGAGAGAAATGTCAAATGTATCACAGTACATCCCAAAAAAGCGTTTCATGGTGTGCTCAGTAGCAGGTTAGCTTTGTTTGTCACAAATGAGCTTGAGCCTCTCACAGTCCATTATACTAAAACTAGAAGATGCCTGCTTTAATGTAGCTTAGCTGTTTGAAATGTCTGGACTGCAATAAGCTGTTAGCTACTTAAGAAATCTATGATGGTGTCTAATTTATGTTTCACATAGTAAACTGTCAAATATGGTGCAAGGCTTAACATTTTAAAGCTCCACCTTACAACACAGGTTCATTTTGGCTAAGTTCGCTTCACCTATCCTTGCTTCAGTACCCCCGTTAGCACTGGAAGCTAGCATTAGCTTAGCAATAAGGCCTAAACAGCTTCACACATAACCATGTAGGTTTATTTCAGCTCAATACAGCCTCACTGATGCAGGTGTAGTGGATATCTGAGTGGGTAAACCTGTGTGTTTAGCTGTTAGCTTAAGCTACTCTTCCTTCAATATCCTCATTAGCACTGGAAGCTAACGTTCATGTAGAAAAAAGGCCTAAACAGCTTTACACACAACCACACAGGTTCATTCCAGCTTAATAAAGACTCACTGAAGCAGGTTTAGAAGATAATGACTCAAATGTGAGCCAGTGAACCCGTGTTTTTGTGTGTGGAGCTGTTAGCTTAAGCTACTTTTGAGTCATATCCACATTAGCATCAGATGCTAATGTTAGCTTAGCGAGAAGGCTAAACCAGCAATTCTGGTGCTGACCTGAGGCAAGTTTAGAGGATAAAGACACAAATCTGAGCGAGTGAAGTCGAGTCACTGGTGCTGACTTCAGACAGAAGTTAAAGTGGGAGCTTATGCTTATTTCTGCTCTGGCAATGGAAGAGGGAGTGGGGTTTAGAAACAAGGCAGCAAGGGGGCATTTACAATTGGCGTAATGGGGCATTTTTATGGATCTTTGCATTCTTAATGAGTGTTGAGGTTTAGTGATGCTCACTTGCCATTTTTAGTAGTTTATTGGTCATAACAATAATATACAAAAACATTTAACAATTCATTTTTCAGCATAGTTTTTTTAAGCTATGATTTTTGGGGTACCTTAAGGCTGGAATTCATGTTCAGGATATTAGTCCAGCTACAGCTATCCTTGTCCAGATCTTGGACCTGCTGAGTTGAATGGTTTATGCAGAGAACATGATAGGGCTTGATCAGAAATTAGCTCCCTCACCTCTGACCAGGGTGAATATTCCCAGCCTCCAGGGTTACAGTCTCCATGGCAAACCTCCTTGTCATCAGGCTTGCGCTGGTTGCTGCAGTATCGGTCGTCAACCTTCTGGGTTTTGCTGTCGGTTCGGCTGTGTTTTGCACAGTAGATTTCCAGGGTGCGGTAGCCCAGTCCGCACGTAGCTGTACACTCACTCTTACGGGCGATGTGCCACCTGTCACATGAAGAAAAATGTTATGGGCCTCTGACCCAGCACAACAAACAGGGCAAAAAAAATCTGTCCTAACCTGACTGCGGCCCCACAAAATTCTGTCTGAATCTGACTGCAACCCATCAAGATTCTTCCTAAACCCAACTGTAGCCTAACAAAGATGCATCTGAACCCAACTAAAGCCTAACAAAATTCTGTCAAAACCCAACTGTAACCCAACCAAATTCTGTCTAAAACCAACTGTAACCCAACCAAATTCTGTCTAAAACCAACTTCGGCCTAGCAAAGATGCATCTGAATCTGACTCTAGCCTAACAAAATGTCTAAACTCAATTGTAACCCACCAAAATTCTGTCTACACCTGACTGTAGCCTAACAAAATTGCATCTGAACCTGACTGTAACCTAACAAATTTACTCTAAACCTGACTGTAACCCAACAAAATTCTGTCTAAATTAAACTGTACCCAGCAAAATTCTGTCTAAACCCAACTGTAACCCAGCAAAATTCTGTCTAAACTCGACTGTAACCCAACAAAACTGTCTAAACCTGACTGTAGCCCAATAGAACTGTGCCTAAACACGAATGTAGCCCTTCGACAGAATTTAAGTAACAGTTTCTAGCTCTTTTAACTTTCATTAGTACAAGTTTTATTAACCCAAAATAAACCCAACCTGCTAACTCACTTTTTAAAACAGCAATTGTATTTTACAGTCTAATGTTGGCAGATTCAGACAAATATTTCAAGCTGAGACTAGCAGGCCTTAAAAGTTCACTGCACCTTATTTGGCTTAACTGGTTGAATACCTGAGTTCACAGTCTGTGTTGCATGGTTCTGTGATGGCGGCAGGTCGAGGTGAGCCGTGACACCTCTGGTCTGAAACCACCACACGGTCAGACTCACGACTGCACAGGATCTTCCTCTTACGTTCACCTGAGCAGTGCAACAAAAATAAAGACAAAAATAAAGATCTCTATTTTAGGAGGGATATGTATATACACGGTAATACTCACACCTGCAAGAAAGAAAGAAAGAATGAATGAATGAATGAATGACTGAATGTCAACACAGCCAAAATTCATTTTAAGTCAATTTAAGCGAGCTTGCCCAGTGATAGCTCCACAATCTCTCTGGCCTGTTCTTAAATAAGCGGAGGTACATGTAATGGTGCGTACACTAACTCTGGACCATTAGATTCCCAGCACTTGGCTGTAAGAGGCTGTGAAGGCGGGCCAGAGATCTGGGTGGAAAACTGAAGCCCAGATGTTTGGACTGTCTGCACCACAAGTTCAGAGCTTCTTTGCTTTCAATGACCTCAAAGACCCCATCAGACTACTTCCCCGACAGGATACTGGCAAACATGGTGGAGACTCCAGAAATCAAGCATACTTATTTTGAAAAACAACCTTCAACCAAACATTTATTAAAGCCTAGCTATACGATTTATGCTGCTTTCATAACCCTAATCCAAACCATAACCCTAATTCTGATCCTAACCTTCAAGCCAAGAACACAGACCAAAGCTGAGGTAGGTTGGTTCTGTCTGTACTGAGCACCTGACTTTGCAAAGTTTAGCTCAGCTGTCAGTAGCTGTAGACATAACAACTAGGAAAATGTTGAAAAAGGAAACATAATTTGACAAATAATTTAGCTTGGAAGGTGTGTATAAACTGGCAATGGCAATAATGACTAGGGAAATGGTGGAAACAGGAAACGTCATGTGATAAACAATTCAGATTGGAAGATTGTTTCTTACCTTGGCACAGGCGGCTACACTCCTGCCACGGGCCGTACGCATCCCAGATAAACCGCTGAGTCTTATCCTCTATGGGGATGTTATAGGAATACCTGACATCTGGATTGTAGAGGTTACCTACAGATAGCACCTGCAATCAAAGAAACAAATTATTATTACATGAGTAAAAAGAATAAATACATAAATATATACCCGATACTTGTAGACTGAGCTTAATGACATTGTTTACGTGTATATATGTATATCTAAAGTTCAGTCTTAGAAGTTGGTTGTATTTTCTGCAATTTAACTGATTCACAAATGTTGTTTTTTGTTTCCTTTTCTCTGTAACAGCTTCTTGACAGCAAAATATATTTCAGACTCATAGTGCTGAGTTGTCTTCTCACAGCGGAAGGATGGACAGAAACACATGTGGATGTTTTCAGATCTGAAGCAGCTTGATTTTCTCCTCTCTCTCAAAGATGAAAGTACTTTTTATCTAATGGGGTTTCGGTGTCTACCAGGTCTTGCATGGTTGTTAGGAGTCCTATTTTTTCTATACCTTCTAATCATTTTTTAAAGTCTAGCTCGGGAACCTCTCTTTTTTCACTTATTTCCCCCCATTCTTTATGCAAGTGGAATATCTTACATCTAATCTCCTCAGAAATATCTACTGAAAAATGAACTTGTACTTAATGGCCATTTTGACTGGATATAAAGTGAATGAAGGGAGGTGTCTGAACTTTATAGGCATATTACATGCAAATACTTTTCTATAAAACAGTGTTTAATGATTTAATGACATAGCCAGAAAACATCCTTGAAACTTTGATCAAGTTAACTACAGAAAGTCTGTTTAGATTTATGATCCATTATGAACGAAATGGCAAAAACGTAGCATCCTTACCTGGACGACGATCTCCTCCTCGATGCGGTCAGTGCAGTTGATTCTCTCGATCACGTGGTCAGAGCCGCTGTACTCTATAATGGCGTTCCCTACTTTGATTTCCCTTTTAAACATGCTGACCACAAAATCTCCGTTGAGTAAATATTCTCCACGACTGTTGGCCACGGCTGGGGAGCAAAGACAGAGGGACGTTACTCTGGAATTTAAATGAAAACTCAATGGACCAGGTTTCTGGACACAGATTAAGCCTTGTCTTGGATTAAAAAGGACTTTAAATAGAGAATTGGCGGCGTAACTTGATCCAATGTTAGCCTTTATCCAGTGTGAAAAACTGGTCAACTGTATAAACTCTCGGTCCGAGACTAAGTCTAATGAAGTCCAAGATCAACTTAGGTTGAAACAGGTGGTAGCAGTCGTCGTGTTCAGGCTTGGGTGCTCAGTTTCTGTTTGGGACAGATAAACTATTAGAAAGAGCATTTAAGTCTTAAGTAAAAGCTCTGAGGAATTATCCACTTGCTGCAAACTAAATTTGTCTCGCTATGCATTTAAGCCTGGCCTCACAGAAACAGTGAACGTTTCCATTGATTGTAAGGCTTGGCGATTGAGAGGGAAGATGAAGCTAATTGGGTTAAAGTAGTGCAGCATTCCTCAGAGGGGCTGAGTCTTCCTGTGCTGCAGTCAGTCTAGTGCACAGATTCACACTAATGCGATTATGTAGCTTATTTCCTGCGTTACTTTCCTCACCATTTCACACATCACAGAGCCCAGCCCCTTCCCACAATCCCCTTTTTTCCCGTTTGTGTGCACGGACCCTCAAAAGCACACATAAAACTTTGTATTCCTCTCTTTGTTGGGCATTTCCATTGGCTTCTGTATTACTGTGTCTCTAAAAATTGGTAAGGCAATACCCAACCCAACTCTAACTTTAATCTCTGGAATCAAAGCAAAATTTTTGGCCTATGTTTTTGTAAATAACTATGTGTATAACCCTTTTCATACATGCAAATACAGCTTAACAATAAAGCAGTGTAAACAATACAGTGAAGAGCAAAAAATAGCACAAAATTAAAAGAACTTTTCTGCAGGTCCCCTAGTGGCCAATCCTGGAATAATGGAAATCGATTCAGACATTTTTAGCTGATAATCATAATCAAAATATATTTTTTTTCCCTGTAAATCTGTTATTAGCTCAACTAGGACACTGTTGTCTCGCTATGTGTGAAATTTTGTGACTCTGGGTTGAGCTGCTAGCGAGCAATAAGGAGTGAGAATCTTCTGTTGTTAAAAACAATTCAGATGTCTCCATAAAGACGGCCATCTTGAGAGAAAACAGACAGCAATGCTTTTTTCCATACTAAAAAATTGTGTACTACTGCCACAGTAATAAAAAATGCATTTAATCATAATTAAAATGCTTTTAAAAATGTACAAATGTACTTTATAACCATTTAAATGAGGATCTGATCCACTGTTTTCTAAATCATACACTTTTCATACTCAAAAATCAACATTATTGAGGAAAAAATATACTGCATAGTTCAACTGAGGGTCCTTCAAAACAGCGCAAACTGTTTATTATGGCTACTGTGTAAGGTAAAAGATCATCATTTATCCTAATAAGGACCGGACAAAAGCCCTAACAATAACATAATGTCCATGCTTTCGTTCATCACGGGCATATCAAGTCCCCACATGGAGCTAAATACGCGCACTCAAGCTCAAACACAGGCACATACACCGCTGTCGTCTCCGGGGCACAATGACCTACTCAAGCTACAAGCTGAGGACAAGGTCTTCCCCCCAAGGCTTCCGAAAAGTTCCGGCCCATTAACACGCAAGCATGTGCTTGGCACACTCTAAGCCTTAGCTGCTCTTGCTTCTCAGACCACCGGCTGCAAGCGGTCCTCGCCCTTTCCCCCAAATAAACCTCCTTCCAACCAAGCTCCTTGCAACGACTCGTGCAGCCTCTCACGTGTCACACTATGGCAGATAGTCGACTAGACTGCAGCACTGTCAGCTGGGCACTTTTGGTTCGTGAGAAACGTCTGGAACCAATCGCATGCCACTCCGTGCTGAAAGCCCTCAGTGTAGAATTAACACCTTAGAGTGTGGAATGAAGTCCAGCTGGACATAAATGAACACTGTTAAGAGTTCATTCAAATCTACAGGTGTTAATTCAGCACTGGGAATTGCACAATGGAGAACTGAATGGAGAACATAACGCATGCATTAGCACTGAATAATGCATTGAAAATACAATATTTAAGCATTTATTAACAAATTACGTAAGTATTTGCGAGATGACATAAAACGTGTCCTGGTATTGTATTGACATATAACATATAACAGTGCATAAAGGCTCTTATACTAAAGTGACAAACATGTCAAACCTTGTATCGCCAAAATTATGACTTTACAGGAGAAGCAAAAAACATACTTTACTTTTAATGTAAGTCAATGGAACCAGAATTTTTTCCATTATTTTGGGCCGTTTCTTTTGGTCCGTTCATCATGAAATTTGCACATAATGTAAAGGGCTAAAGGTATTTTCAAATTATGTCAAAAACTGAAAAATGGAGATACGAGGTTTTCTTCCGACAGCAGTGATTTGTTTAATTTATAACAGTGTTATTAATGAAGTAACTTATAAGGCCTAGTTAAGAACACCATGTCATTACAATGCTATTTACTTTATGAAACGTCATATAGCAAATTCTGACATAAGCTGTACATAAGTGATCAAGCATTGCTTACTGCTTATGCATGTCCTATGGACCTCAGATATATTCTTAAAAAAAGCACACCTGTTTGTATCCGGAAATCTATGACCACATAAATGAAGGACACTTTAATACTTAAGGCCTTTAATTTGTAAAATGTAATTTCAGACAAATTAACTTTGCCTTTTTGGGGACCCGACAGTCACTTTTATGTACTTTAAGACTCATTCATTTGGCTGCATCTGCTGAGAATATCGTTTAACTATAGGCGAATGATTTGCTAAGTGAAGGTTCACATTTCTCTGAGGTTGACTCACCGAGGTAGTTATCATCCTGTGGTTTCCCTGAGTAGCTGTGCTGTCGCACGTCGATATTAGTAGCACCGCTGGGGATACGCACCACTACGTTGTAACCTAGAGGACAGATGACCAAATGAAATCTCAGCACATCATAATTTGACCACTGAGATGTAAGTCATTCAGAAAGTAGGAGGAACCAGGGGTCGCAATGTCTTCGCTGCCTTTTTATTTATTACCCAAAATGACCAGTCAATGTATTGTAGAATAGTGGTAGATCTGAATAAAATACATTTTCTTTGGGTGCTATTTTGCCTCACAATGCCCTGCATGTATCTGTATTTAAAAAAAATACATTTTAAGTCAAAATTTTATCTCAAA
Organism: Colossoma macropomum; assembly: GCF_904425465.1. Taxonomy (NCBI): domain Eukaryota; kingdom Metazoa; phylum Chordata; class Actinopteri; order Characiformes; family Serrasalmidae; genus Colossoma; species Colossoma macropomum. The sequence goes on from NW_023494810.1 coordinate 27,759,697, forward strand.
ACTATCGTAAAACACTGTCTCAGTGGCATCAGACAATACATTCATAGTCATTCCATTTTATAGCTTTCATGAAAGAGATTTTAGAGACATTAAACACTTTGGATGTCTGGATCACCACTTGGTAAGTTTCTCTAAATGGAGCATTTCACATTAAATCACTCTAAATGACTTTACATCTTAATAATTTTATTATGCACAAATTTAAGAATAATTGGTCAAGTTCCCCTTCAACCCAGGCATGTGACATGAATTCGTGCTTACAGTGCTTATAAACCAGTGAAAACCATACAAGGTAATAAAATCAGGCTAAAGCTGTAGATATTATATTGTTAATAGGCTTAACTGCATTGAAGAGACGAGATAAACTGATCTGAACCAAAGTAAACCCAGTTACATTCGATTCAACCAAATGCATCTGAAGTAAACCTACCATAGTGCACTGTGTTGAAAGTGCCTGCTACAGTCTTGCAGGAGGAGTTGTCTCCCCCACACACTCCGCATTTATCTCTCCTGGCCTTGGAGTTCAAAACATGGTCACATCCCGCTTGCTGCAGAAGAGTGCAAATATGGAAGAGAATGAAGTCAGTATCACCGTCCATACAAAACATCATAAATTGCGTTCTACCACAGTGTATCAGGGATTATGATTTGAGGACTGTAAACTCAAGGGGCATACAACTTAATAGTAGTTTTAACAATCAATAACTGTGTTACATTAATGAAGAATAAAATTAAAACTGCATGTGTATAAAGTTTGAACGCTCCCAGTCAAATGTCATTTTGTTGACTTTCTAAGTGAAAATAAGTTAATCTGACATATTAGAAAAAAATTAGAACATATCAAATGTGCTATAACCTTTGCACAAGCCACATATTGTGTTTTTTTTCTCTAATATGGCAAATTCAGCAAAAAAAACAGTAAATTTGTATTAAAATGTGCATAAGTGTGCCCTCTGTAGAGGATGTGTTACCTTATTTTCACTTAAATCATCAAAAACCAACACAACATGTCATTCGACCAGGGGGGCCTGAACTTTTGCATACAACTTTAAACTTTAACAATATTTTTTTGGAAGAAATTTTGGATGATTTCTACTATATACACAATATAACGTGCAGCCAATGTTATTAGGCATTCTTAAGACTGTGATGTTATGCTGCTTCACTGTTTGGTAGAAAATACTGATCTAAAATCACCACTACGCACCCTGCACAGGCCCTGCACACATATGTCGTTGGTGTCGGGGCCACATGGCGTGCCGTCGATGACGCGGTCCCTGAGCTGATAGTAGGCTGTGCTGCCGGCCACTCTGCAGAAGAGCTTACAGCGATCCTTCATTAGAACTGAAGCAACACATTGAAAAGCAGAAAAACAGACACTGGGTCATTTTCAGAAAACAACTCTGACCATAGAAGATCATTTGGAGCTATTTATTTTTTTAATGAGGTTTTATTAGGTACAAATACCTTGAACCTCTCATTAGACATTTTATCTTGTACAGCTACTAAAGCGAAAACACTTTGTTTGGAGTGGTCCTTTGTAGATGATTAATAAACTCCTAACAGATCATAAGTAACATCAACAACATATCAGTGAAGAAGCTTTAGTAAAGCATCTGAATACATTAATATATCATAAATATCTTGTAGATGTTCTATTGATACATTACTTACATTAAGTAGATGTGTTGTTAATATGTTACTTCCATTATGCAAAACCTAACCCTAACCCTGGCCCTAATCCTAACCCTAACCCTAACCTCAACCCAAATCCTACTCCTAACCCTCATATATATAGCTAGCTCCCTTCAAAAGCAGATACATATGGACCAACTGCCCAAAAGACTAAACTTTAACCTCACAGTCATTAAATGCTGAAAAGCAAAAAAAACAAAGGCCACTTACTGCCGCTGTACTTGGGCACCCAGCGCACGTTTGGAGGTAGACCGTTGATGTTGAAATGGCGCCCGTTGAAGGTGGCACACTGCTCCTCTCTGAAGTCTTGGTCCTGCTTAGAACATGGCTCAGAGTTGCAGGAGCGGAACTTCATCCTACGTCCAACGCAGTACTTACCCCCATTTCTGGGCCTGAACAAAGAGACAAACACACACATAGCAGTGTGAAATGAATGAAATGGCTATATTTTAACATTTTTGCTTATTTTGCCTATTTGCTGTTATAAACTGTACTATTTACCCAGAATTAATTAACCAAAATCCATTACAACATACAAGTTTTTAACATCTCTACATAATTCAATCATTAATATTTAAATAAAGTCATTCAGAGTGGTTTGATGTGAAATGCTCCATTCTAGATAACTTGTTGTCTATAACTTGTTTACAGTGGTGGTGATCGGAACCAGGCGTCTGAAGAGTTTAATGCCTCTAGAAGGTAAAGTTATTTCATGAAATGGTTATGAGTACAATGTTCAATTTCCTTAGACATTGTTTTGAGATATGATTTTAGTGTAAAACATTTATTATATTGATGGTGGAGAGGTATGCAGATCATCATAGCCCAGATTTACCACCTTTTTATGGCCATCAAGTAAGACTTATAACTCAAAGACACGTTTAAGTTCACTGGGTGTTTTGCATAGTAAATAAAATGTCTATAACTACATTGTAGACATCGTAACCCCTGGTTCCTATCACCAGCACTGTGAAGAAATCCAAAGTCTATAGGTTTCTCCATTAAAACACTCTGAATGACTTTGTTTACATCACAGCCACTAAAGTGTGCACAAATTTTAAAGTTTTAGTGGAATTCCCCTTTAAGTTGACTGCAATAGGGGTCGTGCTTTTGATACCATCTTGCTGCTGTATTGCAGAAGCCATGACAGACTAGAAGGCAGGGCCGTTTCTGAAAATATGGGGGTCCCTAAATCCTCCCAATCATGTTATTCTCAATGCGAGGACGAAAAGTGGTTCATAAATTCTTCTAACCTCTACATGAATAGACCATTTATTTTAGAATACCAGATAAAATGGTATAAATTAATACAAATAAATTACAGTGTAATTGCAAACAATTATGACTGACAAAAACAACAGAAAAATTATAGACATACTTGTGGGGCCCATTGTGGCTTGGGGGCCCTAAGGGATGGTTTATAATGGCCTTGCTAGCAGGCCACAGATTGAATGTTAATCCTTGCTCTGTTGTCCTCAGAGAACAGAGCGAATGCACAGCTGTGCTCAGAGAAAACTCATACTGCTACCATCATACAGTATGAAGGCTGGTCCACAGTCTGCCATTCAATGTGTCCCAGCCATTGTCCCAATTAAAGGTTTTCCCTAGAACTGTTCACCCAAGTAAAGACCCATTTAGAAACCCTTATTTTTAAAGGAAGTCTGTGAACATGTCTATAATCAAGCAATAGAACACAAGAGGGAGTGTGTTATCCAGAATAACATTACAGCTGTGATTTGCTACATAACCACAGCTATGAAGCAGACCCAAACATTTTTCCATGAGCAAATTCTTCCACCAAAAAGCAGTTCCAGCAGTTTAAAGTGGCTAGTGTTGTTGCTTAGCAACCTGGTGGCTAAGTGAATTATGCAGGTGTAGTTTAAAAAAATTTAATTCTTCCTCAGATATGAGTTTTATCATAAATGTTATGCCGGTATTCCACAAATAAGTGCAGATAATGTGATGTACAGAGAGTGCAAACCATGCCAATGTTACCCCATTTATCTGAATCAGGGATGAGTCAGGGATGTTTCAGTCATGTTTCAAATGAAAATGAACATACAGCAGACCCTCAGTCACCTCCCACTGTCTAGTCCACTTGTTTAGCACCGTTAGAAAACAATAATTTTTTACTGTTTTGCATAATAAAAATATTTCAAATTTACATTTGCTTTGGTTGGTACAAATGTTTTTTTGTTTTTTTTTAATTAAAAAAGGACATCTTAGAATAATAAGCGACTTTTAACTTATAAAATAGGTTTGTTTAACCATCTAAAATGATTTTATGGTTTGGCCATATCACCAACTACTACATTTATTAGATAAAACGAAACAGGTAAAGCGCTTTTCAACCTGTCAGACTGTGTAAATGATTTAGGGGATCACAGAGTGTATGGATTCAGTGCAGGGCTGCTCTAAGCAGAGGCTTTGCTCTTATCATTTATCAGGGTGAACCTTAAGGAGCAGCTTTGTTCCCAGCTGAGACACAAGACACCCACATAGGGATTTAAGCCTCGTCCTGGACTACATTTTTCTTCCAATGAATAATCTCCTTTCAGAATGCTGTGTAGCCCAGGACTCCAAACTGTACAGTAAACCAGCCCTATAAAGGTCATGCAGGTCTTACAGGGGTCGGTTGCAGTCCCGGACGGCAATCTTTATCCCCCCTCCGCAGGTGCGCGAGCAGGAGCCAAAGGGACTCCAAACACCCCATGCTCCTTCTACTGGCATGGAGTCATGCTCCTTTGGGATGCACAGGCCATGTTTGCAGTGCTGTTCACAAAAAAAGAGAAGAAGATAGATTAGACTAGTGTCTAGCAGGGGTTTCACAACTTTTACATTTCGCAAGTCTGCTAGTTATTCAAGTTGGCAACCAGTTATCAATTACCATAGTAATACTTTGTTTCAGGTGGTCTATTTTTGTTGTAGCACCAGTTTGACAATCGCTGGCCCTGTCATATGTAGACATGTTACAGACTACTTATGTAGAAGACCTAGTCCAGAATTCTCCTTTGATTATTCTGGTTTTTGGTTCTGCAAAAAAGAATTGAATGCCTGGATACAAACTGACCCGGAATTCGAGGCATTTCTTAATGCTTAAGAAAGGTCAGACAGGTCATTGATTGGCTGTCCAGGAGTCTTACAGGACTGAAGAGATTGGTAATTAGTTTATAAGTTGAATCATATGGGAAAAAACACCAAATTGTACATTAAGATGTGTGCAACTGTATATAACTTCTATCCTTTTCTTCTTCTTGCTTTAATGACAAAATCAGTGATCAGTAGATTAAATCTACCTCTAGAGTCATCAGACAATGAGCTTCAATGGAAGGAAAAAGACTAAAAAAAATCAGATCTTTTCTGTCCAATGGCCTTAACGTCACAAATTTGCTTAAATCTGAATGGTGACATGGAAATAGAGCAGAATCTAAGATATTTCTTCTTTCGAAAACTTCTAAACTAACCTCTACAACTTTCTGTTTATTTGCAAGATTAAATGAAAACAATCCCAGATTTCCAAAGTGTTCTCAGACCTTTGGACCCCACCCTGTATTTCTAAGTGAAATAAGTTTACACCTCCCCTACAAGAAAATTAAATATGGCATTTTTTCTGCTAACATTAGTGCACAATATTTTATTTATTTGCTTTATAGTTTAACATATTGGAAAAAATATCTAAAACATAAAATACTGAATGTGCCTTAACTTTAAAAATCAACAGAAACATGATGGCAGAGGATCTGTTTCTCCTTTACAAGCATGACAACATCTAACAGCAGACTGTTCTGAGTTATGGGGTGTTCTGGTTTCAAATACCGCATGTAAACAAAGCAGCGGGATCCTAACTTACAAGAAACACTGAAAGTCAACATACTCCAAGCCCACCAGATGAGAATCAAGTGTAGTTTTGGGGGGAAACTAATTAACCCCTACATAAAAATCTCAATCAGGAATCGCTGAGTTGAGCTACCTTGTTACCTTGTTACTTTGGTTTGACAGCTTGTGTGTTTATTTGTGTGTGTTTGTTCATTTTAATGGTGCCATTAAATACAACACTAGCCTTTCCGGGAGCGCAGTCAGTCCCGTCAGCCCAGGGCATATGCTGGGTTCGGCAGCCACGCTGAGCTCCCTCTGGGCTGGTGCACCACAGCCTTCGACACTGCGTCTGGAGAACATCCACATCAACACTCACAGTTAGTCCTTCGTGTCTACACACACACAATCATTAGGTAACCATCTCTCATAAAACATCTCTCTCTCACACACACACAGTACCCTTTACACAAACACACTGAACATCACTGCCATATACTACTCTGGCTGTAGTTTAAAGATGTTATGTAACCGGTACTTTGATTCACAAGCCAAAATAGCTCTTCTCCAACTCTCCGTGTGCACATGAGCATGAACAAAGCTTAAAGAGGCATTCTGGCCTAAAACTCTAAACATCTAATAAACATCTAATATGTTTAATACATGTCTAATTTTTTATGTTATGCATTATTCTGCAGTGCAGCAGCCTCATCACTTTGAGAGAATTCACAATGTTTTATCATTTTTGTGTTTTTGTCTGTCAATGTTCTTTTACTACAATACCCAGGATGCATTACACAAATACATCGCATGATCATTGGAAATCCCTACAGCAAATCCTGACTGCTAGACACTGAGCTTGAGGCTAATAAATACATCTAGCTAGTATTACAGATACGGCACTAACCTGGTCAAGATACTTTTTTCTTTGTTACAGAAATTATTTAATAGTGCAAAAAATGTAACAGCCCACCCAAAGTGTCCACCCCAAAGCTCTTATAGTCTTTCAACGTTTACTTCCACCTTCAAGATGCATCATCAGGAAAGGATTTTTAGCTGTCTTAGTTATATACCAGAAAATCTCACTACTGCAGCACTGATGTAAGAGGTGAGTAGTCATGCTCACAACAGATACAGTGCTAACTAAGTAATTCTATGCGGCCAGAGTGTCATTCATTTATTTATTTATTTATTTATTTAGTGCCTACTAAGGCATCTTTTGGTGGCCAAATTTTAAAGCATCATGATAGAGACAAGGCAATCACCCCATACAGTCTAGAAAATTTAAATCAAGACAGCAGACGACTTTGCCAAGTTATTTCAGTCAGTGTTACACGTGTGTCTAAAAAGTGTATAAGTGGCATTTTATTCACAGTTTTAACCATAACAATGGTCATTTTACAGTTTTTGGTACATTAAAGGTATTCAAAGATTAGCATGCCAGCTACCTCTGTCATTTCAGGCTATCATTTAAAATATCAACTCGCCAACTAGGCAGCTTGTGATATTTGATAGCTGGAAGCCAGAAATTCTGAGTTCCGCTGTAGTCAAACGCAGTAAATTTAGCTTAATTTGCCACCGTTCTGCCTGATTTTAGGTATAATACGAGATTACATTCACCTCACCTGTTGATGTTTAATGTTCAGTGAAACACATGGCATGTTGTGGCACTCAAAATCTGCTGTGTTGAAAGTTTCCCAAAAATTTTTTTAAAGGAAAAATGTTCCTGTGGGACGTCACACTTTCTAGTGATAAACAGTTGGACCTTGAGGTGGAAAAGACTGAAAACCTCTGACATAATCTAACTAATAATATTAGCATTTGTGCTCATTTCCACAGAATATGTGCTTATATTTTTACACTCTGCAGAGATAAATATAAGCCGTGCTTGATTCTACCCATGATTATGCACCATTATGGACAATCACGGAATTGTGTAAGAGCAGAATATCACGCTATATTATTTCATGTAAGGACTAGTGTTAATTTAAAATAACCAGTAAGCAAGACAGCTAATTAGCCAAGTTAGACTTTTACACATTAAACAAACAGAAAGACATACAATTACAAAGATGGTCTCTCAATGAGGTGGAAAATGAACTAGAACTAGAACCGTAAATTTGCCTGCTGTCCATTTGGCTCATTCTTGTTTTTCGAAATTTAAAGACATAATCAGAGTAAAGGCAACTTTTTCTTACCATATATGGGCACACCTGCGTCCCAGGCCCAAATATGAGTTCACATTGTTTATTGACATTGTATATCCGTCCGGGCAGCTGCTGGGACAGAGTGTATGGCCTAGATACGGGCTCGTCGAGTAAACACTCCCCATACCCTGTGCTAATATAAAATGATCAAAAGACGACTTCAAGAAAAAACAAAACAAACAGGAGACAAACAAGACACAGAAACACAGCTTGAGTATGAGGTGAAGGGACTGCCAAGTCATCTACTCTGCATGTCAAGGTTTAAGTGGAATTCCACCGATTTTTCAAAGTGTCTGCATAACTCAGCCACTGTGATGTAAACCAAGTCAGTCAGAGTGATGTGAAATGGTCCGCTGTAGAGAAACTTAACAACTCTGACTTCTTAAAAATAATAAGGAACCAGGTGTCACAATGTCTACAGCCATTTTATGTGCAGTGAACCAACAGATGTCTTCTGAGTTTCATATGTAGTGTTGATAATGGTGAAATAGTAGTACATCTGGGGGAAAAAAAGTTTTACAGGGGCTATTTTGCCTTAGAACGACATGCATTTATCTCTCCACCATCAATGCATTTTAACAAATATGTTTCAAGCCAAACATTTATCGCAAAACTATCATAACTATCTCAGGCATCCGGCAGCATATCGCTGCTGTCAGAAGAAAACCTTGTATCTTCATTTTTATCATTTTTCTGTTTTTGACATCATTTGAAAATTTCATGATGAATGGACCAAAAGAAACAGCCCAAAATGACTTGGAAAAAAGTCTGGTTCCATTGACTTACATTAAAAGTAAAGTAGGTTTTTTCCTTCTCCTGTAAACCATTTTGGAGATGCCAGGTTTTCTTCCGACAACAGCGATATACTTAACCATTTCATGTAATAAATTTCCATAAGGTAGCTTTATAGTCATTGAATGGTTCAGACGTCTCCCATCACCACCACTGTGAACAATTCTGACTATGGTTTCTATAGAACTGAACATTTCACCTCAAACCACTGAATGGCTTTGTTTACATCTTATGATTTATTTATTATTTAATGCAGAAATCTTGAAAAACCTTCATTTTAAAACCCTTAAAAACCCTTTCCCTTTATTTTATTTTATACACCCAGTGATTCAGAAGAAAAGAAGATGAACTGAATTTAGGTACCAAATCCAACTATGTAAAAAAATGTGCAACGGAACAAATAGATGAATGGTAGTCATTAGGCTGTATTTCAAATAACCTCACAAACATGCTGAAGTGACTTCCGATTGTATTGAGCCTTATCTGCCTTACAGAATCCAGGCTTACAGCAACACAGTACAGGAAGCTGGGACTGTGTCCTTGTGTGGAGTATAATAGAATACGTACTCGAGGAACTCTGTGATGTATTTCCTGCTGCATTTGGACCACATCCAGGGGTTGGTGTAGTAGTTGAGCGTGGGGGCCATCACATGCTGCTGATTCTTAACCCCGTCCTCCTTACATTTATAATTGTCATCATGGGGCATGTTGAACCTGCAGAAGAAAACATGCACAGGCACACTTATCACTGATAAATACACAATGTGGGCTCTAGTTAAAGCAACAGTTTAACAAAAAATATAATTTTCACATTTTTCCCCAACACTAAATAAATACAGTCAGTAAGCCAAGACATGTTTGGTGGCCAAAGTCTGCTCAAGTTTTGCACTTGAGCTATGAGGCTAACAGGTAACAGGCACTTATGATTTTGAGTTAGCATTATGAAAAATAAATCATAACCACAGTAATTTGTTAAAGTCAACCCGAAATCAGAATTTCTTTTTGTTTGTTAATTTCTCTATATTCCCTATGTTATTGACCATATTAACGCTTATCAAACCGAACATCTTGCAAGGAATCCATTCAGAAGCTTTTTCGGTGGCCACTTTAACCCCTTAACAAGCCATGGGCCGCAAACAGGCCCAAAGTTTTATCACACATTTCTAAAACCTAGGAAAAGCTCCATTAGTTTGCACTGAAGTCCCTGCAGTTCCTGAATAATAAGGCTTTGTATGAAATAAATTTGGGATATTAAGGGTTTAACTCAGTCGGCCACAGTAGAAGGTATCAGCGCACACAATGTGAGCTTGTATGTTTACTATCACTGTATAAAAGATGCATGAGGCTGCCTTTATTGTTGGACGAACTATGATTTTCTTCCTAAACAAGCATATTGTTAAGCATTACTGTTTTGTTAGTGTTTTCATTTACACATCGTACTTTTGTTTTACTTTGTTTAATCAGAATAATGATAAAACATGGCTGATGTATGATTTATATTCCAATTTACATGCGTACATATATATACACATATATACATATCATATATACAACAAATTTGACATTCAAAGATCATGTTCTTTATATATCAAATGAACACAACAACACTGTTCAGAAATTGTGTTACTAATGGGGAAGAGTAGATTAAACAGCAGAAAAAGATGCTTTTTTCATCATATCATCTAATCTAAAACATAAATTCATTGTCTTCTATCAAAATATATTAACTTCTGCCCACGTCTAAAACATCTTAATTTTGATTACAACACCCTGCACCAACACCGTTTCACCTCTTTCTCCCACCACCCCAACCTATTATTAAGAAATATGTCATGCTACAAAAAACAGGCTTTGCTTATCTGGATTGCTAACTTCAGGGTTAGCTAAGCGCTTTTTATAGAAAACGGTATGTCATACATTTTCATAAACCACGTAAGCAAGTACATTTGAGATTACTTAACAGCTCAATGCGGTCTGAGGCAAGTGTGCAACCATTTAGGCATGCACTTGTGTTGCTAACTGCTAACTATAAGCTTCCATTAGCCTCGTAGCTTTGGCGCAAAGCTAAAGAAGCAGACTTCAGACACCAAACGTGTTTCAGTTAACTGCAGTCGGGGTAAGTGGAGAGATTTTTGGCCAAACTATCCCTTTAAAAGATGTTATACAACCAGAAAAGAGGTACACCACTGTCCATTCAATGTGACCCTTCAAAATACAGGTCCATAAGAGGCCTATTTTACATTCAGGTTAACACCATTCCAGAGTGACCCAGCATAGAGAACAGTATGTGAAGTCTGAGGAGATCATGAAGGGCATGTAGGCTACTGGAGAGAGGTGTGATATGTACAGCATAGCACCATGTAGCACCAGGAGCTCAATCCCTGCTCAGCCTACAGTAGTGATGTCACCACCCACCACAGGATAAGAAAGGAATTCCAAAATCCCATCTTGTGTATACACTGAGAATAAATAAGTAATTAAAGAGCAAAAAAATGAGTTTGAGCCTGGTGCCTACCTACCAAAGCTTTGGTAGGAGAACCCAAGCTGAGAAAAAGAATCTAAACTCATCGATTAAGGCAGAGGAAATTTCTGGACCACTACCCCAGAACAGCTGACTCTAAAAATGTTCACCCTGAAGTCCTCAAGTAACAGAAATCTATAAATCGAAACTCGAAACACTTTCTCCTTTAATAAGAGGACAGAAATCAGTAGACTGTCGCCATCCTTTTTGACCATTTACCTTAAATCTAAATTAGCTCTATTTATCTTAACAGCCAAAAGCACTGAACAAAGCTAAAGCGCTTTTCAATGGCGAAATTTCACGTAGGTCCCATCTGGCAGACCAAACAAAAACCACCTCAGAAGGCCTTGAGAGGCTGCTATCAAGTGCAGACGGAGTTTTATCACGATGTGCCAAAGGGCAACCAAAATATTTCAGTGATCTAACGTCTGACCGAGACAACACATTAGAGCTGGACAGACAATTGACTGCTTTTCAGCTTGAAAGATAAACGCAAATGTTGTTCAGTGCACTGTGTCGTGTGTGGTGGTGGTGGTGGGGTACACCTATACTTACTTGTCACAAAAGAGAAATGAGGACCCAAAGCAGTTTTGCTCAAGCTAACTGACCTTTGTCTGGCCTAAACGTGTACAACCCTTAGCTTATGTGAACTTTGAATCAAATTTTTAAACATTTTTACTTTGTTTTTGAGGTTATTAAATCTTCTTACATGTTTTTGTATCTGTAGATTAGCCTACCTTGTAGTTTAGTCTGCTCAGGCCTATGTTTTAAACGGCCAGTGAACCAAATCGTTAGCTTAGCTAGCTAGTAAGGGTGTAATGATTCACAAAATTCAGAATTTGATTCGATCTGTTACAGTGGTGCCTCAATTCAATTCATGTTTCACTACAGCTTGTATGCTGGTTAGCAGCAATGGACGTGGAAGCAATGGAAACCAGCATATGTTGTGTTTTTGATGCTGGTCATGCTGGGTGACCAGCTAAATCAGCACCAGACCAGCACAAACCAGCTTAGAATTCATGCTGGTCTGTGCTGTTTTGTTCAGCAGGGTTGCTGCATGTAACCATACGCTAACCACACAATCAAATGGCTAACAAAATGGCTAAAATTGTGCTAAATTTCAAGTTTCAGTTTGAAAGAGCACCCAACATTATCAAAGCACAATGTTTGAAACAAACGCTGTGCTTTTTAGTGTCAGTCTAGCGGCTAGCTAATATTTTAGCCCCACACTAACATGCTAGCAACAAGCTAAAATGGTAGTCATGATATAAAGATACAATGCTAAACAATTTGATATGTTATGATACAATTTGATACAACAGAGTATGCTATACTGCTAAAACCAGACTAGCTAATGCTGGGTTGTAATGAGTGTGTGGTTAGCGTAAGGTTAGCATGCAGCAATGTTTCAGCAACCCTGCTGAACAAAACAGCACAGACCAGCATGAATTCTAAGCTGGTTTGTGCTGGTCTGGTGCTGGTTTCATGAATAACACAACAAACTGGTTTTGCTGATGACCAGCATATTAACTTCCATTGCTGCTGACCAGCATAAAGCATCCAAAACACAACATATGCTGGTTTTGCTGGTTACCAGCCATGCTAGTCTGTGCTGTTTTTTGTAGCAAATGACAAAATGAATCTTAAAGATGTTTCAACGATTCTATGATGTTACATTTGTGTCCGTTTTGTCTGAAAAGAGTTCAAGTAGCATAATATTTACAATTCTTTAGCTGTGGCCTAATTTGTTAGCTTAACTAGCTAGTACTGGGTTCCCTGCTGGAAAAAAAACAGCATAGACCAGCATCCAAAACTAGCACATGTTGCGTTTTTGAAGCTGGGGAGCTGCTAAACCAGCACCAGACTAACACTAGACCAGTGTAAACCAGCATAAAACAGCTTAGACTTAGAATTCATGCTGGTCTGTACTATTTTTTTCAGCAGGGTTGTAACAATTGTGTTATCGTGTCAAGTACTAGGTTGCTATATTCCTGTAGCTGAATATTCCTCTTACATTCCAAGCAACTTTTACAGAACATACAGCAAACAACTGAGATTATATACGTTAATGAACTTAGTTTAACACAATTGTAGAGCATGCAGATTGAGGACTAATGACGCAGGGTAAAGCGGTGGTCACTTACACATGGCCGAGCTCATGAGCGATGGTGAAAGCAGTACTGAGGCCATTGTCTTCATTGATGCTGCAGCTTCTATAGGGGTCACACACTGTGCCCAGCTCCGCAAGACCTGACAGTGCAGAGGAAAAGCAGTATTTGTAAAGTCAACATCATCACCATCATCATCATCAGCTCCATTAAATACTTCTTTTGTGGTCTTCATCCACATCATTATCACTTATACCATCAGCATCATTTTATTATACTCTTTATGGTCAATGTTAACATTACACACTAATAGCTTCATAATTATTATCTATTCTGAATGTTTCCTTTACCTCATCATTGCATTCCATATCAATATCATCTATACCACATTACTGCTCATAAAAGAGACCTACCTAAGGTATCGCACTTGTCCCGGGCTCGACAGATGTCCTGCCTGTAAAAACACAGATCACTCTCTTAAAAAGCCTTCATACACAGCATGCATACAACACAACTGCAGAATAACAGTAATAAGTAAGCAGACGATTAAACTACTAATTGCCTAGCAAGTAACAACTGGCTACAGCTTCACCTTCCACTGCCCAATCACTAAGCATGCCCTAAAGGTTTATCAGTGCCAGTGTTGGATATGCTAATGCTGTTAGCACTGGCTAATCTTTCCATTCAAAAGAATGGAAAATTTGTGGGACCTGGTGATGAGGATGGCCGTGTCGTGGTGGTTGGGATGGTTGTCGTCGAGGTGGTTCTGACCCTGCTGCCATATACAGAAGTTCTTTAAAGTGGACTGTGCGTTGAACGAGATCACAGGACCTTCCTGTGTAGAGAGAGAACAACACAGACATACACTATATTTTAGTGCAATGTGTGAAAAGTTTAATCAAAATAATTCTATCCATAGTTTTTGATAGTACATTTTAAAAGTGGCATTAGTGGGCTTTTTTGTGTAAAGCACAATATCATGATGTATCGTCTTCAAGTATCGTGCTGTTATATTTTTGCCACATCACCCACCATTCATCCAACAGTGGATGTGTAGTAGGACCACAGAGCTTAGGGTGGCTTTTGTATGACGGTGTTTTAGGGCCACTGTTAATAAAAATAAAAATAGTAGACTTCGAGAATAAAGTCATAATATTTTGAGAAAAAGTTATAATATTTCTCTAAAAAAAGTCGTATGGTATATTCCGAGAAAAAAGTCATAATATTTTTTTGAGAAAAAAGTCGTACTATTTCAAGAAAAAAAGTCCTAATATTTTGAGAAAAAAGTCTTAATATTTCGAATTGCGACATTGAAGTGGCATTAATACCAGGAAAGGTCTCAATATTGTGACCAAAGGCTTTGTGAAGGGAAGGCAGCCCCTCCTCGTGTTAAATGAGGGGTGCTGAGTTGGTGGAGTTATACTTTCATATCGATTTCACCCATAAAGAAACACTGAGTCTCCCTGTCTCTCCTGGCACATCAACACTGGACTGTTACTAGTAAAAGAAACGGCTGAAACGGCTGAGCAGGAAACTGTGTTTATTTAGAATAAAGAACCAGACGGACTCGGAGGAAACTGTCTGTCTGTTTTGTTGAAGGAGAATCGCAGGCAGGGTCGTCTACATGGGTATCAGTGGCTACATCTCTGTGCCATTCAAAGAGGGCATGAAGTTTCACAGACAATGAGAATGATGATCAAAATGTTCGATCCACAAAGAGACACGAGTGAGTGGAACTCCGGCGCACTCGTTGTCTTTGCCATTGGCAAATATTACAACTTTTTTTCTCAAAATGTTACAACTTTATTCTCGAAATATTACGACTTTTTTATCGAGGTGTACTATTTTTATTTATTTTAATAGTGACCATAAACCGCCGTCATACTTTTGGCACAGTCCTTATAAAAAGACTGGGAACAGCACAGCGCCACCAGAAAAGTAGTGCTGCCTGGGGCACTAGGGGGTTGAGTGCCTTACCCAAAGGCACAACCAGGCTTCTCCAGTCAGTCTTGAGATTTGAACCTGCAACCTTCCAGCTACCTCCCTTTCTGGTCACTCCAATGATTGTCAAACAAACTGTTCTTTACACATTTTGCCGTTCATTTTTCATTGCGTTGCAGATCACGTACACATAGAAACACAATTGCAAGTGGGTGACTGGATTAACATTTTCTAATTTGCAGTCCGAAAATAGCTGTGATACAACTGTTTGTCCAAAAATTTCAGGATGTACATTTGAGAGTTGAGAATGCCACATGATCTTTCTCTTACCAACTCATTGTTTATGATGACCAGCTTCACGACGACGATGTTAATCAGGTTGCCAATGCTGGGATCCTTATAGATTGAGGAAACCTGGATAAAGACAAAGCACCAGAATGATCAGATTAGTATAGAGCAAAACAATGACTCTTTCAAACTAGCCTGAAGTCAGTTTTGTAATGGCTTATTTAATTGAGAGGATCTGGTTCGGACAGGGGGTGGTAGATGTTTGCAGAAGGACGACTCCTACATGAAGCGAACAAATGCGCTGGCAGTTTCAAACAACTTCACAAGCAATTTCAGTGACATGACCGGTGATTGGAGCATACAGAACGCCTAAACCAATTACATGCTCAGTTGTTGCTTCTGCCCTAGCAAAAAGCTTTGTTGCCAAATAGTAAATTAGTAAGTGCACAGTGAGCAGAAAAGAGGAATTTCATATCTTAAACACTGAGCGTTCCAGCCTATCAGAGTGTCAACAGAAAATACACAACACTCTCTCTGCTTCCATTTATCATCGGGCCTTGTCTTAAAAGCCATTCGTCTTGAGATAACTCTAATAAATGCAGCCATGTCAAGCTAAGATTATTAACAGGGGCTCGCATAGCAATTCTATTTATAATTTGGTTGGTCAGCTGCTGGAGAAATATTTCTCGGCTGTTGAGAAGTTGATTGCGCTCCCAGAACCTGCGGAGAACTGTGGCCTGTGCCAAGATCAGAATATAGGTCAACTTCACCTCCCTAACAGCCCTGCTAAAAAGCATCTCAAGTATGCCTTTTATGCGACATACCTGATTTTATTTCTCTTTTTTTCACATTCATCATATCTGTCAGATGGGTCTACCTCATGCTGCTCTTCTGTTACTGTAAGATTCACATTCCGGCTAAACGCTGGTCTCCACAGTATCATGCGGAACAATGTCTGTACAAAACCACCCTTTATTTACAAAATTCCAGTCAAAATGGACAAGTTATATCTTTTTAAAGAGACATGAGGAGATTGGATATGATAATTTACTTGCATAAGGAAGGAGAAGGTGAAAGGAAAATGACTGAAAAAAACAGGACTTTCAGAAAACAGGAAACTCCTAACAACCACCTGGAAGACCTGGTAGACCACCGACACTGCCCCCATCAGATAAACAGCACTTAAAGCTTTGATCTTTGAGAGAGAGGAGAAAATGAAGCTGCTTCAGATCTGAAAACATCCACAGGTGATGCTGTCCCTCCTTTCACTGTGAGATCACTCAGGCTGGGAAATATGACAATGTTTATTGTTATTGTGATGAATTCCATCACAATATGTCACAATAAAATGTTCTGCATATCTTGGATTTCGTCAGTACTTAAAAAACATTGGCCAACTGCAGGTTTTATTACAAAGAGAAGATAATCAGCCGAGTTTATGTTGATATGGTGCAGCTCAGTATGTGAAACGTTAAATAAAAATAATTTGTGCCCAAAATTATTGTCAGTATTTTTAAATGTGGTCCTTTTTTTCCTTTTTTTTGACTGTTCCAACATATCAGATGTCAGAAAATAATATCACATACTGTGTACCGTCAACATTTCCTGTTATATCGCCATATCGCCCACCACTACTGAAAAAAGGAAACAGATAAAAAAGGAAATAAAATAGAAAACAACCAGAGAACCTGCTGGTGTTCACAGAACAACAGACTGACCACCCCACTGTCTAGACCTCAACATTACTTAATGTATTTCAGATTATTTGGATTGTGAGATGCTTAAAAATGCGACCAGCTTCTAAGACTGAACTTTGGAGGTATGGAAAAACATCTGGCAGATTTTTTGGAAAAAAACTGAAAGCAAGTCTCCCGAAAAGAATGGAAGCTGTAATAAAGGCAGAGTGATCTGATATTACATTTAGTTGTTGAAGCTTCTGTGTAATTTTCTGTTAAAAATTTTCCGCTTTTTAATTAAAGTTAAATGTTTTCCGCTTTTTTCCTGATGCTTAAAAAAACGAATAACTTCTACTTAATGGCCATTTTGACTGGAAATGAAATAAATGAAAGGGTGGTCTCAGGTGTACAGTACTGTATTTATCTGGGCAGCAATTAGGGGTGTCAATCTACGTCGACTGCGATTCCTCCGGATACCATCTAGAACTGGAGGAACTATTTACCCAGTAATGATATGTAGAAAATTAAAGCAATACACCAGGCTTATTTTGGATCTTTGAAAATAGCCTACATATTTTTGTTTTGTCCCTTATTGACTGTATTGAATATTATTATGATCAACTGCTAAGAATTTATTAAAGTGTGCACAGATGGCAGCACAATTCATTGTTACTTAACCATTATATCAACACTGACCTTCACAGTACTCATGTTGCAAAAGTGCATAGTATGCAAAAGAGGATACTTAATGTTTTATTGTGTGCACTGATCAAGTACAGATGTTTTTTTGGGTGTTTGGATTCATTCAGGCAATCGTGCCATCCAACAAAAGTAAATCTTTTTAGGCAAAAATAATGCCGGACAGACTGCAACACATTATATGTACATGTGTGTTTGATATTTTGGAAAGTATATTCCAATCGCAATACAGCAGGATAATTGCAATATGTCTTTTTCCCTATTCACACAGACTTAATGCACCCGTTTCACTGCTAGAGTGATATTTAGTTTCATTTGTGAATAGTTTATTTAGGTAAATCTTTGACTCCTTCATTGCAAAACGTATCGTTAAAAACCAAAATACTGCAATGTGACCTTTCCTCTCATTATCGCTCAGCCTTAAAGCTCAGTACTGTGAAGCGAACAGAGCCTTGTGTTGAGGCGAGAGCCACTTACGATTGACATCAGTGTGAGAATGTAGTGCTGGAGGTTGCTCCCGTGGTGTTCCACCATCTTGGAGTCGGCAACCACCATGACTTCCACGAAGCGCGGGTAGGAGAGGAAGCGCTTTGATCTCCGGTGAGGTCCTGAGTCACTGCTGCCGTTAGCCGGGAGCTGCTGGTTTTCCGCTGAGGAGAAGGGGCCAGAGGAGACCCCCGCGCTGAGAGCCTCCAGGTCGGACGGCATGCTGGGAGACGTCCTGCCCTCCTCCTCACCCCCCTGTACCCTTTGTGTCTGCTCATGACCTGGCAAAAACGCAAAGACGTCTCAGTACCGTTTTAGAAACCTGCTTTGTGCTGATGTAAAAAAAAGCAGCACCATACAAATGGAACTGATTAGAAGTGAACTGAGCTGAACTGAACAGCGCCAGCGCAGAATGAAGCCCCCTAGTATTTCAAGGAACTTGTGTTAGGGCTGCACAATATGTAGTGTGTTAATCAATATCATGTACTGATAATGCAGAACGTTGTGATATGCAAATGAGTCCTCCAACCAATCACAGTCCCAGATGAATGTTTTTGTGAGTGATATGCTGAATTAAGTACTGTAAAAGTAAGGCTGCACGATCTGGACATAAATGTGACATTTGAAAAAGCTGTTGGATATCACAATGACGATATGAGGTGAGCAATTTATGACAACATATAAAAAAATGTATTTTGTTGTTTTTCTAAGTGAAAATAAGTAAACGCAAACATTTAAACCTAATTTTTACTGCTAGTTTCCATTGCTATTTTTTCCTGAGTTTAACATATTTGACAACAAAGTAAGTCCATACATTATGGCCCAGGCCATATAATTTTTATTTTTCATTAATTCAGTAAATAAACAGTAATTGTGTGTTAACATGTGCAGACATTCTCTGTGTTCTCTATAGAGGATGTGTATCTCATTTGACCAGGGGTGCCCAAACTTTTGCATACAACTGCAGTGTGTCTCAGACTGGGTATGCAACAAGCACAGACACCTTTTTTATGATTTGTAGACAGAAATCTATCTAACCTCTCATTTAAGCAAGAATAAATGCAAAATTACCAAAGGATCATTCACTATTGTGCAACGTGCAAAACGGAAAATAATGAAATACTAATAGCTAACATCACACTTGCTAGCACATTTTTGGTGTACTGTAAGGTGGTTAGAAAAACAATCAATAAGCTTCTATGATGATGCAAGTGTGTTGTGACATTTGTCATTACTGCTTTACACAGAGAATAAGAATAATCACCACATTTAAAGTATTATTATAGGCTAGTAATTAAGGGTACAGTAGTTTTTGAGCTGTGCACTTTGTAATTGGCTCTATAGCAGAGTGGTTAAGTCACACTCTGTACTTGTTAGTGAATGAGGATTGAGCTCAGCTCAACACTGCAAAAGATTATATCTTGGCGAGTGATATCCCCTTAAATCTAGTCAGTATATTGAATATTTTTCATTCTGAGATTGTTGTAAGACTATTGTAGGATTATTTTACTTATTTCTATAGAATTTCACTTGTTTTAAGTCATTTTATCATGTGAAATTATCTCACTGCAAGTGCAGATCATTCGGCTTGCTCCTAGAAATATTAATTATGCAGCCCTACAACACAGTCAATTATTTTGGTCAAAATAACAAAGGCATATCTTTAACTATGTCAAACTATTGACTGACCAATGCATTTTTAAAATACTACACATTATAAAAGGTGCATCACAGTTGCAGTATGTAGCAATACAATTACAATACTAATAAATTGTGCAGCATGAATTTTGAAAGTGTTAACTGAAACTTGCCAGACAGCTCACGCAATTTGACTGATCATAAACGTCAAAGATTGCATTGGCATCTTTGTCAAGAAGTCCCAACTGAATAACTGACCTTGCGAAAGTGGTTTGGTCCATCTTTTCCATGTCCAGTGTTCTGATAGTAGTACACTTACAATACACAGAAATAACAAGCATGTTTTATGATATTAAATGGCCAGTAAAACTGAATTTCCCTCACTTTTGAGTTTAATGCAGCATGTAAAAATGTAAAATTTCACAATGTACCATTCACTCCCTAGTTCATAATCAGCTGTAAAAAAAAGCCTGATTTTAATTCATTGTTTTTGTGATGTCAAAAATATTTACATATACGTATCTATTCAGCTTATAGCAGTTTAGCTCCACCCATATAAGAAGTTACAATGAATAATTCAGCCCAGACTGATTTTTGAATACAGCACAATACAAGGCCACCAATCAGAACGGAGCATTTATATACCTCAGTCTTAAAGACACAGTAACAAAAGCAGCCTGTTTAATTCTAAGGGATAAAAAATAGTCATGCAAAAATTAATTATGACTGTTTTTGGTACTTAAAACCAAGCAGGAATCATAAGTTGACTCTAAAGGAAAAAATATACAAAAATAAACGAATAAATGAAATATAAGCTCTTTAAAAATAACTTTCCAGCACTGTACAGAGGATGAGAGAACTATGTAAAAAACAGTTTTAATATAAAAAAAATGCAGCTGAATATTACATAAAAAATGAAAAATGACAAAAACAAAATCTTTTCCTGGTTCATTAAAGTTCTTTTTAGAAACAAGCAGAACTCTTTCAAAATCTGATGTAGAATTTAATCCATGTAGAACTATATGCACACAGGATAAGAGTGCCATATAGCATGGAAGAATGACCACAGCATAAAATCCCCTAACAGGCCAGCCAACAACATACAACCATTGTATGTACAAACTTCCAGTGTTGATTGAAACACAGATATCTGATGCAATTACTGGCTTTACAAATCCCTCACTGAGGTTTCGGGGCCTTATATTGAGGTTTGAGAAATCAGCATCAGAGGGCTATTCTGGGTCTGAAGAATGACACTAAACTAACATCTACACTTTGTTATACGAAGCTCGCTTTTGAACCAAACAGCCTTTCTGAGTCTGCAGCCTCTTAGCAGCAGATCAAACCCTGATCTCATGGCACTGAATGACTGCAAACACAAACAATGGGCAACAGCCCCTCTAAGTCTTTAGCATTGTTATTGGAATGAGATGAAAAATGGTTTGTGGTGAGGGCCTGAGTCTGCTTCTCAGCAAGCAGCATCATGTCCAGAAAAAGGAGGGCGTCTTGGGCGGGGGGGGTCATGCTAGGTAAACTTGGCAACCCGCCATGAAACCAGTGATGGAGCAAAAGCATTCCCATCTCTGGACCAAATGCCAGCAAACTGAAGCTTCAGGATACAACAGCGGTGCTGGATGTATGTTTTCTGATGATAACTTGAAAACTAGTGAATCAACGGGGCTAGTTTTACAACTTATGGCAGCTTATGAATTCTGCCTTAACATGTTTATGGTATGGTTATGACAATGCTGTTTCTTTGTTATAGTATAGCGCTAATGCTAGCATAAGCCACTTTTCTCTGCATGGTACGGCTCGACTCGACTCTGCTCGACTCGACTCGACGATTTTGGTTGCTCAAAAAGGGCAATGCAAGAGGCGATGCTAACGTGGTAGCTAACATTAGCATATGTGTTTCGCAATTCTCTCCGACCAATCAGTCGTCTGTAGCGTTTTTACATCACCTTTTGGTATCAGCTCAATTCGCTTTGAACCTCGACGGAGATGGTACCAAAAAGAGCAAAACAGTGGAGTCGAGTCGAGCCAGTACCATGCAGTGGAAAAGTGCCTATAGTGGCAAATTTTATGTCTTTTAGAACCTGCCTAGTTTTGATGAACTAAAACAACATAGTAAAACATGGTAGCATAGCATTTTAAATAAGCTGTATGACCGTAGTGATGTATTACATGCTTTGTGCCAGTTTTAGGTGCAAAATGGACAAATCTGGCCAGGTCTTACGCACAAAATTTTCTGGCCGATATCTAAAAATAGTTAGCATGAAATTTTCTTTTAAAAAAATCAAGATTATTGATTATATTGCCCCCGCCCCCTAAGAACACACACTATCTGCTGCAGTTTTGACCTACTTCCAATTCTATTTTTGGTTTAAATGTTCTACCTTAACTGTTTTAATGAAAATCTTTAATAAAACTCACACTTGAAATAATCCAATTTTGAGTAACCCAACACCTTTCAAAATCTACTTCACCTGTTGTTTTAATAGACGTCACTGCAAGCATGTGCTTTCATGTGTGTAGATTTGTGGTGACTTGCATGCTAACAGTGAGTTCGGTCATAGATGCCTTTCGACAACCATGCAGTATTATAATTTCACATTTTTATTAGTCTAAAGGCCCCAAAATAACCCGATGTTACAACAGTAAAAGTGAATAAACATTATGAGTACAAATTATTTTATATTAATTGCTTTTTCCTGATCCTGTTTTAGAAGACGATCAGGGATCAACAGGGATCAGAGGAACTTGCAGCGAATCATGCTGAAGTAAGCTGAAGTTCCAAAGCCTGTCGGCATGAATTTCGGTTTTCATGCACTTAAGCTAAACATAAAGTAGAGTAAAACAGGGGAAGAGCTGTGCAGTAGGTACAGCCAGCATTACACTGCGTAGCAGAGAGAACTAACAGACAGCTTCTTAGCTTAGCTTCTCTCTCCCTCTGTCTCTCAGGTAAATCAGAAGAACCGACTATTGGAGTGTGCCCGCACTCTTCTTAAAGGAATGTGAACTCCTACATATTTTGCAAGTTGTTTAAAGATAAATTAAGCCGCTTTTCCACTGCATGTTACCAGCTCTACTGAACTCAGGACTTTTGGTACCAGCGACTTTGTTTTCCACTGCAGATATAGAACCCTCTCAATGTAGCTGGACATCAGAACAATCCCAAATCAAACTCCCGTGACGTCAAGGACAAGTTCAGAAGAGGCTGATAGCTGCAAGACAAAAGACTGCTGGAAAAAACAGGACAGTTTGGGAAATACTACATCAGAGTTCAGCCGATGGAGATGGTACCAAAAAAGTACCAGGTTCCAACTTTTGTCTAATGGAAAACCAAAAAAGGCAAGTAGAGTCGAGTGGAGTCGGTGCCATGCAGTAGAAAAACGCCTTTAGTCGTCTCTCTTTAGTTCTCTTTCCAACTTGGCAATAATGGCCTTTTACCCATTGCAATCAGGTTACTTGTTAATCATGAACACTATCCGATTATGTCGTCCTACCGCCCAGGCCTACATAAGCCTAAACGTGCAGTTTAACGGTTGGTATAGTGTAGTTACTACCATTTGAGCACCTAGTGGTGGTTAGTTTGGTGTGGAATTTGCCCCACCTTTTAAAACCAGGCGTAATTTTGTGTAAATGTCTCCAAGCCATGTTATCTGGAGACTTCCTTTAAACAGCAGCAGACAGAGGGGCTAGACAGAAGGAGGCACAAGTCTTGAACACAAGTTTTAATAATATTTGCCCAGTGAATAATATTATTTATGCTCTCAGAAACATATATATCTGTGCAAAACTGCTGTGATGCAGCCACAATATGCCCTCACAGTCCTCGTGATTCTTTCATTACATTTTCTTCGCACAATGACACAACTACAGAATGTTTTGGTGGTAAAGAACTTCATATATTAACTATCATTTCTGTTTCGTCTCAAGCTTGTTGACGGCTCCGTTATTTCACTACAACTTTTAAACTCTGTAGCCTCACAAGCACAGTTAGTAAGTGTGCAGTTTGCCTGGTCAGCTGCAGCCTTAACTTACATTAACTTACATTGCGGCCACATATTGCAATTCCATCATTACGTACGTCTGGCCCTTTACGTTGTGTAGTGACTCTAAGCAAACACAGCGCCAGTCTGAATGTAAATAACTTTGTATTTTTACAGAAACTGAGTTTTCATTCATTTAAATGAGATTTTTGCCAATCGCTGTTGGAAGAAAACCTCGTATCTCCAAAATGGTAACTTTACAGGAGAAGCAAAAACATACTTTACTTTTAATGTAGGTCAATGGAACCAGAGTTTTTTCCAAGTCATTTTGGGACATTTCTTTTGGTCCAAAATGGAGATACGAGGTTTTGTTCTGACAGCAGCGCAATGTAAAGCCTATTTCACAACACTAGCTACCAAATGCATTTGTGCACAGAGCATGCATAGGTCAATTAGGGTTTCAATGAAACTTATCCTCCTTCTGAACAAGCGAAGCCACAATAAGCCTTTCATAAAATGTCTTGTTATCTTGAACAAGCTTTGTTCTTTGGTGCATTTTCAGGGGCTACATATTTCCTCTACATATCAGAATATCACAAGGAAAAGCAGCAACACAAAAGGCGCTGCTGAAGCAGCAACGTGCAGCAGTTAAGTATTACATTACACGCCATCCAAATTTATTTTCACAGCAATGCATTTCCAAATGTTTTGAACCATTCACCACTTCGCCACAATGCAGGTCGCCATGGCTCCAGTGGTATTGGGCCTATCAAGTTTCCTTATCTTCAGGCCACAGGAAGTGCAAGAGTCAACAGGATTTTGTGGCAATAAACTGAGATGGGGGGAGATACCGAGAACGTTCAGAGTGATTTTTCCTGTTGCACTGCTTCCCTCAATGACATTCATTTGAAAATAGACAAGCAGCAGAATAAAATAAGCCATAAATAGTGGCTGGAATGTATTTATGGCATTGTCCCCAAAAACCTCAAGGCTCGGTGGAGGAAAAGAAAATAAGTTCCCACCCAACAAGCTTGATTTTAAACTGTTCTGTCTCTTTGACGTTACCACTGATACTGATAACAGCAGACACAGCACATAGCCAGACTCTATTGGGCTTTTTTGGGCAAAAAGGCTGGAAAATGGCCGTGTTCAGCCCGTTCAATGGAAAACTCCCATTAATGCAGTGATGCAAGAGTGTGTGTGGTGTGTCCATCTATGTGTTCCACAAATTCCACTTCATGCAGCATCAAATGCCTCACTGAATGTAATAGTAATAAAGTAAAGCCAAAGAACAATCAATATTCTGGTATTCCATATATTATTTAATGTGAAGACGGAGAAGATACACAGATTAATAACTCAGGGAAACGGCAATTCAGCCTTTTAACAGGATTATAAAATGTAAAAGCACTGCAAGTAAGTATATTATGCGACATAAGTGCCTTGATATGGGCACGTTTTTAAGCACATGACTGAAAAGGCAGAAACAGTGTGGCTTTTTTATTAACCAGGCTAACTACTCTAGAATCTAGCTAGATCTAGAAATAGTGAAGAATTATTTCTCTGACAAACTAACATTTTGGCACACTGTCCACTGAGAAGACCTTGCATACCTCACTGCTGTCGGAACAAAATCTTGTTTCTCCATTTTTGGTGTTTTTCAGTTTTTGACATAATTTAAAAATGCCTGTTGCCTTTTATATTGTTATGAATGAATCAACAGAAGCGGCCCAAAATTACTTGGAAAAACGTCTGGTTCCATTGACTTACATTAAAAGTAAAGTATGTTTTCTCCTTCTCCTGTAATATTATTATTTCATATATATATATATATATATATATATACATAATATATATATCTCGCTGCTGTCAGATCAAAACCTTGTATCTCCAAAATGGTAACTTTACAGGAGAAGGCAAAAAAATGCTTTATTTTTAATGTAAGTCAATGGAACCAGACGTTTTTCCAAGTCATTTTGGGCCGTTTCTATTGGTCCATTCATCATGAAATTTACACACAATGTAAAGGGCAAAAGGCATTTTTAAGAAATGGAGATACAAGGTTTTCATCCGACAACAGCGATATATACATATAAACAAACTGGATTACCGGATATCCGTTCTTACAAAATACACATCACTAGTACGTATTATCCAATTACTTTATAAAAGTAGAAAAAATATGTCTATCAGTTATGTGTATTGCTGTTAGGGGCATTATAAGTATATAAAGCAAATATAAACCAATTCACTTTGGCAAAGTTCATCATCCTGCTGGGACCTCTTGAGACAGATTCCAAAACAGTGGCTGACATTCATGAAGAAACAAATGTGTGTCAACTTAGAGAGTCATGCAAGAGACATGACTCTCCTGAGACACTCCAAAAACAGTGTATTTATTTTCCAAAGGCTTTTCTTTCTTACCTGAAGCATTGCATGCGGATGCGTCTTCTTCGGCACTCTTGTGTGCATCTTTTCTGTAGACGATATGAGGTTTGATGTGTTCTTCTTCATAATGTTCACCGTCGTAGCTGTGCAGGGGCTCCACGAAATACTCCCCTTCTGACGACCTGAAAGTGCCAAGCTAGAAAAAACAACAGCACTTCAAATGGAGCATGCCTCTGGAGGTGTTTGTGCCCACATTCCACAGGTTGCTGTTAATTGCCCTTGTCATACCCCCCTCAACGATATTTACGTCCAAATCCCTCTGAAATTATGCAGCGATTGCAAAAAGGGGACATACTGTGCACGCATATTAGCAAAACGGCCTCCAAGGGGGGGAATATCAGCGATGCTTATCAGAAAATTATGCCATAATGTGATATGATTATGTTGTTTGAGGCGATATGGGGGGGGAATGTGCTGAGCTTGGTGATGTGAGACCAGCATTCCAACACGTGAAGTGTGGTCTCTCGCACTACAAAGAGAATGCTGGGGTGCAGCCAAGCAAACATCTATAAAGCATGTAGACCAATTACGAATAATGAAGCAACAAAAGGTTTTCGAATAAAAACTGCACCTCTACTAAACCTTCAAGGCTCTCATTTCCTAATACAAGAGCTCATCCTAGGTTTTTTTCATAGGTCCAGATTGGAGTTTTAACACTTGATGATAGCCATTTCATTAAAGAATGATCCAAAATATCGGTCACAATGTCTTTTAATGGTCCCTTAAAATACATCTAAAAATGTTCACATTGTTAAGGTTGGCACTGGGGTCAGAATTAAGATTAGAGCCAGAGTTTGGTTTAAGTTTTGGGTTGAAGTTAAGGTTAAATTTAGGGCCAATTTTGTGGTCATTGATTAAGGCTAGAATTGGACTAGAAGTCTAATCCAGGGCTAAAAATCTTATTTTGTCCCTGGATTAGGCTCAATCTGGGATTAGGAACCTAGTTATTCGGGTTGGGAAAAGTTAAAGCTACACCATGTCAGTTTTGGGGATTTGAAGTGAAGTGAAGTGTTTAACCGCACACAACGTGCGGTAGAACATTATATAATCTTGGTTGTGCTTTGGACGTTGAATGAGCCTCCAAAGAGAACTAAGTCTTAACTTGATGAACGATATGTCATCATATCTTTTTTTTTTTTGTATTGATTTTGCATTTGAAACCTGAACATCGAGCCAAACCTTCTTTTGAACGCAACTTCTTTCAATTTTAACAAGTGAATCTTACATAGTGCAGCTTTAAATTGAAGTTAATACATATTAAGTTCAATGTTAGTTTAAAAACAAGATGTACATCTATGAAGCATCTACACTACACCAAAATAGTCATTGTACAATCTGTAGAATCCTCTATTGATTTTAGAGACTGCAAATGTTTTATTTAATCTAAAGGCACTAATGACAAGGGGGTCACACCAACCGTTTCTACAGAAGACCCCCGCATCTCCATGACCCAAATACTATGGTAACCAAATATACAGAGTTTTTGGGCAAGCAATAATCAGTAATTAACACTTTGTGGTGGTTAACACCAAAAAAACAACTTTTTTTGGCTTTTTAAAGTTCCATAATAATCCACATATGCAGTGCAATGAGCCTGCTAGCTGCTAATGCTAGCTGCCTCATATTCTCTTTAGGCTCTATCGATCACTGGATTTATTAATTTTCAATTGAGTAATTCGATAATATGTTTACTCCTTGCTCTAGCTTCACTGAACAGTCGCAAACTGCAATTCTGTTGTCCTGTGGTGAAACCTTTCTTCCACACCGATGACATTTTCATTCTGTAGCATCACAGCATGACTGAAAGCCTGTGTTATCAGTTGTAATTATCAGTCGTAATTCCGATATCGAGCCAATAATAATAAAGACAACTTCTATTTATCCAGGAATATATCAGCTCATATGCTGTGCACCCCTAGTGGTGACACAGTACAGTATTCAGCGCCATGCAAAGAAACTCTGCACACTGCCAAACGCACCCTGCCCTTAACTAATATAATTCAGAGTGCATGCAAGCTCTTTCAGCTAAACAGCTTCTTCTTTCCAAGAACGCATTTGAAATATGCGCCAGCCTGGCCAATCTGTGAAGAGTCTCTCAGCACTGTAGCGTCTAGCGGAGAGTTTAAGAGAGACACAGCCCACGTGGGACGGCCCCTACGAACTTCAAAGCACGCGAGTGAACACATTCCTCCTTGCATCAAGACACACTCTCAACTGTACTTTGAGAACTTTTATCACTGCATCTTTGCACGACTTAGATTAACCAGCCAGTATCCGTGATGCAGGCAAGAGAAGAGCAGCTAAAGCAGAGCAACATGTCCTTGGTGTTTAAAACAGAGTCATAATGTTCTTTTTTTACTATTTAACTCTAAAACAGTGTGGGAAACCAACAAATCCCACTCTTGAGAGCCTTTTCCTGTCATGTTTACATCACTAGCTAGTGTCCAACTCATACAGCGTACAATCCAAAGTCAAGGGACTGTCAGTTGCATGACTTCTCGTGCTGCTTTGCGTTCTCACCAACAAAATGATGCCATAGTTGCCATAAAAGGACCGGCACTGACATCAGCACCACAACAGCTACGTCACCACTGATGTGCACAACACGTCACCGAACTCACTTTTCTTTTTTTCCATCCCCAGTTCTAAAAAAACGGATGTGGATTACATGGCACTTTACCAAAAGCCATTTTTAAATAATGCCAAACTGCTGAAGGCTTTTTGGACATCACTTATAAAATTATTATATAAGTGTGGATGTAAACTCTTAGTTCAGGTATTCAAGGTTACCAGACGACAGGTGACACTTTAGGAAACTAATTTATTCCAGAATACAAGTGTATTCTTTCTAAATTAGTAAAACACTCAGGCTCATAATAATAATATAAAAGACTGTAAAGGAGGTCCATGACATGTACATGTAATACCATATATCACACTGTCCCATAATACCATATAACACACTGTACCACAGCAATATGTCACACTGTCCCATAATACCATGGTATCATATATTACACTGTCCCATAATACTTTATAGCACACTGTACCATAATATAATATATATCACACTGTCCTGTTATTCCATTTAACACTGTCCCATAATATCATATAATATACGGTCCCATAATACCATATATTGTACTGTACCATAATACCATATAACACACTGTCCCATTACACCATATATCACATTATTACAGCATATAACACATTGTCCTGTAATACCATATAAAACTCTGTCCTTTAGTATCATATATCACACTGTCCCATAATATCATATATCAAACTGTCCCATTACACCATATATCACACTGTCCCGTAATGCCATATAAAATACCAAACATATTGTAACACAATACCAAAAACACTGAAACATAACACCAAAGACACTGTAACATAATACTAAACACGCTGTGCTACAATTCCAAAAACACTGTACCATAACACCCAAACACACTGTCCTTTAATACCAACATACTGTCCCATGTCAAGAAAAACACTGTACCATAACACCCAAACACACTGTCCTTTAATACCAACATACTGTCCCATATCAAGAAAAACACTGTACCATAATATCAAACACTCTATGCCATAATACCAAACACACTGTACCATAATAGCTAACATTGTACCCAGTGACCTAACACACTGCAATCATGCACTGTACCATAACAACCAACTCACTGTACCCAGTGACCTAACACACTGCAATCATGCACTGTGCCATAATAACCAACTCACCGTACCCAATGACCTAACACACTGCAATCATGCACTGTACCATAATAACCAACTCACTGTACCCAATGACCTAACACACTGACCCATATATCAGCATGCACTGTACCACAATAACCAACTCACTGTACCATAATAACCAACACACTGTACCTAATAACCTAACACACTGACCCATATATCAGCATGTACTGTACCATAATACCCAACACATTGTACCCAATGACCTAACAAACTACCCCATATATCAACATGCATTGCACCATAATATCAAACACTCTGTGCCATAATACCAAACACACTGTACCATAATAGCTAACACATTGTACCCAATGACCTAACACACTGCAATCATGCACTATACCATAATAACCAACTCACTGTACCCAATGACCTAACACACTGACCCATATATCAGCATGCACTGTACCATAATATCAAACACACTGTACCATAATACCCAACACACTGTACCTAATGACCTAACACACTACCCCATATAGCAACATGCACTGTACCATAATATCAAACACTCTGCGGCATAATACCAAACACACTGTACCATGATACCCAACACACTGGCCCATAATACCAACACGCACTGTCCCATAACACCCAACACACTGTAGCCAATGACCTAACACACTGGCCCATAATACCACATGCCCTGTACCATAATACCCCAACACACTGGCCCATATAACCTAACACACCATGATCAAATAACTAATAAACTGCCCCATATTACCAAACACAGTGCTCTACTACCAAAGGCACTGTCCCATATTATACACAATAATATTACACAATGTCCCATATTGGGGCATGCACTGTCCCCCAAACACACTGTCACATGTAACGATAACACACTATTCCACATTACCAAACACACCGTATTCTATGACCCAACACACTGTTCCATTATATGAAACACACTGCCCCATAATACTAAATGCATTGTACCATAATACCATAATACAAATGACCTAACGCAACACCCCATATGACCATATTACATATTGCCTAATACAGTGTTCTATTACCAAAGCCACTGTATTACCTAACAGTCCCATAGGACCATATTACACACTGTCCCATATTGCACTGTCCCACAAGCACACTGTCCCATAACATCTAAAACATGGCCTCATTACCGAACACTCTGGCCCTCATCGCCTAAACACACTGTCCCACATCACCCAAACACACTGCTCCATAATGACTAACAAGCTGCCCCACAGTACCAAACACAATGTCACAAAGTTCCCAAAAGTTTGCACTCACCAGACCGGAGCACAGGCTGATCACAGCAGTGTGCTCCGCGTGCGCATTCACGTGTCCCCGGTAAAAGCAGTGCTCGTACGCCGTCTCCTCCTCCTCTTCCTCCTCTTCCTCCGTGAAGTTCCGTCCGCCGCCCAAGCCGAGCACTGTGACGCTGTAGGCGGGCGCCAGGAAGCTGCTGTCCAGCGTCAGGTTGAGGCGGTAGTCCTGGCCGAAGGCGGCGATGCGGTAGTGCACGCGCTCCGTGATCCAGTGCTCGTGCTCTCCAGGCGCCTCGACGCTCCTCCTCCTGCGTTTGAAGTGCGCGCTCGCGGGCAGCGGCTCGCCGGCCTCGTCCACGCGCGCGGGAGTCACGATTTGATAGGCGCCAAGCTGCGGGTGCGATGGGGCTGCTGAACGGAGCCAAACACACCGACACTCAACGTTAACACGGGGCAACAACAGACAGTCTGCAGTACGTTATACAGTGACGGGACTCGAATCTTTGGAACTGTCACTGAGAGAATCGCACAAGAATGAATGAATGAATCGATACATTGATTCGCAGCTTTATTCTCATTGAGGTCAAATTCTGCGAGTGACTTTGATGTACCAAAGGAATCAAACTCGTTTACATGTTCCTTCTGTCTGTCAGCTGAATCAGTACTTCACTTCTAAGCTGAGCCGAGGGGGCCATAATGATTAGTTCAGTCAACTCATGCAATGAGATTCGGCTCACCGAGTGCACCACTACTACTCACTCCTCTCTCTAAGAACAGTCCAGCAAACTGATTCTTTCCAAAGAACCAAACATGAAATTCGAAAGCTCACTGATTAACAAGTCAGGCTAGCTTTGTGCTCCTCTGCTCCACGTAAATGAGGCTCAATTGAGCCAGCCAGTCTGGTTTCTCCACCTTCTGCTCACTTTTAGCCAATTGAGTCTTTCAAAACCAGATTCAATGAATCGACCTTCAGCCTGTTCGTGATTCAGTCGGTTAGTTAAGTCAAACTTTCTCCTCATCTCCATTCAGCTGAGCCTGATATGCGCTCTGGTTCTTCAAGGGTACTTTAGTAAAGACAATAGCTCTACATAGAACCATTAACACTCAAAAGAACCATTTGCATGCTTAAACGGTTCTTTGCATAGTGAAATGGCTCTTCAGACTGATGGAGAATGTGTTATCAAGCTTGACATCGTAACAATAGTAGAACCTCTTTTGGTGCTATATAGAACCCCTTTCAAAAAGGCTCTACATAGAACCACACACAACACATTCTCCATCGTTTAAGCATGCAAAAGGTTCTTTGAGCGTTCATAGTTCTACACAGAACCACTGTCTTTACTAAAGAACCAGCCTTTTAAAGAGTGTATAGTTCTACTCAACTAAGGGACTCAAACAAACAGAAAAGTGAAGCCAGCTAAGAGAACGTTAAGAGAACTCAGTCGGTTCTCGACGCGCTACAGTTAAAGCTCCTAGTCGAATAACTGGACCGTGTGGACGCTACAAAAGGAAAGTCGTCTCGAGCGGTTTACAGAGAAGAACCGGTCCATTCATTCATCGCCGGACAGAGAGCGTGACAGCGGTGCGTGCGTTCACGAGCCCTTCCCCAAAGCCCGGAGACTTGTCACTCGTCACAAACCCTCACTGCACTCTTTCATTCATTTCAGAAGAAACCAAAAGTTTTCGTCCCCTCACCTTTCCTCGAGTCCGCCGTGACGACTGCATGCGCCAGGTCAGGCAGCAGGCACAGTACAGCCCAGAGCAGCGCGTGCATGGTCGGTTTGCCCCCTCCACTCGTCCTCTGCTGTTGCTTCTTCTTCTTTTTCTCTCCTCTTTTATTCCCTCCTGCCGGCGTCCAGCTACGGAGAGCTCCACGGCCGCTGCTGCCCGCGCTCCTTTCGGCCGGCTTTACATGTCTCGAGCGCCGAGCGGAGTCCTCGCGCAACGTGCATAATGCGTTAAAGGAGGGTGGGTGGGTGGGTGAGTGAGTGGGGAGGGTGGGTGGGTGGGTGGGCGTGGGGGTGTGTGATTGGGGTGGTTTGGTTGGGGTTGGGAGGGGGGACTTGTTGTGGGCTTCAGTGCGCGGTGGGCTTCGGGTGCACGCTTTTACTCCGGCCCGGGAAGAAAAGTCAAAGGGGCGGGGTTTGGGGAAGGGGAGCGAACACGCCCCGGTCGACAAACCACGCCCACTGCTCGGCGCGGATGCAGCGGCATGGCAGGCTGCCGGATTGTGAGGATGTGTGGAGAGATAATGTGAAGCAGGGAAGGATAAAACTGACTTGACCTCCAGCCAGAGTTTCACAGAGCAACTCTTTGGGCCACTACATTCATTTTGTCTTAATAAAAATCCACTTTTGCTGATTAAGAAGTCGGCTAACACTCAAGTAAGCTAGCAAAACAAGCTAGCTACACTCTGTAAATTAAAACTGCACCGCATTTTTTTTGGCTTACTTATTTGTTAAACTTACTATTGCAAATCTGGAAATCCTTACTATTTCTTGTATAATGCCTTAGATACTTAGCTAAAGGAGTAATATGTGAGATGAAGCAACCTGTCAAATTCATACTCCACACAGTCCCTCCTCTTTCCTCTTCACTCCTCCCTGTGTTTACTTACCAGTCTAGAAGAAACGTTGCATGTTCAGCATTAAACTTCATCTCTTTACTCACCAAGAGCTGCGTCCAGCGGTGGAAACGACTCCAATTTTAACATTTGTTTGCTTCTATTTATGTCACTTCTTTGCTTTGTGGTTTCTATCCAGGCAGTGCTACTTCTTTACTCTCATATATTGGACTTTTGGCAGACACAACGCCACAGTGAGGTACAAAGTGGTATTACAAGACAAGAGGGCTGGGGCTAGCTGGTTAGCATGCTTACTTCAGTAGATCTCTCTGCAACACAATACATATGTGTCGACATAACGTCATAACGGCTATTTTTTCACATTCTGTTGACAATTTTAGGTAATTTTGTGTGTTTTAAAAAAAAAATCGTACAAATTGCTCCTTTAGGTAAAGCTAGCTAAGACTAATTAATTTGGATAAGTTCCCCCCCATTTACTTACCAGTCTAGAAGAAACGTTGCATCAAACGTCATCCCTTTACTCACCCAGGGCTGTATCCAGCAGTGGAAACAATGCCAATTTTACTCTGTTACTCTGGCTTTCCAGAGAGCAACAGATAGCAACAGAGTTAGTCTCAGTTAATTAACTCTTATTTTTCAAAATTGTCATTCATTCTTTTTGCATCATGATGTTATTTTTGTGTTATAGCATATTTTCATGCTACATATTAAGTTTAGATGCATTTTACACATTATTATTATTATTATTATTATTATTAAAACACCATGATGGTGTTTTGTGTTAAGGTTAAGGTAATGAGTTTGACCAGTTTTATTGAGTAAAGGAATGTAATTTCGGGTAATTAAATGAGAGGTTAACATAACCAAGCTGATAAAAGTTAACCTAACTCATTCAAGAGTTAGCAGAAGTAGAGTATTTTCAGCTCAGTTGAAACTATTTAAAAAGTTTGGGCTGTTAAAGTTAACCTTACTTGCTAAAGACATGCAGATGACTAAAATTAGAAAGTGACAATAACTCAATATACAGTTATTTAAGTTTGAATCTGTTAAGAAACTTCTCTTAATTTTTTTGAGGCAATACATTTGGATGATTTTTGTAAAATAAAGTCAACTAATTTAAGTTTACAGTTTAGGAAGAATGTTCTAAGAGTAAAACTGATGCCAAGAATTGACTTTTTGATGAAGAATCAACCAAAAATGCATTTAATTCCATATGCATGTATTTAGCTCCTCCACAGTCCTTAAATTATAAAGGAGGAGGAGACAGTTAACTGGTTGTAAAATGAATGAGATAGTTTGTGACGCTCAACTTGACATCTGTTTATGGGGAAAGCCCCATCCTTCAATAAAAAGAGGCATTGTAAAGAGGTAAGTTAAGGCCAAAAGCAGAAAAGAACCCTACCTCACTGTGGAGATATGCACATGTGCAGTTGCCAGAAGAACCTTACTTAGCATCAACTGTTTGTATAGATTCTTCATTATATTTATATGTAAAGGGCCCATATTGTATTCCTAACTCTTTTCAAATCAGAGACTGGTGTGGTATGTAAACATTGTTAAAGTTCCAAAACACAGCCTATTTTGAATTCATTGTTTTGTGATGTCACAAAAATAGTGCATTTAAATATACATTGTATTTGGCTAACAGACGTATAGCCCCGCACATTCATGTTGAAGTTATTAAAAGTGTTTCAGCCCATAGGGACAATACAGAGCAGCCAATCAGAACTGAGTTTGTTTACATATATCAGTCTTAAAATAACAAAGAAACAGCAACAAAAACAGCCTGTTTAAGTGTAAGGGATTAAGAAAGGTTGACAAATAGTCATGTAAAAATGAATTGTTTTTTCATATATTAACCAAATGTCATAAGTGGATCTCAGGGAGAAAAATAAAGTGAGGAAAAATCAAGGACTCTTTAACATCACTAACTGATGATTCTGGATGTAAAGTTATATTGAAGTTGCATTTCTTCCGTGCAACTGTACCCATTGTAATGTATGGCCAGAGGTTCACAGCTTGCAGACTACAGGCCAGCAGACAGAATGCAACCAAATCTGTGACATAACTGCTTGTATCAAATAATACTAAATGCAAGCAGTTATGTTTAAACTATAGAATGAATTACAAAGTATTAAAGGGTCGTATCCACATGAGTTGTTCACTGAAAATGAGCAGGGAATGCACATGCACCAGGAAACACTGGTGATTCATGTAGCTCCCCATGACATGTTTGGGCCTCAGCAACATTAAAGCACTAAAATGTTTACATATGTGAAGGCCACAGTTCATTTTCCCCGCATATAAACACACTTCGCCTGTTTACAGCGTTAGTGCGGTTTCACAGGTGTGCGCATAAGAACAATCGCCTCAGCGGACATGCCCTGAGGGCAGACTGTAATATCTGTGGTACATCTATGCTTCAGAGCACTACACACACCATAAAGAACCATTACACGTTTGCAGAGTAATCGCTTGTTTCCCTTCATTAGTGCGCAATGGATAATTTAAGCAAACTATACGTTAAATGCAACTTATTAGCACACTTTGAGTACATATGCTGACTGCACCTGGGCGTAAACCAAGTATTTACTTTTTTTAATTGGTGGTCCCTGGAAGCCCACTACAATCCTCATTACGAAGCTTTTCATGGCTTGCATTGCATTGCTTTCTTACAGATTACTGTGCAGCCTGTGCATTTAGTGTGTTCCTGTTCTCACCATGTATTTACGTGTTGAATGAGGCAAATTTGGAAGCCTTTGACATGCAGTTTTTAAACCTCATAGCAAGCAACACACATGGCAACTAACATACAGGAATACTCTATAAAGGTAGACCCCTACACCCCCTTCACCCTCCACTCCATAAACCTGCCCCATTTACAAGGCTAATCGTCATGGTGCTGTTGGGACCATTAAGTGTTTTGGTACTTTTCTGGAGAAATGATTCCAGTATGGCACCTTAAAGGGGAATCCCACAGATTTTTCAAATTTCTCTGCATAATTAAGTGGTTAAAAAGTAAACAAGGTCATTCAGGATTTGAGTTGAAATCTTTTGTTCTAGAGAAACTTATGGAATCTGCATTGTTTATAATGGTGGTGGTATTGCATGAATTATTGCTTAAACATGATACAAATGTTTTAATGTGTTTTTATTTTTTATTTAAAATTGCTTAAATAATGGAAACATGGCACTGTCGCCTCACAGCAAGAATGGCCTGGGTTCGATTCCCGGCTGGGTGACCAGGGTCATTTCTGTGTGGAGTTTGCCTGTTCTCCCCGTGTCTGCGTGGGTTTCCTCCGGGTACTCCGGTTTCCTCCCACAGTCCAAAAACATGCAGTCAGGCTCATTGGACATGCTGAAATTGCCCCTAGGTGTGAGTGAGTGTGTGAATGTGTATGTCTGTCTGTCTGCCCTGCGATGGACTGGCGACCTGTCCAGGGTGTATCCTGCCTTCCGCCCAATGACAGCTGGGATAGGCTCCAGCACCCCACCGCGACCCAGAAGGATAAGCGGTTTAGATGATGGATATGTTTTTATTGAAAACAAGACCAAACAAATCCAACTTATACTTAGCAAAATGTACAACCTAATATTTACAAATATTGGAAATGAATACAATTTCAATTGGAATTTTAAATGTATGGTAATAACAACATCATAATAAGAATACCTGGTCATGTGATGTCATAAAGTATCTGTCCTTTTAAAGTAAAAGACCCTTTTTCCACAATTAAATAGGAAAACCCAGATTTTATATTACTGCTTTTTAGTAAAATTGAGATAAAGTAATTGTTGCCATATGGCAACACCGTGCAGTAGAGGGTTAACATTACATATAAAAACTCAGAAAACGTGTAGGTTCAATGGTCATTTTGGATAGCAAATAAAATGGTAACATGTGCATTGTATACATTGCGACCCCTGGTTCCCATCACCATCACTGTAAAGAAATCTAAGTCAGTAAGTTTCCCTACAAACTATTTCACATCAAACCACTCTGAATGACTTTGTTGACTCGGAATCTGAGCCACTGAATTATGCAGACATTTTTAAAAATCTGTGTAATTCTCCTTTAACCTACTCAGGACTTCCACTCTTCTCACTGTCTTGGTGTGCATATTTAGCGTATTGTATTTATTGTGGGCATTGAACCTGGTTTGTGTATTGTATTGTAATTTAGTTTTGAACTGTACAGCCTTGTTTAATAACTAAATTTAACACAATTTGAAGAAAAAATATGACGTTAATGGGACAAAATGCCACAAAACTTGTTCTAATAGGCCGAAATTGTTGACATTTTGTATTGGTATTCCTTTGATAAACATCTAACAGTATCTATTCGATTTTTTGATATGCTTTTCATACTTTGTTAAAGTCAGTGTGAGTTGGAAATCATAACACACTGTCCTTTCATACTGTGATGTATTTCTGAGTTGTATCAGGGAGGGTCTCTGAGCTAGATGGCCATTTTCCCTTGATGAAGACTTTAAGAGACATTAAAGTCATTACATTTTGATTAAGGATTATGGGAAATCAAGTAGAGAACATTGAGGGAGACCCTCATTTACAATGTAGCCCAGCCAATACAGAAATCAGGGATTGAGAAGTTTAATAGCAACAAATGCTAAAAAGTAATAATAATCATAGTAATAAATTAAAAAATAAAGAAAAAAATCAATAAACCATTAAAAAATTACAACATAAAATGACATAAAATGACATAAAATTACAAGAATATAGTAACTTAATAAATAAGATAAGGATAAATAAAAAATATAATTAATAAAATAAATAAAGAAATGGTAGTTTGACATCATTAAAATAAAAAAGAACACAATAATAAAACTGAAACACATACCAAAAAAATCACTTTAAAACTTAACTAAAATCAAGTAACACAATTATAAATTATATGCTATATTGAATTATGTGTAATATGACCAGGGACATTAACTAACAAGGACCATTTTGATTTCAGGTTGACTTTAAAAACCAAACTGTATGTTTAAAAGACTGAGTAATACAGTGGGTATCTCTGTCCCTCACAGAAAGAAGGGCCTGGGTTCAATTCCCCAGCCGGGCATCCAGGGTCCTTTCTGTAAGGAGTTTACATGTTCTCCCCGTGTCTGTGTGGGTTTCCTTCCATAGTCCAAAGACATGGTGAACTGGACGTGCTAAATTGCCCCTAGTTGTGAGAGAGTGTGTGTATGAATATGTATGTCTGTGTGTCTGCCCTGTATGGGACTTCCATACCGCCCAATGAACTGGGATAAGCTCCAGCACGCCTATGACCCAGGAGGATAAGTGGCTTAGAAAGTGTGTATGTGTTTAATTAATTTGAAAACTAAAAGATGATATTGTGAATATAAAAGAATGCATTATACCTGCAACTCCCATTATAATCAACAGATAATTGGGCCTGTAGTTCTCTCAGTGGAGAAAAACACTGGCTGATCTGGACTGAAGTAAAGTCAGTAAGGGGCACCTCTAAAAGAGTAAATTACCCAGGACCTATTTAAACCTGCCAGAATAGGGTTTACGTCAGTGGTTCTCAACCTTCTGCCCTGCACTGTTTCAACTATTCCCTGCCCCAACACATCTGATCCATCTTACCAGGTACAAGTCTTTGACACACACTCTTTTAAAGCTCAGAGCACACACACACACACACACACACACAGGAGTCCTTTATGAAGGTAGACCCCTGCACCCCCTTCACTGTCCTCTCCTTAAACCAGCCCCCTTTACAGAGCTAACAGTCATGGTGCTGTTGAAACTTTTGAGTGTTGTTTTTTTAACTACTACCCTTCAAGTAATACCTTTCTGTGATGAAGCTTTAAGACGTATTAAGCTCTTCAGACATTTGGTTCCTATGAGGGAAGAGATGAAGCTGTGCAAGGCAGTGGGTCACCAGGCCTACAGTTGAGGACCACTGGTCTTGGAGGAACATTGCTTGGTTCTGCTATGCTTGTAGATGCTATGCTTATGTATGGTTTAAAAGACAATAAGGTAGTGATGCTCATTCTGAATCATTCAGAATGTTCGGTCAAAATGAATCAATTGCTTTGATCTAATTCAAAGTTTCGGAAGTGGGTTAGGCACATGACCTGATGTCAGGCTAATGACATCTGGATTGTTATAGATTTGGCACAAACTGACAGTTCGATGGAAAGTTTCAGTCTGACATTACATACAACGGTAAAAAAGTCCCGTTAATAAACAGTAAAAGTATGTTTTTTCAATGATGATTTAAAAAATTGTCATTTAATGCAGTATTTGCATGACCAATCACAAGCTCCCACCTGTCTTTAAAATGACTCCACTTTCACATCTGCTTTGCTGCTTTCAGATGCTGACTTTCAACGTTCCCCTCCTTCCTCCCCACCACCACCAGTTGGACCCCACCCAGTTGCCCATGGGGTAGGCTCCGTCCCTGCTGTCCCTACACAGCAGGATCTGTGAGGGTTTAGACATTCAAAGACCTGGGCTGACGACAGGGCCTGCGCCAAGGACTTTAACATACAAAACAATTGTTATGTATGAAATTGTTAAACTAAATTATTTTCTTCCTTCATGTTCATCTCTGGAGTCTTTCTGTTAGAAATAAAGGTGATTGTTTCTACTTTGTGAAGATTATTTTTAAGAATTTACGTTCTAGTCCTGTAAATTAACAGCAGCACTGTTAAAATACAGTATATGTTTAGTTTATTTACATGCATTTAACCTTTTTTTTTTTCAAAAAAATGGTATTGGCCATTAAGTTTTACAGTACTTTGACAGTGAAAGTATTTTGTACAGTGTAATTATGTCAGTTCATTGAATAGAATCCTTTTTAAGTTGGTGGAGTGAATTTACAGAGATGTAAAAAGCAAAAAGCTTAGTTTATTTATGCACTTCATTCAACTGCTGCTGAAAATTCATCCTAAAATGTGAAACCAAGAGACCAAAGAAAGACCAAAAAAGGATCATAATCCTAAAAAAGTGAACAGTGACTCGGTCGAGATTGACTCGCTCATTTCTACGATCACTAAGATCGGTTCTTCTTAATTTTGATCTTGAAACCTTGAGATGTTTAAGCACATTTGAGTGTGGCTTTAACTTTGCATGGGGTGTTTGCTGATTGAATCTAATGAGGAAAGAGTGAGAGAGAGAGAGAGAGAGAGCTAAAGGTAAAGGGCTGGGCGCCGGTGGTGAGCCTGTATCCACCGTGACCTCACGTCAGTGTAAACTTCACTTCCCTTCTGTCTTGATGGCAGCAGATAAGGACTAGAAAAGCTTGAATGGGACGCCGAAACTTGGCCTGGATTTTCAAAGCGTAGAGGAGCAATTTGCCTGGCCTTTAAAGCACCGCTGCTCTGAAGCTCTCCTCGGCGTCACTCGGCGAGCGCTCATAAAGAATGAGCAACGCTCTGGCCCTCATCACCTAATCGATAGTGATTTCAGAAACATTAGAATTTGCGAAGGTTTGCGTCAGAGAAGGTCTGGTTACATTTAACACTGTTTGATGCCCACAAACCATCATGTGAAAAGAGTATAGATGGTTATAATTGATTTAATGACAATAAAAAGATCAAACGGATGGAGTAGATGAAGTGTAGACTGTTAAAAATGTCTGCATAATTCAGTGGTTGAAATAAAAACAAAGTCGTTTAGAATGTTCTTAACTATGAAAAATGCTCTGTTCTTGAGAAACTTACTGAATCAAAATCATTTACAGGAACCAGGGGCGTTACAACACAATCATAAAGCCAAATATTTATTATCCAAAATAAAAGTGGTAAAAAAATAAAAAGGACGCTTTCTTTGGGGACTACTTGGTGACTATAACCTCCTGCATGTACCTCTCTGCCATAAATGGAAAAAGGAAAAATACATATAAGGTCAAAACCTGTTCATAAAGCTATCATAATATGTAATAACCTTCTGTGAGGGAGCTTTAACAGGTGTTAACTGCATGATATGAACGTCTGGTTCCTATCGTCACCACTGTAAACAATTCCGAAGTTTCCTTAGAAAGGAGCATTTCACATCAAACCACTCAGAATCACTTTGTTTACATCCATACATTTATGCATAATTTTGAGATTATGTAAGTTTTCAGACAGGTTCTTCCCATGCTTGGACAGTACAGTTCTAGGAAGAACCTTAAAGAACCTTATCGCTGTTGTTGGGACAAAACCTTATATCTCCATTTTTGGCGTTTTTCAGTTTTTGACATGATTTGAAAAAGCCAGTTGCCCTTTGTGATGTGTCACAATTTCATGATGAAAGAACCAACAGGAATGGTCCAAAATTATTTGGACAAAATTATTTCTCCATTTACTTTCATTAAAAGTTAAGAATGTTTTTCCTCATCCTGTAAAGTTACCTCTTTGGAGATACGAGGTTTTGTTCCGACAGTAGCTTTATGTATGTTTTGGGGATTTGGAGACCTCTCTGATGGAAATGTGTAATTACATGCAACATGCAGAAGAACACTTTGCAACATGGGTTGTGCTTCGGACCCCTTCCCCGAGTGGATGAATCTGATGAATGACAGCGCACTGAAAGGGAATTCGAAGAGAACTCAGTCAAAGCTGAGGATGCAAGAGGATGTGAGTGAATGATCTACTATTGTCATCATATCTTCATCAATACAATGTTAATTTTGCATTTGAGGCCAAAATATCTAGCTGGACCTTCTTTTTGAGCAGGTACTTGTGATGTTAATACATAAAAATGTATGATGTGGTCTGTAAAACTTTATGTGCTTTAGAATCTCTACTTTTAAATAAAGTCTAAAACTTCTCTCCAAACTGAAAGACCTGGTGAAGACACTAGAGAGCCTTCTCTCTAGATGTGCCGTGGCTGTCTGAGTTAGGGCGTGCCCTCCTAACCACAGTGGTCACTATCATACATTCTAAAGGTCCAGTTCTTTTGCCATTCTGTCTTGGGTGATGCTTTAGGTCACTCTTTTTGTTCAGTAGGACAAATTCCCACAATATTTTGCTTGAAACTATTCTAAAGCCAAGAATAGACTGATGGGATAACGTGTGCAAGACATTTCTTGGTAAGTACTTATTACATCACATGAAGCAGACTTGTTCTTGGGCAGATGGTCCTTCTATTGCTTAAGGGTAAAGGGTGTGTGTGTGTGTGTGTGTGTGTGTGTACATGTGTGTGAGATTGGGATGATAGAAGATAATTCTGGTTTGATAAGTCAGCCTGAGAAAATCCATTCTTAGCTCTCAAGCAGCCACACACATGGAAATAGGGAAGATGGCCAATTCCAAAAAATGACCACATTAAAGCATTTAATACGCAAGGGTCATGGACCACCCTTCACTTGTTTCATTTCCAGTCAAAATGGACATTTAGTACATTACAGGGCATTAAGCTCATTTTTTCAGGTGGTATTCCTGAGGAGATTAGATATAAGATAATCCAATAGCATAAGGAAGTGAGTTTCCGAAACTAGAGTTCATCAAAAGAAACAGAGAAAATGGGCCTCCTAACAACCACCTGGAAGACCTGGTAGACTTCAAAACTGTCCCCATCAGATAAACAGCACTTAAAGCTTTGATCTTTGAGATAGAGGAGAAAATCAAGCTGCTTCAGATCTGAAAGAATCCACAGGTGATTCTATCCATCCTTCCACTGTGAGAGGACGACTCAGCACGATGGGTCTAATTACCAATTGGGTAATCTAAAAAAGAGCTGATGCAATTGCTTCCCACACTGATATTGTAGCTGAGTTAACTTTATGTATCATTGCAGTAGTTTGGTCAAGGGAAACAATATCATAATAGTACAACCACATTTCCAAAAAAAAAGTTGGGATGCTGTGAAAAATGTAAATAAAAACAAAATGCAATGATGTGCAAATCATGTAAACCCTATATTTCATTGAAAACAGTACAAAGACAACATATCAAATGTTGAAACTGAGAAATTGTATTGTTTTTTGAAAAATATATGCCCATTTTGAATTTGATGCCAACAACACGTTCCAAAAAAGTTGGGATGGGGGCAACAAAAGGCTGGTAAAGTTATGTAATGCTAAAAAAATAAAAACACCTGGTGGTTGATTGGCAACAGGTCAGTAACATGACTGGGTATAAAAAAGCATCCCAGAGAGGCTGAGTCTTTCAGAAGTAAAGATGAGGACGGGTTCACCACTCTGTGAAAGACTGCGCAGGCAAATAGTGCAACAATTCAAGAATAACGATTCTCAACATAAAATAGGAAAGAACTTTTGCTTTTCATCATCATCAGTACATAATAACATTAAAAGATTCAGAGAATCTGGAGAAATCTCTGTATGCAAGAGACAAGGCCAAAAAACAGTATTTGCTGGCCGTGATCTTTGGGCCTTCAGGCGGCACTGCATTAAAAACAGACATGATTCTATAGAGGAAATCACTGCATGGGCTCAGAAACACTTCTGAAAGCCACTGTCTGTGAAAACAGTTTGTTGCTGCATCCACAAATGCAAGTTAAAATTCTAAAAGGCAAAAAACAAACCATAAATAAACAGGATCCAGAAAAGCTGCCACCTTGTCTGGGCGCGAGCTCATTTAAAATGGACTAAAGCGAAGTGGAAAAGTGTCCTGTGAGCTTTTGAAAATCATGGACACTGCGTCCTCTGGGCTAAAGACCACCCAGCTTGTTTTCAGTGCACAGTTCAAAAGCCAGTATTTAGGATGGTATAGGGGCACATTAGTGCACATGGCATGGGTGACGTGCACATCTGTGAAGGCACCATTAATGCTGAACGATATATACAGGTTTTGGCAACACATGCTGCCATCCAGATGAGTCTTTTTCAGGGAAGGCCTTGATTATTTCAGCAAGACAATGTCAAACCACATTCTGCATGCATTACAACAGCATTGTTCT
Organism: Colossoma macropomum; assembly: GCF_904425465.1. Classification (NCBI taxonomy): domain Eukaryota; kingdom Metazoa; phylum Chordata; class Actinopteri; order Characiformes; family Serrasalmidae; genus Colossoma; species Colossoma macropomum. The sequence continues at coordinate 27,804,472 of NW_023494810.1, forward strand.
GTATTAAAAGAGTCCGGGTGCTAAACTGGCCTGCCTGCAGTCCAGACCTGTCACCACTGAAAACATTTGGCACATTATTAAATGAAAAACATGACAAATAACCCCCCCAACTGATGAGCAGCTGAAATCCTGTATCAAACAAGAACAGGAAAACATTTCACTTTCAAAACTACAGCAGTGTCTCCTCAGTTCACAAACACTTACAGAGTTTTGTTAAAAGAAAAGGTGATGAAACACAGTGGTAAACAGGCCCCCGTCCTAACTTTTTTGGAACGTGTTGTTGGAATCAAATTCAAAAATGGGCATATATTTTTCAAAAACAATAAAATTTCTCAGTTTCAACATTTGATATGTTGTCTTTGTAGTATTTTCTTTTAAAAATATGGTTTACATGATTTGCATATCATTGCATTCTATTTTTATTTACATTCTGCACAGTGTCCCAGTTTTTTGGAAATGTGGTTGTATAATCGTCATGGTTGCGACAGCTGTACATTTGTATTTAACCACTTTTTAGCCCTTTAACAACAGATATAGCAGCAAATATTTAATGTTTTTGGGCTAGCACGAAGGTGAAGGAATTATCATCATTTAGTAAACCCAGATAATGAATCCTGTCAACAGGGATTTCAAGTAGATCAGATAATGTAGATAATATATACATCATCTATAGTTCCCAGAATTTGTGACCTTTTTAGATCAGAGCTTAATATCAAAGCTGCTCCTTTATTACATTTATACAATTTTGTTAAAGCTGATCACCAAGCTTTACAATTTAATTTGAATATGTGCATGTTTTACATGTCCAGAAACTTCTTTTAAGGGCAACATCACCTTGCCTTCCAAGTGACCATTACACCAGTGAAACGAAAATCATCTAATAAATATGACAAAATATTTTTCCTCACATTACTGAGGACACTGTTAGCTCTTTGTGTGTGTTGAGCTGCTAATGAGCAATGAGGAGCGAAAGGTTAGGGGTGAGAACGCCCTGCTGTGAAAACAATTAGACTGGTTTTGTAAATAAGACATAATACATTTCCATCATACAGATATACACTTATTGACCTCCTTATTAGGAACAGGTCCCTATTTCTGCACTCATTGTCCTTTTTATCAGCTCAACTTACATACAGATGCACTTTGTAGTTCTACAATTACAGACTGTAGTAGATCAGACACAGCAGTGCTGCTGGAGTTTTTAAACAAATCTGTCCATTCACTGTCCACTCCTACCTTGTTAGTCCACCTTATAGATGTAAAGTCAGAGAGAGTAGCTCATCTGTTGCTATATTGGTCATCCTTTAGTCCTGGATATTTTTGGTTCTCAGTCCAGCAGAAACACTGAGGTGTTTAAAAACTCTGCTGTGTCTGATCCACTCGTACCAGTACAACACACACCAAGTCACCACCACCATGTCAGTGTTACTGCAGTGCTGAGAATGATCCACCACCCAAATAATACCTGCTCTGTGGTGGTCCTGAGGGTGTCCTGGCCATTGTAGAACAGGGTAAAAGGGGGCTAACAAAGTATGCAGAGCAGCAGATGGACTACAGTCTGTAACTACAAAGTGCACTTATATGCACTTTTATGGTAAGTGGAGCTGATATAATGGACAATCACTGTAGAAATAAGGAGGTGTTCTTAATAAAGTGTTCACTGAGTGTATATTCCATCAACATTATGCAAGACAGAAAAGGCACAGTCAAATGAGGGACTTCCAAAACAGGTAGAAATTGCATTTTTTGGCTGTGAAAAGGCTTAAATCAATTAGCTTAGAGCTTTTGACTGCAGTGTTTAATTATCAGAGGAAAGCTATTACTTCAAATCTACCACCTTATAATGATTTTTTTTTACAGTGTTTTGGGGAAACCTACCCTGAACCACTCTTTGTCCATGTTAGCATCTTAGAGCAAGAGGAGGGATCTGCACTTCATCCAGACTGTCATCTTTAACCACTTTATAAAAGATAAACGCTGATCCTGGATCAGTGATGTGGCCTCCGAACATTAACCACACAGCTGTTTGGGGTCTTTTACAAATCCGAACACTTTTCCAAGTGCTTGCTGTTTGGAATGGCAACATTACTTGGCTGAACAGGGATCCATCAAGAGTTATATACACAGATTAGCTTGAGGAGACACTAGCTCAGAAACGAGTGAGGGGCTCCAAACGATAACCCCCAAATTCCAGCTCAGGGGTTGCCTCCCCTGTTTCTAATGGAACATCTGCCTTTCTAGAAGTATGCAGAAGCAACTATGAAAAGAAATGCTTCAGGATAAGAGCTTTAGGCTGTAAAGTAATCTCAAGTAGATGTGCTTACATGGTTACTGTTGTCCACTTTTATAGATAACAGTATGTCATACAGTGTCAGAAACCACATTAGCAAGCCTATTCGGCCTCAAAGCCTCATTACAACTAAAGAAACTTCGTCAGTCTTGGCTCAGGGACTACATTTGGGGTGAGAAGGAAAACTTTACATTTGATTGTACATTTTTGCTGAAGTATTGAAGTATAAGGGCCATTGGGACTGACCTTAATGAAAGGAGACACGTGAGGCTCTTTGATTAGGATGAGAAGTGACAGATGTTTTGGAAGGACTGTGGAGTTTTGACCAATGGGAGCTGGAAGGGCATCTCCATAGCGGAGGATCGGCCAGTGTCTTCTCTCACTCTTCTCCAGTCGTGGTGAACAAAAGGACAAACGCAGTGATCTAATCGCTCTCAGCTGGGAGAAGCAACTGCAAAGATAACCCGTCGCCTCCGCAGGGCAGTGATCTGAAGCAGCTGCAGAGAGACGGAGCGAGAAGAGGGATGGAGGGAAGAAGAGACAGAGTGAAAAAGAGAGTGGAAGTGACAAAAAAGCAAGGTGTTTTCTCTTTTCAAGGGCCTAGCAAAAGCATAGCAAGAACCATTTGCACAAAATGCTAAAAGGGGGGCTGGGGTGGCCTAGGCCCTCTCACTTAGAAGCCAGGCCTCCCCAGATTTCTCACTCTTTAAGAGCCCCCCAGTGCCAATGAATATAGAAAAAGGAATCCATTGTGTGCTCTTATAATACAAGAGGTCTTGCAACTTCGTGTCTTTTTCCACCTTTTCCATATAAATAAAAGAGACTGACAAAGGTAGCAAGCTAGTGAAGATAACTGTGGTCCTCATTCATTCAAGGCAACTAGATCTAGTGCTGTAAAAGGTAGGCCTGTGGATATTAATCCAATATGTGACATTATGCTGACATTTTTTTAAATTTGAAAATGCATATCACCCTTAACATTGTGTGTAAATTTCATGATGAATGGGCCAAAAGAAATGACCCAAAATTACTTAGAAAAAAGTCTGGTTACACTGATTTACATTGAAAGTAAGTTTTTTCCTTCTTCTGTAAAGTTACCATTTTGAATGTACGGGTTTCGTTCCGAAAGCAGCAATGTATAACTCTATATGAATAGCTTTTGCACTGAATTTAAGGTAGCACTAATTTTAAGGCAGCACTGATTTTAAGGTGGCAGTAAGTTCAACGTATCAGTAAATTTAAGGTAGCAGTGAATTTAAGGTGGCACTGCATTTAAGGTAGCACTGAATTCAAGGTAGCCCTGAATTTAAGGTGGCAGTGAGTTTAATGTCTCAGTAAATTTAAGGTGGCAGTGAATTTAAGGTGGAACTGCATTTACAGTAGCACTGAATTTAAAAGCATTAAATGCTTCAGATGTCTGGTTCCCATCACCACCACTGTGAATAATTCTCTGAATAAGACTCTGTAAGTTTCTCTAGAACCGAGCATTTCACTTAAAAACACAAGGCCCTCCTAGGGCCCCTACAATAATAGGTGAGTTATGCCATTTTGTACTGCAATATTTCTTTCTTTATTACACCCTGTACAAACTGTTCCCTTTTACATATCAGCACATCAGTGGGAGACGCTTGATTCGTTACCTCCTGCTCCCCACACTATAATCCATCTGTTATTATTAGCAGACAAACGAGTCAGCAGGAAGCTCGTTTGTCAAGCTTACAGATGCTGCAGTCATATCCCGCGATGTATGTCCTCTCTGGTGAGTGGACTATAAATTAACTTAAACACCAACAGTAGCATAGACTGCATCCAACTTGCCACTGAGTGACAATAAATGGAGGTAGTAGGCGGTAGATCAGTGTTTTTCACATCAAGGGGGGAGAACTCATTTTCCTTCTGTTCCAGATGCTGAGGCCCCACCCCTTTTGTCATCATACATCCAGTTTAGTGTTCTGGGTCAGAAAGCCCATTCTGTAACTGTCAGCAGAGGTTGAATGGACTGGCCAGAGTCCTGCTGGCTGGGGCCTGGTGTGCGCTGGGGGCCGGCCGTGACTTTGGCCCCATCGTTAGATGGGCGGGAGTGCAGCAAAGCAAAAGAAAAAAGAAAAAAAAAAGGAGTAGAGGCCAAAAAATGGCAACCCAAATTACAATGAGGGCACTGACCGAGAAAAGAGAGAAGAAGGGCGAGAGATATGGAGAGGTAAGAGAGTGAGGGAGAGGAGAAAGGATGAATGAGAGAGTGAAAGCAAGGAGAGATCAGAAAGAGGAGGAGGAAGAGGGAAATAATGAAGGGAAAAGACAGAGAGAGAGAGAGAGAGAGAGAGAGAGAGAGAGAGACTCCATGCAAACTCATACAAACAGCATGTTGCAATGGCTACCATAAGACACTAATGGAAACAGACTGCTTTGGCCAAACTGCAAAATTGCATATTATCCACTGTATGTGCTGTCCACAACACAAACATTGAACTGTCCACTGTATGCTCTGTCCACAGCACAGCAATGCAACCTTCCACTGTATGCACTGTCCACAGCACACCAATTGAAATGTCCACTGTCCACAGGGCACTAATTCAACCACTCATGGTACACACTGTCCACAGCACACCATTTAAAAAATACATTGTACACACTGTCCACAGCATACTAATTCAACTGTCCAGTGTGCCCACTGTCCACAGCACTCTATTTCAACTGTCCACTGTACCCACTCTCCACAGCACACCACTTCAACTGTCCACTGAACACACTGTCCACAGCACTCTATTTCAACTGTCCACTGTACCCACTCTCCACAGCATTCTAATTCAACTGTCCACTGTATCCACTGTCCACAACACACCAATTCAACTGTCCACTGAACACATTGTCCACAGCACTCTAATTCAACTGGCCATTGTACCCACTGTCCACAGCACTCTAATTCAACTGTCCACTGTACCCACTGTCCACAGCACTCTATTTCAACTGTCCACTGTACTCACTGTCCACTGTACACTAATTCAACAGTCCACTGTACACATTGTCCACAGCACTCTAATTCAACTGTCCACTGTACCCACTATCCACAGCACACCAATTCAATTGTCCACTGTACCCACTGTCCACTGCACTCTAATTCAACTGTCCACTACACCCACTGTCCACAGCACTCTAATTCATCTGTCCACTGTACATGCCATCCACAGCACACCGATTCAACTGTCCAGTGTACACATTGTCCACTGCACAACAATTGAAAAATCCACTGTACGCACTGTCCACAGCACACTAATTCAACTGTTCACTGTACCCACTGTCCACAGTGCTCTAATTCAACTGTCCACTGTACCCACTATCCACAGCACAACAATTCAACTGTCCCCTGTACACACTGTCCACAGGAGACCAATTCAAATGTCCACTATGCACACTGTCCGCAGCACAACAATTCAACTGCCTACTGTACATGCCATCCACAGCACACCAAATGAATTGTCCACTGTACACACTGTCCACAGCACTCTATTTCAACTGTCCACTGTACCCACTCTCCACAGCATTCTAATTCAACTGTCCACTGTATCCACTGTCCACAACACACCAATTCAACTGTCCACTGAACACATTGTCCACAGCACTCTAATTCAACTGGCCATTGTACCCACTGTCCACAGCACTCTAATTCAACTGTCCACTGTACCCACTGTCCACAGCACTCTATTTCAACTGTCCACTGTACTCACTGTCCACTGTACACTAATTCAACAGTCCACTGTACACATTGTCCACAGCACTCTAATTCAACTGTCCACTGTACCCACTATCCACAGCACACCAATTCAATTGTCCACTGTACCCACTGTCCACTGCACTCTAATTCAACTGTCCACTACACCCACTGTCCACAGCACTCTAATTCATCTGTCCACTGTACATGCCATCCACAGCACACCGATTCAACTGTCCAGTGTACACATTGTCCACTGCACAACAATTGAAAAATCCACTGTACCCACTGTCCACAGCACTCTAATTCATCTGTCTACTGTACCCACTATCCACAGCACAACAATTCAACTGTCCACTGTACACACTGTCCCCAAGAGACCAATTCAAATGTCCACTATGCACACTGTCCGCAGCACAACAATTCAACTGCCTACTGTACATGCCATCCACAGCACACCAAATGAATTGTCCACTGTACACACTGTCCACAGCACTCTCATTTACCTGTCCACTGTACCCACTATCTAAAGCACACTAATTCAACTGGCTACTGTACCCACTGTCCACAGCACACTAATTCAACTGTCCACAGCACTCTCATTCAACTGTCCATTGTACCACTGTCCGCAGCACAATAATCCAACTGCCTACTGCACATGCCATCCACAGCACACCAATTCAACTGTCCACTGTACCCACTGTCCACAGCACACAAATTCAACTGTCCACTCTACCCACTGTCCACAGCACACAAATTCAACTGTCCACTGTACCCACTGTTAACAGCAAACCGATTCATGTAGCGCTTATAACACACCAATCCAACACTCTACCGTACAACAATTCAACAGTTCCACAGTATTTTATATCTACTTTTCCACAGTTCAGTATAACTTTTTTTGGAAAGTAATTAGATGCACACTGTAATTGTATGCAGTGTAATTGTAGGCTGTAAGAACTGCTACAGTAAATAATGATCACCCACTTCAAACCTGTTCTTATGTGCTCCCTGATTGTATGTCATGATGTTGGCTCAATAAACACTGCTAATTTCTTAAACTGTAGTAATATGCGAATGCTTTTGTGATGATGAAGTAAACGCAAGGGAGTGATGATGGTGCAGAAGGGACGACTGCGGAGGATTTACGCTGCAAACACAGCTGTGAGCAGGAGAAGTTTCAGTTTGGTGCTCTCTCCCTCTCTCTCTCTCTCTCTCTGTTCTTCCCAGAGGCATTGACATTCTGACCACAGATTGTCTGCTGTGTACATTTCTTTTGTGGAATGGAAGACTGGAGAGGTACAGGAAATATCATATGTCAGCCGGCTGAAATTCCTGCAGCCGCATACCCACAAACCTTTATTCTCCAGTCGGGCCTGGGATCGAACAGAGAGCTTTATTAAACTCGCTTTGTTCTGGGGGGACGGCACTTCAGAAGAATGCTACACATGCACAGGCCTACAGCTCAGACGACCTTGTGTAAGGGTACCGAGAAAAGTATCATAATTAAAGGGGAATTCTATCCCTTTTTTCCAAATTTATGCATAAATAAATCATTAAGATGTAAACAAAGTCATTCAGAGTAGTCTGAAACGCTCCACTCCAGACGTCTGAAGAGTTTAGTGCCTCTAACAGCTTCCTTACATAAAAAGTTATTTCATGAAGTGGATATGAATGCACTGCCTGATGGCGGAGGCATTATTAGTATGATTTTAAACTAAAGTTTTGACTGAAACTTATTTACAAAATAGTAAAATGGTTATATTTGTGTAAATGTTGTTGCAACCTGTGGTTCCCATCACCACCACTGTAAAGAAATCTGAGTTTACATGACAACAACTGAATTCTACAGAAATTCTGAGAGAGAGAGAGAGAGAGAGAGAGAGAGAGAGAAAGAGAGAAAGACTTAGAGAGAGATAAACAGAGAGAGAGAGACAAAGAGAGAGACAGAGAGAGATAGACAGAGGGATAGAGAGAGATAAACAGAGATAGAGAAAAAAGAAAAAAAAGAGAGAGACAGGGGGAGATAGACAGAGACAAAGAGAGAGAGAAAAGAAAGAAAGAAAGAAAGAAAGAAAGAAAGAAAGACAGACAGAGAAAGAGAAATAGAGAGAGACAAAGAGAGAGAGGCAGAGAGATAGAGAAAAAGAAAGAAAGAGAAAGAGAAATAGAGAGAAACAAAGAGAGAGAGACAGAGCAAGACAGAGAGAGAGAGAGAGAGAGAGACAATGAGAAAGAAAGAGACAAAGAGAAAATATAACAATTACATAACAAAAAATATAACAATTAAAGTACCATAAAGACAGTTAGCATAAAGACGTTAGTGTGCCTGTATTGACTATAGTACCAATGAGAGAGAGAGAAAAAGAATGAATAGAACAGATAGAGAGAGAGAGAGAGAGAGGGAGAGAGAGAGAGAGAGACAGAGAGAGAGAGAGAGAGAGAGAGAGAGAGAGAGAGGGAGAGAGATGTGATAAGGAAATAAAAGTCACAGTTAATGAAAATGAAAATCAGTCATCATAAAGCCTGATAGGCATTGACTCCATTTCCAACAGATAACCTACATCGTGTATGGTGGACGTAAGTGTGCGAGAGCTATTTTGAGGACGCCTGTGTGAACAGTAGATCTCGGAAACGGTAGGCTCAGCGGAGTCCAGGGGTCAAAAGTCAGCCTGGTGCGAGACTATGTGGTCAGAGGCTTGAGGAGAGGCCACTTAGAAAAAACTAAACTTGAAGGCCATTACATCAGCTCTCCCAGCCTGGGAGAGATCACACTGTGGTCAGGCAGTCGGGTCCCTCCCCCCCTTCAAGTTTGTCCACCACTCAGCTGCTTAGAAATGGATACAAGGACACTATAAAGGACATATAAATCTGAACTGACCGGTCCATTCTCTACCCGCAAATGCCTGCCTTTTTATGCAATAGTTAGTTCTGATAGCACAATCTGATTGGCTGAGACACCTTATACCTGCTTAGCAACTGGTGCTCAGAGGACGTGCGATAACAGCACGGTTGCTAAGAAATAACTGCTTTGCAGCTAAACATAGCCTGTTTTTACTATGATGGCAGAACAACTAAACAGAAATTAACAGAATGGGCTGTGGATGGCTTTACAGACTGACTGACCACGTTCAAGACAACGTTCAGGTTAATCTGGCAGATACTGAAGTATTAAAAAAGCTGAGCTAAACCTAAAATTGCAACAGTTTTATCACTCAATCTGTGACTGCACAGTAAAATTACTTTTATATTGGACACTTGTTGGATATTCAACTTTCTCTTTTCAATTTTTCATGAAATTAATGTCCAAATATGACCAAACCTACATTTTCTCACTCCTGAGAGGACAGCGAACAATCAACTATATATTCAATCAAATATATTCCAAAAAATGTCCATTGTCATCTTTTGCTGAACATAATGGTTCGGAAATGCATATAAGCAGCGCATTAGTCATTAAGAAACTGTGCAAAGTGTAACACTAATGTCTTCCCATATATTTAGCAATCACATTAAATTACTTACAGACAGAGTGGCTTCCTACAACAAATCACAATTAGTGGAAGCCTCTCTTTACTGCTCGTGATTTGATATGATTTTGCATTCTTTTAGATAAATACATGGGAAATGTTTTGCACTGTTTAGACAGAATCCACCTTATCGTGTTTTCTGTAGTGCAACTTTTCTTGGCAGACGTAATTCACACTATTAAAGAACTTTTGATGTAATATTCAGGGAATCTCTGCTTTATATTTAAAATCTATTTTGCAGAAATGTTGCATAAAATCAAAAGAATACTCAAGGTCATGGGTTATCGTGAATCAACAGCTGTGATTCTTTACGTAGTAATCTCTTTCAGCTCACACCTGCGACTGAATCACAGCCATGATGTTATTTGCGATAATGCACTCCCTGAGCAACAGATGGTCGATGGTCAATTACTACATTAACAACAATAAGTGCAAACTCCACAGTGTGTACAATAACTACAACCCTGGTTCCTGGTCCCTAGCTTGTTCAATCATGTTCAGTCTTGTTCTAGCTTGTTCAGTGTAACACAGTGGTCTCCAACCCTGGTTCCTGGTCCCTAGCTTGTTCAATCTAACATAGTGGTCTTTAACCCTGAGACCACAGTGTCCAACCCTGAGATCAGGGTCTCTAACCCTGGTTCCTGATCAATACCTTGTTCAGTCTAACAGTTTTCTTTAACCCAGAGACCACGGTGTCCAACCCTGAGACCAGGGTCTCCAACCCTGCTTCTTGGTCTCTAGCTTGTTCAGTCTAGCACAGTGGTCTTCAACCCTGAGACCAGAGTCTCCAACCTTGGTTCCTGGACCCTAGCTTGTTCAGTCTAACACAGTGGTCTCCAACACTGTTTCCTGGTCCCTAGCTTGTTCAATCTAGCACAGTGGTCTTCAATCCTGAGACCAGGGTCTCCAACCTTGGTTCCTGGTCTCTAACTTGTTCAGTCTGACACAGTGGTCTCGACCGCTGAGACCAGGGTTTCTAACCCTTGTCCCTGGTCCCTAGCTTCTTCAGTCTAACACAGTGGTCTCCAACCCTGAGAGCAGGGTCTCCAACCCTGGTCCCTAGCTTGTTTAATCTAACATAGTGGTCTCCAACCCTAGTCCCTGGTCCCTAGCTTGTTCAGTCTAACACAGTGACATCCAACCCTGGTCTTCCAACCCTGAACTCTACCTTCCTGCAGAGTTTGGTTCCAACCTGTATCCAGCAAGCCACACTGCCCCTTACTTCACCCTAATACATCTGGTCCAGCCAAGCAGGGACTTGGGAAGAGGCTGATTAGCTAGAGCAGGTGTGGCATGTTATGGTTGGAACTAGACTCTGCAGGAAGACAGCTCTCCAGGACCAGGGTTGGAGACCACTGATCTAGCAAAAATTGCTAGAAAAGAGTACATTTGAGGGCAGAGCCTGGGTAGGTCTATCAAGTGTACTACATAGGATAACAGTTATTAGCTTTAATAGCTCATATAGTACACTACAAACTGTATGCTACATCACCTCCCAAACATCTACTGTGTTGTATATCATACGGCTGCTTCCTCACCTCATTGTTTCTGTGTTGGAAAAGTTAATGAAGTGAGATCCATCTGATTGCGAGCTTCATTAGCTTTTTCCATGATGTCTCTTTGTTCTGTAGAGATCTTTAATTCAGCTGTTAACAAGAACGACAGCACAATACAACAGATCAGTGTTGCTCTTTTCAGTAGAAGCTTTTCTTCATACATAAAGTTGTTTTCACAAAGATTTCTTTTCATTTCTAAGCACTTTCATCAGTGAGAATCAGAGTGAGGAAACGTGTTTGGCCTCTCCTTTTTTCTCCTTTCACTCCAGTTCTGCTTCATCAGCAGAAGATCATTCATGACAAAGCAAAATAAGCATCTTAGATGATTCAAAGCAGGAGATTACAGGTACTGGCATTGTACCTCAACATCTACTGCATTTACAATTGTTGTTATCTACACTTCCTTTACAAGTGCATTTTTTTGGTCTCCTCTGTTTCTGGAAGTAATATGACAAAAGTATTCACATAATTTCTTAAAATATTGGCTTAGCGTTTTAAAGTAATGACTGATTTTCTTGAAATATTGACTTAGTATCTTGAAATAATAACACTCAAAATACTGACTAAATATCTTTGAACAAAACTTGTTTTCTTGAGATTCTGAGATATTTTGCTAGAATTACTACATACTAAATTATTAATTATTATAGGTCAAGTCATAGTTACAAGCTAGCATACTAAGTCATTATTTTGACATAGTAAGTTGATATTTGAAAGAAATAAGTTGTTATTTTAACAAGGAATGTCAAAGATAATGAGTGATTAATTTGGACATAGGAAGTTCATATTTTGAAAAAAAAGTCATTATTTTTAAACATTACGTCAATATCTTGAAAAATCATTCAACAGTTTATGTCAATATTTTGAGATATTAAGTAATTATTTTCAACATAGTAAGTTGATATTTTGAGAAAATAATTCATATTTTGACATAGTAACTCACTTTTCTGAGATACCAAGTCATTATTTTGTCCTAGAGAAAATTAGTCATCATTGTCAGATACTGGGTCATTATTTTTAACATAGTAGGTCAGTTTTTTTGAGAAAATTAGTCAAAATTTTTTAAATACTCAGAAACAATCATAGGCCATCTTTATTCTCTACTTGTTGGCAATGGGCTTCCATACAAATGGTGCTTCTGGCAAATAGCAAAGACAGCAGCTCACTTCAAGCTCCTATTGGCTAGTAACTGATTGTCGTAATTCTCCCTCCTGATTGGCTAGTGTCATGTTTCCTCCTATACTCTGATTGGCTAAGTATTGCAATTAAAGTTTAATTTACTTAGCTTTGCATATTTGAAGCCAAGAATATTTGTATGTCCATTTTCACACTTGCTCTTTATCTTAATGGAGTGATTATGCTCTAGCAAACTGTAACACACTAACGAGTCAGTTGACTCAAGTGAGGGTGAACTCATTCCTCTTGTAATTGACTCTAGCTTAATTTTGAAGCAAAATTAATTAGCTGAAATATATCAGAGCAAATTGAGCAAATCAATGTTGTATATTTCATCCAACCATCTGTTTTAGGCCCGGAGGTCCAGCGTACACCATGGTCAGAGGTCAGCCTATGCATATACCATAAGAACATATACTTCCTGTGGCATACTTCTCTTAACATTTTAAAAGGGGTAATTATCAGCAAGTAAGCAAGAGCAAAATTCCACAATCAAGTAATGGTGCTCTAATGATGGAGAACCTGGCAGGGTATCAAACTGCTCCACAGCTGTTTGCCTGTAATCCACAGGGCCTACCATTAGGAGAGTGGTTGGGTTTTATATGCACAGCACTGACTAGTAATGATCTCCTGCTAATAAGGCTGCTTAACGGTCGGTCTTTAAGGCAAGACACTGCAGGCAAAAGGTTTTGCCAGTCATTTTCAGAGTTTAGGTGAACTGTCTTTCTATCATATCATTTAATATACCAGTTATTATAGCATTTTACATGCAGAACCAAATATTTTGGTTGCATTCATAAAGTTTCACATGTTCATTCCTAGCCATCCTACAAAGCCCTGCTGGTGACACCATGTATAAATAAACATAATGCATGGCCACAGCATACTAACGTATGGGAACGAGATCCTAATGCGTGACCATGACTTAGTAAGGCGTGGGGACGAGATCCTCGTGCATGGCCACAACTTATTAAGGTGTGGGAACTATATAATGAAGTTGTGGCCATGACTTAGTAAGGCGTGGGAACAAGATCATGCCTTATTAAGCTGTGGTCAAGGTTTAATCATCTCATTCCCACTAAGTGGGAACTAAGTTGTGACCACGCATTAGGATCTCATCCTCATGCCTTACTAAGTTTCAGCCATGACTTAATTATCTCATTCTCATGCCTTACTTGTGGCCACACTTTTTTTTTTTTACATGGGATGTCATCAGCAGGGCTCTGTACTATGTTTTGAAAAGAATTCTATATAGCACCAAGCTTGATATCGTAACAACAACAGAACCCTTTTTGGTGCTATATAACCCATTTCAAAAAGGTTCTATATAAAACCATACATACAATACAACATTTTATGTATGGTTTTATATAGAACAATTTCACCAGGCAAAGAACCCTTTAATCATGCAACGGGTTCTTTGAGTATTCATGAATCTATATAGAGACATTTTCTTTACTAAAGAACCTTTGAAGAATCATCTTTTTAAGAGTTCATACTGAAGCACATTACATAATGATTTTTAACGTACCAATAATAGCTGGATTTATACTAGAAAATGAGTAAAAAAATTATCTCAGGAAATAGTTTAAATAAGAATGTGTTGTGTTTTTCTGATCATCCCAAAGTGAGCAATGTAGGTTTTTACCTGCATTTTTCTTGCATTTTGTTTTTTCTGTGAGAAGAATTTACACCCCTTATAACATTTGTGTGATTTTATATACCAAAAATGGTCCTAATTCATTTTTATATCACAATGACAGTGACATTTACATGATAACTGTGCCTTTAAGACTGAAATATGTAAAAAACTTGGCTGCCCTGGATTGTGCTCCTGAAACACTCCTTGTAACTTCTGTGTGAATGGGTGGAGCTAAACTGCTGCAGACTGAAGAGGCAGATATATGTAAATCAGTTGGTTCTTGTGACATCACAGAAACAGTGAATTCAATATGGGCTGTTCTTGGAGCCTGGTTTCCATATATGGGCAGTGAATACATCTTGAAACTTTAACAATTTTTACATATTATATCAAATTCTTATATTTAAAAAATCAAGCAAAATTTAGTTTCTCATGACATGAGTCCTTTAAAGTATGCAAATGTGGATGATGAATTAAGTGATGCCTCAGTTGCTTATTTAAATATCATTTGTTTTATAAAACACATACAAAAATATTAGTGAGAATATTAGTAACAGGCAAATTTCACCTTAAAAGGGGAAAATGTTCTACATTTCTGCACAATTCAGTCGCTGAGATGTAAGCAAAGTCATTCAGAGTAGTTCGATGTGAAATGGTTCATTGTAGAGAAACTCACGGACTCAGATTTCTTTACAGTGGCGGTGATAGGAACCAGAGGTCACAATGTTTACAGTGCAAATATAATCATTTTATTTGCTTTTTTATTTACCATCCAAAATGTTAGTGATCTGGTACATTTGACATTCTTTGAGGTCATTCCCTGCATGACCCTTTCCACCTTGAATATGTTTAAATATGTTTAATTCTCCTGAAACCTATCATAAAGCAATGTCTGACGCATCAGGCAGTGTATTTGTAAGCATTTCACATAATAGCTTTCTGTGAATTAGCTTACAGAGGCATTGAACTATAGATGTCTGGTTCCCATCACCACAGTTATAAACAATTCTGAGTCAGTATGTTTCTCTAGAATGGCACATTTTACATCAAACCACTCTGAATGACTTTGTTTAGATCTTAACAATTTAATTGCACAGAAATTTAAAATGGGTGGCATTCCCCTTTAATGTGAAAGTGACAAGCTGAGATTCCCCTCTTTCTCTCTCTCTCTCTCTCTCTCTCTCTCTCTCCATCTAGCACACATTCGCAGCAGACAGCTTTCTCTACGTTATGTCAGTCTATAAGACATCCTGTACAGCTCAGGCTTTATTTTAGTCTTTCACGAGGTCCCACTGACCACACACTTCCCTTTGTAGTTTTGTGTACCAAAACTGCTGCCCCAAATCCCTCCTGCGTCTGCGGTTTCCTGCACCCATCCATCTGCACGAGATTTTCAACAGCCTCTCTAAGGAACACAGCGGAGGATAAACTTATATTTCAGCAATAAACGACTTCAACACACAATTAGGTCATGAATGAACAAATGAGGCTGAAATTACACTGTTTTTTTCTCTCAGCTGCACTGTTTAGTGTAGTTTTGGGCTGGAGCTACGAAGCTAATGTCGCTAACAAGTGCTACACAAAACTCAGGCTGCTACTACTGTGTTTAGCTTAGCAACGTACTTACTTTCCTCCATTTTTATGGATCATAATATGTCAAACAGTGTCAGAAACCACTTAAGTAAGTCTTTTTGAGATTACTTGACAACTTTGTGATGATTCCCCCATTCCCTTAGCATTTTGCTAATCAATGTTACAAATGCCTTTTAAATGTTGCATAAGAACTTACAGAAGCTTCCACTTTGCTCCGACCCCTCTAATGACCTAATTATCTCTGTGAGAAGGAGGAAGCACTGACCTCAACGGAAGCTCCAGGAGCTGATAAAGGGCAGAAGAAGAGGAAATGTTCTGTCCTATTACACTCAGCTATCAAAGGAGCCGAAGGGAACTCCTGGGACAGCATGGCAAAGAACAATGGACAACCAGGGTGTTCCTCGTCCCCCTCCCCATTTTGATGCCAACCATAGAGAAAGAGAGAGAGAAAGAGATTCACAATGTGGCCAAAAGTATGCGGACAGATGGCCATCACACCTACATGAGGTTTTTGGACATTGCATTCAAAAACTATTGACATTACTATGAAGTTGGCCCTGCTTCTGAGTTCACAGCAGCCTCCGCCTTTCTGGGAAGGCTTTTCACATGATATTGGAGTGTGTTTGTGGGAATGTGTGCCCATTCAGTCAAAAGAGCATTTGTGAGGTCAGGCACTGAAGTTGGACGAGAAAACCTGGCTCGCAATCGAAGTATCAGTTCATCACAAAGGTGTTCAGTGGGGTTGAGGTCAGGGCTCTGTGCAGGACACTGGAGTTCCTCCACACCAAACACATCTTAGTTTGTCTTTATGGAGCTCACTTTGTGTACAGGGGCTCAGTCAAGCAGGAACAGAAAAAGATCTTCCCCAAAAAAACTATTGCTACAAAGTTGGTAGCATGTAATAGTCTAAAATGTCTTTGTGTGCTGTAGCATTAACATCACCCTTCACTGGAACTGAGGGGCCTACACCCTGAAAAACAGTCCCGGACCGTTATCCCTCCTCCACCAAACTTTATAGTTGGCACTATGCATTCCAGTAGGTGGCGTTCTCCTGGCATCGGCCAAACCCAGAAATAAAGTTCCAGCATGAAGTTCAAGAGTACTTCTGTCACAATTACACCTTGGATAATGAGAGTGATGTGTTGGGTTGGTGGATTTTCCACCAAGACTGTTCTGGTGAAACCAATATGTTCTTAAATATATAGATATATACATATATACATTTATGTATGTGTGTATATACATACTTCACTTACATACTAAGTTTCTACCAGCTTTGAATACAGTTTGGGAATAATTTTCACTCATTCTTCCTGGCAGATTTGCTCCAGGTTGTTTGAGTTGGTTGGTTGACGCTTGTGGATCTCAGTTTTCAAATAGTGCCAGAGACTGCTGTGGAAAAGCATCCCCACAACATAATACTGCCACCCCCATACTTCACTTTTGGGATGGTGTTTGTTGAGCAATAAGCAGTGTTAGGCCAGAAACACACTCAATGCAAGTATGCAAACACAAACGACAGAGCTCAGCCAACGCATTGCAAACGCTTGGTCCTTCTGTACATACTCACTGTGCGTTCTTACGTTACTGTGATGGTTAAAACACTCAATACTGAAGGGGTGATTGAGGACAAGAGGACCTCTTCTGTTGGAATAGAAAAGAGAAAATGTGTCATTTTTTTATGTCTTTGTGTGAGACTCAACCGCTTATCCACTATGGCAGTTGAGGAAGCATGCTGGTGGTACGAGACCACTTGGGCAGGCTTGGCTGTCATAATAGCGCCCCTTGCTGTAAAGCTCAAGATGCAGCTTGTGCTTGCATTGCATTGTGAAATGCATCATGACACATTTTTGAACTCAGCTACGTGCAAAACCCCATCTGCTTAGCTCGAAGCATCTGCGTTCGTGTCCTTGTGTGAAGTATGTTTCAGGCCTTAGGTTTGTGCCCCACACAGCATTGTGAATTTTGGCCAAAAAGCTCCATTTATGTCTCATCTAACCACAAAACTTTATCCTACATCTCAGTTGAGTCACTCTGATGCTTCCTGGCCCAACTGCAGATGTGCTTTGATGTGGTTTTTCTTCAGTTTTTCTCTCTATCCACTCACCCATACAGGTCAGTTGTATGCAGAGGTCTTGATATCATTGGCTGGTGCCCCTTCGTTGCACTCTCAGCCACTGAACTCCTTCACAGTGATTGCTGGCCTCTTTGAGGCCTTCCTCACAAGCCCTGTTTTTGGTTCCTATTTAAGTTCTTTAAAATTCAGTGGAATCACATAGTCTAGTTGGAAACCTCTCACCAAGTATTGCTTGTAGCATTTTAAGAGCATGTCACCCTGCTGAATGCAAGAGAATCAGGCAGCATCAGACATGCCGGCCTTCTTAGCCAGAGGCACTATTTGCCCTTCAAACACACTCCGCTAAAGAACTGTGATCTGGTTTCTGTCCCAAAATTACACACCCTGTCATTTTGTTATTCTTAGGCTCAAATTGGGAATTATTCGCCAACCGCGGCTCAACAATCCCGGAGCACCGAGAGGCCAACTGTTTAAATGCTTTTTAATGTGCCATTCTGCCGCATGTGTATTTCTGGATCTCTCGGAAGTCAAGTGGACAAAGGGCTCAATAAACGAGTCTATCATTACATTTCATTAAAATGGTTAAAACCTCTCCATGGCTCTTAAAGGAGAATTCCACTGATCCAAATGTCTGTTCAATGGTTGAGATGTAAAGTCATTCGGAGTGGTTTGATGTGAAATGCTGCTTTGTAGAGAAAGTTACTGACTGTTAATAAGGAAATAGTGGTAAATAGAGGTTTTCTTTAGGGACTATTTTGCCTCATGTACTTCTTCACCAGTCACAGCTTTTAAGTTTATGTTTTAGACCAAAATCATATCTCAAAACTATCATAAACATAATGTTTCAGGCATCAGGCAGTGTATTCATAACCATTTCATGTAATAACTTTCTGTGAGGGAGCTTTTAGAGGCAGTAAACCCCTCAGACGTCATTATGACTTTGTTGACATCTTAACCATTTAATTCTGAACACATTTTGATGGAATTCTCTTTCATCCAAGAAAGATGTAAGCAATTTTTGAGACAACCATAACTCTCATACATAGGGCCTAGGGGTACATTTGGTATGACTGGCACAGAACTGTCTTTTGCTCAGCCCACAAATGCATTCTTTCATAGTGAGATTGGAGAAGTTTTACAGAATGTAAACAACATATTGGTCTTCACTTACATTAAGTTGCCAGTTTGAAATGCTACTGAGCTGAGTTGGAAAAAACAAACTAGGCAAGTTAGAAAAAACAAATGAGATGGATTTTTGCACTATTCAAATAAGCCATGCTCCTAATGAAAACATTTGGGGGGCAACCATGTGAATGTGGGTTGTAGACTTCATATGGTGGGATTAAATGAAATTTCTAAACCAATCCAGTGCCTCGTGAAGGCAGAGCGCAAAGTAGGGACCGATCCAGTGGACAACGAGCCTGTTGTTAGCCCATATATGTGATGTAAGTTAGTATGGCTGACACAGTTAAGCATCACATTAAATGCTGAAAATAAACACTACCTTTTGCGAGGATAAAACAGTTCCTCAGTTTAGTCATATGCAAAAGTTTGGGCACCTCTGGTCAAATTATATGTTTTCTTGACTATGAAAATAAATACACATCATAGCACATTATATATGTCGTATTTTTCCAATATGTTAAATTCATCAAATAAATAAAAATGGCACATAAGAATTTGCAGAAAAATGGCAAGTTTCTTCCCCTTTAGAGGGGGTGTATACTTATTTTAACAAAGACTGTAATTTGACCAGGAGGGCCCAGATATTTACATACAAATGTAATAATATGACCTGCTGCCTTAATATTTCCCTGCGACCTGTTCAGGGTGTATCCTGCCTTCCGCCCGATGACAGCTTGGATAGGCTTCAGCACCCCACCACGACCCAGAAGGATAAGCGGTTTAGATTATGTGTGTGTGAGTGTGTCTTAATATTTGGTAATGAGTACATTGATCAATGACATCATGAATGTATGGTTTTTTTATACGTGTGTCTGTGTATTCTAATGAGCTTATGTACTATACAGCACTGTTAATCATTCTTCTGGATGGTTTTGTTATGTTTTTATTCCCCCCTTTTTTGTTTGTTTTGTTTTATTTCTTCCCTTCGGTATATATATATATATATATATATATATATAAAAAAAAAGTAGCTACTGCTGAAACACTTAATCAATCACCTCAAGCAATTTTGGCAATTTGTATCGATATTTGCTCAGTATTGTTGTGATCAAGTCTTTTTTTGTTTGAAATGTCAAAATGAATAGAAGCTTGGTAGGTTTAGTCTTTCTTATGGAAAATAAATACATATTAATAATGAATACCATTCTAAATTTAAAAACTGTGATATTACAGTTTCTCACTAAGTAAAATGGGATATTTTTCCAATATGTTTGTAAAACTTCCCAACGATGACAACAGTGCATTTGTGGGCGGAGCATAGATTGTCAGTTTGAATGCAGACACTACAAAAACAAAGTTCCTCTTGTAACATTTCTCAGTGGATGTCCTGAAAGTTACTGAAAACTGGGAATTGCTTCCATAAGCATAAAGGAAAATTCTCAGGACTGGGAATCCTCCCTTTCAGTTGCCACAATTCCATGTCACACTTTCCACAGTGACATCTGGAAGCAGCTCAGCTTAGCTTTCGAATCCAGTGGAGTGGAATTCGATTGGTTGCGGAAAACTCTCACAGCATGAAAACATGTGTATCATTTTCCCAAAGTTCATCTGGATTTTTGAGCCATGACTGGGCAAACGATCTTATTCGGCAAGCCTTTGATATACAAACCTGAACGTCCAAACATTCACTGACTTAATCAGCCCCTGTCCTTTATTTGGGATAATCACACTATTAGCCTGTGGTAGGATGTCTTCTCCATTGGCCTCATCACATAAAACCCTCCGTGGCTTTTCTTATTATTTATTTATTTATTTGCTTTTTACCAATAAGACTCATTAGAACAAATGGACAACAGATGAACATGCTTTGAGACTCTATTAGATTATTTACTATTGACTTTGGACGTCGCTTTGAGGAGGAAACGAGTCCAGAGGCCACGTCTGCTTATCTCACGAACGATCTGTTTGAAGTACCTTTCATCTCGTGTTGTACGGGGCTACTGCTGAACCTGCATCGAAAAACGGTTACTTCCAGATCTGCAATCTGATTGGTTGAGCCACGTTTCATGCCTTGATAAATTGGGACTGCACACATCAGCTAAATTCTGTATCGATAGTAATTGTGCATGTGCTAAAGTTTGAACACCCTTCCATTTGAGATATGTTTCAGAACGTAACTAACCTGTTAGGCCTTATTTGACTTGTTTGGGCTGGTTAGGCAGTCAAGAACAGTCGTGGGAAACAGCTGATGACAATTCCAGAGCATAATAAATTCTCTGTGCTCTTCAAACCTTGTGCTAACTCTTAACAACAATGGGCTCCTCTAAGCAGCTGGCTGAGGATCTGAAAATGAAGCTAATTCATGCCCTCAAAACAGAGAAAGGCTACAAAAAGATTTCCAAGCAGTTTTCACTGCCTGAAATGTCACAAAGGCCCAATCCCATTTCTCATTTTTACCCCTACCCCTTGTTTTCGAGTGTCATTGTGCCCCTTGGAGTTACAAGGGGTAGTGGTTGAAATCTTCCTCTATGAAATGGGACCCTCAAATAAGAAGAACATTACTTCATTAACAGCTACTAGCGCTGCTCTGTAGGCGACCCTGCCAGTCTGCAGTGACAGCAGAGGAGGCTAAAGTTCAGCAACCGCTGGGCTTTAGTTACATTTAGGGAATCATATGCCTTCAAAGTGGGGATGGGACAAGTATTTATTTTCGCCCACCCCTAACTCTTCCGTGATATGAAGCTGAAGTCAGCTATTCGCCAACTTCTTGTTGGAATTTTCCCATTACCCCTTAAACAGTGCAGCAGTTCTGATGGCGCCAAAATGCAACTGCTTCTCTATTTAAGGTGGAACGGGAAATGTTGTGCTGGTATGAGTGAATCAGACACAGTAGTGCTGCTGGAGTTTTTAAACACTGTGTCCACTCACTGTCCACTCTATTAGACACTCCTACCTTGTTGGTCCACCTTGTAGATGTAAAGTCAGAGACGATAGCTCATCTGCTGCTGCACAGTTTGTGTTGGTCATCCTCTAGTCCTTCATCAATGGTCACAGGACACTTTTGGCTGGATATGTTTGGTTGATGGACTATTCTCAGTCCAGCAGTGACACTGAGGTGTTTAAAAACTCCAGCAGCACTGCTGTGTCTGATCCACTCAGACCAGCGCAACACACACTAACACCCCACCACCACCACATCAGTGTTACTGCAGTGCTGAGAATGAGAATAAGTGGAGCTGATAAAATGGACAATGAGTGTAGAAACAAGGATGTGTTCCTAATAAAGTTATCAGTGAGTGTATATTGCTCTTCTTACTTTTTAAGTCCTTTTTTCAGATGTATAAGGGGCTGCATGATGCAGTCAGTCCTTTGCTGATGTCTTTAAATCAAAGAGTGTTGCTTGAAGTAGAGTTGAGGATATTTTTGTCTTTGTCTCGGGTCACTTTACATTCACTTGCACTGCTGAGTCCATAATCTGAGGTACATGATTTACATTTTCTGTTTAAGTGGAAAAAACATCCCCTTTAATCCTACTAGACGTGATGGTTGGGTTTGGATGGAGAACATAAGCAATGTGACATAGTGTGTGTGGCTTTGAGGCCCCTGATAATGAAGAAATGATTGGTTTTCTGCTGCTCCATTCACTGCGTTCCCATTACGTTCATCTCCAGCATGAATACAACTGCATATCTACAGATTCTGTAGAGCTGAACCACAGAGGAACCATAGTGGGTTCCATGAAGAACCTTTCAGAGGGTGATTCTTTGAAAACCTCATTTGAAACCACTGAATTGAAATGTTCTTGAGGGAACCAAAAGTAGGTCTTCTATTGCACCATTACAAAGAACCCCTTCGGAAACCCTTGTTTGGACCTTTACAACTATATTTACTTTTTAAAAATGATATAATGGAGAAATCATTATCCCATTACATTCATCTCCAGCATGAATGCATCTGCATACCTAAAAATTCTGTGGAAAAAAGCTGTAGAAGAACCATGAAGCAGGTTTCAATGGATGGTTCTTTAAAAAGCTCAATCAAAAGGATCAAGGTCAGGTAAACTAATGGTTGAATTATTTCATTGATTTTAAATTGATTTTTAGAAACATTTTTGTCACTAAAATCTCACTATTGCAACATAGGATTATTCACAGAAAAAGCATGAATGATGGTTTTTTTCTAAACTTCTCTTTTTATAATCTGTATGCTTTTGTTGGACTAAGCATTTTAAAGTTACTTTTACATATATAATATATACAGTCATATGCAATATTGTGAGCGACCCTGGCACATTTTAATGCACAATTTCTGTGTATTTGCTAGTTTTAACAAACTGCAAAAAAACATAAAATGGATAAAAGTTATGACACATTTTATATCATATATTTGATTTTTTTTTCCAAAATATTAATATCAAAAATATCAAAACCCAGCAAATAAATAGAAATTATGCACTAAAATTTGCATATTGAAGTGTGTTTGCTGTAGAGGACGTGTTAACTTATTTTTTCAGTTAGAAAATCAACAATACACACACACACACACACACACACACACACATACACACACACACACACACACATATATATATATATATATATATATATATATATATATATATATATATATGTATACTGCAGACTAGTACTTTGTAGAATCAGCTTTTGCTACAATAGCAGCTTCAAGTCTGTTGGGATAAGTTTCTACCAGCTTTGCACACAGTTTGGGAATAATTTTTATTCATTCTTCCAGGGAGATTTGCTCCAGGTTGTTTGAATTGGTTGGATCTTGCTTGTGATATGCTTGTGGCTCTCAGTTCTGCAGTAGTGCCAGAGCCTGCTGTTTGTTGAGCAATAGGCAGTGTTAGGCCAGAAACATACTCAACGCATAGATATGAAACACATTAATACACGTATACAGGTGTACATAAATATATATACATATACATGTTTCTATTTAACACTTAAAGTTTACAAGGACACCATTAAAGTTATGGGATAAACTCTCTTTTTTCTTGACACAAAGGAAAATAAATGTGCACATTGCAGTATTCATAGTTACAGTGAAAAATAATCAAAACCTGAAAATTTAATAATTATACACTTTGCTATACCAGACAAAGCACCAAATGACCTACTGAATCATAAGAATATTGTTCCTCTGCGTCATGACTTTGACATGGTTGGCATCAGTTTTGTAAGTTTGTGAGAACTATTGCAACTTTTTTGGCACTTTCACTTTTCACTAACGGTCATCACAGGCTTTAAACCATATTCAGTTTACAAAAAGTGACGTAAGACCAACTCACCAAAACTGGGTATGTTGCTGTTGAGCGGGGAGCGAGTTTGGAAGACGTCCAGAAGGAAGACAGTTCAGAAGGAGATGTATTATGACTTTCTCAGGGAGAGACCCAGCAGTGTTTAGAGTAAGCCCATGGTGGCCAGAGGGGATTTGCTGGAGAGCTGTGAGCAGTTGTTAAACAGCCGTGCCCTTCAAAAGACTAGATACAGCTGTGCAACTGGCCTCATATTTCACTCTCTCATGTTATTCCTGTTTTCCAAGTATTTTCCCCAAACGCATTTTGGAAGCACCCATCATTCAGGAACACAGTAACTGGCCTGTAAAATGACTTTGCCGTCAATATGGCCTTTATTGTGTTCCTTCATGACCTCCCCAGCTCCAATTTCCTTCCTTGTTTCTCTAGGAAGGTTTTCTTATCTTTCCTTATTTTCCCTCCATCCCCCCCACTCTCTGTTTCTCTCTTCGTTTACAGGCTCTGTTGTTAATGTGGCATAATGACTTATGGAGCCCTTTTAGATGAAGCTAGATGTAGCAGCAATCAATATCTATTGTCATAGAAATGTACTGATATGCGTATATATGTACAGTATTGTGCAAAGTCCTAGACATCTGAGAAAATGGTGATGATGATGATGATGATTATTATTATTATTATTATTATTATTTTAATTCATTATTGTTCAGCTAATACAGTCCCACACATTAAATCACAATGTACTGTCAATGTGCATTTGTTTATTTGTATTTATTCTATTCTTAGTGTTTTTGCATAAAAATAAAGAGAAAAGGGGGCTCCATGACTGGTGGACCACCAAAACTGTCACCTTCAAACAAAAGTGCTTAAAGCCTTCATCTTTAAAAGAGAGAGAAGAAAAACAAGCTGCTTCAGATCTGAAAAACCCACAAGTGTTTCTGTCCATCCTTCCACTGTGAGAAGATGACTCAGAGCTATGGGTCTGAAAGGATGTATAGCTGTCAAGAAGACTCACTGAGAAAAGGAGATCATTTGTAAAATCAAACAAAGAAGCTGCTGGTGACCTCAAAACAACAGACTGACCACCCCAGCGTCCAGACCTGAAATCACTGAAATATGTTTGGAATTACTTAGATGGTGAGAAGCAGAAAATGTAACTTCTAAGACTGAACTTTGGAGGTGTGGAAAAATATCTCTGCAGATTTCTTTGAAAAACTCTCTTCTCAAAGAGAATTCTAACTGTGATTTTGTTCAGACCATGCCTTCAACATGGTGGTGGCAGTATGAGGGAAGACCGATTGAAGGAGGGGAAGAACTCTGAGAACTTGGGCTGGAGTTCTGGGAAGCTTCTGCCTGTAGCTAGAAGGCTGGACCCCCCTCATAGCTGTATTAGGACTGATGTAGGACTGAGGAACAGGGAGGAGATGGGGTGGCAGTGAGGATTACGAACCCTTCGTCACGGGAATGGAAGGTGAGGATGTGAATTATAGGGTGTTAGACTGGAAGAAGGAGGAGTTTCAGTCATGTTCCTCCAACCAAACTTCAGTTCTAACATAAGTGCATAAAGGCAAAGGGTAGATAAATTAAATACTGAGTATTTTTACTATCTTTAGTTTTTGAAGTTGCTGTAATTTTTTTTTACTTTTTTTTATTTATTTACTTATTTTTCCTGGCACTGAAAAATGAACCCATACTCAATGTCTGTTTTGACTGGAAATTAAATAAGGGAAGGGTGGTCTCTGACTTTTGCACAGCACTCTAAATGTCAAGTATAATGGAAACATTTACGCAGATCATCTTAGAGTAACTTCAGCAATGCTACATAAGCTGGTGGTGTAGGCTACAGTGTAGCTAGCAACACCAAAACAGCTTATCTAGATGTTTATCCCTAAAAGTCTTGATCAGATGAAAGAAAAACTATACCTGGTCTTTCCTAACAGTGGCTTTGTTTACTTGCAAAGATTTCCGACAATCCGATTGGATTCGTTTTGATTATACATTAAGACTGAAGCGTTAAATGCACGCTGTACTCAACGATCTGCTGAAAATCTCCATTTTACGTGCACATGACAAACAAGCAGATGCAAAATTACACGCATGCATAGAGTACCACTTAATGTAGACATTACCATGACAACAAGCATCACGTTACCATGACAACAAGCACCGCGTCCAGTCAGAGTGAGATGAGCAGCAGTGTGTTACCTGAGTCTTCAGTTGATTTGCTTGTGTTTTAATTGCTTTAAAATTATGGCGGACTCAGGAAAATGTACTTCAATGTACGTATTAACCCATTAACAGGCCTTGAGCCGCCAGCAGGCCCAAGGTTTTATTACACACTTCTATAACCTCAGAATAGCTCCATCAGTTTGCACTGAAGTGCATAATAAGACTGTCATTTTAAGGGGTTAAAAAAGGGGTGAGAGGAAGACGTCATGTCCTCCAACGTTCTGAGACAGATAAGGTGAATGACAGTCCCACCGCAGATGACATGAAACCTCTGAATGAAAATTTGAAACATAAACTTCACCTCCTCTGCAGACCAGTTTCTGTTCCTGCCATGTTAAACAATATAAACTTCTAAGCAGAACATGCTTAAACTTTCCGATAGGGAATGTAATCAGATACAGGTGTTTACATGGCTATTATTCTTCTATTTATTGGATTATTTACAGGGTAACCCACTTTGTTGAATGTTTTTTTTAGCTAAAGCTTATCCAACCTAGCAACAGCAGCCACTAAAGAACACAACTGTGGGAAGAGCATAGAAAGGGTCAATCAATTCCACCGATCAGCTGTGACGTTACTGTACCACAGAGAAATAGAGAAGGTCAGCAAAGCTCTAGTTCTGTTCTGTTGCTGTGTTTATAGTAGAGTCAGGATGGACGCTGATATGGAGCGTGATGTCCAGTCTCTGGGGGAGGGCAGCTGGCACCCTCCCATCCTGCCCAATGAATGAAAATCAGATTACATCTTCAAAAAAACGCCGGCGATATCAAACTCCCCTCCAAACTTACGTTCTCCGCCTTTCTTGTGTTTCTGTTGCTTTTCTTTTCGGCAGTTCCACGGCTCTGAGCGGAGGTCATGGAGTGGAAGTTGAATCAGAGAGTAAGACCCAGTTCCAGATGTGCTGTGGAGCTCGTGAGGAAGTACTGCTGCTTGTTTATGATTAGAAACAACCACACATGCACACAGTCTCCACTCCTTTCATGTCTGGGGAACTTGTCGAATGGCCAGAGTGTGTGGATGTATAGAGCCTTGTGTTGATGTGACTGAAATCTTCTTTCTTAAGATATGGAAAGAGAACTTAGTCACTTAAACTTGAACATGGACCATCAGCCAAAAGGTCATTGGTCTCTTTCCAGCTGGTAACATCCTGCTACTGCAGCTGCGTCACTGAGACTTTTCCAGCCATTTGCTTACATAAGCTGCTTTGGGCAAAAAAGTGTCAGCTAAATGACAGTCCTAAGCGCAATGACCAGTCTGAGAAGATGATTTGGTGAAAAATCAAATATACACATCCCCCCATACCAAATGTAGTCGATCAGCCAAGACCTGTTTGTTACCTGAAGTTTGCTTCTTTACTATTGCTCAGGAGCTATGGGGCTAATGTAGCTAACAACTAACGGTAAGAGGGTCATCCCTATGTTTCCAGACCCTATGTTCCCAGGGTTCTCTGTTCCTAGACCCTTCATTTTCTCATTGAAATTTCTACAGAAAAGCCCTATATTTCTGGGGCCCTAAGCCCTCTATTATCTCTGTATACTTAGAAACAGTCTTATGTTTTCATAGGAAATAGCATTATGTTCCCACATTGCCTCAACATGAAAATAAGAGAAGCTCTGATATGTGTACAAACCTACATATTCTGGGAACATAGGACCATGGTAAAATAAGACCCTGGGACCATAGAACCCTGGAGCCATAGGACCATGAGAACACAGGACCCTGGGACCATAGAACCCTGGAACCATTGGACTATGGGAATACAGGACCCTGGGAACGTGGGACCATTGGAACATGGGACCACTGGAACATATAACCCTAGGAACATAGAACTCTGGAGCCATAGGACTGTAGGAACTCAGAACCTGGAGACCAAAGAACCCTGGAACCATAGGACTATGGGAACATAGGACCCTGGGACTGTAGGACCATAGGAACATAGGACTATGTAAAAACATAGGACCCTGGGAACATGGGAACATAGGACCATTGTAACATAGGGCCATTGGAACATAGAACCCTGGAAAAATATAGCCATGGGAACACAGGACCCTGGGACCATAGAACCCTTGAACCACAGGACTAAGGGAACATAAGACCCTGGGACTGTAGGGCCATGGGAACATAGGACAATGTGAAAACACAGGACCCTGGGAACATAGAACCCTGGGAACAAAGGACTATGTGAAAACACAGGACTATGTGAAAACACAGGAAACATAGGACCCTAGTACCATAGGACCATGGGAACACAGGACCCTGCAAAGATAGAACCCTGGGAACATGGGACCATAGGAACATAGGACCATTGGAACATATAACCCTGGGAACATGGAACCATGGGAACATAAGACCCTCGGAACATAGAACCCTGAGAACATAGGTCTATTGTAACATAGGGCCCTGGGACTGTGGGTCGCTGGGACCATAGAACTCCGGGAATATAGGACCATTGAAACATAGGACCATACAAACATAGGACCATTGGAACATAGGACTCTGGCTCCCATGGTTATAATCTAATAGGTAGCATTGTGCTATTTACGTGCCTAAATCATCACAAACTTGACTCAAACTGTGTCAAATTATTAAATGAAGTAAAAAATATGTGTATGGGGTTCCTGACTCTGTATGACATCTATAAAAAATGAACAAAAATACATAACATAGCTAAAAACAGTAGCAGCTTGAACTTTGAAGCTTGAATTTTGTCCATACCTTTGTCCATTTTTAGATAACAATGTCTTGCAGTGTCAGAAACCACATAGGCAAGTCTTTTTGAGATTACTCAACGACTCAGAGCAGTGTGAGGGAAGTGTATGATGACTTCAGCATGCAGTTTGCACGTGTTAGTCATATTAGCCTTTTAGATCCAATGCAAAACAAATGATTTTAAACTTCAAACATCAAATAGACTTGGCTGATTGATTTGCGTTTGGTGAAGTGGGACAACTGTGAAAAGTTATTATTTGCAGAACTATAAATTTAAGAGAAGAACAAAATGTACTTAAGGTTTTGGCTAAGCCAAGTTGCATAACCATCAGTTTCACAAAGTACTTGCTAATTATTATATTCGCATGAGAATGCGCACCAAGTATTCTTTTGGGGGTTTGTAAAAAGAAGACCAAACCAAAATTAAACCAGACCAGTGCCCGAATGGCAGATGAGTCAAATGCTCCCAGTCTGTTCTGTCCATTTAAATGCTGTCCAGTCTTTCAGTGTCGTGCTTAGGGGCCACTGTTTTAAATTGTCTACTTATGTTACGCAAACAGAAGGCCATAAAGATGAGGTACCAATTTTATGTTGGTCACTTGTAGGCATGCAGGCTACAGAGCAGGAATGCTGCTTGAAGTGGTCAAGCTACAGAAGCCATTCACCTATTTTCTCTTTTCTGCTTTACATGCTGGAACTTTAACACAACTTTAGTTGTTTTAAACTTATGCGAAACTAAATTAAAAATTGCGTAATGTTACACCTCCTACAATTCACTCAAAACTAATTTGTTCCTCAGCTGCCTCAACTGTCTCAACTTTGTAAAACAAGTTTTGATGACTCAGCCAATCAAAATGCTGACAACACACCATGTGATGATGTCAAATGATAGAATTTCAACCAACTGACTTCTTGGCAGTGTTAAAGCCATCCATGATCAGGAGTGCAGAAGAGTCTCTTGCATAATGCTCTGGAGAGGATAATCCTCCTGATCGACCCTCTTGAGCCATGACAACAAATAGATGTGAACTTGAGGATAAACATTGTTTATTTGCTGGTAACTAGTCAGCTTAATTTGCTGCAATATGAACTTGACAATTGCTAGGACCCACATTGGTTCAGCTTTATTGGGACAATCAATGTAGAACAATTAACTTGTTAACTAGTGCAATAATTGAATGTTTTGCTTGTGGATTTGGTTATTTTTGAATTGCTTCAATTGTCAAGTTGCATAGATATTATGTTTCGTGCAACCTGTTTCAAGTTTCATTGTGTAAAGCTAGCTTTATAAGTATTAGTGGAGGGGCTGGCACATTACAAAGAAAAGGTAAAAATGAAAAAAAAAAAAGTATCTTGAAAACAAAGATCTGTTTCTCTGCCAAAATCTGGTTAGGCCTTGTCCTATTAATAAAAACAATGTCTTAAAAAACACTTTGGTTCTCTAGAAGTTGGTTCTTTAACATGTTCGCGAGCAGGTGGGGGCCTCGGCGATGTCAACTGTTGTAGGCAGAGTCTCACTGACGTCTTTGGCGGTGTTCAGGATTCAGGCCCTGTCTTCCTGGCTCTTGTGGCTGTCATCAGGGCCAGGGGGACAGGCGCATGCCACAGTAACCATGTTTGTAAGTGAGATTTGTGCACATGAAGAACGTTTTTTTGGATTTTCAACCAAACTTCCCTCCAATTTAGACATTGCCGATTCCAACTGCTGTCTAGGTCTCCTCCTATCACATGATGCTAACGAACTGGAAGGGCCAGCACAAGCTGCTCCTGAGACACGTGAAGACCCACAGCATCTTCCGGTAACACAGCGACATGGGCAGCTCAACACGCTTGGAGGAGAATGCTCACTACCAAATCTGTTCATCAGCTAACAGATACCCACAAGGACTAACACTGAGAGTGAATGGTGAGAAGGAGGACCATTCTGTCCACCCATCCACCCACGGCTGTGGTTTCAACAGGGATCAAAAAGGCTCCATTTAGAACTTTTTTATAGAACTCTATGTCCAAGCCAAGAACCATTGAAACCCACTGGTGGGTCCAAAGTGGACAACGCACTGTAGTTGATTCTACATAGAACCTTTTTGAAAAGGGCTCTATATGGCACCAAAAAGGGTTCTGCTATTGTTCGATGTCAAGCTTATAATAATAGAAGAACCCTTTTTGGTGAACCCCTTCCCAAAAAGGTTCTATATAGAACCGTACACAACCCATTCTCCATCAATCTGAAGAACCATCTAATGATACAAAGAAGTCTTTAATCGCGCAAAAAGGGGTCTGAGGGTGTTCATGGTTCTATATAGAACTATTGTCTTTACTAAAGAACCATCCTTTTTAAGTGTGCATCATCTAAGTATAACTCAGTTTGCATTGAAATTCCTGTAGTTAGTGAATAATTAACTTTACTATGAAATAAGCTGGGGATTTTAAGGGGTTAAGAACTGCAATTTTCTATCTGGCTTTTTCTACTTACACTGTCAGACAGTGTAATGCAAAAAAAAGCCATTTCTGTTGGAAGACTTAGGAAGTAGCTCCAGAAGGGCACCATCCCCAGAACCTGTGCATCTTAAAAACATCGCAAAGCTGGTTTCAGCTCAGCATGAAAGAACTACGTCTACCAGCTACAGCCTGAACACAGTCAGAGTAGCTGAACCAGTGTCATGACAATGAGCCATGTTGCTAACACATGTACATTCTGAACATTGATAGAATGTCTTATTACGCTTAGCAATCTTGTCAGAGCTGAGATTCAGATGTTGTGGTACATTGTGTAAAACCACAGACGAGTCTGAGGGCTGAATTGAGTATATAGCTTCATAACGTCATGGAGATTAAAGTTCTAGGTGCTGTGAGTGGACTGCTGGTTTCAGTAACATGGTGTAGTCTGACATCTGAACAGCTGTATGATGTCCTTTTAAACATCAACTTCACAGACTGCTTGAGATAATCATGCACACATGATGTTCTTTCAGAAGGAGAAGTGAAAATGACCAATGACCGCCTACATATCGATTCACTTCTTAAGTCATTCAGGAATTAAAGTGGTAGTTTGGAGAAACCCTTAACTTAAATTGCAGTCAATCAGCCAAGGTGCCACATCTTTAGTTTTAGCACTGGAGCTATGAAGTTAATGTAGCTAGCAAGTAATGGAAGCTTAAACCCCCCACAAATTAGCATCATATGAACTGCATGCCTAAGCTTCTATTTCTTGTTAGCTAGCAACAAACTAAGGCCCAATCCCATTTCACCCATTGTCCCTCCCACTTAGCCCTTAGCCCTCCATTTTGTGCACTCACGCCTAGGGTTAAGGTGTAGCAATCTGTGTTGAGATAGAGGAGTTACATTACTTTAGTTACATTGCATCATATGATATCAAGGGGGGGTTGGATGGGGGGGGGCGGCATTTATCATTGCCCCTTGATATCATATGATACAATGTAACTAAAGCCCAGCAGTGAGGTGCTGAACTGCTGCACCCTCCTCTGTTATCACTGCAGACTGGCAGCGTCGCCTACAGAGCAGCGCTGGTAGCTGTTAATGAAGTAATGCTCTTTTTTATTCGAGGGTCCCATTTCATAGGGAAGATTTCAACCACTACCCTTGTAACTCAGTTCCAAGGGCAAGGCGACACTCAAAAACAAGGTAGGTAAAAATAAGAAATGGGATTGGGCCCAAGACACCAAACATGTCTATGTTGATTGACCTTATTTTATCAATTTAATAAAGGCAAGAGGATAATAATGTGAGTGCTGTGTGGAGTACTGAGTGGAGCACCTTCCACCTACTAGTGATATTATTTGAATCACAGTGATTTCTAATCTTAGTGTAAACAAGAACGGGGCATTTTTTTATTAATTACTTTTAAGTGTATTAATTATGTTTACACAGCTTATACTGGAAGTCGGTGGGAGTAAGAGACTTTCAGCTCATGTTCTCTCTCCCTCTCTCTCTCTCTCTCTCTCTCTCTCTCCTACACATACACCAGC
Source organism: Colossoma macropomum (assembly GCF_904425465.1). Classification (NCBI taxonomy): domain Eukaryota; kingdom Metazoa; phylum Chordata; class Actinopteri; order Characiformes; family Serrasalmidae; genus Colossoma; species Colossoma macropomum. The sequence goes on from NW_023494810.1 coordinate 27,837,369, forward strand.
TGTTCATCCACTACCAGGCGGCCAAAACTCACGTACACATTTGAACCTGTCTGAACATTTCCAAGAAGGCCTTTCCTGAGACAAAAACTACTTTTCCTAGAAGTGTGCTCAGTGTTGGGTAAGAGATGGACGCCAGTCGGAGCTCAGAGCAGATGTTCAGTCTAATAGAGGCTGCTAGGTGATACTGATTTTCCTGACAGACTGTTAGTTCTTGGGCTTACCTAGCTAAACAGGATGTGTTAGGTAATGGAACATCATAAAGAAGAACAGAAACGTGACTACAGTTCATGTGAAAATTTTCAAGCACCAGTTGTTTTGCTCACTATGGGATACAGACTATCAGCGTGCATTAGTTTTGCACTTTTTTCCTAAGCACTTACACACATACATACACCACTTTTGGTTCGTTCATAAGGCTACATAAGACTTCTGTGAAAACTGATATAAACCTACTTAAAGGTTATGTAGGTCACACTTTATTTTACAGATCGGTAATAAGTGGGTAATGATTTGGTGATGTCATCAGAGGTTGTACAAACATAAACAAATTACAAGGTAATTTCCTAGTTGTAATTAAGTAATAAGTTAGTAATTGTAGCGGAAAGTAATAAAATAGTAATATAATAGAAACAAGTTTTGCTAACCTAAAAATCCCATGCTCATTTTATATTTGTTAATAAATGATAAGTTAGTAGATGTAGTGGAAACTTTTTGGTAATAAAATGGAAAATAATGGTAAGACTAATTCTAATAATGCTAATTCTATTATAATTAACCATAGATAATATGTTGATTTTCCAGTTGATACAATTCCTACAGTAAAAGTGGGCAATGCTAAACTTTTAGCCAACCATAGTATTTTGTATTATTATTATTTTTTACATTTATAGGGATTAGGTTTTCAGCTCTTCAACATAATATTTGATTAATCAATATATGGCTCCAGTTCTTTTAAAGCCATATAGGGTTTTTTATGATATTAGGGTTATTATCATAAAACCAATGAGGTAGTGCTAAAATTATGTCGTTTTAGTGCTATAAAATACTGATTCACTAGTTTCTACTTTCTTGCCTGTCATATCTTTAAGTGGTTAGAGCATTATAATGTATAGACATAGTTACAGGCTGTCATTACAGTGAAACTAAACAGTGTTAGAGCTGCAAAATGCAAACTGCTTTTGTTTTCTCAGTTACTGCATCTGATACCAGGCAATAACATCAGTTCTACAGAGTAATGTGGCTAATTACACTGAAATAATGATTCAATTACTGCATTATAATCACCCATGGTGGCTCTACTACTATAACATGTAGGCCCACTTACAGACAAGTGTTGTTAGCCAGGAATAGATGGATTAATTTTGCTGAGGTTACACAGAATCAGGCCTGGAAACTGCTGCATCACACATTTGTTTTGTGTAACCTGTTCTTAACAAAATACAGTTACTTTATTATAAAACACAGGTCAGGCAAAAGTCTCTGAAATTAGTTGAAGTAGTGATGACCACAAAACATACACTATATGGACAGAAATATTGGGACACTTACACATTACACCTACAGGAGCTTTTATGACATCCCATTCTAAATCCATAGGCATTAATATGGAGTTGGTCCAGCCTTTGCAGACATAACTGCTTCCACTATTTTGGAGTGTCTGTGGGAATTTTTTCCCATTCATCCAGAAGAGTATTTGTGAGGTCAGACACTGATGTTGGATGAGAGGGCCTGGCAATCTCCACTTTAATTTGTCTCAAAGGTGTTGGATGGGGTTGAGGTCAGGGCTCTGTGAGGGCCAGTCAAGTTCTTCCACACCAAACTCACCCAGCCAGGCCTTTATGGACCTTGCTTTGTGCACTGGGGCTCAGTCATGCTGGAACAGAAAAGGGTCTTCCCCAGATTGATTCCACAAAGTTGGAAGCATAGAATTGTCCAAAATATCTTCTGCTAAAGCATTAAGATTTCCTCTTCACTGGAACTAATGGGTCTAAGCCGATCCCTGAAAACAACCCCGTAGCATTATCCCTCCTCCACCAAACTTTACAGCTGGCACAGTGCAGTCAGGCAGGTAATGTTCTCTTGGTATTCGACAAACCTAGACTCGTCCATCTGACTGCCAGATAGAGAAGTGTGATTCATCACTCCACAGAATATGTTTCCACTGCTCCAGAGTGCAGTGGTGATGTGATTTACACCACTCCATCTGACGCTTGGCATTGTGCTGATGTTAAAGCCAGAGGAGGTTTGAACTCTGCAGTTATTGGGTCATCAGAGTGTTGGTGACTTTTATGCACTCAGCGACCCGCTCTGTAACTTTACACGGTCTGACACTTTACGTGGCTGGGTTGCTGTGGTTCCTAAATGCTTCCACTTCTTAATAATACCACCCACAGTTGATCGTTGAATATTTTTGGGAACTGACTTTTTGCAATGGTGGCTTCCTATCACAGCACCACACTTGAATTCAGTGAGCTCATTAGAATTACCTATTCTTTCGCTAATGTTTGTAAAGACAGACTCCATGGCTGGGTGCTTGATTTTACACACATGTGGCAATAAGACTGAATGATTAAAAGGTGACTTCAATGATTAAGAGGTGTGTCCCAATACATTTGTCCATATAGTGTATATCTTCATAGAACATGTTTATCTTTCTTTGTCTTAACTTATGTATTAACAATGTTTAGGTTAATACAACTTTTTACCATCTTTTTTTCCATTTTATTACTGACTTGTTAATGGTACAGTTACACACTTATTATTTAGTAACAACTTGAAAATTGGCATATCATAGGCATTGTACTGCAACTTGTTAGTACCCACTTATTACAGAACTGCTCATTTCCTATGACAACGGATGCCTGTTGGAATAAAAAATGTTTGTCAGTAGTCATGCAAGGCTTATAAAGCCTTATCAACACTACTCTACAATAGAGTGTCACCACCCTGTTTTTCATACACAGGACACTTATACACACACAGCTCCTTTTTCACATGCAGGACACTTTCACAAATACAGTCACACATGAACAGACATGGTCTACAGAGATGAAAGGCCAGTAGGAAGGATGAGATGAAATATAAACCATGTTAATCCCTGTATTTAGTCTATTTCCATTGATTCAAACCACCAATCTGGACCACAAACAAACACAAGCAAGGTTTTTATGTTTACTTTTGAATGACTAACCATGAGAAAACATCACACTAGACAGATCTATCTGTCTTTTCATTATTTACACTTTGACGTTGGGTGAGCTGGTTTAGAAATTTTGCATTCAGTCTGTCCTTATAAAGTCACAGTTTCAAATTGTTTGTTGGCATAGAAGTGGTGTCTTAGGCCCAATCTCATTTCTCATTTTTACCCCTATCTCTTGTTTTCGAGTGTCACCTTGCCCCTTGGAACTGAGTTACAAGGGGTAGTGGTTAAAGTCTTCCTCTATGAAATGGGACCTTCAAATAAAAAGAACATTACTTCATTAACAGCTACTAGCGCTGCTCTGTAGGCAACCCTGCCAGTCTGCGGTGATAGCAGAGGAGGGTAAAGTTCAGCACTGCTGGGCTTTATTTACATTTAGGGCATCATAAGCCTTCAAAGAGGGGGATGCGACAGTTGTTTATTATCTATTCACCAGCTTCTTGGTTGAATTTTCCCGTTCCACCTAAATGATGCAGCAGTTCTGAGACCTGAGGCGCCAGAATGTAACTGCTGCACCATTTAAGGTGGAATGGGAAATTTAGCTAGCTAGCTACTGAGACATATATTCAGAACCATCAGCCAACTGTGTTTGCACACTGTGGAATTAGACCTCCGCATTTAACCCATCCGTGCAGTGAAACACCCACATACATGCACACTAGTGAACATACACACTAGGGGGGAGTGAGCACACTTGCCCGGAGTGGTGGGCAGCCCTATCTACGGCACCCGGGAAGAAATTGAGGGTTAGGTGCCTTGCTCAAGGGCACTTCAGTCATGGACTGTTAGCAGAGGGGATCGAACCGGCAACCTTCCGGTCACAACATACTACTAATGATTTTTAATGCTTGTCATGAAGAAAAGGACCATGATACATTGAATCAACATTAAACTAATATAATACAATGGTTGTCATATTTTTAATGGAGAAATTCTCACATTTGTGGGTTTCTTTGGTTGCTTGCGTAGCCATCTTGCCAGTTTTCCTGTGTTTCTCCTAACACTTCGTTTGGAGTGTGCATCTGAAAAACCTCAGTTCGGAGGATCATATAGCCCTAACACTTTGCCCCACTCCATCTCAACAAAAACTGGGACACCCTGTCCCTATGGTGAATGCTCAAAATGGAAGGGTAAGGGCTAAGTGGTAGGGACAAGGGGTGAAATGGGATTAGGCCTTAGTGTAGTTTTGGGGACTCGGTGAAAGATGCTATCATCTTCTGTAAATCTCCAATTGTGAGTGTTGGGGAAGTGTTCGCCTCACTAAGCATCACCACTGTGTGTGGAAGTAAAACAAGCATGCATCCTCTTCAAGACAAATTCACTACAGCTCTGGTTGTTTTAAACCTCTTGGATAACAATATAAAACAGTGGCCATTTTCAGGCATGTAGCAATTCTTTCATAGCCACTGCCCTGATTTATGAAGCTCAACACACTTTTGTCTCATTTCATTTGTGTATTCTTTGATCTTGCTCATGCTAATAAATGGCTAAGGGAATTTGGCCTCTGTTGCACCTCATATTTAAGTTCTGGATGTTCCTGAACACTCAGATGCCTAAAACAAAGCCTAAAATGAAGCGAAATATAAATGGGAACATGCTTCAGTTACAGTTTGTTCCTAAGAATTTCTAGGGGTGCTGACGTGTTTCCTGAGACTGAAGTTACTTTAATGAAAGTCTAGATTTCTCTCATACTTCCAGCGTGAGTTTGAATTAATTAACCACAAAGACATATTTTCATGACCTCTTAAAGCCGTCTTTAACTAGGGTGCCAATATTTACGGAGCTGAAGATGATTAAATGAATCTTGTTAATGGCCATAGCACTGGGGCTTTTCTGTCTCTTCGGTCAGGTCCTGCATCCTGCCAGCTGCGGAATAATTTTCCCAAGCTCCACAAAGTCTGAATCACAAGGGCACCAGGGGCAATTAGTTCAAGATTTGCGATCTGAATGTTCCCCCACCCTGGCACCACTCTCTCTCTCTCTAACACTCTGAAAATGAGCGTCACCGCAGCTTCCTGTGATGGGATGCTGGGCACACGTATCACTGGCTGAGGGAGGTGAGGAAGTCACATGGCCTCTAGGGATGCAAGAATGTTTACAATTAAGGGGCATCTCGGGAACTGACAGGCCAAAGTGCTAGTAACATTAGCGCTGCCCAGTAAGCACACTCCCTGAACCATGCCTCAGGACACAGACAGATTTGAGGTTTGCTCTTTTAGTCTTGCACTGGAGGTCAGACACTGTACGAAATGTTGCATCAGCTAACACTGTGGAAACTGCAATAACAATCAACAATAGCCTCAAACAGCATATTTTAAATAGGCAGAACTTTGTCCATATGCTTTGTCACTAATATAGATGCAGATAGACACAATGATCCATGCACATAAACTCCCATGGTAAAAACATTAGGCCAAGCCCAAAATACAATGGCCTGGTCAGAGTCCAGATATAAACCCTATAGAGAATATTTGGTCTTGAACACAAACTAGCTTGGCAATGTTTTTTAACTGTTGGAGGCCACCAATGCTGAGTGAAACAATATTGAGTCTTTTCTACCCACAATGCCAGTATTTTAAGCATTTCAAATACTTCCTCTTCATTTTATGTAATTTTACTGTTCTTTGTTACATTTTTTCAAATTTTCAAAATATTCTGTTATTTCCAGTTTCAGTGAAAACATCTCACCATATTTTCAATGGAAATTCACACACACACACACACACACACACACAATCTAAGCTGCTTATCCTTCTGGGTCGTGGGGGGAGCTGGAGCCTACCCCAGCGGCCATTGGGCAGAAGTCATGAAACACCCTGGACAGGTTGCAGCTCCATCACAGGGCAGACAGACAGACATATACAATTATACACACTCTCACAACTAGGGGCAATACAGCATGTCCAATCAGTCTGACTGTATGTCTTTAGACTGTGGGAGGAAACCCACACAGACACGGGGAGAGCATGCAACTCCACACAGAAAGGACCCTGGTTGCCCAGCCGGGGAATCGAACCCAGGTCTATTATGGTGTGAGGCTCGATGTATGTTCAATATATAGGGAGATTCACTCGATAGAGGCCCCGAATATTCTGTAATAACTCTTGCTAGGACGAATCAATCTGAACGAAACAATGTGCAATGTGCTCCTCAGTATATGGAGATTCCCCCTGCATCGCAGTGATGAGGTAGGCGCCAGACAGCCATCGCAACATTTAACCTCCGTTTGCAACTTCCGGGTGCACAGCCCGTACCCCTTCATGTGTCTGGTAGAAAACGGAGATCACTTCCAGCATCGCATGTAATGCAATGGATTACACATACGTCAAGGTATGTAGTGTATTTTTTTGGTTCAGATTGCTTCATTCTTCATCCGTTACAACTGAATAATCAGGGGCTCTTTCAAGTGAATCTCCCTGTATATATCTCAGTGTTCCCAGAAGCCTCAACAAGTAAATATGATATCAAAATGTCAAAAATATAATATCAAATTTGTAAGTTTTCAGTGTTTCCACTCTTTGTTTTTATTACAGCTTACAGCTTTGAGGCCCCATTTTCTTCTTTCTCTCAGGGATGAAACCTTTAAGTACAGTTGTGGTGGTTTACCAGGTCTTACACAGTTGTTAGGTTGTTAGGAGTGAATTATTTTATATTCAGTCTCTTCAGAAAAACAAATAATCTGAGATAAATGAATAATAAGTTCCACTTTTGACCAAAACTTTAATAAACAAAAGGTGGTCTCTGACTTTTGCGTGGTACTCTACACCCTTAAAAATGAACTAAAATGGTTCTTGATGAATGTCTGGTTTCATAAAAGAGCTTTAATTGGTATAGAACTCTTACATTGTGGGACAGTTCATTCAAATTTGAAAAGCTTCCTCAGCTTCAGCGGTGACTAATCAAATCTCTGTGAGAAGGCCGGTACCACTCAGACATGCAGGGGCGTACAGGACAGGACCAGACAGAAATCATTGATTTTGACATTTTCTTTTATACCCTAGTAAACGTAATAGATTATGTACCACCAACACGCCAACATTCCAACACTGATTCCAAACACAACTGCTTTTAAGTATGAAAGTCTAAGGGCAGCTTGTGCTGAATCAGCATGTCTCAGTGCAGTTTGTTTTCTTTAGTGGCTAATAGGCATCATACGCTGACCCAGTTTGACCCAAGTGTGTGTCTGTAACGTCTAGACACGTTTAGCTACATAATCAGAGACTTCAAGGTTCCATGTTATCTCCACTTTAAAACGCACCTCCCAATACATTTCAGTCTCAGGCGATGAGGTGGTCAGCCACACATGCCCACTTGGTTCCACAGTTCTTTTCACTTTAAGGTCAGACACACACAGACGGCGCACGCTGACATTTCAAACATAATGACCTGCTAGAGCAAGCTGGTCGGACTCAGAGAGCAAACACATTCTTTTATCCCAAAACAACAATACAGCAACAGCCCACTCTGAATACCACAACTGCTTATAAACCGGCCCAAAGCAGACAAAGGCTTCGGGCTTCTCCAGGCCTTCTGCCATCAATTTGCCGAAAATAAAAGCATATTGCTATTATTTTATTGCTCATCTGCCGTTACTAACAGCGGCTCATGCTGCAGGAACCATACCACAGTCTGTAAAGAGTAACGTTAAAACAGGCCGATTATGTGGACAGTATTTTTGGCCAAGCATCAGGACCTCATTGGTCAAATTCGAATTGGTAATTACCAGCCATAAAGGAACAGATATCCAATAAAGCTTATTATTACTGCTTTGATTTGTGATACAAATGAATGTTGTGTCTCTATTTTATATTTTCATGGTGGCAGATATGACAGCAACAGAGTGATTGCATCCTTGCAAAACATATGACCAATAAATGAACAGCACTGTGTGTAATTTGGCCCACTTTAGCCATGAAGATACAATATGAGAAAAACTCTCATAAATAGTTTACAGAGACATTTTATTGTTATGTTATTAACATGACTTGAAAGGTAGTATTAGTTAGTCAGAGGCTCAGCTGCATTTTGTCACTCAGCCAGCCATGTGTTTTTTTAAACAATACGTTTTGCCCCATCATGTTTGAAGACGTGGCGCCACCCCTGGATTTAATCATTTAGTCATCTTATTAGTCATCTATTGTTGGTGATCCATTCACCCCATTACTCTTACTTAAGACTCTATTCAAAATCTTTGTTCCCTTTAATTCATTAAAATCTGCCCCTAGTGTAGACGTCCACATTAGTCATAGTTAAATGGATCAGCATGTGGAATTGGAACAAACCAATTATTGATACTGTATGAAAGGAGCTTCATGCAGCTTTTGCCCATATGAAATGGGAATGTATAATATCAATGATAATATAATAATTATAATAATTAAAATAATCTAAGAATAAAATATACAATATCAATCTGAAATATATGTCCATATGTACAAAAATGAACACTATTACATATGCTTTGTCACCAAAACACATTTTCATATATATATATATATATATATATATATATATATGTATATATATATATATATAGATGTATACACACACACCGATCAGGCATAACATTATGACCACCTCCTTGTTTCTATGCTCATTGTCCATTTTATCAGCTCCCCTTACTATATAGGTGCACTTTGTAGTTCTACAATTACAGACTGTAGTCCATCTGTTTCTCTGCATACTTTGTTAGCCCTCTTTTACCCTGTTCTTCAGTGGTCAGGACCCCCATGGACCCTCACAGAGCAGGTACTATTTGGGTGGTGGATCATTCTCAGCACTGAAGTAAACCTGACGTGGTGGTGGTGTGTTAGTGTGTGTTGTGCTGGTCTGAGTGGATCAGACACAGCAGTGCTGCTGGAGTTTTTAAACACTGTGTCCACTCACTGTCCACTTTATTAGACACTCCTACCTTGTCAGTCCACCTTGTAGATGTAAAGTCAGAGACGATAGCTCGTCTGCTGCTGCACAGTTTGTGTTGGTCATCCTCTAGTCCTTTACTCATCCCGGCCGTTATTGACATAAATCAGAAAATGCCTGTTGCCCTTTACATTGTGTGTAAATTTCATGATGAATGGACAAACGAAATGGCCCAGAATTACTTGGAAAAATTCTGGTTCCATTGACTTACATTAAGAGCACAGTAGTTTTTTTTCTGTCCCCTGTAAAGTTACTATATTGTAGATATACATTACTGTATGTTATTGTTCCTCAGATAACCACAGAACACTGTGTTTCACGTGTCTAAAGCTTCTAATGGCTGGAATGATCCATTACTCCAGCATCAAACCCTCCACCACCCAGCGGAGCACCACAGCTAATTACTCAACCCGGCCATTATTGACATAAATCAGTCAGAACCCGTCTGTGAATCTCATGCACTTCATAACCGGCTACATTGAAGTAACCAGTTTGCTGTTTGGTATAAACAGCGACCCTGGAGAATGTGCAGAAACGAAGAACGGATGTTTGGCAGAGAGTGAAGAACATACAATTTCATGGCTTGTTTCCCACCGTGTCAACCACAGTGGACTTCAGTGCCCGAAGAGGACGACACTGTGGAAGCCGCACCAAAGTCTTTCTCACATGCTGCCCCTCTAATTCATTGTACAATTAAGAGTTTTAATTAGTTACGTCTTTTTATTTCATGCATGTCGACCGCAAAACCCCTTCTGTCTTTTACATAGCTGAGGATAGCTAGAATTCCATTCGAGGCCGAGGAAACTGTCAACATTGCTGACCGCAGCCTCTCTCGCTCTGTCTTTTATCTGTTCGCGACTCCCCAACCAGTCCCAAACATTCAGGTCCGAGCACCAGCTGGGCACAAGGGGGATAGAACTGTCAGCTGTACTTCTAAAGGCTGCAGCACACTGAAACAGCCTCTGTTAGCTGTGAGGACTGTATTTATCAAAAATTGAACGCTTGACTTTGGGTTGTTAAATGAACGGTTCAGTGACAAATCAGATTCACTAAATTTTCCACTCCCCCTAGATGTAGTTGATGGACCAAGACATATTTGGTGTCCAAACTCTGTTTCTTTATTTTAGCGCTGGAGCTATGAGGCGCACCATGCTAATAAGCAATAGAAGTCAATAGTCACCCAAATCTTTTCTGTAAATACATCCCCAAAACAACTCTTAACTCTCTCAAACTGCATCCAGGTCTTCATCTATGTTGTGCAGACAGTTTAAGGCACAGTATGGCTTGCAATGAACTGTGAACAACTTAATTGTGTAGCTAAACACAGCAGGCTACAATTTTGACAGCTGTTAGGCTGAATTCTGACTCACCATTGCATGCACATGTCAGGCTAGATTGTATGTACAATTTCTTTTGCTTCTGTTTATAATAAACTCTGACTACTTCTAGTGGTCGCTAGCATGTTAGCCGTGTCGCTCTAGTCCCAACTAAAGAAGCAAAATTTCGACACCAAACATGTCTTGCCTGATAATAACTGTCAATCTTGAATTTTTAAACTAAAATATACTTATTTATAAATAGAAACAACAGGAAATACAAGTGTAATCTAGCATCCATATGCCTGTTTAAAGTGCAGGCATGTGAAGGGAGGTAAAAATGTTGCACAGCAGCTATCGTCTTGGATTTCCACCACTGTGTTCAGCTACATGGTGAAATATTGCTTATTTTTATAGTTCATAGTAAGTTTTTCATACTGTGTCCTAAACCACATCCACAAGTCACCATGACCTTAACGAAGAGCTGGATGCAGTTTGAGGGGGTTGAGAGAAGTTTTGGGGGTGTATTTACAGAAAAGATTTCAGTGACTATTGACTTCTAGTGTTTGCTAGCAACTTTAGCCTTGTAGCTCCAGTGCTAAACTAAAGAAGCAAAATTTGGACACAGGGAAAGACAGAACAATAGAGAATGAGAAAGAGAGTGAGTGAGAGAGGTGTTGCCTGATGAATCAAAGAAGGTTAATTGAATTAACGGATGTCTTGGTGAAAAGCTAGGAGGCGTGGCTTTGCGTGGGTGGCTTGGAAGGCGGACGTGTTATTAATTTTTCCTTCCTGCACTTGTCCCCACTATGTTCGCATTGTGCTCGAGCATTCATGATGGATGTGGCTCCGTCCAAAGAGGTGACTCAAGGTAGCTGAGAGTGTGGCAGTGGCCTTAATTCAAGGCTGCCTGGTTCAGTGGGGAATAGAGCTTTTATCGGGCCTGAACCAAACCCGAATGCAGTCCAAGAACTTGACCTATCCATGTTCTGCCCACGAATGCATTCTTTTTTAGTAACTACGTGGCTGGACAAACAATACAGAACATTGATTCTTTCAACCTAACGAGAAATTGTAGCCCACATGATACATTTTTCATTTCAAATGATGTGCATTTTTTATGCATATGAAAAGTCACTTTGTTAGAATGGAAAGTTTTAATATTAGCATGCTGGCGAATTTGTCAGTCATTTTAAACCTGCTCAGCTTTGACTAGCTATATTTACATAATCTAATTAATAATAATTCAATTATTTTGTACCAACTGGAGGGGCAGCACATTGGCCTCACAGCGGGAAGGGCCTGGATTCAATTCCGGGCAACCAGTGTCCTTTCTGTGTGGAGTTTGTTTGTTCTCCTCATGTCTGCTTGGGTTTTTGGGTGCTCTAGTTTCCTCCCACAGTCCAAAGACATGCAGTCAGGCCAACTGGACATACTAAAATGCCCCTAGGTGTGAGTGTATATGTCTGTTTGTTTGCCCTGCGATGGACTGGCGACCTGTCCAGGGTGTTTCCTGCCTTCCCCCCGATGACCGCTGGGAAAGGCTCCAGCACTCCCCATAACCCAGAAGGATAAGCGGCTTAGATAGTGTATGTGTTTCAACTGGATGTGACATTTATACAAACATTTGTTTATGTGTAATTACAATTTATTGCCATTATTTTTCATTTTATTACCAACTTGTTACCTATACAATTACTAACTTATTAATATTTAACAGCTAGAAAATTTGCGTGTAGTATTTAGATTAGTATATCTAATTACCATAATATTACCATGTCATTACCCACTTATTGTTGATTGTTGAATGAAGGTAAAAAAAAAAAAACGTAAGGAGGAAGTGTAGCCTCTTTCTGCACGCCCCCTAGTGGCCACTCTGCTAGCAGAGTGGAAATCAACTCAAATATTTTTCAGAATATAATCAAATAAAATATTTTGCCCCTATAATTCGGTTATCAGACTATCTAGGACACTCTAGTTGGCTCTCTTTGTATGAAATGTTGTGACTGTGTTGAGCTGCTAGCGAGCAATGATAAGTGAAAGGAGAGGGGTGAGAACCCCCTGCGGTGAAAACAGTTCACACCTTTCCACAAAGACATTGTGGTTGAAATACAGAATTGCATTTTTTAGCTATTATGAGAAAAGAGACAGAATGAGGAGAAAAGCAGGGGTGAACGCAGGCGAGGTAGGAGATGAACGGAATCTGAGCACACTGAATATCTGAGAAATGAAAGCTGAACACAGTCGAACCCTTGAACAGGTCCCTGCTGGGTTCAGAGAAAAAGTCTGTGGTCCTGCAGTTGAGAAGTGGAGGTTTAATGTGGGAACAGGCTGCTGCTGTTTTTTTAAGCTACCTGATCAAAAGCAACAGGATCTCTTTTATCTTGTTCTTGTTTATTGTCCAATGCAGGTCAACCAAGTTGGTGAGCCAAATAATTCACGGACAGAGGAGACATTAGCTCACTTATTACTGGCTCTTTCTCGTCCTCCCTTTCTATCACTCTCTCCATCTCTTTCCATTCCTCTCCACCTCTCCCTCTCTCCCTTCATCTCTGCTTCCCTCCCATCCACAAGTGTAGGATCATAAATGTCTTTGGTATTGTGTTGTAGGTCATCAGGCCTTTAAGAGAATCAGCAGCTGGTGGGCTGGGTGGGTGTGGATTGAACACTCTGTTGTTAGTTTGATTCTGGATGAGATGCTTGTACTGATATGAGATTGCTTTTTCTTCTTTACAGACCTTAATTGGTAAAAAGGCAATCCAGAAACATCATGAATGGAGTGATATATGAGCCAGATTCTCAGCCGAGTCCGGTCTCTGGGGTGCAAAATAGGGGTTATGCAGACTGGGTGACTAGTCGACTTTACCTCTCAGCAATGATGCTTTAAGTTTGATGTTGACTAATCGTTGATCACATGATTATGACACTAACAACATGCCTCAGAGAAGACAATAGGTGAGGAGCCTGGTGGTTTCAGGGTCCAATCTCCAGTTTCCCAAAGGCTAGCAAAGAAATCCAGGGCTCGTTGGAAAGGGGACGTTGTACTGACCTGTGGAGTTCTATTCTGAGTATTTTCTACTTTGTCCATTTCTAACAAGATCAGATATTGAATGTGAAGAAGACTACAACAAAAAGTCATGTGTCGTTGGAGAGGGGGCATAACATTTTATAAACCTGTAAAACTTGAAGTCGATTACTCTTATTTTCACCAAGTTACGGCACTCTAAATTTCTCTGGTTCTCCGGACCTCTGCAAGTCTGCCTAGAGTGCACCTAGTCGCATACAGATTTGCAAGATTCCGGGGTCCAGTGTGATCCCAGTCTTCTTTTCACTCTAAATTTCGCTGGCTCCTCCGGATCTCCACTGCGGATGAGCATCTCGGTATACAAGGAACAAGGTCAAAAATCAATACTTGCTGGCCATGATCTTCCAGCTCTCAGGCAGCACTGCATGTAAAACAATATGATTATGTAGTGAAAATCACTGCATGGGCTCAGAAACACTTCTGAAAACCACTGTCTGTGAACACAGATCGTCCCTCTATCCACAAATGCAAGTTAAAACTCTACGTGCAAAGAAGAAACCATATATAAACAGGATTCAGAAACACTGGCGCCTTCTCTGGGCCCCCATTTAAGCATACAGTTCAAAAGCCAACATCCATGATGGTATAGGGGTTCCAAATATTGCACATTGCATGGGTGACTTGTGCATCTGTGAAGGGACCATTGATGCTAAATGATATATACAGGTTTTCGAGCAACAATTGCTGCCATCCAGATGACGTCTTTTTCAGGGAAGGCCTTAATTATTTCAGCAAGACAATGTCAAACCACATTCTGCGTGTATTACAACAGCATGGCTCCATAATAAAAGAGTCAAGGTGCAGTCCAGACCTGTCACCTGTTGAAAACATTTGCCGTATTATGAAACAAGAAATACCACCCTGAACTGTTAAGCAGCAGAAATCCTATATCAAGCAAGAAAGTGAAAACATTTCACTTTTGAAACTACGGTAATCGGTCTCCTCAGTTACCAAACGTCTACAGAGTTTTGTTAAAAGAAGAGGTGATGTAACACAGTGGTAAACAGGCCCCTGTCCCAACTTTTTCAAAACGTGTTGTTGGTATTTTTTTAAAAAACAATAACATTTCTCAAGTTCAACATTTGATATGTTGTCTTTGAATTATTTTCAATGAAATATAGGGTTTAAATGATTTGCACATCATTGCACTCTGTTTTTATTTACATTTTACACAGTGTCACAACTTTTTTGGAAACAGGGTTGAATATGAAAATCGGTTGGAGGTTAGAATCAGATGGACGTTGCTGCTGTGTCCAGGCCAGAGGAGCTGATGGATATGAGTCAGGAGAATCAGACCAGGGTCTTCATCACCAGCTGTGGGCGCTGACCTCACTACACAGCTGTGTTTCAGAGGAGGTAACAGAGGGCAAGTTTAAGCAGAGAGCATCTCTACTAAACACACACACACACAGTCAACAGGCAGCATCAAAGTGCAGTGACTCAGCAGAGAGGTAAACACAAACACACACACAAACACACACATACACACACAAACACACACATACACACAAACACAAACACACACAAACACACACAAACACACACAGATGCACACAGAGACACACACTCACACACAAACACATACACACGCACACACACGCACACCAACACACACACAGACACACACACGCACACCAACACATACACACACGCACACACAAACACACACAAACACACACACAGACACACACAGACACACACACGCACACCAACACATACACACACGCACACACAAACACACACACACACGCACACCAACACAAACACACACACACACATACATACACACACACAGGACATCATCTCCAGCAAACAGCCTGGAGTTCATATTCACAATAATCAGTGACAGCATGATCTGCTGAGTCTGTGAAAAAGAGAGAGAGTAAGAAAAGAAAGGGAAAAGGCGAGGGAGAGAAAGCAAAAGAAAGGGTAATAAAAGAGTGAGAGAGAGGAAAAGAAGATTAAGAGAAAGAAAGAGTAGAAGAAATTTTGAGTAAAAGAAGATAAAAGTGTGAGGGACAGAGAGGGGGAGAAGAAAGCAGCAGAGAGAGAGAGACACAGAGAAAGGAGATAGAGAGAAAGATAGCAAAAGGAGAGAGAGAGAGAAAAAAGAGAGAAAAAGATCGTAAAAAAGAGGGAAAGAAAGAAAGAGAAAATGTGAATAAAGAGAGATAGTGAGAAGGAAAGAAAAGAAAGAAAGAAAGAAAGAAATAAGGAAAGAAAGAAAGAAAGAAAAAGAAAAGACAGAAAGAAGAGGAAGAACAGAGAGAGAGAGAGAGAGAAAGAGAGAGAGAGAGAGAGAGAGAGAGAGAGAGAGAGAGAGAGAGAGAGAGAGGCAAAGAGATAATAGGAGGTTATTGGGTTATTGGTGTTGTTTTTTTAATATGTTAAAGTCATGCTGACCCAAACAGAGGAGACAGTTTCTCAGCTGTGAGTGAGATACCACTACACACACACACACACACACACACACACACACACAGAGCACCCTGAGTTCCACAGCACATTAGAGCGTTCTATTAAAAACAAAAGCAGCTATTAAAGCCAGGGCGAAGTGAGCGGTGGGATCACTCAGCGCTGGAGCAGCTGACAGAGCAGGACTGAAAAGAGCTCTGCTTCTACATTCCCACTGCCTGCTGCTAATACAGCCTGAATTAGTCAGCATCTTCACTGCTGGAGCCACACTGTGTATGAATGCTGCTTACAGACATGATCATTTGAAGCCTGTGAAGAGTCTAGCATATTTAGACTGGCTGTACAAGCTCAAACTTTCATGCAACCAGTTGGAAGCAGTGAGTTGCATGCAACATAACTTTCATGTAAATTGACAGCTACACAAATCAATTAAAAAATAATTTGTTCGATGTTCTTCTTTAGTAAACACTCAACACTCAAAAAAGCCTTTGCATGATTAAAGGGTTCTTTGCAACATGAAAGGGTCTTTGCAACATGAAAGGTTTCTTTGCAACACGAAAGGGTTCTTCAGACTGATGGAGAATGTGTTGAAGATGGTTTTATATAGAACATTTTTGAAAAGGGTTCTATATAGCACCAAAAAGGCTTCTTCCATCGTTACAAGCTCATATTGCAGAACCATTTTCAAAAATGTTCTATATATTATTTTAATAGTAATAGTTCAGTAGTTGTGATTGTGGTGCCTGAAGAATTGCCAATAAATATTGACTATGTGTCAGCTAAAATTCATACTTGAAAACAACACTTTTTTTCACTTTCACTTCTTTTCCTACTTTTTTCAACTTGCCCCCTTGAAATAGACCACTTGGCTAGCAGCCCCAGGTAATTTAGATTGAAACCCCTTGTTTAAAATGATTCTGTTCAACATGTTGCAAGATGGTTGCAACTGTTGCGTCTGAGTTTTAAATATTTTGCAGGGATCATTACATTGTGCAACTGAAGTGAAATTCATGTTTTATGTAGGTTTTGAGCATCTAAAGTTAAATGAAATTTTCACTGCCTCAGGCTGGCTTTACACTGTGAAACTTTGGTTGCTTGAGACCTACATGAAACTCAGTTGAACTCGAGTTGCGTAATGTAAAGCGTCATACAACTCTGCAAAAGTTGCAAGTCTCTCAGCTTCGTGAAGCAAGTTTCATGAAACAGCCTATTTAAAATGGCAATAATGGATCACATGATCACATCAAAGAGCATACTTTCAAACCAGTTTCACTGGATCAGTAGAGAAGATGATAAAACAGAAGATGGGTTATTGCATGGCTGAAAATGAGACACCTTTCTGTACTTGATCCACTGTTATCAGTTTCCTGAGCCATGACAACAAATGTGAATTTCTGAAAGCTAACGTTTCTGTAATCAGATGCGTGAACTAGCCAGCTAATGCTAACAAATGTCTAAATGGTCACCTGTGCTATCATTTAGTCTTCATTATTAGTCTGCTCTTGTTGTGGTTTATGTGATTTAGCTAGAGTCATTTTCTCCTCTCTTGATGCCCGTTGTTTTCACACAGAGCTCAGATATTAATTCGGGATCCAAAGGATAAAAATCACAGAAGGTGAGTCTGAGATGAGGTCTGTGATGAAGTTTTTGTGCTTCTAGAACAGAGTAAGCGAGATATCAGGTAGGCTGTAACTGTAATAGCTACTTAAAAAAAATTTTTTTTACTAAATTAAACAGATAAAAACTCCAATATGCAGTAAAGAACCCTATATAGATAGACTGGAAAAAATATGTCATCAGATGAAATAACAATGTGTTGCATGCAACTTTGTTTTTGCATGAACATTTCACTGGGTAAAGCCGGCCTTAGAAGCACTTCACATATGTGTGAGCAACCAAACAGTTTTTATATTACTGCAAACAGTGTTTCTGAACTTTTGAACTGTTGTCTATGTGCATGTGCTTGTTTAGGTCTGTGCTTGTGTGTATTTATGTAAACGTGTGTGTGTTTTTGTGTGTAAGGGGTCCTGTTTGGAATTAAAATGACATGGCGATGAAAAAGCTCGACAGTTCAGCCAGACATTGGTGCAACCAGAGCTGTCGCCTTGGGGAACACTGCTGAATGTCCTTCAACACCTTCTGACCAGACCCCACTTCAGCTCTGAAGCATGTGTGCATTAATGTGTAGGACAGTAGAGCTATGCAGAATACAGACGTGTGCAAAGTCTGGCGTGTCTAGTACAACTGTGAAAAATTCAGTCAGATCAATGTAAAATTTTAAGGCAACCAGTTGTAAAGTTTTATGGAGTTATCTCAAGTTAGTCACATTTTAAGTACTGTATTCAAAAGAGTTGAAGCTTGCACATTAATTTACAGCTTAAAAACAGTTTGATTTGAATTTTTGTTAGCTTTTTATTCAGTTTTTCTTCAGTTATCAATAGTATATAGTTATGCCTCTAGAAAGCCCTGAAACTGTAAACATATTTGTTGTTTTAACTAAATGACGAAAGTTCAGTAAACATCAAGAAGTATGTTCACATTATAAAATATTAGGCACACATAATTATTTAACAAGATTAAAACTAAATTTTAAAGTTCACTGAGAAAACTGGACATTTAAGCTTTTTTGTGTACCTGAAGTTAACATTCTAACTCAATATTTCTCTTTTTAAACTTGTATTTATTTATTTGATTAATTAATGAAACATATTACATAGGCCAACACATTTTAACTTTTTATTATTACAGTGTAGGGT
Source organism: Colossoma macropomum (assembly GCF_904425465.1). Lineage (NCBI taxonomy): Eukaryota > Metazoa > Chordata > Actinopteri > Characiformes > Serrasalmidae > Colossoma > Colossoma macropomum. Next base: position 27,856,059 of record NW_023494810.1, read on the forward strand.
TTCAGTTGATACTACACTTTTGTTTGTAAGCAGAGGAGGACATTTTTTTCATGATTTGAATTTGAAATTTGAGAAAAGTTAGTGAAAAACACACACAGTCTACATTTTTGTAGAAAGAAAACCCAGCCTTTTACATTTTTGCCGTTTTCACATAAAAAAAGAAATATAAAATGTCAGTCTTAACCTTGTCCATATAGAATTAAAATCATATGTCAATATAATTCATATAGGAACTATGTAATTAATTGTGTAATTGCATGAAAATAATTACGTAATGTATATTGTACATCAACTATGTTGCAATGCTTATATATAGCAGTGTGAAAAACTATAGACAAGACACAGGTGAGCGGCTTGACAAAAGGCCAAAGCAAGGGAGGAGCGGGAAAACCAAAACAAGAACAAGAGCGAACAACATGAGGGAAAGTAAACAAGAAGTGAAAATAGACAAAGATGAGGACAACAGATATTCGAGTACTTGTGTACATCCACAGTAGTGTCATTATGCAAAATGAACAGACTGTTTTGCAAAAGGGCGCAAATAACTCTGAACTTCTAAGAGTTAAATATGCAGGTGGTGTGCATCAGGTATCTCAGCCTATATACTAATCATCATAGCATAATAGCTCTCAATACTGTCATTAATCAAACTGAATGTATGTACAAGTAAACAGTGAAAACACTGATGTTAAAATCCCTTGACTAGACAGTGGATTGTGGCGTGTAATAGCTATAGCAGCTACAGTAGCATAGCACAGATAACCTGCCCTTGTTTCTTCTCTGTCTGCCAGCATAAAGCTCAGTATCATCACAGATAACTCTCCACCGCTCCATCTTCCTGACAGCATAATTCTCACTATCAAAGCCAGCAAGCCTTCCCCAGATCACTCACAGACACTTCCAAACAGAGTGGCTGCTGCTGCTCGTCACTCACGCATACCCACTCAATAAAGACGAGCTGGCTGCTCTGTGTAATAGTGTGGAACAGCACGAGAAACTGTTTTGCCGGATGGAATTAGAAACACGTTGCAAATGTTTGATTCTTAACATATGAGGACACAAATGTTTCATCTAAACAGAGAATATTTTGAGACCATAGTCAGAGTCTTGACTTCGATTCACACTACAGAGACCTGAGACTCGACTTGGACTTGCACAAGAGAAACTAGTAACTTGACTCAGACTGGCACCCCAGACATTTGAGTATTGACTCGGACTTGAACACTTTGAGACTTGACACTCGACTCAGACTTGCACCCCAGACATTCAAGTCTTGACCTTATAGACTCAAGACTGGACTTCGATTCAAACTACAGAAACTTGAGACTCGATTTGGACTTGCACAAGAGAAACTAGAAACTCGACTCGGACTCACACACCAGACATTTGAGTATTGACTCGGACTTGAACACTTTGAGACTTGACACTTGACTCAGACTGGTACCCCAGACATTCAAGTCTTGACTTGGACTTGAAAGCAAAGTGTAAAAAGACCATTTGTAGGTTTGGTCTTTAAGAGATTGTACCAAGTTGACAGGGTAAAAAGACGTACAGAGAAAACATGCTAAAGTGAAAGTATGGCTCCTGTGTCAAAGTCTTACTTGATTAAAAGTGTAGGAGCAAGTATGGAGCCAAAATTATACTTGAGTGAAAGTAAAAAAGCTGCCAACCCCAGAGATGTAAGATGCGACTCGGAATTACACTACAGGAACTAGAAACTCAACTCGGACATTTGAGTATTGACTCAGACTTGAACACTTTGAGACTTGACACTCGACTCAGACTTGCACTCCGGACATTAAAGCTTTGATCCCAGAGACTCGAGACTTGACTTCACACTACAGAGACTTGAGATTCAACTTTGATTTACACTACAGAGACTTTAGACTTGACTTGGATGTGCACAAGAGAAACTAGAAACTGGACTCAGACTTGCACCCCAGACATTCGACTCTTGACTCAGACTTGCACCCCAGACATTCGACTCTTGACTCAGACTCTCACCCCAGACAATTGAGTCTTGATACAGACTCACACCGCAGACATTCGAGTTTTGACTCAGACTCACAACCCATACATTGAGTCGTGACTCAGACTCGCGCCCCAGACATTTGAGTCTTGACACAGACTCACACCCTAGAGACTTGAGACTCAACTTCGATTCACACTACAGAGACTTGAGCCTCGACTTGGACTTGCGCCACTGAAACTAGAAACTTAACTCAGACTCACACCCCAGATATTTGAGTCTTGACCCCAGAGACTTGACTTCCATTCACCCTACAGAAACCTGAGACTTGATTTGGACTTGCACAAGAGAAACTAGAAACGTGACTCAGACTCACCCCCCCAGACATTCGAGTCTTGGACCTTAGAGACTTGACACTCGACTCAGCCTTGCACTCCAGACATTTGAGTTTTGATCCCAGAGACTCAAGACTTGACTTCACACTACAGAGATTTGAGACTAAACTTTGATTTATTCTACAGAGACTTTAGACTTGACTTGGACTTGCACAAGAGAAACTAAAAACTTGACTCAGACTCGCACCCCAGACATTCAAGTCTTGACCCCAGAAACTCAAGACTTGACTTCAGTTCACACTACAGAGACCTGAGACTCAACTTGGACTTGCATAAGAGAAACTAGAGACTTGACTCAGACTGGCACCCCAGATATTCGAGTCTTGACTCGGACTTGAAAGTGTAAAAAGACCATTTGTGGGTCTGGTCTTTTAGAGAATGTCCCAAGTTGCCAGGGGTAAAAAGAAGTACAGAAGACCCGTACTAAAGTGAAAGTAGAGTATTGAGTAAACTTTTACTCAGTTAAAAATGTAGGAGCAAGAATGGAGCCAAAATTATACTAGAGTAAAACTGCTAACCCCAGAGACATCAGATGCGACTCAGACTCACACTACAGAAACTAGAAACCTGACTTGGACTCACACACCAGACATTTGAGTATTGACTCGGACTTGAAACCTTTGAGACTTGACACTCAACTCAGACAGGCACCCTAGACACTCTAGTCTTGACTCAGACTCGCACCCCAGAGACTCAAGACTTGACTTCGATTCACACTACAGAGACTTGAAACTCAACTTGGGGTCACACAAGAGAAACTAGAAACTTGACTCAGACTGTCACCTCAGACATTCGAGTCTTGACTCAGACTCGCACCACTCGAGACATAACTTGGACTCAAACCCCAGAAACTGAAGACTTGTCTCAGACTTACATTCCAGAGACTTGAGACTTGACTCTAACTCAAACTCCAGAGACTCGAGATGTGATTTAGATTTAAACTTCTGAGACTTGAGACTTGAACCTGACTCAAACCCAAGAGACTTGAATCAGTCTAACACCCTAGAGACTCAAGACTTGACTCAGACTCAAACCCAAGAGACTTGAATCAGTCTAACACCATAGAGACTCAAGACTTGACTCAGTCTCAAACCCCAGAGACTTGGGCATTAACTCAGACTTGAGACACAACTCGAACAAAGGAGCTTTCCTGGCAGAAAGATCTTTCCCTGTGGCTGAAAAGTCTTCCCATGAAAGAAAAACAACACACACACACACACACACACACACACACACACGCACACGCACACGCACACACGCACACGCACACACACACACACACACACACACGCACACGTTCACTCCATCTCACAAGCTGATAACAGCAGCAGCATCCTGATAACACTCTTTAATAAAAACACTCCAGCCTAGCTAACATTATAAAGAACACAAGCAGCATAAACAAACCTCTCTCTCTCTCTCTCTCTCTCTCTCTCTCTCATTGTCTGTCACTTTTTCTCTCTTACACTTTCTCTTCTTTCTTGCTCTGTCTCTCTATTTATCTCTCATTCTTTCTTTCTCTCACACACTTTTCTTTTTCTTTCATTCTATCAATCTTGCTCCATCTACTTCTTTCTTTCTTTCTTTCTGTTCTTTCTCTCCATTGTTCCCTCTCTTTCCATTTCTCTTTCTCTTTCTATCAGTCCTATTCATTTCATTTCATATCATATATCTTCTTTTTCTCTCTTTTTTCTCTATTCTCTTTCTGTCTCTCTCTTTCCTTTTTCTCACTGGTTTTCTTTTCTCGTTCTCTTCTCTCTCTCTCTCTCTCTCACACGTACACATACCTTGTCTCTCTATCAACCTCACTCTCTCGCTTTCTTTCTTTATTTTTCTTTCTTTAACTTTGCTCTCTCTCACTTTCCATCTGTGTCTTGCTCAATCTCTTGATTTTTCATTCTCTTTGTTTCTCTTTCTCGTCCTTTCACTCCTCTCTTCTCTGCCCTTGCTTTCATGCTTTTGCTAACTCTCTCTCTCTCTCTCTCTTTCTCTTTTAGAAAGGGAGGATGATAGCTTCCACAGCAGTGGTAGAACTTGCCAGAAGAACGCCACTGCAGCGTATCACAGCGAGAGGCAGTGGAGCGACAGACAGAGGAGAAAAAGAGGGATGTACAATAAGGTCTTAAGTATAGGGTTAACTCTCTCTCTCTTTCCCTCCCTCTTTCTCTTTACTTTTACTCATTATTAGAAAACATTCTGCTATCTCTCTCATTTGCAGCTGGGGAAGGAAGGGAGGCTTTGTTTGCTAACTTTCCACAGGATACATTAGAGGCTTTCGGCCTGCATATCTCTACACTCGCATCCACTCACAGACTGAAGAAAAGGTCAGGGCACACGTGGTGGAAAGGGTCAGTTGGAGTAATCTTCAGAGCTCAGGGTTTGACAGAAACAATACCAGGTACTCCTCATTACCAAAATGCACATTTGAGTATTTCAGTGTTAAAACTACAGGCACTGCTCCGCAGAGATGTGGAAAATAGTGATCTGGTCAGAAGAGTAACCCTCCACTAAATTTTCTACAAGTGGGAGAGTGCATGTGCATCACCAAGGTATCAGCCTGAATGCTTGACCCCTTTAATGAAGGGATCCTGTGGCTCAGTGGTGCTGTGTGTTTTTTCCTGGCTTGGTTTAGATCCACTTGTCTCCTTAGAGTGTAGGATCCAGGATCATAATGCCCCCATCTATAGGGCACCAGGGCTGACAAAATGGTTTGATGAGTATGAAAAATAATGCTATAAATCCTATAAATCTTATGTTAAACTCCTAAAAAGATGGTTCTTCAAGGATTCTTTAGTAAAGACAATGGTTCTACATAGAATCTTTTTGAAAATCATTCTATTCATTCATCATTCATCATCATCTTCAACCACTTGATCCAGCTAGGGTTGCGGTAGCAGTTGGGAGAGCAGAGAATCCCAGACGACCTTGTCCCCCGCAACTTCCTCCAGCTCATTCCGGGGGACACCTATCTTGCTTCAAAGCAGACACAACCTGAGTTTTAGAGATCTGGAGACAGCGTGATGGACATTCCAAGCAATCTCTTGGTAAACCACATGCCTCAATTACTTTATTGCCCATAGAGCTGGCCAGCGAAACATGTGCAGCATCCTGGATCACTGCAAAGGACCCACCAGACTTGACCTTTGACCTCGTCTAATTCCAGCAGTGGTTCTCCTTGAAAAAGACCAGAGGAAACACAACATCCTTATTGCCTCTCAGCGTCTGAAGGACAGGAACTGTAGGTACAACTTCATGTATGTTTTGATTGTCTCCCTATTGATAAGGTCTAAGTGTGTATTAGAGCTGTGATATCTGTTCCTGTGAAAGTTCGGTAGCACTTTACTTGAAGGGTGTCTACAGAACACATTCATAACATCTTACATTAACACTTCAGAACATGTTAATGAATGTTTCAAAATCAAAATTCTCATTTTTTTATATTATTGTCAGTAAAACAACTCATTTCTGGACAGTAAAAATGAAAATGACCTATACTTTTGATTTCTTTTTAATTATCTGTTTTTTCTTGAGCATTTGTTGCTTTGCACATGACTTTACTTTACTACATGGACAGTAAATTGCTTATAAATATGCTTAGGAACAATCATTCAACTGAATCTTAGTGTGGTGGTGTGCCTCAGTGTCAAAGTACTTAATGACCAGAGGGCTAAAGTGAGGTCATTTTTATTTTGGATGTCCAGAAATTATGCATTTTATTGAAAATAATGTATTTATTTTTATTTTGAAAAATGTCTCTAAGTAAAATGGTAGTCTGTATTAATATCATGTAAAACATATATATACTTTATAAATGTTGATTCAAACATTTACTAATATGTTATGAACTGTTTACATAAGATGTTATGAATGTGTTATGTAGACACCTTTCAAGTAAAGCGCGTTACTGAAAGTTCTTTTGATTGAAAACTTCTGCAGATATGTTGACATATAGTTACTATCAGATCTGCATTATATCTTTGAGAGAGAGGAGAAAATCAAGCTGCTTCAGATCTGAAAACATCCACAGGTGTTTCTGTCCATCCTTCCACTGTGAGAAGACGACTCAGCGCTATGGGTCTGAAAGGATGTGTAGCTGACACATCAAACAAAGAAGCTGCTGGACCTCAACATCACTGAATGTGTTTGGGATTATTTGGATGGTGAGAAGCAGAAAATGCAACCAACTTCTAAGACTGAACTGAACTTTGGAGGTGTGAAAAATATCAATGCAGATTTATTCAAAAAATTGAAAGCAAGCCTCCTGAAAAGCATCAAAGCTGTAGTAAAGACAAACAATGAACATAGTAAATGCTGAAAAACACATTTAGCTGTTGAGCCTTTTGTGTAATTTTATATCAAATATGTTTTCTACTTTTTTACACTGCAAAATGAGTAACTTGTACTTAATGGTTGTTCTGACTTGAAGTTAAATAAATGAAGGGTCTCAGACTTTTGCAGAGAACTGTATCTTAATGTAGCAAGATTTTGTTCCATGTAATTTCCATTTTCACCATAAACTATTAACACACAGTCTTACGGATAAGTTGATCAAATGACATGATTTGTTGATTTGTTGAATATAAAATGTACCCAAACTTTTGCACATGCCACATTTTATGTTTTTTTTTTCCCAAGTATGCTAAATTATATTAATACTCTGCACTAACATCTGCAAAAATATGACATATTTCATTTTCTTCCTAGAGATTTTTACTTTATTTTCACACTAATTTGCGAGTAGAACATCACAAAAGCATTGTAATTTGACCTGGGGTGCTAAAACTTTTGCATAAAACCATAATGCGAAGGTTCAGATTGGGAAACAAAAGCAATCATGAAGTTTTGATATGATATTGATGATGTCAAACTTTTATGTTGTTGCCATCCATAATATTTGTAGTCTAGGTTATATAGACTATAATACGGATATTTACCTTCTGGCACTTATTGAGAAATTATAAAATCACTAAAATTAACTTATTATGGCAGACATACAATAATCAGAGCAAGAATAAGTACAGTTTAGTTTCTGATTACTGCAATGCCCTTACGCTATATTTAAAAACAATGTCCTCAGATGTACATTTAACCTGGCCATGCATTTATAATGTTCAGTGTGAGTGACTGTAGAAGACTAACTGGTGTTTACAGTGGAGGGAGTGGAAATCTCTGGACTGTCCTGCAACGAGCCCCTTGACTGAGTTCCACAGGTCAAAGGTGAAGGAGGCTGGATCTACTATCTAGTCATGGAAGAGCTCATTTTAACGTCTCTGAGATGTCTGATAAGCTGGAGTTGCATTTCTGAGACGCCCCAGATGAGGCCTGGGGTCAGCGTATATGTATTTCATATCCTAATAGCCTGGACAGCCGGGACTGAGCTGATTCTAGATCAGCACTTTAAGCTTCTTAAAATGTTTTATGCACATGTAAGGTTAGTGAGATTTCTGTAGGTAACTGTAATTCTTCATTACATAATAAATATAAAATATATGGGCTCTCAAATGAAGTTAACCTGGACTCAAGTCCACTTCTGGGGCCTGCTGTCCAGTATATTTTCTCCCAGTTGAACTCATGATTTAAAACAGGAGCATTATGGGAGGAAAAATATTTTCTCCAGTATGTATACATGATAACAAAATGTCTTATGGCTAAATAACTTGGGTTGAAACTCAGATTTTTGTAGAATCTAAAATAAAGTGGAAACGATGTACAACACTGTTCGTTAAGGATTGCAAAGTAATTGATAATTACATGCTAATTATATGCTAATTAAAACTAGGTAATAATCATAAGCAATAAATGGGCAAATAGGTGAGCCTAAAGAGCCAAACAGTAAATATATTGTAGTAACATAAGCCAGCTAGCTAACTAGTGATTAGCCATATCTATGGGGATTAGCTACATTTGCAGTCATTTGTAACCAGCACAGGTTACAGACTCCATGCAGCAAGTAAGCTTTTTTTAACAGTGTTTCTGTGGTTAATGAGGTTAACCTGGACTCAAGTCCAGGTCTGGGGCCTGCTGTCCAGCACAGTATCTCCCAGTTGAACTCATGATTTAAAACAGGAGCATTATGGGAGGGAAAATATGCACAAGTTCAGGTAAGTGGTCTCCACTGGTCTGGAGAAAGAAGAAGCCCAGAGCAAAACATTGTGTAAAGAAAAGCATCTTAAAGGGAAAATTGATCATTTTTCTATTTTCACAATTTCTGTCTGACTAAATGGTTGAGATATAAACAAAGTCAAAGTGGTTTGATGAGAAATGCTCCATTCTAGAGAAACGTACCAAGTCAGAATTGTTCACAGTGGTGGTGATAGGAACCAGGCGTCTGAAGAGTTTAATGCCTCTGAAAAAGGTACCTCACAGAAAGCTGTTACATTAAAGGTTATGAATATGTTGATGAGGCTGTTTAATGATGGTAATGAAATAAGCTTTTGCCTGAAACTTATTTTTTTTTTATGTTCATTCATGGTAGAGCAGTGCATGCAGGGCACTTAAGGCAAAATAGTTCCCAAAGAAAATGCATTTTGTTTCTGCAATTTGATCATTATTAACATTACATAGAGAAACTCAGAAGACACATGTAGGTTCACTGGTCTTTTTGGATAATAAACAAAGTGGCTATATTTGCACTGTTGACATTAGAGACCTCTGGTTCCTGTCACCACCACTGGACACCCATTTTTTAAACAAGTCTTTAGCAAGGCTTTATATGATGACAAAATGTCTATGGCTAAGTAACATGATAACTTGTGTGAAGTTGTAAGTTGTAAAATAGGAACCTTTGTAGGATCTCAAGTAAAGTGGAAATGATATACAACACTTTACATTAAGGATCGCAAAGTAATTGATAATTATATGCTATTATATGCTAATGAATAATTAAATAATAATTATAAGCAATAAATGGGCAAACAGGTGAGCCTAAAGTGCCAAACAGTAAAAAATGTTGTAGTAAATATACAGAAAAAACTGTTTGTACAGCATTTACAAATATGAACACACACACATTAAGAACAAATATATATTTAGAAACATAAATACACGCACCCATCAACAACATCAACAAATACATATTTACAAATATGAACACACACACATATCAACAACTACATGGACACTTATTTACAAACATTTATCTCAGATTTAATGCTGTTTTCCCATTATAAACATTACATATAAACACTCACTCAGAGGACTCATTGGTCATTTTTGGATAAAATGGCTGTATCGCACTTCAACCCTTGGTTCCTATCACCACCTCTGTGAAGAAATCTTAGTTGGTAAGTTTCTCTACAATAAATCATTTTATATCAAACTCTGAATGACTTTGTTAACATCCTCATGATTGAATTATACAGAAAAAGATTTGGTGGATTTCCCCTTTAATTATCTGTCCTTAATTATCCTGACAGCCCTATATAGGAGTGGAGAGAAGATTTAGCAGTACTGTCAGTATGTTTGTATGTTCTCAGTCTCTGCAGTGGGCCTTCTCTTGTCCACCACAAAATGGCAGTTTGACCGGATGATGAATTGAACCCAGTTTTGAAGATCTAGACATTCGTCATGGGAAGAAGATGGAAACGAAAACAATGTCTTGATATCCACATCCAAAACAACCTTTCTAAGCTAGACAGCATTCCTGCTTTAAATATAAAGCTGAGAGAAATGTTTTCACTGCTAAATTCTCTCTCCACTCCTAAACAGGCCTGGAAAGGTTAGATAATTAAAGGGGAATTCCAGCAAAGTTTCAAAACGTCTGTATTATTCAATCATGAGGATACAAACATTCAGTCATTCAGAGGTTGATGTAAAATGCTTAATTGTAGAGAAACTTTCTTCACAGTGGTGGTGATAGGAACCAGGGGTTGCAGTATGATACAGCCATTTTATCTGAAAAATGACCAGTGAGTCCTCTGAGTGTTTATATGTAATGTTTATAATGAGAAAATAGCATTAAATCTGAGATAAACGTTTTCTTTTGAGGACTAACCTGCCTTATAACATGCTGTATGTACCTCTCCACCATGAATCTTCTCATAAAAGTACATTTTAGGCCAAAAACTTCTTTACTCAGAAGTATCATAAAACATTGTCTCAGTTTTGGCAACATATGCTGCCATCCAGACAACGTCTTTTTCAGAAAAGGTCCTGCTTATTTCGGCAAGACAATATCAAACCACATTCTGGATGTATTACAGCAGCAATGCTCTGTATTCAAACAGTCCGGGTGCTAAACTGGCCTGACTGCAGTCCAGACCTGTCACCCACTGAGAACATTTGACGCATTATAAAATGAAAAATACTGCAAATGAGACCTCGAACTGTCGAGCAGCTGAAATCCTATATTAAACAAGACTGGGAAAACATTTCACTTTCAATACTACAGTAAAAGGGTCCTCCTCAGTTCCCAAACACTTACAGAGTGATGTTAAAAGAAGAGGTGATGAAATACAGTGGTAAACAGGCCCCCTACTTTTTTGGAACGTGTTGTCATCAAATTCAAAATGGGAATATATTTTTCAAAAACCAATAACATTTCTCAGGTTCAACATTTGATGTGTTGTCTTTGCAGTATTTTCCTTTAAAAATATGGTTTACTCGATTTGCAAATCATTGCTTCCTATTTTTATTTACATTCTGCACAACATCCCAGCTTTTTTGGAAATGGGGCTGTATTAATGCAGAAGTTTTAAAAATGAATCTCAATGAATCAGCAGTGATTATTTGGCAATTTGCATACAACAATGCTAATGCTAAGTTAGAACATAGTGCCTGATGGACACGCCCATTTTAAGCTGATTGATTTCAAAGCAGTTTAGAAACTTTGAAAAGCTGTTGATTTGGTGTTGTCCATTTTTGTTTACCGTTTAGCCTGAATTGTGAAGGCCCTGGTTGAGACTCAGCTCAAACCAACAGAACGGTCAGAAGTGCAGTGGGTCAGTGGTGGAGGAGAAACACCAGCACGCTGTGTTACGAGTGTGTGTTTCTCAGAAGAAAGACGAGAGTGACGCAGCATAACTCTGGAGCTCCATCTCCTCCAAACCCCTCCCGTCCTCTCTTCCCCTACCCCTCCCCCACCCCCATCTACCCCACCAATTCTCCTGAATCCTTAACGCACTCAGAGACTGCAGACGTCACCGTGGCTGCAGAACAACACTCAGCTCAGCTGCGTCACCGAGCCGCCGGCCAACCAGAACACACTGTCTCTCTCTCAGGCTCTTACGCATGGTGAGGAATCACACACGCTTACCGTAGCCTGTGCAGCGTCAGGGTGGAAGCTCTGTTTTTAGCTGCGAGTACTGTGTGTAACTATGAGGGTGAGGAAGTCCGCTCTGACAGGTAGCTGCACCACTCACACTTGCAGTAAATGGAGCTGGAAGAACATCCAGCATCATATCCTAATGATGAAGATTGCACAGACATTACTAACGGTAAACCATGATTAAAAAATTAACGGAAAATTTCCTTTTTTTCACAACACTCCTTCACTTTTCTTCACACTCCTGACTGACTAATCCTGTTTCCATTATGATTATGTCCTTGTTACTCTGTGTTTCTTGGTTTCTTGGTTTATGAAAATGCTGTATAAATTAAACAATTTATTACTAATCAACAAGATAATACTTAAAATAAAACTAAAAATAAATAAGAAACAATATTATATATGATATGTTAAAGGATGTAACACTTTATACATAATATAATGTGAAATACAGCCATAATAAATGTAATCAAATTTATATATATATATATACATTCATATATATAATAAAATAAAGCAAAAATAATGAGTGATTAATTAATAATAAATAAATATTTTTTGCAATAATATAACAATAAATGTAACTAATCAATGTAAAATCAAAATAAAAAAAATCATATGACATGATATGTTACATTGTATAAATAATATAATGTGAGGTACAGTCATAATAAATTTAATTAAAATAAATAAATGAATAAACAAATAAAGAAAGAAATAAAATAAAGAAAAATAATTTAAGAAATAATACAAAATAATAAGTAATTTTGCAATAATATAATAATAAATGTAATTAATAAATTATAGTTTTATTATTATTACCAAATATCAATAATAATAATAATAATAATAATAATGATAATCAGAAGTAGAAAAGAAAAAATATTAACAATATTTTTTATTATTACTATTATTATTATTGTTGTTATTTTGTTGTTGTTCTTGTTGTTATTATAATTCTTGTTCTTGTTGTTCTTTTATTTGCAATATATAATATGTATGAAAGCTTTTCTTATAACTAAAAACGCCTTGTAAGAAGGTAACATATAGAAACATATAGAAACAAGGACAAAACCTAATCCTGAAAACCAAAAAATCAGCAAAAAAATTGACCAAAGCCACAAGAAATTTCCCAGAATAATGAAGTAAATCTAATCCAATGAAAACATCGGCTCTCAGTGTTGTGACTAAACCCCCCGAGACTGTGTAGCTTATAGGAGACTGAGTGTATTTGCGTTTGGCTGTGTGAACCGTGTCATTTTGCCCTCCACAGCAGGCGTTCCAAATGAGATCCGTCCCAAGAGGTGACGCCACTGGCCTTTGTCCCACAGGCCTACTGAGCATGCTCAGTGTGCTGTTCCCACAGAACTGGACCACTTTGGCACTCGTACTGCTCAAACTGGTATTTACTCTCCCTCCCTTCCTCTCTCTCTCTACTACGCGCCACATCAGAGTTATGTGCTCTCGTCACTTCCTGTCCCGCTGCTCCCACCCAGCCCAGCTACGGACCTTCTGCTCCGGACGTCCCGTAAGCACTTTCTCCATGTCTTGGACCACGTCCTGCTCCCCAGAGGGTTGCTCAACACGATACAAATGTCCGGTGCTGCTGGTCAGCTACAACGCCTTCCATTCATCGACAGGTCACTCCCTGAAGGATATGAGTCCACTCCCCATCAACTGCTCAGTCAGGAGGAGGTGGTGCTACTTACCTCCTTACTGTAGATGCTGACCACTTAACCCCTTAACCTGCAGATGGATAAATCACCTTCATTTTCATATTCTAGGCTCTAGGACTGTGGTGGAACCCTTTTTGGGGCTACATAGAAGCATTTTAAAAGGTTCTTTAAGAAACTATATAGAACAATTTAGATCATTCAACCACTTGACCATGTGGTCATTATCTTTACTAAAGAATCCTCTTCAGGGGTGTAGAAGAATCACTTTTGGACCCCTAAAGAACCTTGCAATGGATGGTTCTTTAAAGAACTATGTTTGTCTATGAGATGTGTGAGGGTGAAGAACCTTTTTGAAGTTTAAAGAACCTACACATTACGTCAAAGTTCGAGCAATTAAAGATTTCTCCTAGAGCCATACTTCAAATCCAAGAACCAATTAGCATTCAATGAATTACCCATAAAAAAGGGGTTCTCCATAGGTTCTTTAGTAAGGACAACTGTTATGTACAGAACCATCATAACACAGAGAACCACTTGAACATTTAAATGTTTCTTTGCATGGTAAAATGGTTCTTCTCTATGACTGTGGAGAACTTCTTGTATATGATCCTTTAAAGAACCTTTAAAAAAGGTTCTACATAGTGGCAAAAAGGGTTCCACTATTGTTATATGTCAAAGAACCCTTTTGGTACTATTTAGGACTCTTATAGAACCTTTTGTACTGCTAAACTACTCAAGGTATGTCGTTTTGAGAGTGGAGAACAGTCTGGAACTGCTGAGAGGTTCTGTAGAGTTGAAGGGGTTAAGCAGACTAAGGAGTGGAGGAGGAGGAGGAGGATGCTTGGAGATGAATTAGTGGAAGGAAGCCCCTGTAGACGGAGGAGGACGAGCAGGGGAGGGTCCAGAAGAAAGACATACAGCCTGGCCAAATGTGTCACACATCTCAGGAACAAAGACACTGAGTTTGCTACGTGACCTGAAGGTGTCAAGTGAATGCGGATGTGACACACACTCGCATGAACATGTTAGTAAATGAGGTCAAGGTCAGGCTGGGTAGGCCTGCTCTGCACACCAGCTCACTGACACCAATCAAATTTCAAATTCATTTCAAATTTCAAATTCAAATCTTTATCAAAATTTGTAAAAAGGTTCCACCTATTGTTAATGAAATGAGGTTGAAATAGTCAACCCTTAGAGGTCTACAGGTATTCATTGGGAAAGAACAAAGAACAATGATAAAAAAATAAAAATATATACATTTTGGGGAAAATACAAACATTTATCCAATTTTGTATAAAAATTCAACCAGAGTTATTCAGTGCAAAAAATCTTTGGTAGAAAAATAGAAATTTGGAAGAAAATTCAAATATTTCTTCAAATTTGTCAGAAGGTTCTGATTATTGTTTGTGTAATCAAGTGGGACTAGAATAATTAACCCTTAAATATCTTGAGTTACTTATTAGGAAAAAAAAAAAAATTTGGAAAAATATCTTAAATTATAAATTTGCGGAATAATTCAGACATTTCTTAAAATTTATTTATGTAAATGTCTACCTATAGCTTGTGAAGTCAGGATATTGGAATATTATAGTTACATTTTAGAGATCTACAATGATTCATATATGAAAAATCAGTGTGAGAAAAAATAGTAAAATAATCAATTGGGGGGATTCAAACATTTCACAAAGTAATATAAAAGTTCTGTTTATTGTTTGTTTAACCCTTAGAGAGCTGGAGTTATTCACTGCAAAATAATCATTGGTAGAAAAATTTAAATTAGGAAGAAAATTCAAATATTTCTTCAAATTTGTCAGAAAGTTACTTACTGGTTTGTGAAGTCAGGTGAGAATAGTATAGTTAACCCTTAAAGATCTGTAGTTATTTATTTAAAAAAAAAAATCAATTTAAAGTATATATTAAAAAATTACAAATTTGGGGGAAAATTTAGACATTTCTTAAAATTTGCATAAAATGTCTACCTATAGTTTGTCAGGTCAGTTTGGAATATTATACTTCATTTTTAGAGGTCTACAGTGACTTATACAGAAAAAAAATCTACTAATAATTTACTTGGGGGAAATTCAAACATTTATCAAATTTCATATAAAAGTTCTACCTATTGTTTGTGAAATCATGTTGAAATAGTATAACTAACCCTTAGAGGGCTGAGGATATTCACTGCAAAAAGTCATTGGTAGAAAAATAGAAATTTGGAAGAAATTTCAAATATTTCATCAAATTTGTTTGAAAGTTCTACTCTTTGTGAAATCAGCTAGAGATTGTACAGCCAGCTCTTAGAGGTTCTTAGAGTTGTTCATGGCAAAAATATCAGTACAAAAATAATATAATGAAGCAGAATTATCAGACAGTTAGGTAAGGCAAATGTATGAGCTCTTAAAAAATCTTGTAATAGAAATTATCTTGAAATAGAAAATCTCAAAATTAATTTTGGCTAAATTTAAGAAGTCTTTAGTCTTAGGTAACTATAATTGTTTAAAATTTTTCATTTTCAACCTCATTTGAGAGAAAAATTCTCTAAAAAAAAGAATACAGTAATGAGCTTGGTGGGGTCAAATTCAATTTTGCATTAGAGTAAAAACAAAAACAAAAATATAAGGGTTGTTTTTCTTTCCTTAAAACAAAACTGAACACACTAACTTTTCATCAGTTTCAAATCACAATCAAACATCTTTTCTGCAAAGAAAAGAAACACATATTTTGGCATATATGGCAGGGGGGACATCAGGGGGTCTCTATTCTTAATTTACCCTCTCTTTGTCTGATTCGTAAAACTTCTAAAATAAGATCATCTGAGGTCTCTATAGGTCCTTATTTTACCCTGCTCTGAAATAGAAACATCACATGGACATGTCTGTATTCTGTCTGTTTCTGGATGAAAGCCTGTCGTCCCCGTCTGTCATGGTCTTGTGGATTTACTGTGCGAGATAAGAACTGGCTCAGTGACCGAGTCTGATAACAGCCCAGTCCAGGGAGAAAAGCCACATTCATTATGAAGCAGTTGGAGGCCAGCATGCAGGACCAGAGCAGTGCTGATGAAGGCTGAGTGATATGATTTTTCACTACATTCAGCTGCTTATCTCGTATTTATGACAATATCCAGATATTTAGTCGCGATGCTAAAACGTGAACATTCTAATCTCTTCTGGAGTTCTTTGGCTCATGTAGCATTTTCTAATTGAGTGTAAAGTAACAGGGTTCGCTGGGGCTGATTAATTATCTTTAGAGAACAAGTCAAGTACGGCAGTCCAGCACACATAGATCAACAAAAACAGAGTTAGTGACACACAGATCAATGGCTTCTCAATACTCCTTATTTTTCCCTCCTGTAATCGGATTGGCTATCTTACTTTTCTCTCCTGTAGTCTGAATGGTTAGCTGACTTTTCCTTCCATAATCTGATTGGCTAGCTGACTTTTGCTTTAATAATCTGATTTGCTAGTAGATTATTACCTCATATAATCTGATTGGCTAGTTTAATTTTCCCTCCTGTAATCTGAATGGCTAGATGACTTTTCCTTCCATAATCTGATTAGCTAACTGACCCTCCTGTAATCTGTTTAGCTATCTTACTTTTCCTCCTGTAATCTGATTGGCTTTTGGAATATTCCCTCTTATAATCTGATTAGTTATCTGACTTTTCCCTCTTGTAATATGAATGGCTATCTGAATATTCTCTTCTGTAATCTGATTAGCTAGCTGACTTTTCCTACTATAATCTGATTGGCCAGTGGAATATTCCTTCCTATAATCTGATTTTACTTCCCCTCGTGTATTCTAAGTGCCTAGCTGCCTAGCTAGAGGACTTTTACCTCCTGTAATCTACTTGGCTATCTGACTTTTCCTTCTATAATCTGATTAGCTAGCTGACTTTTTCCTCCTATAATCTGATTTGCTAGTGGATTGTTCCCTCATACAATCTGATTGGCCATCTTACTTTTCTCTCCTCTAATCTGATTGATTATTTGAATAATCCCTCCTGTAATCTGATTGGCCATTTGAAATTTCCATCCTGTTATCTGATTGGCTAGATGAATTCTCCCTCCTGTAATCCGAGTGGCTAGTTGAATTTTCCCTCATGTAATTTGATTGGCTAGCTGACTTTTACCTTCTATAGTCTGATTATCTAGCTGACTTTTCCCTTTGTAATCTGATCAAATAGTTCCCTCCTATAGTCCTGTTGACTCCTGTAGAGCTCCCTCCTGAGCTCTCATGGGCAAGTACTATCCCTCACTCCCACCACTCTGATTACATAGCTGAATTTTCATGTTCCGATTGGCTAGGTGACGTCTTCCCTCCTGCACTCTCAACGGTTAATTAACTTTCAAACCTGCAATCTGAATTTCCCTATCTGCTTGCCTACACTCTTAAAAAGGATGGTTCTTCAAGGATTCTTTAGTAAAGAGGACGGTTCTATATAGAACCATTAACACTCAAAGAACCAGTTGCATGCTTAAATGGTTCTTTGCATGGTGAAATAGTCCTTCAAATTGACGGAGAAAATGGTTCTATAGAGCATCAAAAAGAGAAACTATTTTGCCATTCAAAGAACCATTTAAGTAAGTATGGTTCTTTGATCATTGTTCTATAAAACACCATTGTCTTTATTAAAGAACCATTGAAGAACCATTTCTTAAGAGAGTATCTGAATTTGTCATTGTTGTGTATGACAACAAAGGGATCACAGCCTATAATTGGGTATCTTCTGTATTTAGTGCACCTACAAAGTACGTGGACCTTGAAAAGTGTCCCGTAAGTGGAAGCACAAGGTAAGTCTTTCTTATAAAGTGGATAGTAAGTATCTATTGGCCATGTTGAGCTGTAGAACTTGAGTAGCAACTTGCTACTTCAGATATTCTTGATTTAACATTGTGATGGTCAATAATAGAAATGATCGTGTTTAGGGCTAGGGTGGTTACAAAAGATCAGCAGAAAGCAGAACTTCATCCACATAAGAGAATCCACAGCAAACTCTGGCATCTGTGCTCCTCTCACACACAGAGCCTGGAGCTCAGGATGTTTCCGATCCACATGCTGTCAAGCGTGGGCCTGCTTCTCTTTGTCTGACAGGGCAAAGGAGCTTTGTCTTGCCATAACAAAAAAGCCAAACATTCGAAAGGGAAAATCTTGAGGCAGAGAAAAATAAATCACAGGATTGTTTTGTGCTGGGTATGAGCTGATTGCTCTGCTGAAAACAAAGCTGAAAGGTCAAGTCAACATACTCCTAAATAATGACGCGTACAACAGCCCTCTTCAGTGATCAGGGCACATGCACATGTACTGTATTACTGACAATTAGAACTGACAATTAGAACATATCATATTCTTAAATTAAACCAAAATAATACAACTTTTGCACAATTGATTTGTTTATTTATGTTAAATTCAGCAAATAATAGTAATCACGCATTGAAATGTGCAGATGTGTATTCATTGGGAGGATGTGGTAACTTACTTTTATTTTCAAAATCAACAAAACAGGTCATTTGACCAGGGGTGCCTAAACTTTTGCACACGACTAAGCTTTTATTTTAGAAGCCAGTCATGGTGGAGAGGTTCATGCAGGATGTTGTTAGGCAAAAACAGTCCACAAATAAAGCTTATTTTTCATCAGCGTTACCTATAAAAACTCAAGACACATCTAGGTTCACTGGTAGTTTGGGATAGTAAATTAAATGGCCATATTTGTGTTGTAGACATCATGACCGCTGGTTCCTATCACCACCACCACTGTAAAGAACTCTAAGCCATTTCACATCAAACCTCTCTGAATGACTTTGTTTACATCTCAACCACTGAACTATTCAGAAAATTTTGAAAGATTGGTGGAATTCCCCTCACATTAAGAAGATTCCTTGTACATCTTATACTTTGTGAATAGAAAAGATGGTACATTGTCCAAGAATGTTTATTACAAAGTGATTTTGCTGAGGGAATTTTCTGAACTGTTTGGTGACCCAGTGTGTAGCAATGGGTGAGATGTGTATCTCCTTCATTGGTGGAGTTCATCATGATTAGCTTAGCACTGAGGAGAATAGCCATTGTACTTTTTTCTGAGAAAAAAGAAACCAGCTCAACTGATACAACTCTTGCAGAATTTTGTCTTTCAAGTGGGCCAAACACGCACATGCACACCAAATAAAACAAGACCCATTTAAAACAGATCAGATTTGAACAAGCCCAATGCACAAAAAACTAGACTCTGCACAATTACTGACCACTTTATTACTATCTCTTACCTTGTAGCTTTACATTTCTGTTGTACAGTTATAGACAGCAGCTCATCTGTTGATGTACAGTTTGTGTCAGTCATCTAGTCTTGAATCAATGATCAGTTTCTGACCACAGAGCTGCTCTTGGCTCTAGCCTTTTAAGGGGCCTAAGCAGGATTTCTTGGGTGACCCCCTCCATCTTAGCTGATTTATTGTAAAATAGGAGGCTAACTACTAACAATGACTACCACAAGCCATCTAAAAGATATACATTGATAACTGACTATCACGAAACAGTATTTCTTGCTTATCCGGCTAACATTGAGCTTAATTGGAATCAGCTCTGGCGACAGTGTTATAAATGCTTTTCTATTGCTGTTTAAGTAGCATGATTTCTTTTCCCTTCTTTGGCAACTCCTCATTTTTCTTGGCTCTTTGCCATAAACATTATACATCACAGCTTGAGTATCTAAACCTGGATTTACCTGGAGTAAAGTTGGTTGATACTGTAAAATAAGTTAACTATGTCTGAAACTTACCTGTCTAAGTTGAAACTGCTTCGTTAGACATAAGGTCACAAGGTATCCAACTATAGCCCAAAACACATGACATAACATTAACCTAATCATACCTTTATCTAAGATTTTTCCTCATATTCTCTTTTTTTCTTTGCCTTTTGGCTTTAGATGCGAACATTCTTTTTGAGACATGATTAGTTGCTGTCCCACTCGAGCATCATTGACAACATAATGAGGCCACGGGGTGCTAAGCAGCTCTTATGTTGCTTATTAGGTAGAGCCAGCCCTGAGTGCACACTGATGTGTTTAAAAAAAATGTAAAAAGACCAAAAAAAAAAAAAACCCAGAAATAGTAAAAGAATTTAAATGCCCGAACAAAAGGAGTTTTATTCATTTTCAATTAGCGTGCAACAGCCAGTTACTTCCAACACAGTTGCCCTTCATGGCAACTGACAAACCCACAAACCCCAAAAGCTGAGAAATTTTGTAAAATGCAAAACCAGAATTTGTGATTTTTTAATTCTATTGAAGCTTTATTTAACTGACAGAAGTACAAAGAAATGGCTTTTAATGTTTTGGCTGACCAACTTGATTATATTTTGTAAAAATAAACAAATTTTGAATTTGATGCCTGCAATGCACTCAAAAAAGTTTGGGCAGGGCAAAATAAGAGTGAAAAGTTTCTAGAATAGTCAAGTTACACTGTTTTGAGCCATTCCACAATAAGCAGGTGAGGTAATCAGGATTGGATAAGAAAAGAAATAATAAAAAGAATATTTCCCAATGCAAGATTGCAAAGAATTTAGGTCTTACACCATCTACCAGAATCTCTTTCCGTGTAGGACAAAGCCAGAAACCACTGTTGAATGTGCAGAGGGCACTGCATGAAAAACTGTCAAGCTACTGTGTTAAGTAAAGCCACATGGGCTCAGGAGTACTTCGGAAAAACATTGTCACTTAACACAGTCTGTCACTGCATCAAGAAATGCAAGTTGCAACTCTATTAGGCAAGAAGAAAGCCAAATATCAGTTCTATGCAGAAACGCTGCCGAGTTCTCTGGGCTCGAATTCATCTCAGATGGTCTGAAAGATAGTGGAAATGTGTACTGTGGTCAGATGAGTCCATATTTCAGCTTGTTTTTGGGAAAAACAGATGTCGAGTTCTCTGTGCCAATGATGAAAGGGACTATCCAGACTTTTATCAGCAAAAGGTGCAAAAGCCTACATCTGTCATGGTATGGGGTGCATCAATGCCCATGGCATGAATAACTTGCAGTTATGTGAAGGCACCATTGACACAGAGGCATGTATTGGATTTTAGGGAGACCTATGCTGTCAAGATGACATCTTTTCCAAGGTAGTCCAGGGTTATTTCAGCAAGACAATGCCAGGCATTATTTTGCACATTACAACAGCATGGCTTTGTAGACACAGAATGCATGTGCTTGTCTGACTTGCCGCCAGTGCAGATCTGTCTCTTATTGACATTGTATGGTACATCATGAAGAGGAGAATCAGACAACAATGACCACAGACTATCGAGCAACTGAAGTTATATATCAAGCAAGAATGGGCAAAAATTAGCATCCTTAATTCCCAAACCATTAAAAAGTTTAATTAAAAGTAATGTCTCATAGTGTAAACATGCCTCTGTCCCAACTTTTATTGAGTGTGCTGCAGGCCCTGGTGGTCAGTAATCCTTCTGTAGCACTTTATAGGTTTACAGTTACTGACTTTAGCCCATTTGTTACTGACCACCATAGGACCACTGCAGATCAGATATTATTTGGATGGTGGACGATTCTCAGCACAGAAGTGATACCAGCATAGATAAATGGAAAAGGAGAGTAGCTAATGCCTTATGGAGGTAACTTTCCCTGAGCCAGCCTTAAATCTAAACACAGTAAACACATATTGATAAAGCGAGGCTGTACTGTGTGAACAAAGCTGTCTGTGATAAAGTGACAGTGATACATTTATAGGTTGGTTAAACCATCCAGAGCACAAGCGAGGTGATAAAAGAACATCTCACTGTAATAAAATAATTTTCCATCCATGCTCTATGATAGCAGCGCTATCACACCGAACGTCCTCCCAGAAAAAAAAATAGCCTGAGAGAGAGGGAGAGTCTCTTTATCACTTCAAAGGAGTGCTTTAGTCTAAACGTAAGGTGAGGTGTCCAGGTTCAATTGGGAGAGGTCACTTGACTGGGCCGCCTCAGTACATAAATCTACTCCAGTCCAAAGAGAAGGAGCGAGACCTTTTTCTTTGCTTTGAGAGCATAGATAACTAAAGGAGCTGTGCAGGGTGAATACAGATGTGAATAGGATCCAAAAAAAGCAGATTCAGTATGCAGTGCTTGTCAAAAGTTTGGGGACACATTGAGTCCTTTTGCATTTTATTTCATAAACAATGTGTGGTTTTCGCAGTTCCTTTTCAATTAAATAAGGAAAAATACCTGCCAAGGCTTCATTACCATAAAGAAGCCATGTGCCAATACTTTGGGTATATGTAGCTTCAGCTTTCAGCTTCATGTTCATTGAAGTGTCTTCAGCTGCAGTGTCACATAGAGACATCTCTGATAGTGATGTAATGTCACATCACAAACATTAAACTTGTGTGTCAGTAACTGCTTTAGCTTACTATTTTTTGCTGATGTTAACAGGCTCTCTGTTGGTGAACTGGACCGTATTCTCTCCTCATCAGAGTAAATTGGGTATTTAGCTAAGCTAACAGGCACCAGTAATAATTTTTTAGAGAAAAGTTCTGAAATCCCTCCCCTGGTAGAAAAATCAGCATAGACCAGTATAGACCAACGTGGCTGGTCACTAGCAAAACCAGCAAATCGCTACTGTTGGAACAAAACCTCATATCTCCAAAATGACAACTTTAAAGAAGAAGGAAAAAACATACATTAGTTTTAATGTAAGTCAATGGAACCAGACATGTTTTCAAATAATTTTGGGTCATTTCTTTTAGTCCATTGTTCATTGAGGTTACACAGAATATAAAGCACAAACACATTTTCAAATTAGGTCAAAAACGGACATACAGGGTTTTATCCCGAAAGCGCTCATATGTTGTGTTTTGGATGCAAGTCTGCTGGTCAGCAGCGATGGAAGTTAATATGTTGGTCACTAGCAAACCCAGAATATGTTATGTTTTGGTCAACATGGTCATGCTGGGTGACCAACTAAACCAGCACCATACCAGCATAAATCAGTTCAAACCAGCTTAGACCGTGGAAGTCATGCTGGTCTGTGCTGTTTATTTCAGCAGGGAAATCCGAACTGTAGCGTCCAAAGTAAAGAATCATTTACTTAAATGTCTGAGTTTCGAAATTCTGTGGTTAATCAAGAAAACTGCTATAAAATGTAAACATTCACCACCGTTAGCTAGATGCTGACATAACATGTAAATTCCTATTAGCAGGCTAGAGGAAATTAGCATTATCTTAGCAGAGTTAGCATGTAAACAAAAGCTACCTTCAATGT
This sequence comes from Colossoma macropomum, assembly GCF_904425465.1. NCBI lineage: Eukaryota > Metazoa > Chordata > Actinopteri > Characiformes > Serrasalmidae > Colossoma > Colossoma macropomum. The sequence goes on from NW_023494810.1 coordinate 27,879,606, forward strand.
AAATTACACTATTTCTGCATTAAACATAGCTGTTTAATGACAAGCTTGGCCTACTCATGATTTTGTGACTGTATCTGGTCTTTCAAAACAAGCTTAAAAATTAGAAACACATAAGGTCTCTGTATACTGTGCTTTGCAGCAGCCTTGGTTGGGCTCACACAGAAGTGCTACACCACCTACCCCACTTTCTGTTTCTAAATCTAATGTGAAGACCTTGTATTCATCCCTTCACTGCTACAATAAAACTTATTCATATTACTGCAGAAAGAGACCAAGTATAGAAGGAATTGGGAGTAGAGTAGGCCTTGTCAGTAGGGGTGCTTTTTAGAGAAATCACTAATCAGTCAATTGAGGTGATTTAAGACAATATTAAATCGTTCACAGTGGTGGTGATAGAACCAGACATATGAAGTGTTTAATGCCTCTAAAGTCTCACTCACAAAAGGCTATTAAACAAAATGGTTACAAAAACATTGTATGATGCCCAGGCATAGTTTTGAGAAAGTTTGGGCATAAATGTCTTATCTAAAATCTATTTGTGGTGGAGGGGCGGCACGGTGGCGCAGTGGGTAGCGCTGTCGCCTCACAGCAAGTAGGGCCTGCCAAAGACAGGCAGTCAGGCCAGTTGGACATGCTAAATTGCCCCTAGGTATGAATGTGTGTGTATGTATGTCTGACTGCCCTGCGATGGACTGGCGACCTGTCCAGGGTGTATCCTGCCTTCCGCCCAATGACAGCTGGGATAGGCTCCAGCACCCCACCGTGACCCAGAAGGATAAGCGGTTTAGATGATGTATGTATGGATGTATTTGTGGTGGAGAGGTACCTGCAGATTTTTCAGATTTGCCACTATTTTACCATTATCAACATTATATATTAAACTCTGAACACATGTGTAGGTTCACTGGCCATTTTGAATAGTTAATAAAATGGTTATGTTTGTGTTGTAGATGCTGCCACCCCTGGTTCCTATCACTGTCACTGTATTTCTCTAGAATGAACCACTTCACATCAACCCACTCTGACTTTCTTTATACCTCAATTATTGCAGAGATTGGTGGCATTCCCCTTTGTGTGAATGTGGAAATGAGGGTCTCAGAAGACCTGTAATGCTGTGTAGCACCAGCAGAGGGCCCTACTGACTTACCCAGATCACTATGTCATGCACATACAGTATTTGCTTCACCCAGCCAAACTGAAAGACTGAACCTCTTTCAAGTCTGTACCCAGAGCAGACAGCGTAATCTCTGTGAGCTGTAATCAGTAGTTAAAAGATGTTCGCTGTTTTTAACCCATGTTGGTTTTCAAGCAAACCAATTTGTCAGTCATTCACTGTACACAAACAACTGTCTCTCCTTGAAGACACCAAAAGTTTATTTTAGATTGTTTTAGAGGCTGAACTTTTGTGTAGTCTGGACATTGTTTTAAACACCAGTTTGAGACAAAACAGACATAGACAGACACAATATTGATGAGACTGTTGTATATTTCCTTCTTCTTTGGGGGGAAAACCCTATTTCTGAGACTAACCACAAGGTGGCACCTGTGATGCAATGTTATGGCGACAGTGAAGGCTTTTTTTTTTTTCCCCTCATCACAGAATCTCATTTAACTTCCAAGCTTAAAGTCACAGGCAGGGATTTTAGAAGGACAATGCTTGGGATGTCAAAACATTAAAGCAAATCATGTGACAAATCATATCATGCCTTGCATGGAATATCTGAATGCCGAATTTCATTTCACGTTATATGTTGTTGGGAGGGGGCTTTGCACATACACATTTACCATTTACTTTACAAATATCAATGCTGTTTTATGATTGGTACCATCTTTATGACTCAAATGAAACGGCAAAAATGTTCGCCAATATTCTTCAAACCTCTTCTTGTGAGAAACACACAGTATTTTTGGAAAGAAGCTCTTCATTTCATCGCTGTCCAAGTATCTGTACATACTAGTAAATGGACATACTTTTTTTTTAAGCAACAATTTGCATTTGGAATCCAAGGTATATGAAAGATGCCATTTATTTAGCAAAAAAAGAAAATTATTTTTATGTATTTTCACATATAGTCATACCAATAATCATTCAGACAGAGATAAGATGCCAAGTATAGGGCTCAAACAAAACGTATAGAAACTGCCTGGATATGTTGGATCTAAGCAGCTAGATGCTGTACCTGACCATAGCTTGACTACAGCCCTGTTTATACTCAGTATTAAAAGTGATCAGATCACAGGTGGACAGTGAAACTTATAGCTGTTAACACCCTGCATTTCCATGGGTCTCCAGTTACCAGTAAGATCCAGTTTTAAGACTAGAAGAAGAGTATCACACACATTTATCATGTCAGTCTCTCGCTGAGTTTGTCTCTTAAATAAAACTTTAAACTAAGTCACTTTGTCACCGTCAGTAAGGCTTTAACACTACGCATGTTATATGGTCCATGTGACCACCTACGAAGGTTTGAGTGAAGGGAACTCTCCAAGATTGCACTGGACTTCATTCACACCTGTACATACTACTGTCCACTGATCAGATCACCCACGACCTATGTTAACGCTAGGTGTGAATATGCTATAGGAACATGTATATCCAGCCATGCTTCTACAGACACCCTCTTGAAGGATTGTAAAGCATGGTTGGAGGTACTGACTATAGAAAAGAACGGTAGAAGAGAAAGATGTCTGAGGGGAGGCTTGTATCCTACCAAAACAAGGTTCGTTAATGGTTTAGCAAAGGCAATGGTTCTATATAGAACCATGAACACACTTAAAGAACCATTTTATTGCACAAATGGGTCTTTGCATGGTCAAACTGATTTTATAAATGGTTCTATAAAGCACTATTTTTGTTATGAGTCAAAGACCCTTTTTGCTAAGAGTGTACACATTTTAAGTAGTCCATTCTTGTGCTACATGTAAAGGCAGCAAAGTGATCTCCGAGAGCTTCATATTAAAATGTACAAGCTAGTTGAGGATATTCCAGTCTATCCGCTAAAATCTATGCAGATACACTTTTGAACAACTGGCCTTCAGGGATTGCAGTAAAACATATCCATAGCCTCTATGAGCACTGATTTGTTTAGCCTAATAAGAAGAGACAGACAAAAGCCTACATGACCTGATGACTGACCTGATACTTATACTAGAGCACAGGCATGGATTAGTATTAACGTAGCCCATATCCTATTCTGCTGACCAATCACATATGCTAAGCTGCGCTTTCCCGTCTCACCGTACCCACTGGAAAGAGAGAGGTTCCACAGGTCGGCCGGAGTGCACCAACAGCAGCAGCCATGAACTTCACGGAGGGTCCCGATTTCTTTGTACCCATGTCCAATGAGACGGGGGTGGTGCGGAGCCCCTACGAATACCCACAATACTACCTGGCTGATCCATGGGTGTTCTACATGATTGCAGGATACATGTTCTTCCTCATTGTCACCGGCTTCCCCATCAATGCTCTCACTTTCCATGTTACCATCGGGCACCAGAAGCTGCGGACGCCGCTCAATTATCTCTTACTGAACCTGGCCATGGCCAACCTCTTCATGGTGGTGGGTGGGTTTACCACCACCATGTACACGGCCATGCGTGGATACTTTGTCTATGGTCATGCTGGCTGCAACACAGAAGCATTCTTTGCCTCCCTGGGTGGTCAGGTCTCACTCTGGTCACTGGTGATTCTAGCCGTGGAGAGGTGGATGGTGGTCTGCAAGCCCATGAAGAAGTTCCGCTTCCGCCAGTTCCACGCCTGCCTTGGGGTTGGCTTCTCCTGGATGATGGCCTTCTCCTGCGCCTTGCCACCTCTGCTGGAGTGGTCACGGTACATCCCTGAAGGCTTGCAGTGCTCTTGCGGAGTTGACTACTACACCATAAACCCCAAACTCCACAACGAGTCCTTCATCACCTACTTGTTTGTTGTGCACTTCACCATCCCACTGAGCGTCATCAGCTTTTGCTACACCTGGATTCTCTGCACAGACAAGGCGGCGGCTGCTGCACAGCAGGAGTCCGAGACTACCCAGAGGGCCGAGAGTGAAGTCACCCGCATGGTGATCGTGATGATCATGACATTCCTCATGTGCTGGCTGCCCTATGCAAGCATGGCCTTGTACATCTTCACGCACCAAGGCATCACAGTCAGCCCCCTCTTCATGACCATTCCATCGTTCTTTGCCAAGAGCTCGACACTCTACAACCCAGTCATCTACGTGTGCATGAACAAGCCATTCCGGGACTGCGTGATTCGCACCATGTACAACGGAGAGAACCCCTTTGAGAAGGAGGAAGAGGCCTCCTCTGTGTCTTCCAGTTCAGTTTCTCCTGAATAAGCTTCACATCAAGCTCTGAAGCAACCCTGGTCCTGGAGTTACATTTTAGGTCCTGATTCTACATTTTAGGCTACATTCACATTACCAGGTTGAAGTGGCACAAATCCGATTTTTTGCCCTAATGTGACTCAGATCTGATGTTTTCAGGCCTGTGTGGACATGCAAATATGATCTTTTCAAATCCAACCTGAGTCACTTTCATTTGTGGTCCTAGATTGGATACGTATCCGATTCGTGGCCATGTGACCCTAATATGAACATTCAGATCGGAATTTATGTGCTTTTTTTCCCACTGCACGTGCGCCATCATTCAGCGTTACCATGGCAGCAGCGCCGAACAGAAGTTAAAGCTTGTAAACGGTGGACATGCAACACATCTCACCTTTTTCACCAGCTGAGAGCTGATCAGAGTAAATTATCTTCACAGGGAAGGCTCATTCTTACCGTTAGTCTGTCTGCTGATGATGCACGTCATGCGATTCATTCATGTGACGTTACCGAGTAAGATGTGCGCATGTGGGTCATTTCAGGACACCGGTTTGTTCACATTAATGACAGATTTGAATCACTTACCTAAACGTGTGAACGTCAGAGAGATCGGATTTGAGCAAAAAATCGGATTTGAGAAATGAGGCTTGTAATGTGAACATAGCTTTAGTGGTTTCTCTTTTCTAAAACCACTCAGGATGGGCTTGCAAATTAGTGGATTAGCTGGGTCGATCGTGTTAGAGCAGGAAACACCAGGACTAGGATAAAGAGCCACTGGGGTAAAGTTTTGAGGAAGATGATTTAATGTAAGATGTTACTTGAGCACTACATTCAACCACTCAGCCTGCCTGCATTCCACCACAGCTGCCTAAAACTGTACAACTTAGTGAAAGATGTTTTTTTCCTGTGCATATTGTATGGATCTACCTTGACAGAAGAGGAAAGAAATGACCATGACCATGCCCTGAATTAATTCCTGTTCCTCCAAACAGGTGGATTAAGCACGGATGGAAGGTTACACGGAAATGGAATGTTTTACTGCTTGTAAATATGCTTAATTCATTGTGAGGAAAATGGAGATTAGCACTGACACTTAGACTCTGCTCTAGCTGTGATTTTGTAAGATAACCTAAAATTGCAGATTAAATTGAAAGTAGTGCATAAGCAACATCTCTGACTTTTGAAAAGTCACTGTACAGTATGTTATCTTGGGCCATACTTGAGCGCTCAATATGTTCCCAAGGTCATCTTGCATAAGTAGATAAGGCTAATCAGGGAATCGGGGCTATCAGATCAGTGCAGGTGGATCTGAATAATGATAACACTGGCGCAGACTGGCTGTAGTTAAAATTGTTAGATAACATATTTCAGTGGGGTTCTGGAAAAATTGGTGCTTTTTTAAGGATCCCCAACTAAAAGAATTTCACTAGTTTCCATTTGCACCTCAAGTTCAATTATATTCAATTATACATTTCACTTGTAATCTATCATGTTCTTTTTCTAATTCACCGACTCCTGCTACAGCACAAACATGCTTCTAAGGGATATTTGTTTGTCAGCAGTGTGCTGAGAGAAAAAAAAAGCTTTTCTTCACTGCTAAATGCATTCCAATATTGAAGACACATCCTGGCTTTGAAATGAAAAGCCAATTAGAAGCATTTTACACTCAACAGATGATGAACTCAAAACCATGGAAAAAGCATTCTCATACAGATCATGCAAACAAGGTGCAATTGCAGATTTTTGCTCATAGCAATATGACAATCAAAGCAAATGAGGGGAAAATAGGGGGATATTTACAGACTATCCAGCAAGATTAAGGCTAGGACCTTCTTATTCAGTTTGCCACTAAATTTGCCACTAAATTTGCTTCATAATCAGTTATTTATTTGCCTAAATGATTCCATTCCTGTGTTTAGGAATCATTTCATTTGTTTCATTTGTATTCATCATAGAAAATTGAACCCTTGAGCATTTTGATATTGTTATTTCCCTCTTAGAACCAGTATTGACCTGAGCTCATTGATTCTTTTTGAGTTTTCATATGCAAACGTTTGGGTGCCCCTGATCAAATGACAGTGATATTCTAGTTAAAACAAGTACACAACCTCTACAGAGAACACACATCTGCATATGCACAATTATCATTCATTTGGTGAATGCAACATATTGAGGACAACAAACAACATAAAAAGTGGTATGTGCAAAAGTTATGGTACATTTCTGATTTTAAATTAGTTTTATAATATGTTAAACTCTGAAATGAGCTAAAATTAGCAGAAGCGGCATATATGAGTTTGTTCCCTGTAGAGAGACTTTCAAAGAGATGTGTTCAAACTCAGTCAGCACCTGCAATACTACACAAGGAATGCTATTGCTAAATGAAGTTATTCTAAGTAAAACCTAAGGCAAATTTAATTGAAATTCCAAGGGAAAAGCAAGGCCATATTACTTGATGGAGCTAGTTATTGGTAGAGGACATGTGATGGATATTTCTTGCCTATAAATTCTTTTGTCATGGAAACAAATAGCCATAGAATTACTAAGGCAAAATGGTGTTCAAGTTGCTATAGCAACACTGATGCCTCTGATTCTCCTCCAGACTACAGATTTCATAGAGCCAAAGTCTCCATTTAGTCCTCACATACATACATACAGATAGATAGATAGATAGATAGATAGATAGATAGATAGATAGATAGATAGATAGATAGATAGATAGATAGAGACAAAGCAGCTTTGTCTACTAACATGAAAGCAAGATGTTACATACAAAATTACTTTGAAAACCCAGAGGGCAAAACTGCTTGCCTTCATTTTGCTATTCGCTCAGTGTATGCTAGCAACAGCTTTGGCTATTCACTCAGCACTAACAGTGTGAGGCATGGTTGCAATACAAGTGTTGGACTGAGAGGCTCAGAATAACTCAAGGTCTCCCGTGTTCTGTACAGTTCAATATGGGTATAGTAATTAAACTGAAACCACAGTAACAGTTAGACTGCAGTATATTCAAAGTCTGTTTTTTTTCCTGTACCTGGTTGCTTTGGTCCGCTCAGTCAAGCAATCAGCACGTGGTCACTTGCTATTAATGCATGGGGCCCTAATTGAAATCAAAATGCATTCCACATGAACCGTTTGTTGTTCGGACTCGGTGGAAAAGCTCAGCTCAGGTGCATGTACGAGAAAAAAAACAGCCCGGGCTGACCACCTGTCCAACCACAGCCTGTGATGTCAAGGTAGAAAAGGATGCAGTACAGCAGTGGTGATGGACAGGAGCTGGAGTTTGAGGTCGTAACTCATGAAGAATGAGAAAAAGTGGAAACTTCAAAAGAGCGGCGTTCTGGCCAGCATGCTATCCCCCTCAAATGTCAATAAGAAATTCCTCTTGAAGTCATTTCTGTACTTCCATTCTGTCCTAACTACTGGTTTCACCTACACCTACTGTTTGTGTATAGTTACTGTACATTTGATTATATTTTGTACATTAGTTTAATGCTTTTACAGCACATTACAGTTCTCTTTAGTACCATGTTAGGAAGTGATCTTGATTTTGTATTTGGAGAAATTCATCATTTCAAGGATCAACTAATAAAAACATTCGATTTGACTGCATTATTGACTGCATATACCATAACTGACAGTTTCATCCTCATTACATTACTTTATGTTCATTTCAACATCAGTACCACCTATTTGTTGGACCTTTTTAATGAAGTTTGGCCTGGGGGTCTCATCACAGTTTGTTTGCTGATTGACTGATGCACACCGTGGTTACAAACCATGGTTAAATATTAGTTTAACTGCTAGTCTTAAATGGTCACAATAAATATGACCATACAAAGAGCTCAGAAGAACCCTCAGACATTCTGGGCCTCCACTCTTTCCTATGATTTGCCACGTGATTGGTTGCTTCACAGCTATTTTGAATGAGTTTTATCTTTGGCATTTTGCTGTTGTGCTGCATTCACATGTTTGTGTCAAAAAATGTGTACCTCTATGAGGTCTTTCTGCACCTTATAGTGGTAAATGGCTGACGGCAGCATGAAGCCACACAAATGTTGCCATGGTGACTGAGGAGCTGGCAAAAACCAATGATTATTAGAGAGCTTCAGCAGTGTAGATTGTTTATTTAAGGTGGAAGATGCAGAAAGATGTTCTGTACTCTGTATTTTCTTAGTACAATACTGGGTTCATCTGGAAATCAACAATGAGATGTTTGGCAACCACGGCTTTACAAAAGAAGAGAAGGGAAAACTGAACCTCCATTCACCGCTGCAGTTGTGGAATGTTGCCACTTATGGTGGCAGAATTTTCTATTTTGGCTCCTTTGAAAACAATGGAATATTTGGTTTGCTAACGCCCGCAAAAATGTGAATGCAGCATTAGATTGTACATTTATAATAATTAAGCAATCGGTGGCATGTTATTTAGGCTATTCATTAATTTGAGGGATTTCTGTACATGTATGTGTTGTCCATGGTCTCTCATGCACTGTGCCGGTTAACCGCCTGGTCCTGCAAACGACACCGAAAATTAGCCTCCCACTGCAAGTTATTTTGGTGGGTCCAACAGATCTCTAGTACCAAACTTTAAAAACTTTTAAATGTCCATGCCTAATCTAGACCAGCCAAAAGATTTTCTTGGAAATCCCCGTTAGTTTAGGGCTAATGTACTGCTAGAACCCTATAGGGGTGCTTGCAGAAATTAGCATTATCATGTAGGTGTTTTGACCGACTTTCAATATGTTTGGCCCAAACTGAAAGCCTGGCACTAATAGTCTCGGTTCTCCACAGATAAACAGCTTGTTTTGATTGTCAAGATCCGATTAAGATTACATCTGACCTACATGTGCCATTTAAAATGTGGCACAAGCTGATTGACCACATCATTTAAGATACATTTGAACGTGTGAACACTTTGATCACACCACTGACTCTTATACAGGGTTTTTGTAACATTTTGAGCAAAAACATTACACAAAACAAAAAATTAAGAGAATATGTAGGCATGCATGTAAATGGGATAAGAAATAAAAAAATTTCTATGCTCAAACATCTTTGTTTGGTCTAGACTTTGGATTTTTGAGACTAAATAAGATCTACTATGTGCATGTTAATATAATTAATGCCAATAATATTTCACAGGCTCATTCCACATTATGTATTACATATTAGTGAAGTATCAGACTTTCATATTAGCCTAGAACATAACTTCAAAGACTGTGCAAATGTCAATAAAGCCCAGACATCAATAAATTATGACTGGTGTCTAGTGAAATAATGTTATTACATGACCATTTTCCAACCTCTCTTTATCCCTTAGAATTAAACAGGCTGTTTATAATACTGTGCCTTTAAGGCTGAAATATGTAAATGGCACCCATTCATGCTCCTTATAACTTCAGTGTGATGCAGGCTGAACAGTGGGATATAAGTAAATGTGATAACATGAAAACATGAAAAATGTTTTTACAGTTCAGTTCTGTTTTTTGATAAAAATGGACTGGGAGACAATGACACCCCTTAGACACTTTAACAATATTTACATACTGCATCTATTTATTATTTTTCTAAAATGTTTAATGCATGTGGCATCTAGCAGCACAGACCAAAAGGATCTTCATTTCCTAAAAAAAACGTTAAAGTTTCAAAGTGAACGGCATTAGCAACAGCAAAACAGTCCAGATACTGAATTAAAAGAATTGAAACTAAATAAAACCCAAAAGCCTCTCTTCCTTATTAACGCACTTGCATGTAATGAACATTATTTTCTTTAGAAAATGCCCAGATTCACTTAATAACATTATTCAGATTAGCCTTCATCGTGTTTAACTCAACGTGCCAACCCACTCAAGCTCTGCCAAGACAAAGAAGGGAACTTGCACCAAGTTTATTCAGTCCTCGAGGTATAAATCTCATTTCCGTCAATAGAGCTGTTTAGCGGCAATTTTATTAACTCATCAATGCCACCCAAGAAGAAATGATGGCAGTGACAGCCACGTCTTCAATACCTGCTAAACTGATTCACTACCACATTTCAGGAATCGTCTGTAAACACAAAACGGTGCCGCACCAAGGAACATGAATCCATAATTGACATCTAATTTACTGTGGTCTCTGACAGGGGGGGATAAAATGTGTTCTTGCTGGGCTAAAAGCCTGCACTCGGCTCTCATTTATAAAAGTCCACTGAAAGGCACTTTCTGCTGTTTGACTCACTCACTTGAGTGGTTTATTAACTGGAGAGTCACAACCTCTCCTTTCAGTAGATGTTGGCTTGACATTCTGTGACCTGAAGAGCCTAAAATGTTAGAAAAAGAACATTTAGTTTCTTCCAAAACACACTAATCAGGAACATAGGCTAGGCTATGGGTTAGCCAATTGAACCTAATGGTCCATTTATTCAAAAATGGATTCATTTCTGACACATACCCATATGAATTTAGGAAAAAAACAAAGAAGTGTAGTGTTTTGTGAACCTATTTTGACTAGAGATTGGAAAATCTTAGCTACGTTGCTGTCGAAGTCCTTGTTAGGGAAAAAATATTCCGGCCAGCTACGTTGAGAAACAAACAACAGTATGTTGGGTTGAAATTTCACTTTGACTGAATGTGAAAACATCAAGGAAGACCTAAACCCAAATAGCAACATATAGCTAATAGCTATGAGAATGCTAGCTGTTATGGAGAAAAGGTGGAAAACATGCTAATCAGGGGCACAGAAAAGGATGTGTGAAAAAAAAAAAATCTATTGTTTTGTGAACACATTTTGACTGAAAGTGAAACAAATGAAAAAAGAAATGGTTGCTAGCTATGTTGCTGTCAATCCTTGTTAGGAACAAGAAGATTCCTGCTAGCTACCTTTCAAAACATGCAACAGTATACCAAGTCAGTTGTGATTTCCCTTTGACTGAAAGTGAAACATCCAGGAACACATAAAATAAGCCAGCAGCACATTGCTAGTAGCTAGCAGTGGTGAAAGCTAGCTGTAATGGGGGGCCTGCTGGTGGAAAACATGCTAATCAGGAGCACAGAATAAGATATGTGTTAGCTAACTGGACCTAACGGCCTGTCCAGTCAAACGTGGATTCATTTGTCACAAATTCTCATCTCAATTCCCAAAAATGAAATAAAATCTAGTGTTTTTTGGACACATTTTGACTGAAAGTGAAGACCTAAAACAAGACAGCAGCATATTGCTAGCAGCTAGCAGTGGAGAATGCTAGCTGGCACTTCCCATGAATAGAGTTCAGTTTATCTTCCATTACCTTTTCAAAAGCAAAGAGAGGCTGCTGTTTTTATTTCTGTAAAGGGATCTGTACTTTAACTTTAACTTCAAATAAAATGATAAAAATTAGCATTTAAATGACCACAAAAACACTCCAAATGCCTGTCTCCAGCTTTAACATGATTTTGGGCTGTCCCACCTCACTGACACTGAACTTCTCTAAGAAATATATACATTAAAATCCCTCAGTGACACCATGATTACAGTGTTATTTTCTTCGGTTTTGAGCAATTTGATGTTAAAAGAATGATTTTCCCTAATAATTAAATTAACACACAAAATCCTTTTAACCAGAGTCTCATATTTTATGTGCAACCCAAACCTGATGCTATATATAGGAAGTTGCATCATCTTATTGTTTTCTGCAGAATGACCATCAGACAAGTAAGTATTCTTATTTTCTCAATTTACACACACGAAAAATTGATTTGGCAGCTTGTGTATAGCTTGATCATTCAACCCTGTTAACAAAATTACTGTTAGAAAAAAAAAATATGCATAAGTACGTAATCTATATGGTTATTAGTAGTTAGCATGTAGCATGTGTGCCCTTTCAAGCTAACCACTCCTGAATGCTAGCTTATTTTAGGCTAAGTTCGCAAACCTGTTACCCATCTTTATAAACTTTTACAAGTTATTTTAAATGAAAATGAAATGAAAATGGCCTGAGACAAAGATTTTAATGAAAGTGTTTTGTCCAAAACAACAAAACAAACATCTTTCTGTTCTGCTCTATGTTCTATACTTCATATGTTTTTTATGGCATTAATATCATCTAAATGGTGACTATGACCTCTGTGTTCAGCCCTGTTACCCAGTCAATTATGATGAAAATAGCACATATATTATCTGATTTGACAGCCTGAAGTGGGAAAATAACATTTTCTGAAGGTTAAGCACTTACCTTGATTTATACTTTGTCACACTAAAGGAAAAAGTACACTTTTATAGAGTTTCAAGGCATAAAATGAACTCTACTCACAGAAGGTGCCAGCTGTTATGGAGGGGATGCTGGAGGGAACTAATGTCAGCGCTAACCCTCTTGTCATAGCTTGAACTACAGAGGAAGCTTTTGCACCTCCGAAAAGTAGTTTAGTAGTGCCAGCAGCTCTGTCTCTCGTTTATAACTTGCAATAATTTCCAGGAAGGATAATATCAGGAAAATCATGCTTCCATTCATTCATGAAATACTGAAATGACTGGAGTTTAGTAAAGGCTATAGAGAAGCCTTCAGACACTTCCTTCAGGTAATGCAACAGAGCCAGCTTTAGTCAGGCTTTAGAAACTATTTTCAAAACATGAGAAACAGCATCATTTAGCTGTTGCCAAGCTAAAGGCTTACAGATCCATGAAGCCTGAGGCTAAAGGTGAGCGCTAAAGCAACTGTAAGAGGGCTACAAATGTTTATTTCATGGAGAGAAACCACTAAGCTGTTAAAGTGTTAAAGGCCATCGTTATGATGTGTGAAAAGCAGTCAAGCCTCAAGTGAATGTAAAGTTTACCTGCACTGGAAAAAACAGGGTTGGTTTCTTGTTTGATTTGAGCATATGTAGTATGTTTTTTTCATCATACTTCAACACGTCCCTTCTAATATGGCAAGAAATAGACCTCTGAAATCATGCATCATTCTACAGATGACATCATTCCCATATCAGGAATTCCAGGGTCTAAGCCATTTTTCTCTGTGGGGAGAAATGAATGGAGTACAGTATGACACCATGACTTCAGCGGTCTATGAGGCTGAAACAAAGGTGGAGGTAGCTGCAGGTAGCTCTGAAAGAATCATGAATGCTTCTGCTTGCTGCACTGCAAAAATTTCCTCGGAAAGTGAAAGCTCCTTAAAGCAGCACTATGTAAGATTTGGGGATTTGGAGACCTCTCTGGCAGAAATGTGTAATTACACACAAAATGTGCGTTTTGTAATGTCGGTTGTGCTTTGGACCCCACAAGTATAAATAGGTGAAGGATGTGTCTTCTGAGGATGTGAGTGGATGATCTCGTAGTTTTATCATACTTTAATCAGTATAATTAAGCAATAAGACATGAGAGGTCTTGTGTTACTGTGATTTAATCATGGGGAAGGGTGTTCTTAGGCATGACACAAAGTGGAGCCCCTAAAACCCCCTTCCCTGTGATAAAATCGCACTGGCCTCTTGTGGCTTCTTGCTTTTATAAAATGTTAATTATTATTGATAATAAATGACAAAGTAGTATTTCATCAAGAAATGTAGTTCCTTAAAAGCATGATGTTGTGACCAAGCAACCATAGACTGCTGAATGAGAACAACATTCAGTTGTATGAACTTTTTAACTTTTTTCTCCTTGTGACTCAGTACCTACTTCTTTCAGTTTAAAAAAAATGTAGTGCAGCTTTAAATATAGGCAATGTATGTAATACTTGCAATTATGATGTAGGAATATTTTTGTGAGTATGCAGCCTATTAATAGATGTCACATATTTTGAGAAATGTCAAGTAAAACTGCCCACAACTACAAGAATTTATCTTTATGCAAAGACCAGCATCAGTGATCAGTCGCTGCATCACACTACCAAATGAAGAAAACCTCATATTCAGTTGGTAAAATATTTACTTTTACATATTTCACTATGTTGAAAAGTGATTTTGTTTTTGCTTCCACTTATTTTGAATAGCTCCATACTTTTAAGTAAGACTTTGACACATTATCAGTGTGTTCACTTAAGTGTAATTTGTCTGCACCTTTGCTCACCTCTGCTTAAAAGAATCTTGATAACATTGCTATTAATAAATAAATAAAAATAATAAAATTAGTAAAAGAGAAGTGAAAAACTAAATATCACACATTTCAAAAAATTGGAATTTTCAAAAAGGAATTTTGGAACATTTCTATTGCTTCATTTATGATGAGATTTTCACAAAATGTAAAGGACAGGTAATATGTAAATATATTCTTTGGACAGCAACAATATGCCTCAGTCATAAAGTCTGATAATGAGATGTTTCAATTTCAAAAAAAAATATGAATTTCATGATGAATGGACCAAAAGAAATGCTTCAAAATCATTTGGAACAAAATCTCTTCTCACCTTACAAAGAAAGTTTTTGATGTCTCCTGTAAACTTGCCATTTTGGAGATACTTATGACATTCTGGACAGTGACAATTTATAGCCCACATTGCATATATAAGCTTTTGATACGCTTTACCTTCACAATCTCTTCTTGCAGTGTATTTGTAAGTCGACCTGCTGAAGATGCAACTAGAGAAAACCAGTTAAATCCATGTTTTAAATGAAAAGTTTTAACTATCTTAATGACGTCCAACAATGTGAATAACAGACGATTACCAACCTGACTTGGATAATGGGGGTCAAGTCAGAGGAACTTGCTCACCAGTCCTGGATCACTGCTTTTCGATCAGGTTAAAGAGAACCAAGTGATCCAGAGACTGTCTATTCAACTATGTAGAGTAACAGCGCTGAGTCATAGATGTCTCTTTTTTCCTTGTTCCTTTCTATCGTATTTATGCCAGTGCCTCTGTCTGTCAAGGTTCCTGGAACGATGTTCTGCTTCCATGTTATTTTATTCATTAGGATATGACATCAATATTCTTTACTCTGAGCGTAAGCATTATAAATACAACCCCAACTGCCCTCTATTCTTTCTCCCCCCGTCCTCATCTTGTCATCCTCTCTATATCGGAGAACAGGCGTCTCTTTGCTATTCAGCAGATAACCCCGGAGAGAGACCGAGAGGGGCACCTCGCTGGATTTTTAAGAGACGTCGACTCCGTGGGTTGATTATTGAGTCTCTCGCTCTCCTTCCCCTTTTGAACCAGCATGGAAATAAAGAAGTCTTTCTTCTCTCCTTCTCTTTATTTGAGACATGTTTGCACAGTCTTGCAGAAGAAATCCACATCTTTCAACAGCTTAATACACTATTGGCCTCCCCCACAAACCCACCTGAATGTACTGCTACTTCCTCCTGTCAAAACCCAAGGCTACATCTCGCTCTTCTTCCCTTTCTTCTGTCTGTTTCAGTCCCACTATTTTTTGTTTCCACACTTGCCTGCTAACATGAGAAGGGCAAGCTTTGCACACTGTACACACTGGATGTGTATTAATCAACACAAATCAAAAGAATCTGTATATATATTACTTTTATTTTCACATTATCATCATAATTTTTCTTCATTTTCCCTTCATTCTCGTAAAATGATCACCTCTGAATGTACACATACTGCAAACTGTCAAAAATATACAAATGAATGCAGACTTGTGCTATACTCTGGTCAAATGTTTAAAAAACATTGGCACTGAGGGAGAGAAAGAAAAAAATAAAAGGAAGAAAGAAAAGACACTGAAAAGTGTGAAGACATGCACAGCATACGTGAGAGCACCAGGTGAAATGAGGTGCTCGCTGCATGGGTTTGTTCTTTGAAACCGAAGATACTATAGTCAGACAGTAGTTCAAAAGGCTGCCCTTTATAAAAGAAAAACCATCAAGAATGGTACTATTAGGCACATAATCGTTTGCTTTATACATAGTTGTCAATCTCTGATTGAATGTAGAACTGTTTTGGAATTGTAGAAAAAGAAAGGAGAAAAAAAAACAAAAAAAAACAACCAACAATTCCTGGAACGTACAAGAAAAACCATTCTTCCGCTGTTACAAGTTGTCAAGGAATCTCTGTCTAGGAAAACACAGGAATGTCAAATCCGTAGCATGGTATCCAGGGTCTTTGTGTGGTCCTCAGGTGAGGGTTGTGGAGTTTGCCGGTCCGCGTGGCGGTGTATCAGATGCTGAGATCTTTGGGGTTGTCTTTGTTGGCCTTCCTCCTGGGCTCGGGTAGTTTATCATTGGCTTGGCTGTAGCCAGACTTGAGCTTGCGGTAGTAATCCCTCACTCTGTCTTCTTCCTCTGAATCTTCCTCATCTGTAGACAGGTCTCGGCCAAGGCTTCTGGTCCTGTAGCGGGACGGCCCTGGAGACTCTGCCTTGGTGTATCGGCCCCTTCTCTCAGGAGAGCGACCCCTCAACAGTGAGCTGTACCGTTGGAAAGCTGTGTCCGAGTCAGGGGTTCGGACACGGGGAAGGCTCTGGTCCTGGTAGGCCCCTCTAAGCAGGCTGTCCCCTCTGTATGTCTGCTCCATGGATGTGAAATCCTGAAGGCGGTCAGATGACTTGCGGGTAAGAGTGTCGTCCTGGTTCAAACGGTCATATGACCGTCGAGTGAGAGCGTCATCCAGGTTCAAGCGGTCATAAGATCGTCGGGGGAAGACACTGTCCTGCTCGTACAAAGGTCTTGGCAGGGGACTCTCCCGGTTCAGCCTGTCTAAGGCAGGAAACTCTCTCAAGACGCTGTCTACGCGGGATGGAGGCTCGGGAGGTGGAGGCTCCCTCAGGACTATGTCCTCTTCTTGCTGGGGCTTGCCATTGCGAGGCCTGTCTGAGGAAGGGTTAGAGGGCAGGTGGGGGGACTGGTATCTGTAGCGGTGTGGGGAACGATATGGTGATCTACGCCGGTGGGGGGAACTGTGGCGGTGCCCTGACCGGTATGGTGAACGGTGCCTATGAGGGGACGAGTGCCGATGGTGTCGTCTTTCTGGCGAGCGGCCATGCCGTTGTCCATTGCGGCTGTCCAGGGTATTCTCTGCGCTCCTGGCCCTGCGCCTCCTTTCTGGCGAACGGTGCCTCCGGTGGTGCTGATGGTGCGAGTCGTCCTTGCTGGACTTCTTGTTGCTCTTCTTCTTGAAGAATTTGCCAGCTCCGCTGCCTTCCTTGTTGTGGCGCTTGCCCTTGCCCTTCTTGTCTGGAGAGCGATGTCTGTGGTTGGAATGGTGATGGTTGGAGCGGCGGCCGTGCTCATGCTGACCCGTCTCTCGTGCCCTTTTGTCCTCATTCCGGGATGGTTTATGGTCTGGTGGAGAGCTGGAATCCAATGGAGGATGGGATTGAGTGTCAGGAGGTGCTGTGTTCACTTCCGAAACAGTTTGAGCCCCGACGACGGGGCCGTTGTCGATGTTGTTGTCTGGAACATAAACAATCAATTATAGGTAAAACAAAGAAAAATTTGAGCCAGGCTGGCCCAGTGCTTCGAAAAACATTAAGATCATCACACAAGGGTAAAGAGTGATTACCACACATGATCTTAGCGCTATCCTGAAAAACCACTATGCGACTGACATATTTTGGTTTGATGCAAAGGACTAATTTTTGGCAATGCCTTGTCTTCAAATCGACACTGTAGTCCAGGCATCCAGATGTCCAGCTAAGGTCATCCAGGGGTGCCACAGCACTGCAGAGTTGAAGACTCCAGCATACCTGATTCAACTCCTTTGTTAATTAACAAGCTCTTAATGAGCTAAATCAAGTTTACCCAAGTGCTCTGACACCCAGAGCAATCATCAATAGGAAAATTTATTAGCAGTAGCATATCTAGTGACATGACAAAGGAGTCATTAATCACGATACTGAAAACCCATGAATCATTTTAGCACATACTAATTGCTTTAGCCAATCCAGTCCTAAATCTAATTTAAGGGAGAAGACGATGAAATATAATTGCAAGCCAGAAAGCAATGTCTCATATGAGGGCGATGATTCAGCCAAAGCATACATGGCATAAATGGCAAATGGTTTTATGTATCCAACACAGCAATATGTTCAAGCTCCCATTTAGAACAATCTTTGGTTTGGCTTCAAGACAAAATCTTGACATTCATGCATTTAAGTAGTTTTACCCAACTGAGATGATATGTTCAAACTTGCCCAGGGCATACACAACGTATGAGTACACAGTCTGGGAAAAACAGTGGTACAGAAATAAGCACATTCAGGCTAGTCTTAGTGCTTTTCGTGCTCTATTAACAGTAACACTCCATTAAAAGTCCTATACAGCCTACGCCTGTAATTACAGGAATAGTTTGGCAAAAAAAAACTGCTTCTTTAGTTTAGCTCTGGAGCTACAGGGCTAATGTTGCTGACAAAAACTTGAAGTCAACAGTCACCCAAATCTTTTTTTTTGCAAATCCATCCCCAAAATGTCTCTCAATCCACATCCAGGTCTTCATTAAGGCTGTCCAGACTTGTCGATGTGCTTGTAGGATACAAAATATTAACATACTATTAGATTAAAAAAATAAATAAATTTGCCATATAGCTAAACATTGTGGGCAGCCAGAATCAGCACACCTGCCCTAAATGGGCTGCCACCTGTGTGAAGCTACACTGTGAAGTCTTTACAACCTTAATGACCACCTAGATGCGGTTTATCAAAGTTTTGAGCAAGTATTTATGGAAAAGATTTTGGGTAACTATTGGCTTATAGTATTTGTTTGTAATGTTAGCCTCATAGCTTCAGTGCAAAAATGAAGAAAATTTGGACACCAAACATGTCTTGGCTGAACACATTTTTGGGGTAAAAGGAAAATTATGTAAATATGATCTTCTTAATTAAACCATTCCTTTACTCAGACTAATAAACCTTACAAAGCTATTAGCACATCTTGCTCAGCCTCTTTCTTAACAAATCTACAACTTTACTGAGGCCTATACTGTGTTTAGCACCGTACAACATGGGAGGGTGTGATGTTAACCTACTTTAGCTAGCCAGAAACCCAAGCTAGACAGAAATATTGAAACTGTGGGATTCTGCGTATGTTAATGGTGTCGAAAGATGGTTCACATTAATATCAAAATAAAAAATAACGGAAGACACCTATACCAAAACTGATGGATGGCGACTTGCGCATTTCATCTGTGAGAATGTGCAGCCACAGTTCAAAGGCGTGAATCCATCCCCGTTGGGACAGCGCGACAGGAGTGGCCATAGCACTGGCAATGCATTGAGCGTAAATGGATTCGTCTGCATGGAGTGGAAGACGGCGCGGATGACCGGCTGAAGCAATGACGGAACGGCATGGACAAGGCAACTACAAACCGTGGTTTGGTTTTGGTAGAAACCAGGCTCTCCTGCCTTTTCGTTTCTCGCACCGGCCGCGGCTTGGGGAGCGGCCATCGCTGAGACAGGAGAAGAAGAGAGCCCGGGACGATAAAAGGTATGCAGATTCAAATGGAAACAAAAATAAAGAAGAGAAGAAAAGAGAGAGAAGCAGAACATTTAGAACCCTGAAACAAAAGGCCATGAGATAGTGATAGTGGTTTTGCAATGGAAAAAGGTGTTTATTTGTTCAATTAGTCAATCAAAGATAGAGATTGTCCATAAAATGCCCCCACCCTTGAGTGAAAAATAAAACATGAAGAGAGAGAGAGATCCACAACACCACACACAAGCACCCAGCAGCATTATAGACCCAAGCTCCATAGACACTGTGAGAGTGGATGCTTTAATATGTCCATACAAATACAGTCCTGTGTAAAAGCTGACCCTTCAAATATTACATTTGCACTCAGATCAGCCATTAAGTACAAGTTATTCCTTATTTAGGAGATATTTCTGAGTAGATAAGGAAGCCTAAGGAAGGAGAAAGTCAAAGGGAAAATAAGTGGTAAAAAACAGGTTTCCAGAACTGGAGTCAAAGCTACAGAGAAAATGGGACTCCTAGCAACCACCTGAAAGACCTGGTAGACCACCACAACTGTTACTATCACTTAAACAGTACTTTAAAGCTCAAAACAATGGACTGCCCACCCCAGAGCCAGGACATTGCTGTTTGGGATTACTTGGATTGTGAGAAGCAGGAAATGCAACCAAGACTGAACTTTAGAGGAACTTTCAGAGGAAAAACTGAAAGCAAGTATCCTGAAAAGAATAGAAGCTGTAATAAAGGCAAAGTGTGTAACACTGACAACATGATATTATATTTAGCTGTTGGGGCGTCTATGCAATTTTCCATTAAATATGTATTTCCTGTTTTTCCTGATGCTGAAAAATAAATAACTTGTACTTAATGGCTGTTTTGACTGTAAATGAAATAAATGAAGTGTCTCTGACTTTTGCAGAGTACTGTAAACACACACATACACACACAGTCGCTCACTCAAGTCACACACGCACAACAGTGAATGAAGCGATTTACATTGCAAACAGAAACTGGCAAAAAAATGTGGAAGAATGAAAAAAGAAAACAAAAGTACAAAAAATGGTACAAAAATATACAACCTCACAGAGTTATCATATTTTGCGGAAAAAGACACATCATATCACATTCTGAACTTGACAAAATACATGAAAGAAAGTAGAGAACGAAAAAAGAATGCATAAAAAATAAGAACATCAATCGAGATCAGTTGGAACAGGTATGACGAATCTTCCATAAATATTATGGAAAATGAAGTCTTTAAAAAAAATGGTTTTCACTAAAGACGTCATGCAGCAACAGACATTTTTAATGTTCGGCAAGTGAGCTGGATTATGGCTTGATTTTCAAAATCACACAGAAGAACGAAACCTAATGGTAGTGGAGAGCGGGTGAAGTCCACGAAGCGTCTGTTCAGAGTGCAGCCTGCTGAGTCTGCAACGTTACATAAAGCATGTGTGGCGAGATCCGTGCGTGAACAGGTTCTACTACAGTATCGAGTGAGTTCTCACTGGAAAGGGTAAAAGGTCCTAGAGCTTTCATAGTCATCAAGTCTCTACAAGTCTTCTCAGTAGCGTACATTCACCTTCAATAAATAGCATAAATATGTTACTTACACCGCACTGACTTGGTAACGCCATCAACCAGGAGGGTATAAAAAGCAGTTTATCAAGTTTATCTTATTATCAGCTTTAAAATAGATCATTTCATGAGGGCTCTGAGAAGTAGTAAACTTAGAATCCAGTTTTAGTTTTACAAACAATCTTCCTGCTTCCTTTCAGTTGCTCTTTGCTTTCGGTTTAGCATTAAAAACATGTGCCCAAGAACGTAACCACTACCCAAAGAAAAGGAAACAAAAAACAAAAAACGAAGTAGAACTACATTTCCCAGTGTCCCCTGCTAGGCTAGCCTGGTGCACAGAAGCAGAGAGGAGGGCAAAAGGCAACAGGAAGAAGGCCCATCACCCAGTAGCAGGAGCCCAGGAGAGAGAAGAGGTGCTGCTGTCGCCCCAGAACCCCCGGAAGCTCTGTCAGGGCGTGAAGACGGGGGAGAAAGGGATGTTTTCGTAGATGGACCCACCATATTCGGGCACGGAGCCGTCACCCCTCTTCAGGACGAGGTGCACTGTCCGGCCACCGTTTTTGATCAGTTCTATGGCGCGCGCGTGCTTCATGCCTTTGGTGCTCTCGCCGTTAATCTCCAGAATCTCGTCCCCTACCTGAAAGAGATCATTGTTATCAGAATCGTTATTATGATTATAATTGCAGGTATTATTACTGATCATATTGTTGTTGCTATCTTGAACTGAAGTGAATGAAAGAGAGAGAGGCGGAGAGAAGACAAGAGAGAGTGAGAGGAGATGAAAACAGAAAAACAGGAAATGAGACAAAGAAAGAAAGAAAGAAAGAAAGAACAAAGAAATGATAGAATGAGAATGGCAGAGAGAGAGAGAAAAGAGAAAGGAAGGATAAGTGTAAGATAGGGAGGAAGACAGAAAGAGAACAATAAAAAGTAAGGAGAGAGAAAGAGATGAGAAGGAGATAAAATGGAGTGATAAGAGCAAAAATGAGAAAGAAATGAGAGACAGAAATGAGAGAAATGGAAAAAAAGGAGAGAAAGAGAGAAAGGAGGGGTGAGTGAAAGATAGGAAGGAAGGCAGAAAAAGAAAAATGGAAAGGAGGGAGAGAGAAAGAAATGAGAGAGAGAGAGAGAGAGAGAGAGAGAGAGAGAGAGAGAGAGAGGATAAGAAAGAAAAGGAGATAAAGGATGAGAGTGAGACAAGAGAGAAAGGAAGGAGAGAAAGATAGGAATGGGTACACAGAAAGAAAGAAAGAAAGAAACAAAGAAATGAAAGAGAGGATGACAGACAGAGAGAGAGCAAGAGCTGAACACGGAAAGAGGAGAGAAAGAAGAATGAGAGAGACAAGAGAAAAAGAGAAAGGAGGGAGAGAGAAAGATAGGAGGGGATTCAGAGAAAGAAAGGAGAGAGAGTGAGAGATGAAAAATCAGAGAAAGGTGGGAAGAGAGAGAGAGAAATAGAGAAATGAGAGACGAGAGAAAAAATGAGAGAAGGGGAGAGAGAGAGAGTAGAAGAAAAGAGAGAACAAAAGGAGAGAGAGAAAGGAGGGATGAGGAAAAGGAAGGCAGAAAGAGAACAGTAGAAAGGAGAGAAAGAGAGAGATAATGAGAAAAGCAGAGAGAAACAGCAAGAGACACAGAGGAATGAGAGTGAGACAAGAGAAAGAAGAGAAAGTCAATGAAAGAAAGAGAAGAGAGAGAGAGAGAGAGAGAGAGAGAGAGAGAGAGAGAGAGAGAGAGAGATGGGAACAGAGTAAATTAAGTCACCAGCAAATCAAACACAAATCCAACACCAACATCTCCACATTTCTACAATCAACACTGTCAACACAGCAGTGACGGGCGGGAGAGACGCACAGAGACGGAAGCTATCGAGACTACGAGAGACACACGGAGAGGGAATGATGCAGGAGTCCTTTTGTTCTATTTTCCTCCCCGCCTCTGGCTATCTGTCAGTTGTGTTCTCCGGGGGAACGCCACTCCGACAGCCGCTCTCTGTTCCTGACACCTTCTCGCTCTGCTTCCCTCAGCCTGAGCTCCATTATCCTCTCATCTCCCTCTCCGAACCCAAGTCGCGCTCCGGCGCTAACTGCCAGCTAAAGCTGCATATCTACAGCTTATTAGCACGCAGGAGCTGTTGCTAATGACACCTATAGTTAACCCTTCCGCTGACCCGCAAACGAACCTGCGAGTAACAGGACAGGTTCTCAGTGAACCGTCACATTTCGAGCAAAGACACATTTGTGAGAGAACTCTGGAGTGAGAGTTCTACTAGTGCTAGGAGTTCAAAGCTACGCTGCTGAGGAACAGAGCTGGAGACCACGAGAGACTCCTTCTCTATAGCAAGAGATTGTTATGGAGCATATCAGGGTGTGTGGAGATCTGATCTAGGAGCAGTTTTCCCAGCTGATTTTGGTGAGCTTAGTAAAACTAAAGAGCTCCTAGACCGGCTAGCTAGCTACTCCTGCATCTCCATGCCCCAAAGCCCTTCAGATTCTCCTTAGTTAGACTGCTAGCAGTAGAAAAGTAGTACACAAGTATTGAAGGACATTGTCCACATTTGGCTGCCTCACCAGTCTCCTTTATCCTGGTTTCGCCTCTCAATATACCCACTGCCCTTAGTCTGTGACACTGTTTGACATGTGACACTGTTTGACAGGGACTGCATTCTAGTAAATGACACTGTCCCACAGCTATCAAATAGATGAATATATAATAATCAATAAGTCTGGGCCCATATTGTCAAAATAGCAAGTGTATAATTTTACATTTTAGAGACAAACTTAAAAGTGACCCTCACTCCACCACTGTCCATGATTTGTACTGCACTGCCTTTGAGAAATTCACCCCTGATTGAGTATTCAGAGTCAGATGTGGTAATCAATAAGTCTGACTATGAGGGGTGTTGAGGTTTATGGAGTCAGATGTGCAAATCAATAAGTCTGATTAGGAGGTGTGTCCAGGTTCTGGGAGTGAAACGTTGTATTCAATAGTTGTGATTAGGATGTAGGTTGAAAGTTAGTTATACGTAAAAAAATGTTTCGTTACATTGTTCTATATTATTAGTTAATTATTGCTCAATTGTTCAGTCTGAAAATTTAAGGCTTATTTTAGTCGAAGTACAAATAAAAATCTACATTTAGAGAACATTGCACTATTGCTACTATTGAGTCTTTATATTTTCCATTCAACAAGCAACAAAACGGATGAAAGTCAATAAAAATAACCCTGAAAAAGTTAACAAGAAACTGTTGCTGAAATGGATGTTTATTTTTTTTTGGCACAGTATTCTGTGATGCTGTCCTCAAACAAGGTCTTTTTTAATCTCTATAATTTCAAAATAATATGAAAAAGATATCCAGCAACTCTCCTAACTGTCCCTCTGGTTATTCTGTTGCTAGTGAACGACTAGACTTCTTCTCCGGCCCCTTCTAGTAAGTAAAAGGTGTGCACTGGCACCTAGTGTACCAAAGTAACAACTTTTCAAAGTTCAAGCCTTTGCTGCTGATTTTGAAACCTCAAATATGAATTAGTGATTTGAAAAATGTCTGATTTTGATAATCATCATGGTGTAACTGTCCAGGCCTATGTGAAAGGAGACGTACCCTCATCTTGCCGCTACGCACTGCTGCTCCATCCTCGGCAAGTCTCAGGACGTACAGGTCCATGTTGTACTCACGTCCTCCTCGCAGACTGAAGCCAAAACCTTTACTGTCCCGCTCCAGGTCCACTGAGTAGAGCTCATCCTGATGCATACAAACACATAATTATGGATGTAAGTACAAAGAAAGCAACATGTATATGGACACCACTTAGACAGGCATGTAAATTTGTCACCTTAGAAATGAATGGATTTGATTTAGCTTGTTTTGGAAATGCATCATGAAATATCAAACGTCACCATGTTTTAATTTGATTTGGTTCTTTTGATATAGTATGTAATTATTTGTACACATACACTACACAGACAAACGTGGCTGGTGGAGATTTTACAAAGCAGTGGAATTCAGATAATAAAAATAATAATTTTGAAAACTAATGGCCAAAAATGAGCACATACTTCATTAAGTTGGCTTAGTTTTTTCTTCTATGCTGAAAATTTAAACACTTTTAACTTCTACAGCTTTTAAACTAGAAGAACTAAATTTTAAAAGCCTATATCCAAATACTGTGCTTGTGCTTTTTGAAATGATCAGATGTACGATTTTTGTACTGCGTTCATTCAAAGATGATTTTTTCTTTAGAACGTTCAGAAAACTCACATCTAGCTGCCACAAAATGTCACAGTAGACGTCTCTCACACTCAGACATTACATACAAATTCACAAATTTACCAGCATACACTTAAAATACTATAGCTACCATAACAACCATGTAAAAATAACCTAGTAAACACCTGGAACACCACAGCAACCACTTAGAAACTCCCTAGCAATAACGAGAGAAAACATAGTAACCATTTAACCACACCTTAGCAATCAGCTCCAAAACCTCAGTAACACCTTAGCAACAACAAGAGATAGCAACCATCTGGAACACTATAGCAACCACCTAACAACCTTTTGGAATTACTATATAAACCCAATTATCATCAAGAAACTTTCCCCGATTCTAACATTACAAAATCACCAGCTTCAGATTGATTGCCTTTTACACCTCTAGTAAATGTGCATCCAGAGTGCTGCGTATGTACAAACACACAACCACACAAACACAAACCCCCAAGGTCAGACTCTGTGGTGTTTTTTTCCCTTTTCTTTCTTTCTTTTAAAGCGAGGCTTTGGTTTCCAGAGAGCAGCCCACAGTCACCTGCAGGAAAGTCACCCACATATTTGATAGCAGTGGCGGCTGAAGCGCTGCATGAATAATAGATAACAGCAGGCCTGGGCCGCGTGGGTATTTTTGGGCCAGGAGAGACAGAGAGGAGAAAAAGGAGAGAGAGGGCAGGGGGCATCTCTAAAGCAGCAAAGAGAACAAAGCAGGAGGACACACTCGCTCGACCGAACTCTCCACCACGTCACAGCCGCAGAATGTCAAATGCTGGGCTGAGCAAGAAGCCAACACTGCAAACAATCGTACCTGATAACATCACGCTCTGGTCAAGACTTTGACAGATCACTTTTAATATTCAGACGGGGGTTTTAGACTGTAAATAACACTCAGAGTGTACTATCTGCGATGTGAAAGATGTTGTAGATACTGAGTAGGGGAACTAAAAAAGTGCTTATTAACAGGGATGTCCCAATCTGATCTGAGAGAAAAGCCTGTGTCTATTTTAACTGATCTTTATCACCTAAGTTGATTCAATTCTGATGCTTTTTTGTATTTTACCTCACTGGGCTCTATTTGTGCTATTGTTATAGATGTGACATTAACTGACATTCAAAATTTATGCACAACTCACATTTAAGAGTTAACAAGCAGTTTATATTCACCGATCAGTCATAACATTATGATGACCTCCTTGTTTCTACGCTCATTGTCCGTTTTATCAGCTCCACTTACTATATAGGTGCACTTTGTAGTTCTACAATTACAGACTGTAGTCCATCTGTTTCTCTGCATACTTTGTTAGCCCCCTTTTACCCTGTTCTTCAGTGGTCAGGACCCCATGGACCCTCACAGAGCAGGTACTATTTGGGTGGTGGATCATTCACAGCACTGCAATAACACTGATGTGGTGGTGGTGTGTTAGTGTGTGTTGTGCTAGTACGAGTGGATCAGACACAGCAGTGTCACTGCTGGACTGAGAACAGTCCACCAACCAAAAACATCCAGCCAACAGTGTCCTGTGGGCAGTGTCCTGTGACCACTGATAAAGGACTAGAGGATGACCAACACAAACTGTGCAGCAGCAGATGAGCTATCGTCTCTGACTTTACATCTACAAGGTGGGCCGAGAAGGTAGGAGTGTCTAATAGAGTGGACAGTGAGTGGACACAGACGCTGCGGATAGGGCTGCCCACGGCTCCGGGAAAGTATGCTTACTGCCCCCTAGTGTGTGTGGATTCACTAGTGTGTGTGTGGTGTTTCACTGCACGGATGGGTTAAATGCAGAGGTGAAATTTCCACGTTGTGGGACTAATAAGGGTCACTTAATTTTAATCTTAAATTAGCAAGTAATTGGCAGCTTAGCACATCTGACAATGTGTTCACATTAGGAAAGTAGGCTGTAGGCTTTGTTTACACAGCAGGTAAAAGTTGCATGAATTCCGATCTGGCTGTTCAGACTGAGTCGCATTCGCCGCATATCGGATACGTATCGGATTTCAGTACCACATATGAAAGCGTCTCAAATCGGAAATGAAAATGTCACATTCAGTGTGTTTTTGCTGTTCACACTGACACACAGACACACATCTGTGTCACATATGAAGAAAAAGATCAGATTTGGGTCACTTTCACCTGCTGTGTGAACAAAGCCTTAGAGACTTAGGAGTAGCTGCGATTTAAGGACAATCAATGAGAAATGTGGCAACAGGACTATAAGCATATAAATTATGACACTGTGAAACAACAGTGTAAATGATTTGGTCCAGCAAATTCCACTGACCAATCATAGACATGGGTTGCCTGAGGTCCCCAGGCTTTACTCTGAATATTTTGTTTTTATCAGTACTTTCTTCTGATTCTCAACACATGGAAGAGAATCTAATAAATGATATAAATGTGTAAACTTAGAACCATTGTTCATATTAAAAGGGATATTTTTAAAAACGCTGACAAGAGCTGCCTTGACACCCACCGAAACATTTGGGGCCACATTAGTGATTTCTTGCCCCGATGTGAAAGTACTGATTAATAGTCGGTATTGGCAGATACTAAATATTAGGACTTGGATCAGATCAAGGTTCAAAAAGAAAATAACTACAGAACACCACTAAGTATAGAGGCACCACAAATAATGTAAGCTACAATATAGATCTGTGCATCTGTGTACACTGTACAGTGATGGTGCTGGCATACATGAAAAGAACCCCAGCATTGGTGTGTGTGTGCGAATGTTGGTGATGCAGCGTGGAAGAAAAGCTGTACCTGATTTTGAGCTTGTGTTGGAGCTGCTGGAGGAGGAGCTTGAGGCGTTTTGAACTCGAAAGACTCCTGTTTTGGTTTGGTGTTGTTCCTGAAAAAAAACAGAAAAGAAAAAAAAAAATCAAACAATATAATAAATTTGTGTTCTGAGCTCAGCAGAGTTTGAAGCTCAGATGTATGTATGTGTGTGTGTGTGGGGTGCTACCTTGGCTCAGGTGCAGTTTGCTGTTGAGGTGCGTGTGTGGTTGTGATGGTGGCGATTTTCTCAGCGTTGGTCAGCAGTGAAGCGTTGGAGGATTCTGAGGATTGAGAGAGAAAGGCACTCTAACAAACATGCACTATTAAACAGAGTGAAAGCTATAATTATTGCCACCCTTGGAAAACATTTGTCGGTATGTTATTATTTAATAACTGTGTGAGTGAATGACAGAGTGAGAGACACAGAGAAAGACAGAGTAAATGTCAGTGAGAGAGAGTAAATGTGAATGTGAGTGAGCAAGAATGAGTGACAGAGAGAGAGTTACAGAATGAGACAGAGAGAGAGAGAGAGAGAGTGAGAGTGAGAGAGATAGAGAGCGGTTGAGTGAAAGTGAGAGAGTGAGTGAGAGACAGACAGATAGAAAGTGAATGTCGGTGAACGAGAGTGAGAGACAGTGAATGTGAGTGAGCAAGAATGAGAGATAGAGAGAGACTGAGTGAGAGAGTAAGACAGACAGGGAGACAGAGAGAAAGTGAAAGAGACAGCAACAGAAAAATAGAGACTGTGAGTGAGTGAGAAAAATAGAGATGTAGAGAGAGAGAGAGAGAGAGAGAGAGAGAGAAACAGCATTTATGAGATGAGTGAGAGAGAGAGAGACAGACATAGCTAGTGAGAGAACGTGTTTGAGAGTGCGTGAGTGAGAGAGACAGACAGTGAGAGAGTGAGTGAGTGGGAGAGAGAATGAGTGAGAGACAATGAGTGAGAGAATAATTTAGTGAGAGAGAGACTTAGCTAGTGAGAGAAGGTGTTTGAGAGCAGGTCAGTGAGAGAGAGAGCGATAGAGAGAGAGAGAGAGCGAGGGAGCGAGTGAGACAGTGTCTGAGTGTGTGTGTGACGGATAAAGCAAAAAAAAAAACTAGGATTTCTCAAAAGCTTTAGGTTTTTAAATCTCAGAACTCTATTCTCCACAGCGCGTCTATAGAACAGTCTAACTGTGACTGCGGTGCAATGTTCCATGCGCGTCCTGCATTAGAAACCCATTTCCAACCCACCTCAACTGTAATGCGTAAATGCACCAACCGGCTTAAAGCGCTGCTCCGATGCTGGCGTAGCGCGCCAAAGCCGGACGGGGAAAATAATTGCACATTTATCACACCGAGCAAACGCTGTCACTGCGGCGGTTCCGTTTCATTCTACACAAGGCTGCTGTCTCCAAACCCCCGCATGGCCTCCACTCTCCAAAACACTTCTTATCGTATCAGAGTGCTTCTTCAAAATGACTGCGGTTTCAGTCACTTTAGCCAAGAGCTGTGAGACAGACTACTGTTCAAAAGTTTGGAATTACCATTAAAAATCTGGCATCACAGTTTTCAATAATGTAAAGCCAAATTAGCTGCAGGTAAGTGTATAAAATGATTGTGATATGATGTACTCTCCAAATAATGAACAGAAAGTTGATATTTTAGATGTGGCAAGAAATTAATAGATAAGAAATGAGAGATTAAAATACAGTTTAAGAACTTCTTATGATATTGAATAAAGCTTCTAAAAAGTATACTGTAGTCTCTTGCTTATAATATTTCAAAACATATTTCAATAAGTTAAAACTGAATAACATCTATTAGTATGATAACCTACAGAGCCCCGCTGGTGACATCCTGTATAAATAAAAATAATGCATAGCCATTACTTAGTAAGGCATGGGAACAAGATAATGAAGTCATGGCCACGGCTTAGTAAGGCGTGGGAACGAGATCCTAATGCATGGTCACGACTTAGTAAGGTGTGGGAATGAGATCCTAATGCATGGCCACGCCTTACTAAGTGGTGGCCACGACTTAATTATCTCATTCCCACACCTTACTAAGTCGTGGCCACCCATTAGGGTCTCGTTCCCACACGTTAATAAGGCGTGGCCGGGCATTATTTTTATTCATGTGGGATGTCGCCAGCAGGGCTCCATAGATTCCAACTTTTTAAACAGTAGTTTCCGCTACATTAGCTGTCTTCATCTCATTGGCTGAGCTCCTGTTTCAGCCACCGCCCATCTTGTTGACTGAACTATTCCTTCAATTCAGTCTTAAAATAGCAGCCTGTGTCACTATTTTCTCTCCGTGTTTATCTCCCTCTCTCTCTCTGTCATTTCCACTCCAGTGGTCATAGAACACCCCCCCGCCCCCACACCCACTCTCCATCTCTCCATCTGAAACATTCAACACACAGGAGTGTCTCAGGCTATGGCAACGTGTCATGGGATAAATTATAGAGAGCGGAGAGAGAGATAGACAGGTTAGAAATATACAGGAGGGCACGAATTTCCTCCAGTGGTTCTACCCACTCTATTCAATGCATACGCATATGAATACACCAACCCCCACACAAAGACAAAACAGGGCGCCCTTCTCCTCTGATTAAAGCTCAGATGGACCCCAGAGGCAAATGTAATGCAATTGGCATCATATATTACAGCTGAACACAGACTAACTGAGGCACGAGGCCATTTGCTATGAGCCTCTCTCTGTCTTCTAGCCATACAGAGTCTTTATATTGTGTGAAAATGTCAAGATGAATGGAACAATAGAAAGGCTCCAAAATCACCTGGAATAAAATGTCTGCACACTAACTTACATTAAAAGTTAGGAATGTAAGTGTGTTTGTGTGTCTCCCTGTCTCACACACACACACACACATACATATATACACATATACATACATACATAATATATATAATGCCCGTTATGTACTTGTGTTTTATAATGTATTAACAAGCTTAACTGTCTTATCACAATCTTTACTGTCTAAAAAATATGTATCTCTATTTTTTCTATTTTTATATTCATCATTCACACAGAGCAGCTGTCCTTTACGTTGTGTTAAAATTTCATGATGAATGGCCCAAAATTAATGGCTCTAAATTACTAGGGGCAAAAAAAATTTCATTGCATTGACCAACATTTTTTTGATCGTAATGATATGTAATATGCATATGTAGTAATATGTATTATGTGGATTATATACACGTAACAGTATATAATATAAACAATATCCTCAATATCCTCTACAATCTTTCCCCACCAAATGACTCAGAGAAAACACGCGCTAGTGTCACATAGCTGGAAACACAGGAAGCCACAGTGTAGAACATGCAGTGCTGCTTCCTTCAGTTCTCTCTTCATTATCCTGCACTTAATTAAGCTGAATGTTCAAGCTACCGTGGAACAGGGCGTCCACACACAGATACATCAGGTCATTAAACCATAGCAACCAAAACAAACTGCCTGAATTGTACTCAACTGACCAGCTCTAACTAACACAGTGTCCAGTTTCAGGCTTGGAGAGCATCAGTCCAGCTGAACCGAACAGTCCAATCTGTGTCCAGCTTGGTGATTTCCCTGCTCAAACACACCTGATTCAACTCAGCAGTCAGTTAGCTGGTTTATTAGCTGTGTCTGAGCTGGAAAAATGAAAAAATAGAGCCAGATTTCAGCCCTCCAGGACCAGACCTGGACCCCATGACTAGGCGGTACTGATAAAATTCAATATCCTGACATTTTCACAGAATATCATAGAATCAGGGTATTTGATACTCACACTGCCAGAGTACTGGCACTCTATGCTAAAAGAATGTCGTACAAACTTGACATTATTTTGACAATGTTCTGTTTTCTTGTCTTAAAATGACACGCAGTCTTGGAATTGATGGGCAGATAGAAACCAGACTTATTTTATTTATTTATATAGAACTGATCTTTCTGTTCTTTCAAAGGGGTCTCACTAGTATACACACTTAAAGATGGTTCTTCAAGGATTCTTCAGGCAATGTTTTTTTTAGAACCATGTGTTTCAATATAGAATATTTTATGCTTAAATGGTTCTTTGCATGGTGAAATGCTTCTTCAGCTTAATGGAGAATGGATACGGTTCTACACAGCACCAAAAAGGGTTCTTCTATTGTTACAAGCTTAACATTGGATAGAGCTCGACATATTTTGGATGGAAGAACCATCTTTAAGTGTGTAGATGGTGTAACACCCTAATTCTCAACCACAGTCGTTAAAAATGGTTTAGTGAAAAATCGTATTTACACAATTTCCCACAAACCACAGATATAGTCAATCAGCCAAGGTATGTTTGGGGTCAGTTTTGTGCCTTTACTTTAGCACTGGAGCTAACATTGCTAACAAAAACTAGAAGTCACCCAATAGTCACCCAAATCTCCAGAAGCTGAACATCCAGGTCTTCATTAAAGTTGTATAGACTTGTCGATGTGGTTTAGGACACAGCCTGATTTAATGTGAACTACTGAAATGAACAAAACTTTGTGTACACTCTTTAAAAAGTGGTTCATTAAGGGTTCTTTAGTAAAGAAAATGGTTCTATGTAGAACTATAAACACTCAAATAATCATTTGCATGATTAAAGTTTCTTTGTATCATGAAAGGGTTCTTCAGATTGATGGAGAATGTGTTGTAGTTGGTTCTATATAGAACCTTTTTGAAAATTGTTCCATATAGCACCCAAAAGGGTTCTTCTACTTCTACTAACAATAGAAGAACCCTCTTGGGTGCTACATAGAACCCATTTTCAAAAATGTTGTATGTAGAACTGTTTATAGCACATTCATGTAAATTCATCCATCTATGTGCTGTAGTTGGTTTTATATAGAACCTTTTGGAAATAGTTCTATGTAGCACACAAAACGGTTATTCTATTGTTACAATGTCAAGTTTGTAACAATAGAAGAAACCTTTTGGGTGCTATATAGAACCCCTTTCAAAAAGGTTCTATTTAGAAAAATTTATAGCACATTCATGTACATTTTCCTTCAATTCAAAGAAGCCGTTCATAAGGCAAAGAATCCTTTAATCATGCAAAGGGTTCTTTGAGTGTTCATGGTTCTATATAGAACCATTTTCTTTACTAAAGAACGCTTAAAGCACCATCTTTTTTTGAGAGTGTAGTTTTGAGGATGTTTGTCTGGAAAACATCTGAGGTGACTGTGTTTATTAGTGACAGGAAATTGTTTAAATTTGATTTCTCACCCAACTTTAATGTATAAATTGTCTCAGGGGTGTGTAAAAGAAGGAATAATGCAGACTAGAATACTGCAAACTGACCGTGTTTCCCCAGTTAGGAACAACTAACCAACAATTGACCCGTCCACCGCAAATTGTCACTGTCCAAGGAAAAACAAATCTCCAAAATGGTAACTTTACAGGAGAGGGCAAAAACACCCTGAACTTTAAATGTAACTTAATGTTAAAGTAACTTAAAGTTTATTCTTATTGATTTTGGGGCTTTTCTGTTGGTCCAATCATCATAAAATTTTCATAAAATGGAAAGGAGAACT
This sequence comes from Colossoma macropomum, assembly GCF_904425465.1. Taxonomy (NCBI): domain Eukaryota; kingdom Metazoa; phylum Chordata; class Actinopteri; order Characiformes; family Serrasalmidae; genus Colossoma; species Colossoma macropomum. The sequence continues at coordinate 27,913,396 of NW_023494810.1, forward strand.
GCCGTGTTCAAATGACGTAGAAAAATGAAAATCACCAAATTGAAAATACATGTGTTTTTTAGGACAGCGACGAGATATATTTCTTTCTCAGCAACTGCTGCAAGGTTAGACAAGCTTTACAGAAAGATAAAGCCTAATAAATTAAATCTAGAGTTTGATTTGCTCAACTGAGCTGAGCTGGATGTATGAACTTTCACATGCATGCAAAGTAAATACCATAAAATGAACACTCTAAATGTAGGAATTTTGACAAAAACTGAGATACAACATCTCATTTAGATTGAATGGCATTTTGTAAAGCTTATATCACAGTAACTACAAATGAACACGTTTATAGGCAGTGCATGGACAGACCAACTACAGCCAATCAGAAAACTGATTTCAGATCAGTGATAATGAATGAAAGCTATCATGATCTCACCGTCTCCTGGAATGATGCGCAGAGTCACCGTGTTTCCCGCCTCCTTGATCAGGTTGACGATGTCCGAGTGGGATTTGTTGGTGATGGAGCAGCCGTTAACGGCCAGGATCCGATCGCCCACCTTCAGCTTCCCGCAGCGGTCCGCCGGGCTGCCCTCGATGATCCGCCCTATTTTATGAGGCATGGCCACACATGTGTTTCCAGCTTTTGGTATGTGTGTATGTGTGTGTGAATTGTGTGTTTTGGTAAAGAGGGTTGGAGGGTTTTTTGGAGGGAGGTGCAGTTGGGTGAAATGGGGAGGAAGTGTAAGAGAAGGAGAGAAGGAAAGAGAGAAAGAAAAGAAAGCATAGGGGTTAATACACCGAGCCACCAAGCCAAAGTGACAAACTGCAGTATAATGAAGAACGACCGTATAGAGCGCCCCATTCAAACTAAACACAGCTGAGAGAGAGAGAGAGAGAGAGAGAGAGAGAGAGAGAGAGAGAGAGAGAGAGAGAGAGAGGTTTAAAATGACTAAGTAACAGAAAGAGAGAGAAACAAAAAGAGAGAAAGTCCCGAGTGGGAGACCGCAAGACAGGGAGAGTGAGAGAGAAAGAATAGAAAAGAAAGTGAGAGACATACTAAGGTCACAGAGAAAGCGAGAGAGACAGACATTATGAATGAGATAGAGAGAGAGAAAGAATAGAGGGAAAAAAAAGAGTGACAGTAAGAGACTGCGAGAAAGAGTGAGAGAGAGAGGGATAGAAAATAAAACATTGAGAGAGAGACATAGAGAGGAAATAAGAGTGAGGGACAGTAAGTCCCTCAAGAAAAGACCACTGACCCCATGTAGCACAGTGGGGCTCTTCTGAAACTTTAAAAGCTTTTATCATATCAGTGCCTTGGTAAAAGGGTTAAAAAGTCACTACAGTGCATTTCAGCTCAGGATTTCATTGGGTTAACTTTTAACCTTTAGAGTTAATCTAATCTACAACTGTGATATAATAAATGCTTTTTGATTTCCAGAGTTCTATGGAAATTCATTATTGTGATTTTTGAAGCCCCATCCATAGACCATCACTAGACAACAGATACCCAGTTATTATACAATACATACAAAAAAATCATAGTGATTAAATGGATGCATATTGCAGCTGCAGCATGTCTTGTAATATATCACCATTGCTGGACCATAAATAAAATATTATTAAAAATACACAAGTGGTCCCCTTTTTGTGACATAGTTGAAGACTGACCTTTATTTGAACCATGTTTGAGGCCAAGATGCTCACACCACACAATGAATAAAGTGACGGGTAAGTAGGCTCACTTGCATTTTGCAGCCTTCTGCAGTGGCAGTACTGCAAAGGCCAATATCACCATAACGATTAAAGATATACTGTGCAGCCGTAGTGGAAAACAATAGTGAAACCCTCTGTGCTGAAAACAGATCTTCAGCCTTACAGCACACATACACACTCACCAGTCACATTCACTAACATTACATTTAGCCTGTGTAGCTTTTATAAACTCCTCCAGTCCCTTTAAATTATTCATCCCACTTTTTCAACTCTAAATATGTTCCAAACTCTTGCTCGTCCCCACAGCGCTGTGCATTGTGCCCTCGCTCTGCCCGCGTGATAAATTATGGAAAACACAGTGATAAATTATGATGTTTGAATGGAGAGATTTTTTTGTGTGCTTTGAAAAATTGCACACAGACTCAAAACTCAAGATTTGAGGCCAGCTTGTAGGATCAGATAATTACACTCCTATCTAAAGTTACGGAATCTTCTGAATTAGTTATGCTGGAAATGAATTCCATCTGTGTTCTGAATAAACCCGTTTGAACTACTGCATCAGTTAATATTTAAGGTATGAAGGTTGTGCTACACTATATCAATGCATATAATCATATCTATATATGCGTTAAAGGAAAATTTGAGTGCAGTCAATCAGCCAAGACGTGTTTGGTGTCTGAAGTTTGCATCTTTAGTTGTGCACTGGATCTTCGAGGCTCATGTAGCTATTGCAGATTTTGTCCATTTTGATATATAACAATGTCACATGGTGTCAGTGAAGGAATGTACTGATGTGTAATGTGTTTTAGAGCTGTGTTATAGGCTATTATATTCAGTACTGTGTGTGCTGTATCTAGAACATTCTGTTCTGCCTATTTTGTCTATCCCTACATGGTCATGTCTTTCACACCTGTCACTTGTCATGTATAGGCTGGGCCTAATCTTAGCATCAGTATATAAGTATATCGCTGTTGCTGGAACAATACCTCGTATCTCCAAAACGGTAACTTTAGTCCATTCATCATAAACTATAAACAATGTAAAGGGCAGCAGGTATTTTGAAATTATGTCAAAAACTGAAAAACAATACAGATACAAGGTTTTGTCCCGACAGAAGCGATATAGACATATATAATTGTGACCATCCATTGTCTAACGGACTGGCTAAATGTCTGGATACCCGCGCAAGAAATAATCAATTTTCCAGACTTAAGGCTGCTCCCTGGTTTGGTGAGGGTTTGGATTCTTCATCAGAAACCACATAAACAAGCCTATGTGGGATTACTTTACAACTTCATGTGGTTCAAAGCCCCAGGGAACCAAATTTATGTTTTCTTTCAAATTAGGGCAGTCTTGCATTTGTGGACACACATTATATGTCTACAAAGTGTCCTATAAATAATATTCCAACGTCTAATAAATTACCAATGTATTTCAACCAAAATTCTCCATTCTCAGTGTAAACTGGCCAGCCTTTATCTTGGGTAACATTTACATAAGTGGTACCCTCACCATTGGTCAAGACTGATATAGCTTGTCCCGCATACACAGCTTGAACAAAACTATGCATTCCCCAATGGTCTCTTTACTGGAGAGTGAAAGCTAACAACCAAGCAAAAGCTACACTAGCAAGCTTTACTGAAATATCAAGCTAGCTCATATAGTTTAAGCTAGCAGAGCACTTACTGCTTACCCCGTTGTGTTTGGTTGTGTTTTGGTGACACAAGAGGCTGGGAGTGTTTGATAGAGGGAAGTCAAGCACGCTCATTAGAATATTAGGACCACACCTAGATCTTTCTCTGATAGGCCGGATTAGCAGAACATTCCCGAATAGTCTTTCTCTCTGTTGGAGAGCGAAAGCTAACAACCAAGCGAAAGCTAAACTAGCAAGCTTAACTGACATATAAAGATAGCTCATCTAGCTTATGCTAGCAAAGCACTGTGTGCTTACACTGTTGTTTTTAGTTGTGTTTTGGTGACATAACAGGCTGGGAGTGTTGGATAGAGGGATGTCAATCATGCACACTCTTTAGAACTTTAGGACCACACCTAGATCTTTCTCTGATAGGCCTGATTAGCAGAGCATTCCCCAGTGGTCTTTCTCTCTGTTGGAGAGCGAAAGCTAACAACCAAGCAAAAGCTAACCTAGCAAGCTTAACATTAAGACCACGTCTAGATCTTTCTCCATTAGGCCTGATTAGCATATTTTAAGCATTTTATTATTATTCTGTCCCATTCTTTTCACCTAAACTTTGACAGATGTTTAATGTAATGCTTAATCTTGGCATCATATAAACATTAAACATTTTTACTGTGTTCAACGGGACTGTGATGTGTTAGGCACAGTTAGCATAATAAGCTTCCTTTACTTGTTAGCTACCTACATTAGCCTTGCAGCTTCAGTGCAAAGCTATAGAAGCAAACCTCAGACACCAGACATGTCTTGGATAACTGACTAAGCAGGGAAATGGTGTAACTTAGATTTTTAACCAAACCATTTCACATGAAAGACACTGAGCTTTCAGCAAAAATAAATAAATAAAGAAATAAATGTTAAAAAGGCAGATGAACTGCAGGTTATTTGTGAAATAAGTAAATACAAAAATATTGAGCTACACTTTTATACGTGGGATGCTCAGTTTTATGGGCCGTTCGTGATCTTTAGATTACAGCTATATATGTTGCATAAATAACTGTGTACCGTGTGACTGACAGCATCTCTGTTTTTTTTGCCCCGAGGCCTCTATCCTCCTACACTCTCTCACTAGCGTTAGTGCCAGTTTCATCATTGCTGAGAATGAGCGCCACTGCTATCGCTTTTCATTCCTGTCAGAGTCAGGGTCCGTCATGCCTCGCTCTCTGCCGTTTTCCGATGTGTTGTGAGCACCACGCCGATGCCATAGCGAGGACACCTGCTCATAAACGGAGCAAACAGTCCAATCTTGGTCGGTAAACATTGCTTATTGGAAGCAGAAAGCCGCCAAATCCTTGGCTTTCTCCCTCCCAAGTTGATCTCTTTATCTTTCGTGGCCATGAAAACTATGAGTGCTTTCCATCTCTGCGCAGCTAAGTCCTATCAGTCTTTGTTTGATGTCTGTTGAGATTAGGACAAGCAGTGTAAGACCCAGGAGAGCAGCCCCAATTCAACAGCTATTTAAAGGAACAGTTTGGCTTAAAAAAAAAAACGAAATATACACAATTTTTCCCTCAGATTAAAGCAGTCCAGCACCCAAGAAATATTTGGGAGGTTTGCTTCTTTAAGAATATGCAGTGTTGCTAAAAACAGTAGCAGCCTCCACACTGTAGCCATATTTTGTAGCCTACATTTTTGTTCATTTTCATAGATAACAGTGTCATACACTGTCAGAAACCATATAAGCAAGTCTATTTGAGATTACTAAACAATCTGAGGTAAACTGAGGTTCAGGCATGCAGTCTGCATGATGCTAACTGGTAAAGGATAAACTTGAATTAGCTACATTAGCCTCGTAGCTCCAGTGCAAAACTAAAGAAGCAGACTTCATGTCTTGGCTGACCAACTACATTTGGGGTCAGGAGAAAATTGTGTACATTTGATTTTTAAAAACTCTTCCCTTAAAGCAATGATGGCATGTAGGCTTTGTGAAGCTTACACTCTTAAAAAAAGATGGTTCTTTAAGGTTTCTTAGTAAAGGCAACCGTTCTATTTGGATCCATGAGAACTATTTTGTGCTTTGCATGGTGACTTGGTTCTTCAGACACACTGAGAATGTGCTGCATATGGCTTTACATGGAACCTATTTGAAAATGGTTCTATATAGCACCAAAAAGGGTTCTTCTACCGTTACAAGATTGACTTCATTACAGCAGAAGAACCCTTTTGGTGCTACACAGAACCATTTTCAAAAATGTTTCATATACAATCATATACAACAAGTTATCCAAATAGAACTAAATAGAACCGTTCCCTTTACTAAAGAAATCTTGAAGAACCTTCTTTTACGAGCATAAAGGTTAACCATGAGAACCATTTCATGTTTTGCATGGTGAATTGTTTCTTCAGACTGACTGAGAATATGCTGCATATGGTTCTAGATGGAACCTTTTTGTAAACGATTGTATACTGCACCAAAAAGGGTTCTTCTAGTGTTTGACATCGTAACAATAGTAGGATCCTTTTTGGTACTATATTGAACATTTTTCAACAATGTTCCATATAGAACCACATACAAGTCCTCCAAATAAAACTGAGTAGAACCATTGCCTTTACTAGAACCCTTGCAGAACCATCTTTTTAAGACTGTAAGGCTATGGTATGAGCAAGACCCAAACAGACAGAGAGAAGCAATGGGCTGCAACCTTTATAGAATTCCCTTGTTAAAGATAGAAGATAGAAAAGGTGGCAGACAGCAGAAAGCAGGACATGCAGAAAGGCACAGAGAGGGATGACATACGCGCAGTGGAGACAAAGTCAAGTGAAGTTTTTAATATCACAAACAAAGAACTTGTTCAAAACAAAAAAGGGGTCACTAAGACTGCAAATCCTGCAATCCTCTTCCCAAAAGCAGCTTTCATTTTCAGCAGAAGAGGATGATCAACATAAAAACTTAGTAATTACTTACTTTATAGTTTTTTTTTTCCTAGTACTCTGCTATGACATTTTTATTTTTAAGCCAGTAAGCTGTGCAAATGTCATCCAACTAAATTTTCACGTATCTGATTTGGCAAACTGGAACATAATATGCATCTCAGCAATCTATAAACTAAGAAGAAAGAACACTTTGGCAAAAAGGTTTAGTTTTCCCATTAGAGCTGCACAATACATCATTCTTATTGTTATTGCGATGTGAGTTTCTATGATCAACATATTGTTAAGAGCTGCGATAACAGCACGGATCAAATGACCTTGAACGGAACAAAGTATTTGAAGCCCTACAAGTGCTTCCCTGTACTGGGCTTAAAACCTGCTCCACACGGTGAGCCAATAATTTAAACATCTGATTAAATGTCTAAAGCAATAATGCAAAAATGGCTATTGTCACAACAAAGCTGCATCATGATGAGGAGCTTTTTAAGTAATTAAATATATATTTGTATTAATTTTTGGGATCTACATTAAAATTAAAATCTATCTTTTTAGTTGTTTTTGTAGCCTTTGAAATTTTTGCTTGTAGGAAGCTATTTGCATTTAATTATTTTAACTTTGCATAACAGTGAATGGTGCTTTTAATTTCTTTTTTAGTTTTTTGCAATTAGCTTAAAGGAGATGTTAGTTAGATTTCAGTTTGTGCCAAAAAAAGAGGAACATCCAGTCAGAGGCACACTATTTTAATCAGAATTTAGCACTTCTCATATCGACATTCAGTGTGTTCACATGCACTCAATAATCTGATCATAATCGGATTTATGCAGTTATCCAATAATACAAATGGTCATGTAAACACCATACTCCGATCTAGAAATCCGATTAAGAAATCCGATAAAGAGAGCTGGATTTTAGCTCAGCAATCGGATTTCTCTGTGCATGTGAACTCTTACTCTGATTTCTTTCAGATTTCTCAGTCAGCATATGTGCGAAACAGACTGCGATATGGAAATAAACGAGCAGCCCTGCCGCAAGAAGCAGCAAAACATTTTCAAAGCGACAATGAAACCAATTACATGCTTGACGAAATGAGGGATTTAAATATTCTTCCTCTTCTAAATGATGTATGTTCATATTTTCAGGTAAAGTGGTGCGATGATTTAAAAAAAAAAAAAAGTATAAAGCATGAAGTTTAAGTTTTACATTATGTTACGTCACGTCTTCTGTGAGTTCGTGGCTGGTTGCAAAGCAGAAATCTGATTACTGCCTGACTCATGCAGACCCAGAGTTTCCCATTATCTTATTATTCAAGTGCATGTAAACGCATTGATCTGATTACTGACAAAATCTGATTTTCTGCAGTTATCAGATTATTAACTGCATGTAAACGCACTCATCCTAATATCCAACAGCTTCATTAGCATTGCATTTTATGACCATATCATGCAGCCCTATTCCAATATATTGTCTGAAGTTTCTTTAGTTTGGAACTACAGCTACATGGCTAACGTAGGTAACAAGAGATGAACACATATAACCAGCCAATTAGCACTTTGCTAACTGCATCCCTAAATCATCACATATTTGCTGTAAACTATGTTTTCAAGTAACATCATATAGACCTGCTTATGTAGAGTGTTTTTGTTTTGGTAGTTTCATTAATCTTCATTAAGATTACTTGCTAGGAAAATTATTTTCTTGTTGCGTACCAGTTTTCTTCACTATTTTGTTATATATTTATCATATTTCATATATTCAATTGAAAGAATAGACTAAATACTGTATATTTGATTCATGCGCATAATGAAGAACATGTGCATCAAAACCCAACCTACTGAACTGGCCAATCAGCACTGAGAAATGAAGCAAGTCTCACCGAAAGTGGTTCCCGCGTCGGGTCTGGACACGGACGAGACGATGACGAAGCCGAAACCTTCATTCTCGCCGCGCCGTATCTCCACATCGTATGGCTGGATGGCGTTGGGCACCACCGTGCTGGCTCCGCCTCCTCCGCCCCCACCGCTGCCGATGCCGCTGGTGGAGCCAGAGCCGGAGCTGACCGTATTGAGGGAGTTCTGGCTACCCTGTGGAGTCCGCTTATCCTCCGTCAGCGAGGCTGCCTGCGTGCTGCTGTGGTGGGACGAGGCCGGCGAGGGAGGAACGTCACCATCCACTTTTGTTACTGAGGAGACAGATGGAGAGTCGTTATTGTGGGAAGTGTTTAAAAGGCTGATATGGGCCCTTTAAAAACGAAAACTCCAGAAATCCAAAATAGTTTTCTATAACAAACTGGAATTGATCTAATAACCTATACACAATGAGATGAATATACATGGTCTTATTCAATGGAGTTATGCAAAGTTGACCGAATATAGCATTCATGTTTATTATACCTCTCTATAAAGTGCATTGAAAAGAACAATTAAGGGCTAACAAACCACATAACATCACCTCTATATAATGCAATATGCTCTATATGGTAGCACTCATTATTACAGTTACCATCATGATATGAAAGGCAAAATCAGTGATCAGTACTTTCACTCTGAGACTTCAGATGAGTACGATCCCTTTGTATTTTAACCTGAGAACACAGAGGATATGCTGAAACATCAAAGGCATCACAGATGCTCCATTTGATGCAATCAAAAAACCTTTCCCTCCAGATAAACAATACAGTAGACTCCATTCTCACAGCAGTGCAATAATAACATGCGGAGTCTGTGGGGAACGTGCTGCAGCTCTATGACCTATTTTCATTTTCATATAGTTCACGGGAACCGCTGCCTCAGATCAGCCACTCCACTGCCATGGAACAACGTGACAAAGTGGTGTTTTGGGGGTGCTGGGGGAAGATTCACGAGCCCAAAGTGGAGGAGGTGGAGTGACATTGCGCCTAAATGCCGTACTTTCTCATCAGCAGGCGGGACGGAGGAAGGACTGGAGCGCGCTCAATCACATTTATGGTCACTGTTTGTTCCCTGGCAAGGCCGCTGCGTCTTTCCACACTAACGACAAATGGACAAATACACTTCTGGACAGCTCAAATGTGTTTTTTTTTTTAGACGAAGTTAAAACATTTAACCATTTCTCTTAGAAATGTTCATAGACTTTGGCAAAAAAATGTAATTTGCACATATTTTCCTTTACCCTAAAAGCCACTGACAATGGACATGCCACATCAGGTAGAATCAGTTAGCAGATACAGCGCAAATGCTACATACTACAGTGCGAATACTGCTATCCTACATAGAGTGTGTCGCAGTGAGAGGGTCTCAAAATGAATGTAATTAAATGAAACTTATAACAACTTAATATAATGGCAACTCTTCATAGATTCTTTATGAGCTGAAAGATACAAGCTAAGAAAAAGACTAGGCTAGTAATGCTAGCTGTGGTAACAAACCATTAGCGTATGTCTACAAGACTGCCTGCTTTTCTCTGTGTGAATTTTAAGCCACAGGTCATCTATTATGACTTTCTGTAGTCTTCATTTGGCTTTAATGTAACATAGTAATGGTACAATGCTGAGAGGAGCACTGTGACTTGCCACACACGTTTTTGGATGTTGTGCGACGTAACGCAGCCAAGTTTGGTGTGCAAAGCCTGCTTCTTGAGTTTTACTCTATAACAACGAGGCTAATGTAGCTAACAAGCAATGGAAACTTACACCAACCAGTTAGCACTGCACTAACTGGTTTCTGACACACTAACATTCTGTTACCAATAAAAATGGACAAAAGTATGTTGTATAAGTAAGAAGTTGCATTCTTAAAGACTGAATTTGGTCTATACTTACTTAGCTAACTTATTACTTACCAACTCAACATATTTGGGGCAAGTGTATGATGATTTAAGCATGCTAACTGGTGTACAACCTCCTATTGCTAGTTAGCTACATTAGCCTTGTATTTCCAAAAACTGGACTAATCAAAAGGGTTTTGAATGAAGCTATTCCTATTTTTAAAGCTCTTATATTCTAAACTATAACATATTTCTCTTATAAAGGTTAGGGGAATAAGTCATTTGCACAATTTTCCCCTTAGCCTCTAATCAGCCAAAACATGTTTCATGTGTGAAGTTTTGCACTGGAGCTTCAGGCTAATGTAGCTAATATAATCCATTAGTTAGCATTATGCACCCTGCTGAAAAAACAGAAAAGTTTCTGTTGGTTCATGGTGGTTTCCAATAGTCATTAATGGTACTAATGGTCTTTTTTTCATCAGGACACACTGGTTTCTGACACTTTATGACACGATAATCTACAGAAATGGACAATAGCATGTTGTATAGCTAAACAAATGGCAGAAACCATGAAACCTGACCGTTCGTCCATAATTTTGTCCATTTATTATGTCATACTGTGTCAGAAACCACTTAAGCAATTCTTCTTAACAACGCTACAAGGTTTGAAGTGTGATGATTTACGTGTGCAATTTGCATGATGCTAATTGGCAGAGTATACTTCCTTTACTTATCATCAACATTAGCCTCATAGTGCCAAAACTAAACAAGTTAACTTTAGTCACCAAATGTGTCTTTGCTGATCACCTACATTTGGGCTAAGAGGAAATTAGTGAAAATTTGACTATTATTGCTTTAAGCAGAGTGTTTGTGATTCTTTCCCGGGGACCTTCCTGCACAGTTTCATGCTGCCCTGATTCTCCACACCTGACTAACGAAAGTAATTAGCTGAGGGGTTTGAATCAGATGTTTTAGAGCAGGGAAAAACATGGAGCTGTACAGGGTTTCGATCTCCAGCGCAAGGACTGAAAACCTCTGGGTTAGGATTTTATTAGACACTAGACATAGATCAAGATTCAGCGAGTGCTCCTTCATTAACATGCGCCGTGAACTCTCATTTAAATAAAATCTGTCTAGTACACATGAATAATTAGAGCGTATTTTGCATTATTCATAATTCCATTAAGGTCATAGAGCATTCCAGGCCAGGACTTAAATACTACATATGAACCGCTGGACTACGGTTGTCTGAGCACAGATTTTAAACCCAGATCTTAAACTTTGATCAGATCAGAAAGTTATGAAAACTCGCTGTATCAGGAAATATCATTTGTTCCTATTAGATAAGGCAAGTAATATGTAAATATGTATATATATATTAATCATTTACTCATGGCTTCTAGCCTGCTATGTTTAATACTAAAGTCACTGTTCTTTATGGGTCCAAGTGGTGCTCACCTCCGTATCCAGTCTTGCGTCTGACGGTCAGGTTAACGTGGCCCTGCTTGGCAGCTTGCTGCATGAGTTGTACCACCAGCTGATGGGACTTTCCCACCACAGCCGTCCCGTCCACACAGATCAGTTCGTCTCCGGAGCGCAGGCGGCCATCTTCATCTGCTGCCCCATACTTCACAATGTGACCAATATAAATCTGGATAGGGGCAGAAAAAGCTTTATGTCATATATATATTACACACACACACACACACACACACACACATATATAGAAACCTTTATTACTTCCTGCTCCCATACTTTTGGCCTACATTGTAGTTCTAGATTTATAATTCAAAAGACTCAAATGTTTTGGACAAGGCACCCCCAATTAAAGCATATTTTAAGGTTTGACGATCATTAACTGTTTTTTATTTTTAATGTATTTTAACAGAAACATGCATCACTGGAACGACTTGACAATTAGCTCTGGAAGACTTCGCCTGTTGGCTCCAGCTGAGTCTTTAGCGCTGGTCGTCTTTATGCGCTCAAATTTCTGTTTATTTTGGGCCTAAATTGATGAGTGGTGCTTGCCATACAGATAAACCCCTCATGAAATGTTTGGGACCAAATCCCGTTACCACCCCGGCCAAGAAAAAACCTCATGGGGGCCATTTTATCCTTTTCTTTTGAGAAATGCAGGCCAAATAAGCAACGTGTGAGCTTGAACAAGTTTCAAACTTGGCTTCTTTAACAGAGAACATGGGTGGCCCAGAAGAGATTTTTTCTCTGCCAGTATGAGACGGCACAGTTGAGATGAAAGCAGGGACTGAGTTGCGGGGATTTAACGACCACTCGACCACACACGCATAGACAGGGGATGCTTTTGCTGGGCCCGAGTCCTGCCAAATAGTGAGGGTTTCGTAACGTAGCATGCAGCTCACTGGACATGGAAATGGATGTCATAAACAAACTGCAAAGGCTGAGAGTTGAGGCCTGCCAAGCAAGCCTACTCTATTACGTTTGGAAAATCTTCAAAAGCCTTGAGATCTGTCTTTGTAGCTGTGAGAGAGAAGGCTCCGGCTTCAAACGACTGATGAGCCTCCGACTCCTCTAATTAGAATTTTTAATGGACAACATTGTGGAAAGCCTTCAAGTATGCCGAGAATTCAAACTTTTACAGATCAAGTAAGCACCCAGGCTTGGTTTCATCACATCTAAAAATAGAGCGGACCTCATCAAGATGTACTTGACATGACCTCAAGCAGCAAATGTAGTAAAAGAACAACTTAATAGTGATGAAAAGGGGCCTACCACTAAGATTTAAGTTCAAATCCCAGTTCTGAGCTCACATGTGGTGCAAGAGGTTTGCACAATAGGCCTTGGTGATCTCTTGATGGTACCAGACTCAGTAGGTGACGCAACTTATGACAATGTAAGCTGGGCAATCGTGCTGCCTAATGTCTTTATTGGCCCCCTTATATCGCTACTTATCGCTACTTTATGCAATTTACACTCGGCCTTATTGCTCTCTTGATGTGTTAGACTCAATAAGTAGTGTAATTTAGTGCAATGTAAGTGAGGCAGACAATTTTTTTAATCATTGAAGGTAATTTTTGAACGGGGTTCCCATGTTTTTTTTGCAATGGAACCCACATGATCCTAGCAAAAACACTGGTCTTAATACTGCTGTTTATGGTCAGGATGTCTCCTCTACTGTAATTCCATAACCATTAATAGTGTCACCCATCATTTGGCAGAATGGGACACTTCAGGCTCGCTCCTCATCTAAGACACATTAACATCAACAGTCTAGCCATCTTGACCATCTGGGGTGTAGTCAATCACACCTAAACATAACGTCCGTCTGTCTTTAGAACTGTGTAAAACTTATGTTGTCGACAGAGGATAACTCGACACTGACATGTTGCCGCTGTTCTCTCAATTGCCCGATTTTGTCTGTAAATACACTACATTTCCCATAATTCTATGAGCTGTGATGCTCCTTGGAAACCATGCATTGAGAGACTAAAGTCTGAGAGTAAAAAATATGGGATTAGTTCTTTTCTCCTGCCCACAGTGATTGATGGTGCACCATTCATCGCCTGATGAGTTGAAGCAGCATTCATGATCCACAACTAATCAAAATACATCAGTACTTGATCTCACTAATGCTCTTGTGGCCCTCTGCAATCAAATCCTCACAGCTATGTTACCACATTTAGTGTAAACACGTCTCACTAAAAGAGTCAAGAAAATAGCTATTAAAATCCTTGATTTCAGAAGAAGCACTGGATGAGCAGGATGGGCATATCCAAACTCTGGGACACAGTAATATTAGCATGTATTATTCGTGCAGTTCAGAATATGAAGCTGAATGAATGAAAGCTGAAAAAATAAATAAAAATAATAACAACAACTCACCGGTTCTCCTGGCTCGTTCCCTCCCAGGATCCGGAAGCCGAAGCCTGTGTCTTTCCTCCACAGGAAGATATCCTGCTCTTGGTAATCCGGCACTGAAAAGGGACAAATAACCCAAGGCCACGATCAATTCACCTGCAGCATGACGCAAATGGTCTGAATCATTCCACTCTGTTCCCTTGATGTCAAGTGCAGCAGCTGCTGGGGAAGGCGGTAAAAAGCAATGGCGAGATGTAGCGAAATGGTGTCAGCTAATAACATCATCGTTTTAACGACTGCACTCTGGCTGGACCCAATCAGAATTATGGTCAGGTTCAGCTTCAAACTCCAGGCCCTTTTCAATCTTTAACAAAGCCTTACAATTGACAGCCAGGCCTGAACCGGCAGCTATTATTACGAGAAAATGATCCAGTAAATCAGTACACCCAGAATGAAGTAACAGAACTATAATACAGTATTATTATTTAGCACCGTGGAGGAAAGGAACAAAGTACAATGCAACAAATCTTATTTGGTAAAATAGCTGGCTTCTCATGTAGTGACTCATTGAATTACCTGAATAAATGACTCACTGAATTCATTTTAAAGCCTTACAGGTTACGAAAGTACCTTGTTCATTGCATAAAACCTCATAATTCTCAAACAAAAGACATTTCAGACATAACTACATGGAGGATATCACAAAGAACAGGCATTCGCAGAGTGACCTGATCCATTTCAGAGCTCCTCTGAAGCACTAAACCTGTTTGATGCTTTCTTGCCCTTGGGCTTTAACCTCACTCTAGCGAAAAGACACTGTTACCTTCTACCACTCCGTGTCAAATCGGCCAAGACGATTGACAGCACTGCCACTCCTTCCTCTGACGTGTTTGCTAGCACGCATCAGCAGGATGTCAGGATGCTAGGCTGCTTAAGTAAAAGAATCACACGCCCCTCGCTCAATGTTCTGCCAGATGCACAATTTCAAAACAAATGCGTGCTAAGAAGGCAATTAGCAGGCAGGGTTACTCATGCGATGTCTGTTTCACTTCATCAGGTTAGTCTCGTATTGACGATCTGCAGATGTGTGCAGAAAGCAAACAGGCAAATGCACTAGGGTTAGGTGTGGGGCTGATGTTGCAGTCAAAAGGCACTCTGTCTGAGAAGGTATCAAGTTTTAGATTGTGCCTAAACCCAGATTAGGGACAGCTGTTGTTAAGTCATCTCAAATAGACTTGTGCATTCTGACACTAAGACAAAAGGCCTGCTTAACATCTTTTGCTTAGCAGCACAGTTTGAGGCTCTGGTGATCCAGACGCATCGTTTACACAATGATAATCAGAGAGGTACAAGCGTCCGTTACTTGTTAACTTAAAGAATTTGATTATTTTGCCGAACTATTACTTTACAGCTACACTGTGGAAGATTTGGGGATGTAGACCTTCCTGGTAGAAGCAACTTCATGCAATGTGCGGAAGAACAATTTGTAACTTCAGTTGCGCTTCGGTTCCCTTCCCTGAGGGGATGAATCTGATGATTGTGAGTGCATTGAAAGAGTATTCCAAAAGAACTAACTCTGTGAAAGACGTTTCCTCTGAGAATTTGCATGAATAACCTACTATTGTCATAGTATTTTCATCACAGTAGTGTTAATTTTGCATTTGAAACCCACACATTTATCTGAATCTTCTTTTTAAGTCTATGCGCGTAATACATTAATTATGACACGATCTGAAAAACTCCGGCCAAATCCGAATTGATAGCTCTGACTTTTAAATGGTACTTTTAGGCTTTACTGGGTGACTCACAGCAGCGCACAGACATTACATTTTATCTTGTTGTTTTTCTCGTGACTCATTAATGCTACTCTGTTCAATTTTCTTCAAACCATATATGGTGCAGGAAGATCTTTGGGTCGACTGGTGTTCATATAAGAAACCAAGTGCTAGAGGGAGTTACTCTGACACCATCCTGAGACCACTTTTGTTGCATGGCATATGATAGGGATTTGGGTGATGGCGAGCTGTCTGTTGTGAGAACAGGCACTCCTCCATTGTCGAGCCAAGCCGATGCAGCAGGAAGCAATGTGGGAGCACCAGGAGCAGGAGCAGCTTGGGCTGCAATCTGTCCACTGAATCGACAATTAGGCATGCGGTGTTCTACCCTGTCTCCACTCCAACAGCAGAGGGCAAGGCAGCCCGCACACAGAACAAGAACAAGGTTTACTTCGACACCATTTCATCTGCGCAGTTTAGCAATAATGCCTGGATTCTGCCTGGTTTTACTGTGGAATTGGATGCACAGACCTCATGCAAGGGAATATGATAGTAAATCCTGCCTTATCATGTCTCTGTGATTCGATTCGCTGGAAGCAAATGACTGACTTGAATCTCTTCCCCCTCCCCAGTGTTTCACTGCGGTGTTGCACTCTGTCAAGGTAATCAAGGCTAGTTTGATCCAGACTAACTGCGTCTATGTTAGCAGTCCAGACAGAAATGTCCATATATGAGTATAGTTGGAATAAGACAGTAAATCCCAGCTCATCATGCCTTTAGGATTAGATTCGCTTGAAGAAAATAACAGACTTCAATTTGAAATGGCTTCTCCTCGCCCTTGCAACGTTGCCCTCTGTCTAGGTAATCAAGACCAACTTGATCCAGACTATCTGGGTCCACGCTAGAAGTCTGGACAGAAGTGTCCATCACACGGCCAATCAGAGGTCTGAGTGCCTCCAGCGGCATACAAAATGGCCCCAGCTCGGAGAGATATCCCGGATCATTCCATCTCCATTAAGCTGCCGGAATGAGTTTCCAAATTGCGCATTATGGCTTGCCCCAGCTTTCAACCTACATTCACTTAAGCTGCAGTCACTTAATGATACTTTTGTGTGCTTAAGCTAAACTCTGAAACACCCACTAAGGGGTGCTCAAGCCGGGCATAACAGACCTCTGGCTGGCTTCAAAAATGGCAGATCGATCAGAATCTCATTGATCTGCTGCTAATTCGATTCAGGAACTCTGAACCACAGCTGACTGTGGAGGCCTATATTGGCTGTTCTCGGATGCAGACTTCATGTTTGATTGGGCCCTGGACTCCAAAAAACTGCACCACTGCAGAAAAGAAAACACAGAGGTGACAAGCCTTTTCTGAAGCAACCCTTTCCTCTTCCGCCTCTCCTGGCTCCTCTTCTGTTCTCCCAGCCCAGCTAGGATCCGTGGGCGGTGCTGCCGGTCCCAACCCCCTCCTTTGCTGTAAGGCGTTCAATAATGAAAGAGCAGCATGAAAGCAGGGTGCACTGGAGGAATGATTAGCCACTGAAATCTCTTGACCTGAGGGCCGAGCCTTCAACACCCGCAACCTCCCGACAGCAGCTGAAGGATATTCCTGCTAATTAGCCCACTCGTCCGTCCACGTCCGCATCACGTGGACATGAAAGAAATATGGGATTTTGCCATGTTCCGTCGCCACCAATTACACACACGTTTGTCAGAGATGGTTTTGAGGGGCACCGATGCGTGTAAGATCGCTGATAGCAGGACGGTATGTAATTGGTCAGAAGGGCTAGACGGTACGAGATGATTTCTCGCGCCTTTGTTCCAGAAGTCCGACGCATAGAGGAGGCAAGTGAACCAGGCTAATTAGAACTAGACCAAGTGTGGATGGCACAGCACTACAGTATAATGGTCCTTGACAGCAAAAACACACAGAAGAGTCTTACAGAGGGCTAATGGTTTTCACAGAAAGATTCACTTGGCATGCCAGAGTTTAGCTCAAAGCACAAGTTGGAAGTTAAGGCAAGTGGCAGGACAGTTTCCGGGAGTGCATGTCTAGACTTCAAAACACTTAATGGGAGCTAAATCAATACAGAACTTTATCATGCTCTTTGATGTTAATCTTATATTTGCTCTTGGCACTTTTTTGACCAATACTGACTGAGCCAATGGCACAAACAGACCAATTTTGAAATCAAGAATAACACACTACCTTGAGCCACACATGAGATAAAACAATATAGTTTGACAGTAGGTCAGAAATCAGATCTGAAACTTGCTACATCTGATGAAAGCCTTGAACGTGACCTGAAACCTCAGGTTTTTAACTTATAAAAAAGTCTGTTTCTTGCTGCAGTATAGAGTGAATGTATGTAGCGAATAGAAAAGCAGACCACAGAGAGTAATTGTGTTAGTAAAAGCATCATGACTAAGGTTAAATAAATAGGAATGCATTGCCTAGTCCACTTATCCCAATATAGCACTGCTGAGCATCCATATCCCTCTTTACTACTTGTTACTTGCCCCTCTCCATTTTCCCAGTGGACCCAGCAGCCTCCAGAGATCCAGCTCCCCAAGCTCCCGCCACCAAAATCCCATATTACTTACGCCTACTTTCATACATGCTCCTTGACTGGGCCCAGATTTTGAAGGGGTCTGGTTTCTTGGCGAGGGTGCCGTCTGCCGAGACGTCCTGCTGGGGCAGTCCGGGCAGCGGCTGGACCGGAGCAGGTGGGGCTGCCGTCTCGGTGGCCAGAGCCTGCGAGGCGTGGAGGGGCGAGGAGTCCGATGGGGCACTGCGGTGGCTGGACACACTGTGCTGAGAGCTGCCTTGGCTGTCCTTTCTCTCCAACTGCTGCTGTGTGTGAGTGGGTCAAAATGTGTGGGTGGATGAATTGAGTGGATGGTCATTATTAGCATGTGGGTGTTTGTGGATGTGAGAGAGAGATAGAGAAACAGGAGAGAAAAAAAAAAAAAAAGAACAGTAAGGAATCAGAAATGCTCAGTTTTAACCACTCAGTCAACGTTATTAGATCAGTGAAATGTATCTTATTAGATCAGTGAAAACTCAAACTCGAGGTTTTCCCCAAACTCCAAATGCAATCGACCGGCCAAGACATGCTTGGTGTCTTAAGTTAGCAGTTTTGCGCTGGAGCTACAAGGCTATCTAACAAATGAAGGAAGCCTATGTACAATAATCAGCATGGTACAAACTGCATGCATAAATCATTGCAGCCCCTCCTCAATCCACATTAAGTTGGGTAGTGATCTCAAGTAGACTTTCTTATGCACTTTCTGATACATTATATGAGAGCTAGTTCCAAGGGCATGATCTGATTGGTTGAGAGGCGTTCTAGAGGTTGAGAGGTGTGCTGTGACAGCATTTTTTCCATAACAACTGATCCATTCTACTGAGCATCAATTAACAGCTTTTATGCTGCAGATAACCATTGCTAACTTTTAACTTTAGCAAATACAAAAACAAAAATGGATATGTTATATGAACGATAACACTTTCTATGAATCCTGTATTCATAATGCTTTATGCATGAATTTATAAAGCATTACATGGCACACATAACACCTTATAATACCATACATGCATAAGCTTGTATAATTTATCTTCAGTAGGTATAATTACATGCATAACACTTTATAAAGCAAGACTATATGACATAATAAATTCAGACTCAAATTCACACAAATTTTTGTCCTTTTTAACCAATACTTCTGAATAATGCTTCTTTTTAGCAATGTTGGTAACAACTGTTGTGATAGGTCAGGGTGTTATACATTGTGAAGTCTTTTCTTGCTTAACTGTTATGCATGTAATTATAACTGCTGATAAGCATTCATACTGGCTTATGCCAGGCATTAATAGGTTTTATGCATGCTATATAGTTAATATTTGACCTGCAACTCTGAAGAAGTCAAATTTCGAACCTGTTGTTGCTCTTAAGCAAGCTTTTGTGTTTGCAACTGTGATGGCAGAACAACCAAACAAAGTGGAACCAGCCGGAAATAAATAGAATATAATTCGACACACCGGACAGGTTGTGAAATTCAGGTTAATCTTGCAAATACTGAAAAAAGCGGAGCTGAACCCGCTATTCTGACAGCTTTATGGCTCTATCCGTAGCTCAAAAGGCTGAAACTTTTTTTGGGCGGAATGAATCCCAACATTAAAGCACGTGATTCAACATTTAGGGCCTCTTTGCTTTAAGCAAGGTCATGCGTTATTCACAAAAACATGCCCTGCTAATGTTCTATTGCTTAAATATGATGAGCTATTATTGATAGAAAAATAGACCAAAGTATGTCACAGAGCTCTGCTGGTGACATCCTGTATAAATAAAAATAATGCGTGGCCACGATGTAGGAAGACGTGGTAATGAGATAATTAAGTTGTGAGCACGTCTTAGTAAGGCGTGGGGATGAGATCCTAATGCGTGGCCCTACTTACTAAAGCGTGGGAATGAGAAAATTAAGTTCTGACCACGACTTAGTAAGGTGTGGGAACGAGATCCTAATACATGGCCCGACTTGGTAAGGCATGGGAATGAGATGATTAAGTTGTGAGGATGTCTTAGTAAGGCATGGGAACAAGATCCTAATGTGTGGCCCAACTTAGCAAGGCGTGGGAATGACATAATTAAGTTGTGACCATGGCTTAGTAAGCCATGGGAATGAGATAATTAAGCTGTGACCACACATACTATAGGCACAGTATCATTATGAGGCCTAGTACTTAGCGTATATTTCCATCTTCTAGTCTAACTCTGGTTCAAATACATCACATCTGAACCCATTCGCTTCTTCTCAAACATATTTCATGCACCAGCCATTGCCTGCTAATTGTTTACAATCTTTGTTTCGGAGAAAAAAAAAAATCCACTTCCAGGAGCTTAATTTTTAATCATAAGCATGCAGAGATATGAATTCTCTCTGTGCTCATAAAGCGCAAGCAAAGTGGATTTTCCTTCGCCGACCCGAAACTTTCAGTCCTTTGAGGCTCGACAGAGACTGATCAAGCAGTTACAGTGAATGGGAAAGGGGCGGGCCGCTGTGAAAGTAAGTAAGGCGCGCAGTATTCATTTCCTCTTGATCAACAGAGAGAAGAATTCATCAGTAGACGGAATGCCCTTAATCCCAGAGATGGCTCACGTTGTTCCAGAGAAGGAACAGCCTCCAACAGGCAGAATTCCACTGAGAACGGTTTTTAATGAGACGCTGATAACACGGTAAGTGAATGCCAGTAGTGCAGCGTGACAGAGTAGCACCGTTTGCCTCTCTGCTGAGCAGCTGCATGACGTCTTCACCTATGACTTAAAGAGACGGGGGAAAAATCTATTTTCTGACCAGAACTGGGCAGTGAGCTGCTTATACTGCTGCTTCCCCAAAAAGGCCTAATCAATCATGTTCTGCGTATGTACAGTACCGTGCAGAAGTCAGAGACCAGTTAAAATGACCAATAACTCAGCTTCCATTCTTTTCAGGAGACTTGCCTTTAGTTTTTCAAAGACATAGGCAGGGATATTTTTCACACCTTCACAGTTCGGTCTTAGAAGTTGGTTACATTTTCTGCTTTTCATGATCCAATTAGTTTAGACTCAGTCTCAACAGCTACACATCCTTTCAGACCCATAGTGCTGAGTTGTCTTCGCACTGTGGAAGGATGGACAGAAACACCTGTGGATTCTTTCAGATTTGAGTGGAGCTTGATTTTCTCCTCTCTCTCAAAGATGAAAGCTTTAAGTGTTGTTTATCTGATGGGGACAGTTTTGGTGTCTACCAGGTCTTCCAGGTGGTTGTTAGGAATCCGTTTTTTTTTCTTTATCGTAATTATTTTTTGAACTTCAGTTCTGGAAATTCCTGTTTTTCCACATACTTTCCTTTGACTTTCCCCTTCCTTATGCAAGTGGATTAATTTGTATCTCATATCAGTAACATATCTCTTTTAATCATTTTAGATACATGCGAGAAGGAAATCTGCAAGGCAGCTGAGGTGAGTTTGGGTAGTTAAATGTGTGAATATTACTGTCAGTGAGTCCTTTGGGAACAGCTTTAGTTGGGAGGACTCTGCTGTAACTCTGTTTTAAGCTTGGAAAGATGGAAGAGCTGAAGTGGCAGATGATTTAAGTGCACAGAAGAAACCAGTGGACAAAATAAATACTAACAGATATTATACTATACTGTACACTAAACACATTAACAAAAGGGTGGTCTCTGAGTTTTGAACAGCATTATAAGTACATAGTCTTAATAAATCCTATTCAACTTCCACACCCGTCCTTGACCTAAACCTACCACAACCCGCACCACGTCATACACAATACAGCACATTTTACAGCTCATCCTCTGCAGACGTATATATTATCCAGGCTTTACTATTAAGTCAGACACTCCTGCGCTTCTCAGATTGCTCAGACTCTCATGCCCAGAGGGATTGATGCAACTCTTAGACTAAAGTGGAAACTAAGATTCTCTTGATTGTATCTCTGGCTATACACTCGCTTACATGAAACCATGAGGTATCGACAGATTTAAATGAAATACACTCAATTAAACATATTAACTTATAGCTGTGGGGGACATACCATAATCAAAAACATAATATCACTGCATACACCGCAGAATGTGAAAATAAATACAAATATAAATTGTATTGATTAAAAAAAACAAAGTATATCAATATTACCATACCTACTGATAATAGTAAGTACTAAAATACAATAATGAAAAAAATGTAAATAACAAATAAAAAAATAAGCCATAATAACAACAACAACAATAACAAATCATAAAATGTAAAATAAAATCTACAGGATATAATTAATAATAAGAACTGTTGTTGGAAATAGTACTAATAAAATGCAATAATGTCAAAAGAACTTAAAAAGGAAAATAAATAAAAAATGTAAGAATTAAGAAGAACAACAACTACAATAATCATCATCATCATCATCATCATCATCTGCTGTTCATGAGCATTTTCAACCTTCCATAATAAAGCATGTTGACCATGGAGTAGCAAAAGTCTGGTTTTTAAACACCTGCTATGAGCAACACCTTTAACAGTGTGCTCCTGCAGGGGGCGCCAAGCAGCCCTTTTAGCTCCATTAGGTCTTCAGGGATCTCTCAGAGGCTGGCACTGAGAGCGCAGTGAAAACAAACCCTCTTCACATGCAGGCATCAGAACAGCAATGCCAAGAACACATCCCAATGCCCCTCTCACACACACACACACACACGCACACACACACACACACACACACACACACACACACACACACACACACACACACCCCTAAACCACTCCAATTAACTCTCACACACAGCTTCAGCCCCCAACAAACACACACCATGAGAAACTGCACACGCTGAGAAGAGCGAAGCAAAGTAAAGACAGGTGAAACAGCAGAGAGAGATAAGAGAAAATAGGGAACGGGGGAGAGAGAGAGATAAAAAAGGAGGAAAGCAAAGTAACAGTAGGTGAGAAAAGAAAGGGGGGGGGGGTAAAAATGATGGCTAAAAAAGATGAAAGAAAGAAATAAAAGAATACTCACCAGTTTAGGGCTTTTCTTTGCAGGAGCCACCCCTGAAAAAGGCAACAGAAGGAAACATTAATCGGACGTGTTAATATTCCACCTTCAGCAGACAAAACAAGCCAGAATCCCAGACGATCGCAGCGCTCGGCACAGCAGCAACAGCCTCCTCTCTCTCTCTCCCTCTCTCCGTCTGTCCCTCTCTCTCCTCTTTCTCTCCTGCACTCTCTCCCTCTCCAGTGCAAAATAAATGAATAAAGGGCAGTGTGCTCTACCCGCATTCAGCGCTGAGCGCAGGAACGATCCATAAAGCTGAACATAGTGAACAGCTCAGCGAGAGAGAGAGGGAGAGAAGAGAGAGAAGGGGAAGAAAGAGGGAGAGAGAGAGAGAAGGGAAAAAGAGAGCAAGGGACTAAGAGCAAACAAATGAGAGAGTAAGAGTAAGAAAAAAGAAGAGAGGGATAGAGAGAGGGAGGAAAGAGAGATAGAAAGAGAGAAAAAGGGAGAGAGAAAGAAAAGACAGAAGGAGAGAGAAGGAGAAAAAAGCAGTGAGAGAGCAAGTAAGAGAAAGAGACAGCACAAGAGTGAGACAGAGAGAGATGGAGCGTGAGAGAGAGAGCGCGAGAGAGAGAAAGCGAGAGAGCGTGAGAGCGAGCGTGAGAGAGAGAGCGTGAGAGCGAAAGAGAGAGAGAGAAAGAGAGAGAGTTAGAGAGAAAGAGAGAGAGTCAGTCAAAGCAAGCTCCAAATCTATTACCCATAGAGAAGGAATCCAAGATACTGAACATTAAATTGTAGGCGACGGTCAGTTCCCCTCTTACTGAAACCATCTTCCAGCAGAGCTCCTCCTGCATCTACAGCCGCTCCGCACTCCTCCCCTCTCACATACACTCCTTTTCCCCCCTCTCTCTTCCTCGCTCTATCCTCTTTCACCCTCCCCCTCCGCATTAGGCGGCCATGCATCAGCATCCCTCTATCGCTCGCTCGCTCTGTCTGCCTCTCTCTCACTCTACTCTCCGAGTCTCTTTCCATCACTTGTTCTCGCTTACATACTCTCTCTCCATCTCTCTCTTTCTCCATTCAATTCAATGTTTTCTTTGATTGACACGACAAATTTACATATATATTGTCAAAGCAATGCGACCAGCAACACAATACATACAGAACAATAAAGTAAATGCTTCTCTCTCTCTCCTTCTCTTGCTCGCTCTCTCGCGCTGCTTTTGCAAAAGCTTAAACGTCGAGCCCCATTTCTAACCCAGCCTCTCAGCACTACACAGACATACACACGCTCTCTCGCTCTCTCGGTGGGGGCTGACAGCCCCCTGTATAAATAATGTTCATACATAAATAGCAACCCCAGCTTCACAGCTGGATGATATGAGCGAGGGAAGTAAACGGACAGATGAGAAAGTGCAACGCTGAAGATTCCATGCAAGATGCATTAGCATCAGTCCATCAGTGTGCCAGAGCGCTCTGATCTTACAGCTGTATGTTTTGCACGTCCTACTGAGGGTCCTGATCCCAGCCTGGCCTGGAAATCATTGTGCGCGAGAGAATAGCGGACACGCGAGACTGGGGGTCCTTATCACCACCATGGCTTATTCACACACCAGTAGCGCTTTAAACAGAGAGACACAGCTGTGCTTCATTCATATTTTTTTCCCTCCTTCAGACACATCAGGGATCTCTCTTTCAAATTGAAGGGGAATTCCACCTCTTTTTCACATTTTCTGGTTTGATATGAAGTGGCTCATTGCAGAGAAACTTACTGACTTCTTTACAGTGGTGGTGATAGGAACCAGGGGTCGCAATGTCTACAACACTAACATGGCCATTTATTTACTATCCAAAATGACCAGGGATCCTACACACGTAGTGTTGATATTAAAAACGTCATAATCTGAAAAAAAGAATTGTTAACTTTGGATACTGCTTTGCCTTGCATGCACCATTCTGTCATGAACACATTTGAAAAAAAATACTTTTTTGGGTCGAAATCTTGTCTCAAAACTATCACAAAACAATGTCATCATCAAGCAACATATTACTAACCACTTTATGTAATAGCTTTCTGGGAGGGAGCTTTTAAAGGCAGACGTCTGGTTCCTATCACCACCACTGTGAACGATTATTATCCTTTGCTTACATTCTAACTAACCCATGTAATTGTGCAGAAATTTTGAAAAGAAAGGGTGGAATTGCTCTTCTTAAACAACACCTTGGCCAAAATCAAGTTTACTTAACAGACATTTGGCGTCTGAAGTTTGCGCCTTAGATTTGAACTGGAGGCTAATGAAAGTAATAAGAGCTTATAACCCACCAATCAGCATCATCAGCACCATGGAGACTGCACACAAAGGGGCGGGTGCTCATGCTGCATTTTGCTCAAGGCTGAAAAAACGTGTAGAGCACTGCACTGCCTTTTTTTCCCCATTTTCTGAAGCCTGCTTCTGGCTGTGTGTCTCCCTGTTGCTAGGCAACAGAAGCATCATAGCTATTATAGCTATATTTCAATACGTACAAGCAGAAAGCTCTTTAAAAGATGCTTTTTGTTAAAGCCTTGGGAATTCTGAACGCTGAAACTGTACAGTGCCACTTACACTGAAGGCCTGCCTTCCTCTTGATCTGACTGGTCAGCACAGAAAAAACAAGCAAACAAAAAAAAAAAGCTCATGATGTAAGCTGCTTGACTGCTTTGAGAAGCAGCGCCACACAAAAGACAGCCCAGCGCTCATAATGCATCTCCACCATTAAAAAATAACTGGAAATAAGCATATGAATCTGCAAAAAAAAAACTTGCATAATGTGACGCCCCCATCACACCTCTCAGTTTTTTTTCTTTTCATTTTTAGTTGCAGTGCAAAAAAGGTATTGTGTTTTACTCTGAACTACCACTTTAATGAGGAGAGGCCAATGAGGACACTGGACCTGTATCTCCTTTCATGCTACCTTCATCTGCTGCCCACACAGCCAGAGGCCACGCCCCCTTCAGCATCCATACATTTCTCCTCAGCGGCCTTCATCCTCCTCCTCTTCCTCCTCCGCCTCTCCAGCTGTGCTACAGGCCATTAAATGTTAAAACTTTCTCTACCTCCACCCCCTCTTTTTGCTCACTCGTTCTCTTTCATTCCTCCTCCTTTTCTCTCTTTCTCATTCTCACTCTCCCTTTCCCCTTTCTCTCTCACTCTTTTTCCATCTTTCTACCTCATTCCGTTTCTTTCTCCTCTTATCCCTTTCCCTTGTTTCTCATTCGCTCTCTTTTTTTCCATCTCCCTACCTCATTCCTTTCTTTTCCCTTTTCTCTCATTCGCTCTCTCACTCTTTCCTTCGCCCCTACCTTATTCCTTTCTTGCTCCTCTTCCTTCTTTTCTCTTTTCTCTCGTTTGCTCTCTCACTCTTTCGTTCTCCCCACCTTATTCCTTTCTTTCTCCTCTTCTCCCTTTCTCCTTCTTTCTCATTCGCTCTCACCGTTTTTCCATCTTCTTCCCTCTTTTCTTTTTCCTCTTCTCTTTTCCCCCCTCTTTTTTCCTTTTCTTCTGTCTCTCTCTCCCCTATTTCTTTTCCTATCCTCTCTTTTGCCTTTTCCCATCTCTCTCTATTCCCTTTCCCTGTCCCCTTCTTTCTCTTTTACCACGCTCTCCCTTTCTCTTTTCCTTCTCTTCCCCTTTCTCTTTTCCTCTTCTCTCTCTCCTCCCTTTCTTTCTCTCTCCATTCTTCTCTCTTTTTCTTTTTCTCTCTTCCCTTTTCCTGTTCCCATTGCTTTGACCTTCTCTCTCTCACTATTCCCTTTCCCTGTCCCCTCTTTCTCTTTTACAGAGCCCTCTCTTTCTCTTTTCTTCTCCTCTTCTCTCCCTTCCCCTTATTTCTCTCTCCATTCTTCTCTTTTCTCTTTCCTTTCTCACTCTCCCCTTTCCCCGCCCCCTCCTCCTTGCTTTTACCTTCTCTCACTCTCTCTCTCTCCCCTCCTTCCGTCTGCTTCAGTGTCTCTCCATCTCTATTTACCTCTCACCGCCTTTACCCCCTATCTCGTCTCAGTCTCCCGCTCTCCATCATCTCCTCTTCGCTCCAAATGTCTGCTCTGTCTGCTCTGTGTAGGAGAGGATTGGAGGGGAGACAGATGTCAGCTCAGAGGTGTAGTGTGAGGAGAGAGCAAACGAGGAGGCCGGCCAGGGAGACGAACACTCAGGCAGGATGAGGACGAACACAAGGTGAGCACAGAAAAAGACAGGAGCAGAACCCATGGGAGGATCCATTTCACCCCACCTGTCCTCCTGACTCACAGCTCTTAAAGTGATAGTTACACTCACCAAAAAATATTATACCATTTCCCACTTTAACCCACGTGTAGCTGACCAGTCAAGATGTGTTTGGCATCTGAAGTTTGCTTCTACTGTTTTGCATTGGAACTGCGAGTAGCTAACAAGAAAAAGAAGCCTATCCTCCCCACCAATTAGCATCATGTAAACTGCATGCAACCCATGTAGAGTTAAAAAGTAACCTCAATTAGATTTGCTTGTGTGGTTTCTGACACTGTATGACAGCGTTTTCTGTAAAAAGGACAGACATGTGCCACAAAATCAGTAGCAGTGGTCTGAATTTTGTGTGTACCTTCGTCCATTACTATATGTAACATTATAACATTACACAACAGCTATGTTAGCCTCACAGCTCTAGTGCAAAAATAAAGAAGCAAATTTCGAACCCCAAAAATGTTTTGGCTATGATATTGTAAATAATCGTGAATTTTGCCTTTAAAGGGAAGCACTATGCTGATAGCTTTGAGAGTCATTCTACAGAAACGTCCATTTTTGTGTCCCTAGCGGAAAAAAAAAAAAACATTTTTCTGCAATTTTACCTGCAATAATCTATACATGACTATGAAATATATGATTTAAATGATAAAGAAAATAAATGGCAAAAAATATTATAAAATATATGATGAAAGTTGTGGTCCACAGGAGTTGTGTCACTGTTGTTACTGCATAACAAAAAATCTCTTATTTTGAAATAAAAATCACATGGTAAGTTGACTGTCATTTCAGTTATCAGATATTTTCTCATTTAACTCATGATTTCATATGAAGCTTTTAGCTGAAGTCACTGGTGTGACCGACTTTATTCTTAGGTAATTGTGAAAAAAATAGAACACAAATGGATTAAATTACATATTTTAGTGGATATTCAATGATTGATAACGTAGTTTGATGCTCTGTAGCAGCCACTTTGTAAAATGCATTTTCATTAAAAATGTCTCTGGCGTTACCTTTCTTATGTGTAACACCAGTGATGATCAGTAACACCAGTGACTCCTATAGACAGATTAAAAAGTGGACGTTTCTATAGAATGACGCTCAAGCATAATCATCCAGACCACTGAGGCCCAGAAACACTGAATAAACACCCCGACCACAAGTAATAAAATAACTGTTTTCTTACGAGACTATGTTCAAGTACGAGAGAGAGAGAGAGAAAAAAAAAAGGAAAACAGCACTTATTTTTCACTGTCGCTGAGGTTGAGAGTGGATGGCACAGGGCTTGTTCTGAATTTAAGTGAGCATCTAGAGGCCAGACAGAAGCACTAAATAAAGCTTGGGTAGAGCATTAGGTCAGAAACTCCTTTTGTACTTCGGGCGAAATGGAATTCTGCTCAGAAATGTGTGTGAGGAGCCCTCGGAACAGCGTGAGCCTCGTCAGGCGCAGCAGAAACTAATCAGACTGTTAAACGAGAGGAGATTATGATTAAGTGGGGTGCGGGGGGCACAGATTCCAGCAGACCAGCCCATCTGGCGGTGACTGACACGTAAAGGATAGAGATATTGTCTCCCAGGCAACAGTCAGAGAACAACCACGCGCTTCTGACTGACTGAGAGTAAAGTGGCCTGTTCATTAGGCATATGCACCTTGTACCTGTATACTACTTGCTGGCCATTTTATCAGAAACACCTAACATATGGGTGCAGCTAATTACAATGCTTCATAGCCCTAGACGCTGGTCTGTCCAACAGTGTCATTTGTGCCTGACGCCATCAGGTTGATCAGTGATCATTCATGGTGAGCTGTGTGTTTACTGTGTTAGCTGTGTTTTCTTATTTATGAAGATGTTTATTTTAAGTTGTATGTAGATGTATCTGTGTTATATGTTTGTGTCATATGTTTGTATAAATAGTCATGAATTGCCTTTAGGATAAATGTATTAATTAGTTTATTCAATTAAATTCTACTCAATTCAATCGCTGCTCGGTCCATCAAAGGAAAGCGACCACCATTGGACAACCACTGACCAGACATTATGTAGGTGCTGGACGATATATATATATGTATATAGATACACACATACATATCTCAGCCGTATGGTAATGTTTGAATATATATACACATATACACATACATGCACATATATAAAATACCCCGTTTTAAAACACCCCCAAAGTACCCCGTTTTTTTCTTATGTTATATGGAGTTATACTTCTATAAACATGCATAGTCTCGTGCCTAGTTACACACATGAATGTAAGTCCAAGGCCATGATGAGAAGGAATGCTGCGCTGCAGCTGGGGACAAACACAGGCAAATGTGCTTCATGCCGAAGACACGAGGTGCAATTGGAATTGACAGAGCATGAGGGAACATTAAAAGGGTGGCCTGGTGTGCACCCAAGCAAGAGACACATACACACACGCAATAAACACACACAGGCACACCTCACGCGCTCCAGGTGGTGACAGAGCAAAGCTGTCAATCCATAACGTCACCAAGCATCTCTTCTGATAAATGCCAAATATACCTCTGCACAACACACACACACACGCGCACAACACACACACGCAGATCCTGCTGGCTGGGTGACGGGGCTGTTTATAAATCTCTCCTGGGTGTAGCCGTGTTCCTGAGACTAAGCAGCCAGCGGTCTTTCAGAGTGAAAGAATAAGACAGGAAGCTTTGAGAGTATAAAACACACAGAGACACACGCAGACAGCTATCTGTCTAAAGCTGACAGACACTGCGCTTTGTGTCTGTGCGTGAGCATGCATGGATGTTTGTGTGTGTGTGTGTGTGTGTGTGTGTGTGTGTGTGTGAGTGTGAGAGAGTGCATACAGCATGTAATATCCAGTCAAAATAGCTATTAAGTTACTCATATTCAGCATCGAGAAAAAAACCCAGAAAAAATATATTTAACAGAAGCTTCAATAACTGAATATAATATCAAATATTTCAGTATTTCGTGTCCACTTTTTTGTCATGATCATGGTTGGGAGGGTTACTTTACAAGTGTATTCTAGTACACATTACCGATCACATCATTAAAAAAAATCAATTGTGACCTAATTCAAAGGTGCAAGGTGTTCACCCTCCATTTCTTTTGATGTATGTATTGCATGTGTTTAAAATGGTATACTGGTAAGCAGTGAGGCCTAAAAAGGCCTAAAAACTGACCATCTTTCATTTATGTCTGTTCTATCTGCTAAAATGCCTAAGGCTTTGTATAGGTGCATCCTGTTGGGGTGTAATTTGTAGATGCTCCCTTAGCTCCCAGAAATCTCTGCATCAACATGTCCTATGAGGTTAAAAAGGCATTATTTCACACCAAAACTGGTTGTCTTAGTTGCATATAATGATAACGTGCCCATATTAACATTTTGCACCCATAATCTCTAAGGTTTTGAAGAAAAAATTCATTTCTACAAAAATGAAACCAACTTTCCTGCTCAAGAGACTTCACTTTCTTTTTTCGCATTTCGGAACTGTCGGTTAATTTTAGCTCACTTCAGCATTAAAATCTGACAAGTAGCATTAGCAAAAGTTTGATGTATATGATGTATATCCAGTCAACTGTAGAATTTTACTGAGCTGTAAAATCTGGCAATAAGGAAAACCAGGTGCAGATGCCTAATTATGAATATCTTCAGGGAAATGCTGCAGATCTTAGTTCTGCCAATAAAAATAATACGCATTAATTTTTCTAGAGATTGCATGGCTTTTTAAAGTAGTCCCATTTTCTCTGTTGCTCTTCATGAACTCCAGTTTTGGAAACTCCAGTTTGATTTTTTCACTTATTGTCCTTTGACTTTCCCCCTCCGTATGCAAGTGGATTGTTTCATATCTAATATGTTCAGAAAAATCCCCTTTAGCCATTTTAGACACACAAGAAAAAAAAAGTTTGTGTATCTGCTTGTGTGAACGTTGTTGACGGGGAACATTATATTAATATTTGGAAACAGCCTTTGTTGGAATGACACAGCTGTAACCCATTGATTTTAAGACTGGAAGGATGGAAGGGTTAAAGGAGAATTCCACTATTTTTTTCAAATATCTGCATAATTCAGTCAGTGAGATTTAAACAAAGACATTCAGAGTGGTTTGATGTGATGTACTTTGTTACAGAGAAACTAACTGACTCAGATTTGTTTACAGTGGTGGTAACAGGAACCAGGGGTCATGAATGCAAACATAGGCATTTTATTTAAAATGACCAGGGAACCTTTTTTTATGTAATATAATAACCTAATATAATATAATAATCTCAAAACCATCATAAAACAATGTCTCGGGTATCAGGCAGTATAGTCATAACTTTCTGTGAGGGAGCTTTTGGAGGTGGACATCTGGTTCCTATCACCACCACTGTGAGAAATTCTGACTCAATACGTTTCTCTAGAGCATTTCACATCAAACCACTCTGAATGACACAAAACATCTTCATTTAATTTTGCAGAAATTTTTAAAAATCGGTTGAACTCCCCTTTAAAGTGGCAGGAGAGTGCACAAAAGTAAAGAGTGGACGAATTAAATACTGTCAGATTTCATATTACCATATTTAAAAACATTTTTTTGTTAAATATATGTTTACTGCTTTTTTTCCTGACACTAAAAAATGAATAACTTGTACTTAATGGCTGTTTTATGAGGAATAAATGAAAGGCTGATCTCTGACTTTTGCACAGTACTATATGAGCAGAGCTGTGCGTGACCCTCCATCTCATTCATCACACTGGCCTCACTGTGTGTGTGTGTGTCCCTCCGTCTCTTTCATCATCATCATCATCAGAAAAATGCCCCCCAGCAAAACGCAGAAGGCCATCGTCATGGAAACAAGCTGCAACACACAACACAGCTCCACCCCTCAGACTAAAGTGGGGTGGTGGTGATGAGGGGTGGAGCACCTAGTCATCGTTATAGCGAGCATTTCCCTCCATAATATTCACCAGCATCATTATATATCCTCCAATAACAACATTACAGGCCCCTGGCTCCGCTGGCTTTGATCCGCAGCCTGGGCGCATTTATTAGTTCATTGCTTTTCCGAGAAACAACGTCGTTCATTATTGCTGCGCGCACGGTCAGCAAAACCTTAATGCGAAGGGGTGCAGGAAAAGTGGCCGGCGCCTTTCTTTTTAGAACGTTAGATCAATTCCTGTTTGTGCGCGCTGCTTGTCGCTGTCGTTTATCTTATGCTTCTCTTTGTCTGGCTGATATAGGGAAACGTATATGTGTATTGGGGCTGTTGTGTTTGTTTGGTGGTCCTCTGAACTTCTCGAATAAAGGAATCATTATCTGGGTATTCTGGCGAAAGGCCAAACACATAAAGGACTGCCAAGATTTACTCTGCGTAAGATTTTCATGTTGAACCTCAAAGTCTACTGCAAAGTTTAAAATGATTAACCCCTTAAAATCCCAGGCTTATTACATACTAAGGCTTTTTTATTCAGTAACTACAGGGACTTCAGTGCAAACTGGCTTCTTAGGTTATAGAAGGTTATGGAACTGTGTAATAAAACACTGGGCCCTCTGTGGGCCCTGGCCATTTTTTGGTTCTGAGAGAATGAAGCATAGATATATCCACTCGTCCGCACTGTTGACTAGTGGAGGATAGTTCCTGAGTTTAGTAATGAAATACAGTGGTAGGAGAAAACAGTGCTGAATAGGCAGGAGAGTCAATTAAGTGTTTTCTTCTGTTATCCTCAAAGCCAAAAATACTTTACTAGACCGAAAATAGGCCCATTCCACTGCAATCTGTGTGACTGTGTTATTCACTTCTTTGCACTATTCACTGTGTATTCTCTGAAATAGAGTTCTGTAAGTCAGACAATGCAGATTTCAAGAACAGCCTATTTTAAAATGGTCCGTCTACTTATGTTGTCAATCTGTTATTGCTACTGCATTGTACTGCACTACCACTTTACTGCTGACTGCCAAATAAAGAACAACACTGGTCATTCAGGTTGAGAGTGCTTTTTGTTTCTCCTCGGTTCAAACTGAGTTGGGTGGGACTATATTGGAAGATGCTGACGTCAAGTGGCCACACCTAGACACTGTACTGCGACTGGCCAAACTCCTACTTGCATTGGCCACTTACTCCTGGCTGAACGTAACTTTACCTCCAAGACCTGACAGCTCAGATTTCAAGTCTGACCTCTGCCAGAAAATAAAAGCTTAGAAAACAAGAAAAAAAAAAAACAGTTGTCGTGGGGTCGATTACGTTGCTGTGGCTACAATGCTGCACAGTCACAGTCCAGATCCCAGTTTTTTTCAGCTTTTAACTGCATTTAAAATTAGATTTATTGATTCCAATCAAATCTGGTTAGTGATAAGTCACAAAAAGGATCATTGGGATTGTTTTAATATCTGCACTCGAATTGTCAGCTCCTTAAATCAGGAAGATCCATCTGACTGACATGCAAAACCAACCACAGATCAAGGTTTTAGAGTGGCATGTTGGGGCAGGTGGGTCAAAATGGTGCCACAAGAGAAACAAACGAGTGAAAAAAATTGTACACCAATTGGAAAATGTGATCTCATTTACTAGTCTGGGCTTTAAATGAAAAATTGAAAATGAAAGAGTGAAAGTTTTCAGTGCATAGACTATATCTCGCTCTGAAAGATGCATTGTTGTTGAGGTGGGTGGCTGATTGTTACTAGCTAGCTACGATGTGCAGAAGCAAAGACATGCATAAAAGGGTGGTCATTTTGGTCCAAAATACACAGTAAAGACCACAGTCCATGTACCTCTGTGGGCAGAGTGACTGAAATACACCACAAATGCTTCTGCAATGCATATCCACCTCAAAAGGCAGAATCTGCTGCTAGCCACTAGTGGAAAGCTACCAACAAAATGTCCTTTTTCCCCCTACAGGGGTGGGCCAACACTGGACCTGGAGATCTACCTTCCTGCAGAGAATAGTTCAAACCACAATTTGCCACATCTGCTCCAGCTAATCAACCTCTTCCCAAGTCCCTGATTGGCTGGATCAGCCTTATTAGAGTTAACTAAGGAGCAGGGCAGCTTACTGGATACAGGTTGGAACTAAACTCTGAAGGAAGGCAGCTCTCCAGGAACAGGCTGGAGACCACTGGTCTAATGACAGGCTTACTCACTGCCTCACTAATACATTGACCCTATACCTGTCCCCCCTTTCTCTCTCTCTCTCTCTCTCTCTCTCTCTCTCTCTCTCTAATTGGAATGCTTAAGGTGGATGTGAGAGAAAGCAGAGAGAAAAGCCTATAGCCTGTAGCGGATCCACCGGGGAGACGACACTGCTGCTGCTGTCAGCGCTGACTGATGACTCATAAAAGCAGCCCATCAGATCAGGAGGACGCTACACACCTTTCTACCCCTCCTCATCACACCGTCCACAGTCTTTACATCTCTCTCTCGCTCTTCCTGTCTCTCTCTCTAGCTCTTATTTTCCCTCTTTTTATCTCTCTTGCCCCCCTTTCCTTTTCACTCTCCTCTGCCTCACATTCTCTCTCTTCCTCTATCTCTCTTGCTCATTCGCTCTTTCACTCCTCTCCCTCTCGTATGTGAGTAACAGTGGCCTAAGTAACTCTATGTAGGCTGGGTATTGAATGGCCATTGTCCTTATGTCAACAATCCTCACTGGAGGCCAATTAAACCAACTTAAAGTCTATAAAGCGCACAGTAAAAGGAGGTCTACGCTCGTGTACACACACTCGTTGGTATTCCTATCTTTTTGAGGGCATTAATGTCAGAAGCAAAATTAAGCCGCTTTTCTTGCGCGGACCAGCAGAAACGTCCTGACAAATATACAGTTTTAATGTTGTGCAATAAAAAAAAAAAGCTCAAATGAAATTTCCAAACGAATAAAATATATCACAAGATAATTTTGTCTTTTAGTTGATTTCTTGCTGACACAAGCATGCACACACACGCTTCCACTGTACACAGCTGATTACTTCAGGCACAACAGATGCTGCTTCCCCATTCACTGTGGGTTATGTGCAGTGGCATTTAGAGCCAATCAGTAGCACCATCTCTGGCTACAAATTAACACACACACACACACACCCACACACACACACACACACACACCCACACACACAAAACCTCTCAGAATGGGGAGACACACACCCAAACAGACTCTCACACATAAACGGCACTTATAAGCACTGCCAAATATACAGAACATCCATCAATCGTAACAGCCGGAAAACATAGGAGAGAAAACAAATGTCACAAAACATTCCTTTAATTGTTAAAACTGTTGGATTTAACACAACACACCCCTAGACACACACACACACACACACACACCTACACACACAGAACAGCTGAGCATGTTAGAACTAAGATCATATAAAGAACACAAGCTGTGAGCCAGTGCTGAATCTTCCTCTGTTTGATTGAGATCCGAGCCTCATAACTGCACCAGTCAATTAGCCAGCTCTCCCACCGAGACAAACACACACGCATGCACACACACACACACACACACACACACACACACACACACACACACACTCACACCAGGATCTAAGACACACATGCTGAGCTGCCTTCCCTACAGATCTAAAACAGGTATTTGTGTGGTACTTTGTGTGTGTCTGTAAAAGACTGCACGTAGGGGGATGAGGGGGTGTGGGGACGAGGGGGTGGGGGGAACCAAGAGAATCATGCTTTTGACAATTATGGCCTTTCTCTGTGTGTGTATGTCTCTGTGTGCGCTTCGCCGACTGACACACAGAGTCGTAATTAAGGTTAAGGCGAAAGCAGAGAGTAATTAGAACATGTTGGGATGATCCACCCACCGGGGGGGGGGGTCTCGAGCATGGCTCATGCCAGCTGCTCACACACACAGGTCTGACATCATCCATCCAGAGATCAGGGTCTGACCGATGTATCATTTGGATGAAAATATCAATACTAGATTAATCAATAATAAGGTTGCACTGATTTGTGTGTACATATACATATGGTTGATGAGCTGAATGCATGTGTGTTTAATGAGGCAGTTTGGTGAAGTCTGCAGTGTTTTGGCCCGCGAGGACTGGCAGGGCACACGCTTTCAGAAACACAGATACCACAGACCAGACATGGCTGAATCTGTAACCACCATCTTATACTAGAATTTGGATAAAATCTCACAGCTGCCAGCTTTTCAGAACAACGGTCCTTACATCGAACAGTTGTTAGAAAAGCCTTGATGGTCAAGCTCCTTGTCCACACATTAAATGTTAGCTTATGAAAGGACCACTTCCTTTAAAAGGTCCTGCCCAAAGCTTCTCCTACACACTGCCCAGAAATGATGCAAGCTTGGGACGTGCTCCTCTGACAGGAATTGACTGTCAAAAATGACTAATTGGAATGTTTAATAAAGCGAGAAAAGTTGCGGCCTCACTGCGCGCGGAGCCCCGCTTGGCAATTTTCGGCACCCGTTATAAGCACTTAGCCTAAAACAACAGATAAGAGGTCTTTCAATTCATCAAATTAATAATCCATACAGGCCGGCTGGCCTGTGTCAGCCCTGAAAACCGTCCAATTACAGCATTGACAATGTAAATTCAGGGTGCTTTTGAGACCGCTGCTGATGGCCTTGGGGTTTTTGAGCGAATAAGCCGCCAATTCAATTGCGCTCTCTTGCCTCTTTTCAGACACTGCTGGAGAAAGAGCACAAATCCCACCGTCACTCAGTAGATCCCACCATTCAAGGACCAAATAATGCGTTTCACGCCAATGCCCTATACGTGTGCGCAAACACGTGGGCAAGCGACTGTGCACAGGCGGAAACCAATGCAAGCTCTCATGCACATTGACGCACTGTGACATAATCGTTATCTGCCTATGCTTCGTGCAGCTGGTTAATGCTGCAGCCTCATGAGTAGGAAGGGGCTGCAGGTTTTCTCTTTAATACGAGTCAGTGCTAAAAAGATCCTCCTCCAAATCCTACGTTGGTGGTTCTCGATGCCAGTTGCTATCTGACGTAAGGATGAACCAATCTAATTTATTATTTTCAGGGATGTACCAATATGGGAATTCTGGGCTACATATCGGACATAAATATATAATCAAATATCAGCTTTAAGTATCGGCCGAAGTCTGATGTCAATAATATTTAACACATATCTGCCACTACCAATGTGATTCTGTTATCATTGCACATCCTTATGCTGGCTTTACATGGTGAAACTTTAATGCAAATAGTGGCATGTTGTGAGTTGCCTGCAATATAATTTCCATGCAACTTGCCTTACACAAAATTCAAAAACAATAAACCGCAGAAATAAACCAACTTGTGCTTTTTATCCTCATCCACTGATCCAGTGAAATCAATCATTTGAAATTATGTCATTTGACATGATCACATGATGCATTACCGGCATGTTGACTGGGTGTTACATGAAACTTGTTTCACAAAGTCAAGATGGTTGCAACCGTTCCAGCTGACTTTCAAAAGAGTCGCAGGACACTTTACATTGTGTAACTCAAGTGCAATTTATTTTCATGTAGATTTCAGGCAACTGAAAATCAAACATTTGACAAAAAACTAAAGTTTGACAAGCAATTAAAGTTTGAAACTAAAGTTTCAAGCAACTAAAGTTGCATGACGCCTTACTGGTATTTTGATTGTGAAATAAGTTTCATGAAACAGTGTGGTTGCTCAATGACACTTACGGGAAACACAGTCCCAGCAGAGTTTCAAATGAGTTGCAAGATGCTGTGCAACTCGTGCAATTTATTTTTATGTACGTTTCAAGCAACTGTAATCAATCATTTGACATGATGCCATTCGATGCGATCATGTGATGCACTTCTGCCATTTTGATTGGCTATCTCACAAAATTTGTTTCACAAGACTGTGATGGTTACAACTGTTTTGGCCAAGTTTCAAATGAGTTGCAGGATGCTTTACATTACGCAGCTCAAGTCAATTCATGTCTGTAGGTTTCATGCAGGTTTCAAGCAACTAAAGTTGCATGAAAGCTTCACTGAGGAAAGCCAGCCTTGGTCTTTTTTCACCTGGTTCCAATCCCATTAAATATTGTATATTTAGGTGATTACCGGAAAAATACAATATTTACATTTCATAGATAATACAGCTGCAATCCACACATCACAGACGTTAAAGTCAACCTTGCCCTTTTATCGTGTTTTTTTTTTAATTACAACACCGTGCACCAGCAGACAGGGAAAATAATATTAACCAACAATATGATCATTTAATATTTTAGTATAAATAATTAACCAATAAAATGTTTCACTTCAACACAAAATCATTCAATAAAGGAAAATATATGCTAGGCTGCTAACTACTTTAAACTGCTACAGTAGCATCACATCATTTCTCACTTCACTCTGAAACGATACATTTTGTTCATTGGACTATTTTTTGAAATTCCTCTTTTTTATAGTCTGCTTCCATATTTCAAGTTGCTGTAACACAAGCAAAGTTGTCTTTTCTCTGCTTTGAACTTGCTGTTACTTTTATTAGCTTCAAACTCAAATTTCACATTTAGTTTAATGGTGTTTTAATGAAGGCAGCTAGTTTAACTGCAGCCAGAGACATTATAAATGCTTGTTGAGTCGATTTTTAATTTCCTGGGAAAAAAATCAGTTCATGTTGCAGATACTTAAATTACCTGTTATCTTCTGAAAAGATACTGCAGCAAGCTGTAGATAATATTAGCTAATGATCTCTATGACTGTGGTGCAAATATAGCACAATGGGATAAGGAATTAGACTGGGCCTAAAAGGGATTTTTCAACATTTCTACATAATGAAACCATGTAAACAAAGTAATTCAGAGTGGTTTGGTGTGAAATGCACTGTGTTGTAGAGGAACATAGAGTCAGTGCTGTTCAGAATGGTGGTGATAGGAACCAGACGTCTGTAGAGTTTAATTCCTCTAAAAGTTTCCTTACAAAAAGTT
Organism: Colossoma macropomum; assembly: GCF_904425465.1. Lineage (NCBI taxonomy): Eukaryota > Metazoa > Chordata > Actinopteri > Characiformes > Serrasalmidae > Colossoma > Colossoma macropomum. Next base: position 27,952,719 of record NW_023494810.1, read on the forward strand.
ATTACATGAAATGGCTATAATCGCTGCCCGGTGCCTAATAATAGTTTTAAGAGAGGATTTTGACCTAAAATGTATCTTTTAAACTCCATTCAAGGTGCAAAGATACATGCCAGGCAAAGTAGTCAACAAAAGAAAATGTATTTTTTCCACATTTACCACTATTTTAACACAATCAACATGAGATATAAAAGCTCAAAAGACACCTGTATGTTCACTGGTGGTTTTGATAGTAAATAAAATGGCTATATTTGCGTTGTAGACATTGCGACCCCTGGTTCCTATCACCACCACTGTAAAGAAGTTTCTCTACAAGGCACCATTTCACACCAAACCACTCCGAATTACTTTGTTTACACATCAAAGACTTTAATATGGAAAATTTGAACAATCAGTGGAATTTTCCACACTTTCATACACCTCAATCAGCTCCGATACCAACCTCTCAGCCTGGATCAGGACATCCCTACTTTAACAGCTAATACTTGACCAGTAAGTATCATTCTGTTAACTGAGTCAGGAGAGTATAAGAGGAAAACACAATCGTACAAACTTGCACTGAGCTATTGCGCAGCCAGAAAAGCTAGGAGAGTTAGAGTAGGTACATCACTGGAACCAGGCATGTCTGAAGGAGAGAACGGAGTCTAGCAAGTCTCCAAAAATGAGCACGAATGTGAGATTCCATAGTCAAAAAGTTTGTCCTTCTCCTGCTCTGGCCTCCATCTACACCTCTCTCCCACACCGCGCTCATCTACTCTGACAATCTATCACAATTACACTCAGTCTCCCCTTCGCACAATCATAAATGCCATCTCTTTCCATCACTTCTCTCTCTTTCCATCATTCCCTTTCCTCTCTTTCCATTTGCTTTCATTTTCCCACCTTTTCCTGGTACGTTCCCATTCCATTTTCAGTGCCTTGTCTCACATTTTTCTTCCTCGACTTTCTTTATTCTTTATCCTCAGTTGAAGCGCATCACATTCACCCTTAGAAGTTGAGTTGTTATTGTTGTTTATTTGATTTAGGTTTGATTATTTTATTTATTATATTTTTTGCTTAAAGCTACACTATGTAAGTGTTGGGGATTTGGAGACTTCTCTAGTGGAACGGAGATTTTATAATGTGGGTTGTGCTTCGGACCCAAAACAACTGTAAATTTGACAATAACTGTGTAGCAAAAAAAATATCTGTATTAAACACAAATGTGGTATTAAGTTACAGTTTCTTTGTTTCAATGAATAAGTAATTAATATCAAATAAAACATTTAGCACTGGTCACAACTCAAGCTTCTAAGGGTCAAATATGTACTACAAAAGATTTCGTTAAAGAAAGTCTAATGTTGCTAACAGTGAATTACAGCGAATTACCACCAATTAGCATTATGCAAATAATATCATTATAATGCTCAATATCATCTAAAGCTTTCAAACAAAATCAAAATCCAAAATGTCTGGACTGGACATCAGAACGTCCGGTGCAGGGACACCGTAACAGACAAGTAGATCTAAATGTCCACTCACCTCTTTGGACCAGCATGGTAACCTCGCTGCCTTTGGGGCACTTGCTGAGCAGGTCCACCACCTGGTTGTGGGTGAGGTTCTGCACGTTCCTCTTATTCACCTCCATGATGATGTCACCCTCCCTTAGCCCTCTGCATCGTGGGTAATCCACGATCTGCTTGACCCGCTGGCCCCCTCCGGACGGGCTGTCCGCTATGGTGAAGCCGAAGCCCTTGTCGCCTTTCTCCATGTGTACTGTGATCAGCTCTGGCTGCGTGGCGATGGATGATGCCAGGGTCACCACGTCGCTCGGGTAACGCTCCTGAGAGCTGTCGGAGGCCACTTCATCAGATGGGCTGCGGGGTCGCGGGGGGTCACTGGAGCCATTCAGACTCCCTCCAGCCCCAGCTGTCTGACTACCGTGGCTGGATGGAGAGTCATAGCTTTCCTGGCCGTTGACTATGATGGGCTCCTTGTCCACGATGGCCACTGACGTCACCAGGCTGGTGTTGGGGTCGTCGGGGTCGAAGGGCAGAGGGTAGCCCCGGCACAGCTCCAGGTCCACCATGGAGCCGATGGGAATGGACTGGAAGATCTTGACCACTTGAGCATGCGTGTAGCCCAATACGCAGGTGTCGTTCACGCTGACAATGACGTCGCCTGAAGGAAGAAGATCGAGGTCCATCACAGATATGAATGATCTTAGGCCCAAGTTACTCCTTTAAGGCTAATATTTAGTTAATAAGCATAATTACTGAAACTAATACCTAAAGAATTAAAGCAATAATTAACAATAAAATCCAAATAGTCCAATTATCCCCTTTAAATCGTCTCTGTCCAAACTGGTAACTTTGCAGAAGAAAGCAACAATGTTCTTAACTTTTAAGTAAGTTAATGTAACAAGATTTTATTCTGAGCAATTTTGAAGCATTTCTATTGGTCCATTAATGAAATGTGTACACAACATAAAGGATAGCTGCTGTGCTCAAATGACAAAAATAATGGCGCAGTCTTATTATGGCAGCAATGAAATGTAGTTGATTTGCATAGAGATGTCCGAAGCTATTTTGGTTTAGCAGTGGAGCTATGAGGCAAATCATGGAAGCTGATGTCCCATCAATTAGCATCACAGCTGAGCATCATACTTGCCTCAAAATGTGTCAGCATTCTAAAATAATCCCCATTATACCCATAAAAAAATGGACAAAGAATCCAGGCTTCAAGATGTCTAGAACAGTGTTTTTAGCTAGGGGTATATTTTTGAGAAAACTAAAGAAAACTAAACAAGAACATACAGTGTCATTGAGGTGAACCACTGCTCTTATGATGCATCAAAGTCTATTTGGCGCCCCCTTATGGAGATTCTTTAGCCTGCTAAATGTGAGCGAGTGACAGGCCAGTTCAATGAGGTGCTATACATCTATAAAGTAAATTTCAGACAGCAAACAAGCCTCTGTGAATTGATTATATTTGAAGAAAAGGGGAAAGTTGTGTTAATTAGATTTTTCACTTCAGAGAGCCGAACCAAATCTACATCATTAACATGAAACATCTGAACTTCAATTCATAGGCAAACACAGGAAGAATCGGCCTGTTGGTCTTCTTACCCGTCTCCATCTTGCCGTCTAAGGCTGCCGGGCCGTCCAGCACCAGGCTTTTGATCTGGAGAAACTCGTCCGGCTCATCTCCACCCACCACAGTGAAGCCGAAACCACGACGGCTCTTCTTCAGTTTGGTGTTGATGAACGTGCCCTTCAACTCCGCTGGGTTCCTCGTGAAAAACGGCTTCCCTCCTGCAGAAAATGACAAAAACCATGAACATACAGCGACGAATACTGAGGGCAGGACTGACTAAGTCTCTCTTCACATTTCGTGTAACATATCTGAATGATATACAACTTTAAGAGTAATAATCAGCATTTTTATGGGGAGCAGGTTTAAATGTAAATCATAATAACCTAAATATTCCTCATGCATACTGCCTACAAGCACATTTCATGCATTATAAAAAGCGCAACATAATTATTTAAGCCAAATTATATAAATTAGTTTGAATTATTCATGGACAATTTCTACTGAACGCTGTGTAAAAGATAACACATTTGTAAAAATGCCAGTTTTACCCCATTATAAAATGAAAACATAAAAGCTGAATAAATAGGTCAAACTGTTTTTGAGCTGTTCAGGTCCTATTCACTGGACACAGTTGGTGGTTGTTTTAATGGGTGGTGAAGATGATCCTAAATCAGTGGGAATACAAAGTGAACTGTGTGTGGAAGCAGTGGACGATGGGGCGGATTAGAAATGACTGGGGGGGGGGTTGTGTGACAGACACTTAAAATGACATGTGACCTGTTCATCATGACCTGCTATGAGTGAATTATCACAGAATGAGAGAAAGAGAGAGAAAGAGTAAGAAAAATAGGGAGACAGAAAAAGACTGAGACAAGGGGGAGAGAAAAAGAGCAAGATAAAGAGAGAGCAAGCAAGCACACGAGAGAGAGAGAGAGAGAGAGAGAGAGAGAGAGAGGAAGGGAGAGAGAGAGAGAGAAACAGAGTAAGAAAGAGCAAGAGAAACAGCAAAAAGAAGAGAGGGAGACAGAAAGAGTGTAAGATATGAAGAATGTGATAAACAGTGAGAGAAAAAAAGCAAGAAAGCAAGCGAGAAAGGGAGTGAGTGAGTGAGAGAGAACGAGAGAGAGTGATTGAGCCCAAGACAGAGAAAGAGAAAGCCATGCTTTTCACAAGACATCACTGACTGAGACTCTCTCACTATAACAGAGTTACAGTCTCTTCCTCAGTTGTATTGTAGAGAACTGAAAGCTGTGGATGAAGCCAGTGAACAGCGGCTCTGTGAAAGAGCTGAAAGAGTTTTAGAAAGTGGAGCTGACCGCTGCATTAGAGCACTATTACTCTTATGTGAGATGTGCGTTATTCTGTAGCATACTAATATAGATGAATAGGACTGCTTTCAGATCACACAAAGAATGAGAGAGAGAAAGACAAAGAGAGAGAGAGAGATTAGCAAAAGTGTAGAGACTGATTAGATATCTAGACTAGATATTGGCTACTAGATTACAGTGGTGGACGAAGTACACAAACCATGTACTTGAGTTAAAGTAGAGATACCCAAGGTAAAATATTACTCCAGTAAAAGGAGAAGTTCCTCCCTTTAGACCTCCACTTGAGTAAAAGTACAAAAGTATTCGCCTTCAAATGTACTTAAGTATCGAAAGTGAAAGTGCTAAAAGATTAATTATGACTTTAATGTCCTATTACCATTTTTGTAACAAGACTCTTGCTTTCTCAACTCATTTTAGGTGAAAATACTCCAGTGTCACTCTTGTAACACCAATCTTTTAATAGAATGTGATTAATTAGTGACGCTGATGTCTATTAAAATTATCAAAAGCACAAAACACTGAAGGCAAACAATTCCCATTAGGTAGAACCGAGTGACCTTTTGCGAACAAGCAAAGTTTCAGTTTAAGATTTAATTGCAACTTAGTTTAAATGAAAATTAGTTTAAATTTAAACAAGTTTAAGTTTAATAAAAACTTGCTTTAATCACAGGTTCACAAATGAGTTTTCCTTTACTATATTACATCTGTAGGCCTCTGTTCATAAACATAAACTAGCCAAAACGAATTTACTATAAAACGAAAGTGTTTGTAGAAATTCAGAAAAAAGACACGTCAGTCACTGCATGTGTGTACATATTGCTATACTGTGGTCTATTTACACAAAGTTATGTTAGCTCCATAGTTTATGTAGGAATACGCGCTCTCAAACTTTTATGCTGTTACACTGTCATTAAACCGTGCGCTATGTCCAACAGGTCAAAACAAGCTCAAAACAAAGTGCGCGCTGTGCCCTGATTGGCGTTCTTCCTTCGCGCTTCTTTTGTTTTGACGTTACTTTTTATGCACACATAAACCAAAAGGAATGGCAGATTTCGCATAATGTAGTGGAGTAAAAAGTAAGATATTTGACTTTGAAATGTAGTGGATGAAAGTAAAAAGTCACCAAAAATGGAAATACTTCAGTAAAGAAACACAAAAAAACCACTTAAGTACAGTAACGAATTACATTTACTTCGTTACAGTCCACCACTGCTAGATTAGCTGATTACCTACACTAATGTAGGCTAATTAGACTAGCTCTGCCTTGCTGCAATAGACTAATCATACACTTCTGTCCAAGTGAGCATTTGTACATGTAAAACAGAGTATCTGTGACTGCTTTAGCAAAAATTTACAGACGCTTAAACAGACGTGTGATCTGTTCATCACGACCTGCTAAAAGTGAATTGACACATTTGTAAAGAGAGAAAGAGAGAGAGAGAGAGAGAGAGCAATAGTTTAAGAACTCTCTCAAAACAATGTCTCAACTATTAATCAATGCATTCATAACCATTTTGTGTTTTAATTTAATGAGATGTAGCTTATAGAACCGTTAAATGCTTCGGACGTCTGGTTCCTAGTACTATAATGGTGACTCTGTAAATTTCTCTGGAAAGGTGCATTTCACACTGAACCAGTCTAAATAATCTTGTTTACATCTAAACCATTGAATGATTAAGTAATTTTGTAAAATCAGTGGAGTTCTCCTTTAAAGACAGATTTGCGTTACTTACCTACATGAATGTGAACCACGATGTTAGAAAGATCAGATTTGAGCAAAAAAATAAATAATCAGATCAATGAGGTTTGTAATGTGAACGTGGACTATGTGTGAGGAGGGATCACATACGTTTAGCCCCTATCTGAGGCAGTGGAGCGGCGGAGCCCGGCTCTCTGTACGTCTCCTGGTGGTTGGTGGCGTAGCTGGCTAGCGGTGCTCCTGATGAATGCTCTTCTATCCATTCTGAAAGAGTGAGGGGAACACTTTCTAACTCTGTGTGTACTTATTCACACCCATCCAACAGTGGAACCACAGCACAACTGCCAGGGTGGCCACTGCTAGTGACCAAAACTATCCCTGAACTACAGGGCGCTTCTCACATGATGCGATCTCAGCAACAACACGGGTCAATAGTGGAAAGAAATTTTTGGACAAATAGTGAAGACGGGGGGAAAAACTCGGTAATGAAGAAGGCGCCGTTTAGCTGAGCAGGCTGGAAATGCGGCCTGAGCGGTAAGTCCCATGAGGTCCAACCTGCATTTAAAGTGGGCCTCTGCAGGACACGTTAAATATAGAACAGGGCAGAAACGACGTCGCTGATACAAGCGAGCTCTAATGGTCATATTGGACTTCTGATGATGCTATTAAAAGGTCAGTTTACTAGCAATACATTGATTCTACCCTGAGAAATATGATCCCAGACTCCCTGAAAAACTTGTTACAGTAATGATAAATGTGTCGATCTAGGATCAGCTCTCCCCAAACCCAAACCCCTCCTGTTATTTTTACATTATTTATATTATTTGCATGTGTACTACATGTTATTATGTTAGTTATATGTACATACGTACATTCTGCATTTTTAATAAAGGTTTAAATGAAGGTTTTGAACCTGAACTGTAAACAGCTGCTATGTATGTACAGTGCTGATGTATATATTCCTTAATTAAACTATGCGGACCTCGAAGTGGGAAAACTGAAAATGCTATGTTCCGGGCAAAAACAGGGGTTTGGTAAAAAAACTATAAACTTCAGTTCATCACAAACAAATCATACAAAAAAAAACATCAAAACAACAACAGCAGCACTTTTGAGTTTATTCAAATAAATGCAAATAAATAACAAACTAAATTTAAGGCAATATAAAAATAATAATAATAATAATAATAATAATAATAACAATAATAATTGTAATAATAATAATAATAATAATAACAACAACAATAATAATATAATAATAATAAACCATAAGTAGGATTATTATAATTATTATTGCCGTTGTTTGTTGTTATATTTACTAACTTTTACCCATCTAATCAGACTAAAAACAAACATTTAGCCTGAAGAACAATCACAGCTGTGCAGTAGTGAATAAAATGTGTTGCTGGTCAAGAACAAACCTCGGGCACACAGCTCACCTTCAGCAGGCTGAGACTGTTCCAACTGCTTCTTCCTCTTAGCCTCCAGTATAGGATTCTCATACTGAGTCTTTCTGTTAATGTGACTGAGAGAGAGAGAGAGAGAGAGAAAGAAAGAAAGAGAGAGAGAGAGAGAGAGAGAGAGAGAGAGATAAATGGGAGCAGCGAGTGATGATCAGCTCTTCATTCTCACAGCTCTCACTCACTGCACACCAAACAGCGCTGGACTCACAGAAACAGCACCACACAATGACACTGAAGTGCTGGCTGACATTTGGGCCTGTTTTCCAGAAAAACGCCTGAATCAGGTGTGTGGTGGGAAACTAGAAAACCATGTATAGCACTCAATACCCTCTCTCTGCCTGAGAGACTTTACTTTGAACAACATCAAAACACATGAATGCATTCATGTTTGTGCATAACACACCCAAGGGTCCCCAGCGGGGGGAGAGAGAGAGAGAAAGAGAGAGATTTGAAACATGATAAAGGCATCAGCAGAGGGATCGACCTCACTCAGCATGACCGCGAATACACTGAGCATACGCTCGTCTTTTTACTGTGAGGAATCTCATAAGCTACAGTTACAGGAAGAGTTAGGAAATTATATTTCAAAACTGGGACATTTGATTTGCTACATTGACTTTATGTAGTAAACTGTTCCTTTACATAGGAAACTAGTTAGCAAGAGCTACACAACTCAGAGCAGTGTAACATGAAAGAAAGAAAAAAGAAAAACGAAGATTAAGAAAGGGTGGAGAGAACAAGAAATAAAGAAAAAGAGGGAGAAGAAAAGAAAAACAAAGACGAAAAAAGAAAGAAAGAAAAAAAGGTAAAGAAAGAAAGTTTGAGAAGGGGTAGAGGGAAGAACAAGAAAAAAAGAAAAGGAAAGAAAAAGGGAGAAGAAAAGAAAAACAGAGAGAGATGACAGAAAGAAAGAAAGAAGAAAGAGAGAGAGGAAGATAGAACAAGAAAACAAAGACAGTAAGACAGACAGTGAGAAAGAAAGGTACAGTGAAAAGGAACGAAAGACAGAGAAATAGATGAAAAAGTAAGAAAGAAAGAAAGAAAGAAAGAAAAAGAAAGAACAAGAAAAGAAAGACAGGTGTGAAGGACAGAAAGGTACAGGGAGAAGGAAAGAAAGACAGAGAGAAATGTGAGACAAAGAAAGAAAAAGAAAAAAGCAGAGACAGACAGAGAGAGAGAGAGAGAGAGAGAGAGAGAGAGAGAGACTGAGACTAAACACTGCCTTAGGAAGCCTTTCATAGGTTTCCTTAATGCATCATACCGAGTTATGATGTATTATATAAAGAGCTGAGGAACGTGTCGCCTATGAAGCCTTGAGAACGCATGTTCGCTCCTGCTGTTACCACTGTTCTTGTCTAGCACCGTATTTTTGTCCCCTTTTAACTCCAGCAGAAAACTAAAGAAGCAAACTTCAGACACCAAACTTGTCTTCACTAAAAGACCTCATTAAATATAAGAGGAAATTTTTTTCTCTTTTAACCAAACTGTTCTTCTAGAGGAAAAAAGCGGAGATGCAGTGTGAGTAAAAGACTTGTGGAGTTGTTTCATCACTTACTCTACGTAATAAACCCCGTACACTGGATCGTCAATCTTCTCCCAGCCTGCAGGCAACTCTGCAAAGGAGAAGAACAGAAAGAGGAGAGGAAATGAACTCCAGCGCTACTGCAAATTAACACGATCCTTCTTTCCCTGCTCAACATGCACTTTTACATCTTACACAGGCAATAAAACAATCAGGATGAAGCCATCATTCCAGCATTAAGAGACAAACAGCAGTTATGAGGTGACCCGCCAGAGACTCACCCATTTATAAGATGCCATGCGAATGGAAGTCTTGACTGTAAAATAATCTCACCCTCGTCCCAAAACAATAAATGAATCTGCACATTGCTAGAGGTGCTTTGTGCTAATTGAGAGGTCTAACTTTCCCCCTGAGAGAGCTGTATTCAATACAGCAGGACTAAAGCTGTGCTAATGGCTCCCTCTTTGGCGCGGCTTCTGCTTTCTAAAATCTGAATGTGACACGCTCAAAGTCATCGTAAAGGAATTTACATTGAGAGCAGGATGTGGCCAAATTGTACGGAGCCCCAAAGGTGACATGGTGATTATTTTTAACAAGGCATGGCCACAAATTAATGTAATTTGGCCATGAGTTATGTTTCTCATAACCCATAGCCTAAAAATGTTAATTTGTGGCTTCAATATATTAAATTGGCCTCAATATAGTAGTTTATGGGTACAGTATATTCATTTGTGATCTTAATATATTAACTTGTGGTGTCAATTTAGTTATTTGTGACAATATAGTAATTTGTGGCCTCAATATAGTAATTTGTGGCTTCCATATAGTAAGTTGTGGCCTTAATATAGTAAACTGTGCCCTCAATATAGTACTTTGTGGCCTAAATATAGTCATTTGTGACCTCAATGTAGTAATTTGTGGCCTCAATATAGTACTTTCTGGCCTCAATATAGTAAATTGTGGCCGCAATGTAGCAATTTGTGGTCTCGATATAGTAATTTGTGGCCTCAGTATAATAATTCATAGATTCAAGTATAGTATTTTGTGGCCTTAATATATTAATTTGTGGTCTCAATATAGTAATTTGTGACCTCAATGTAGTAATTTTTAACCTCAATATACTATTTTTGTATATTTTTGTGGCTTCAATATAGTAAGTTGTGGCCTTAATATAGTATATTGTGGCCTCAATATATGAATTTTTGGCCTCGATATAGTAATTTATAGCTTCAGTATAGTAATTTGTGGCCTAAATATAATAATTGTGGCCCTGATATAGTAATTCATGGCTTCAATACAGTAATTTGTGGCCCTGATATAGTAATTCATGGCTTCATTACATTAATTGGTGGCCTAGATATAGTACTTTATAGCTTCAATATAGTAATTTGTGGCCTTGATATATTAATTTGTGGCCTCAATATATAAATTTTATGACCTCAAGGTAGTAAATCATGGCTTCAAAATAGTAATTTGTGGCATCAATATATTAATTTGTGGCCTCAATATAGTAATTCATGTCTTCAATATAGTAATTGTACCCTCAATATAATAATTAACATTCATTTGTGGCCACGATTTTATTAAAAAATAATCACAATATGACCTTAAGGTCTCCATAAAATTGTGAGCATGTCAGTTGTTTTAATTTGCTTCATAAGAAGTCATCACTTATCCTATATACTTTAGTGTAAAAATGCTTATTTCCAAAGAGCACCTTATGGGTTTTACAGTATTGTGTTAGCACAGGGGCAGAACACAGACATTTGGAGCTCATAACATGGACATTTAAAGCTTATAACTACTCATATCAAACATTCAAGTAAGATATATTTTAAAATAATTAGTCCATCAGTAATAATTTGAACTTAAATCTTGTGATGGTCTGACCATTAGTTAGCCAGACAGCTTATTTCCCATTGCTGTAGCTAGGGGGGGGCTCTCAAATGTGATGTTGCAATGCCATCACTAGGGAGTCGCATGCTAGGAAAATTCTTAAATGTGCTCAGCAGGGTGGGAGAAAAACTGCTTTGAATTCAAATGCAGATGCTGACATGAGGACCACCAAGGTACACCTGGAGAAGTACACAAACTGAATAAGCGAGTGCTCATATAAAAGTGATGGTTTAATATTCAGATATGAAGTGCGATCTTGACACGTTGCGGCGAATGATGAATACAAACGCAATTCTATGGAATTAAATATTCAGACGTGTGTTGTCAGTGACACCGCAACACACCTCTGGATGAAAATGCATCTTCTTTCCGACTGTTTTGACAAGAACGTCGAAGTAAGCGGTGGATTTGCATAAGGCCCAGAGCCAGTGGGGCTTCATCATTAACGGTTTTTATGGAAAGAGCGCCTTTATTGCGCTGCCTGTTAATTGGCTGGCGAAAGCAGGAGCACGTTTAGGAGTTCTCTTTGGGCAAGAAGAGAAAAGTCGTTATCTCTGGCAAGCAGAGTGATAACAAATTAGCCAGATTGGTGTTTTGTTCTAATGAATCCATAAATGTCAGACGACGCTAATTGCTTGTGAATAATCTTGTGGTGACGGATTTTCCTCAGAGGACAGCTGACCTGAACTCCTCAACTTCCATCTCTGCTAATAATCATAATCATTTCTGATATCTGTCAGAAGTTTGGACACTTAAAGGGGTTTTATACATTTTAGAACAACTGTAAAGATATCAAAACTACTTGCTGGAAATGGGGAGGAGCTTAAAAAACATTTTTGAAATATATATAAATATATACACATGAATATATTTGTTTAAGCTAATTTCAAGCATTTAAGCAAAAAAAAAAAAGAATCAAAATGTCAACCAAAGATTTGGCTGAAAATGTACTTTGTTTATTTATTAATTTATTTTCCAAGAAATCCAAATCAAGCAACACTGAAAGTCATATATTTTTCTCCATAAAAATCAGCTACTTATCGCTGCTGTCGGAACAAAATCTCATATCTCCAAAATGATAACTTTACAGGAGAAGGAAAAAACATACTCTGCTTTTAATGTAAGTCAATGGAACCAGAGTTCTTTCCAAGTAATTCTAAGCCATTTGTTTTAGTCCATTCATCATGAAATTTACACACAATGTAAAGGGCAACAGGCATTTTCAAATTATGTCAAAAATTGAAAAATGAAGATACAAGGTTTTGTTTCGACAGCAGCGATATGCAACACAGCAATGGGCTACATCTTGCAAACTAAAATAATTTAGCCACATTTTTTATTATACATTATTTATCAATCATTTTTTCCTCTGCTGAAAGCCCAATCCACTCAGGTAAGCCTGAGATATCTGCTTTAATTCTGAACAGTTGGACTGTCAAGACAAGACAACATCCGAATCTCTCTTGCTGCTCCAAAGCATCTCCAGAGAGGTATAAAGCAGAATGTTTTAGTAGGCCACAGCTCTGCAATGCTAATCTAAGTTCTGCTTCATGTGCCTTCCTGTAATGATAATTGGAATTTGAGTGCCGGACATTGATTCTAGATCAGTCTTTTAAAAAGATAAACAGAGTATAATTTCCGTGCCTTCCTTCCCCACAAAGCAGTGGTTCCTAAACCTGGTCCTGAACTCTAACGCATTCACATTAACTCAGGAAACAGGTTCGGACAGTCTACAGTCGGGTTCTGATGGAAAAGTTTTGAGCTACAGTTAAGTTCAGACAGAAACTTGTCAGGCTACAGTTGGGTTCAGACAGAATTTTGTTGGACTACAGTCAGGTTTAGATGTTCTTGGGCGACAGTCAGGTTCAGTCAGAATGTTTTCAGGTTACAGTTTAGTTGTAACAATTCTGTCAAGTTAGGTTGGGACAGAATGTTGTCAGGCTACAGTCGGATTCAAACAGAATGTTATCAAGCTACAGTCACTTGTGACAATCTTGTTAAGCTACGATCAGGTTGGGCTACAACCTGTCAGGCTTCAGTGAGGTTCAGACAATTTTATCAGACTACAGTCAGATTCAGATAGAATTTTGTCAGGCTACAGTTGGGTTCAGACAGAAAGTTGCTGAGCCACAGCTGGTTTCCAAGAGAATGCTAGCAGGCTATAGTCAGGTTCAGGCAGAATTTTATCAGGCTACAGTCGTGCTGGAATAGAATTTTGTTGGGCTACAGTCGAGTTGGGACCGACTTTTGTTGGGCTACAGTTGGGCCGGAACAGAATTTTGTCAGGCTACAGTTGAGTTGGGACCGACTTTTGTTAGGCTACAGTTGGGCCGGAACAGAATTTTGTCAGGCTACAGTCAAGTTGAGAAAAATTGTGTCAGGCTACAGTCAGGTTGAGAGAATTTTGTCAAGACTACAGTCAGGTTGGGACAGAATTTTGTCAAGACTACAGTCAAGTTGGGACAGAATTTTGTTGGGCTACAGTCAAGTTGGGACAGAATCTTGTTGGGCTATAGTCAAGTTGGGACAGAATTTTGTTGGGCTACAGTCAAGTTGGGACAGAATCTTGTTGGGCTATAGTCAAGTTGGGACAGAATTTTGTTGGGCTACAGTTGGGCTGGAACAGAATTTTGTCAGGCTACTGTGACATTTGGGCAGAATTTTGTCAGGCTACTGTCAAGTTGTGAGAGAATTTTGTTGAGCTAGAGTGAGGTTGGGACAGAAGTTTGTTGGGCTAGAGTTAGTTTCAGACAGATGTTGTCAGGTTGGATTTGGGCTAGGACAGAATGTTGTTGGGCTACAGTCAAGTTGGAACAGGATTTTGGCAGGCATCAATTGGGCTGAGACAGAATTTTGTTGGGCTGTAAGCAGGTTTGGATTGTAAACTTGATGCCGTGGGTCTACTTGGGTTGAACTCATGTTCTTGGGTCACATTCATGTTCAGATAAGATATTCAGACACAATTAAACCTCCAAGACAGGGTTGCGAATCACTGTTGTAGAGACTCAAGTGATAGATTGTTGTTAGATTGTTCGTGTCTCATTCTGGTCTGATCTCAGAATGTGCTCTCTCTTCTATGTCAGTCGATGTCACTAAGGGACCCTTCACATCTTGCCCCAAGCCCATGTTCGATGGCATCTGGTCAATTTTTCCAATTTCTCCAATTGATATCTATTGACCTTGCTCCTCCAATTTGTCTGGGTAAAATAAAAATGCTGCTCCCTGAAGCCGATGCTAACTACGTGAGATCCATTTCCACCACAGTGCGGGCCTTCGATTGTATTGTGGATACAGCTCACAGAGCTGAAAGAGGTGGGGGAGGGGGCAGTGGGCCTTTGGATTGCGAATAAATACATGGTGCTAGACGCACTGATATGAGAAACACGTTTCAACACAAAATGACTGTGGCTGTGTCTTCTGCGTCATCGTTTCTGGGATACCAAGTCATATGGGTGCATACAAAAACACCAGCCACTGTGATTGCAGTGGAGTCATATTACCGATACTGCCTGGGTTGCAAGAACAACGATGAATATTTTATGTTAGATGGAGCAAACGACAGCACAGCAAAGCTTGTTTTGAAATTACGTCGTGACTTTTCACTTGGATCCCTTCCTGATTGTGCGGATAGAGAGCATCTAGGCAGAAAAGCATTAGCGCTGGAGACTGGAGGATTAAGACACACAGAGACTGCGTGCAGAGAATGGTCAATAAACTCGTCCGTTGATACTGATCAGAAACCAATTCCGTGTTTCTTAATAGCTGGAGATAGGATTGTTTAGGAAATTCTGCTGGGCCAACGAAAGGTCTAGGTCTTCCAGTAGCCAAGTATAGTGAGTGCCCAACAGAAAAGAGCAAATACCTCAAAGGTTAGTGGCCTACCTAGGTCATTGTCCAGTTCCTCGGTATGTACCCCTTCTTCTCAACGCCAGGGCGAGGTAGAGAGGGAGGGGATAGTAAGAGAAACAGTGAGAAAAGAAGGATAGAGGGAATTAGTGTAAAAAATGGTTAGTCATTAGTCAATGCAAAGAGTTCAAAGATGTCCAAAACATGGCCTGGTTTTTCAAATGCTCTACTGTAGGGATTACTAGCCATTCTTATCCTTAGCCACTCTTAATAAAAGAAGACAAAAGACACTGACTGTCAGCCGATGAATGGGTTTTATCCATCATTTAAATCCATAATTTTAGGGAATACTTGCCTACACAACAGCAACTTGGACATCAGAGTTGGATATTATGTTTAGATGAAGCCAGAGCCCAATGAGAAAGCACATTTTTTTAAGCTTCACTCAGGAATTGCCAAAACAAGGCAACAGATGTGCTGAGATTAGGTTCTTAGATTAACCACAGAGCATGCTAAACATACATTGTATGGAATGTTTGAATATTTGACATTGGTTTTTGAAGATTTCAGTTGTTGTGGTAAGAACCAGCAAGGAAGCAATTCCTGCCTGGGATTTTAATCCAAATAAACGTTAATTAAACATTGCTTAATATGGGACTTGAAAGAAGAACCAGCCAGATATGCTACAAGCAACAAACCTCCTGGGATTTTACTCTCAGAGTAGAAAAAACATGCACTCTCGGATTGCACCCTACTACACATGATGTTCAGGGAGATGCTTGAACATGGTAATACCCACTATACTATTATCTCAACCATGATTTCAAAGTGCAGAACAGCCAAGCATTCATGTTCCACTTTGCATGCATTTAAATCTTTTGACCAAAATGAGGGTGTGAAGGCGTGAGGCAGGGACTAGCTTGGGATGGATGGCTAGTTTAACGCTTTTGCATGCATTATAGGCCTCTTCAATCACTGATAGAAATGAAGGCCAGTGTGACAGACAAGCATGAGTAACATATGGGCACAAGAAGATGGAAGGCTGGGCTTGATGAGATGATCTAGGCTCAGTTTTTTAACCTATATCTGAGCAAAGGTGATTGCAAGGACAAGGAAGACCTGTTCCTGGATGAGCATTATTTATATGTCTGTCTATAAATAATCCCACAGCAGGAACGCCGATTCAGGATCATCTTCTGTCTTGATGCTGTACATGCTAGTATTTAATAACACTATTTTTCTATCTACACTTATGACACTTGATTGACCTCATAGAAGAAAGTCTGTTGTACAAGCTCTTATTTTACAATCTACTCTGCTTAGTTAAAGGAATAGTTTGACGAAAAAACAAATTAGCCCAATTTTTCCTTCCCTCCCTAAACACAGTCAACTAGCCAAGACATATTTGGTGTCTGAATTTGTTTCCTACATAAATAGAGTATACAGTATGTTGGTTGCTAAGAATTATCTTGCAAACATTGTTAGCTGGACTATGCAATGCTCTTTTGTCCATTTTAGGCAAATTTCCAGAAATGCACACTCCATCCATCCATCCATGCATTAGCCCATCAATCCATCCATCCATGCATGTATCCATCCATGCAATCCACCAATCCATCAATCAGTCCATCCATCAATCCAGTAATCAATCCATGCCTCAGACGGTTCATTCATCCACCAATCCGTCCATTCATCCATCGATCAGTCCATTCATCCATCAATCCATCCATCATCCAGCAATCCATCCTTACATCAATTCATTAATCCATCAATCCATCCATCCACCCATGCATCCATTCATTAATCCATCAATCCAGCAATCTAACCATTCCAGCAATCCACCCAGGCATCAATCCACCCATGCATCAATAAATCATTCAGTAAATCATTCCATCTATCCATGATCCGAATTGGTCGATTATAAGCTTCCATTACTCGTTAGCTCCATTAGCCTCAATGCAAAACTAAAACAAACTTCAGACACCAAATGTGTTTCAGCTTGTTGACTGCATTTGGGATAAAGACGAAAGTGTGAATGCTTGATTTTTTTTTTTTCTTAAACTATCACTTCAACAGAGTACTTGCATATCTGACCCGAGTCTGATCTCTTAAAAAGCCACTTCCATTCCTGGTGGTTCAAACTGAGCCACTGAACTGACAGAGCCTGTAGGAGAAGGCCTGAGCTTCTGGCATATAACCATATAACTGTGAATATTCTCATTCAACATGTGCTGAAGAGCCAACACTGGTTGGGAACATATAGTCCAACTTAGTTTATGAATACAGAATCAGAGTCTGTGTGTGTGTGTGTGTGTGTGTGTGTGTGTGTGTGTGTGTGTGTGTGTGTGCTGAGTGTGTAATTAAGATGGAAAAGCGGAGAAGGCAGAGGGCGGAATGATGTACAGTAGGCCTATTTGAGCTGGATGATGCGAATAATCCAGTCCCTCCTTAATGCTTTGAAGTGTCTGTGTCAGACTCTCTGAACAGAGTTAAGGATTATGGCAGCATGGAAAATACAACTATAGCTCAAGAGAGCCACCTATAGGCCACTGAGGGATCAGCTGCATGCATATGGTATGGGTGGAGTATACAGACAGAGACTAAACACAAAGGTGTGGAGCAGAATTTCATTTGAGTCTAGACTGAAAGTCCAATCTAATTCATTTTCATTCCTAAAAAGACTATGAATATGTAATGTTGATCGTGATAAACTAGCGATGAATACAAAAACAAAGAAGCTTTCTTTGGGTTCTACTTTATAATACCTCTCCGCCATGAGTGAACCTAAAAATATATTTGTTTTAGGCCAAACCCTTATCTAAACTATCATAAAACAATGTTCCAAGCCTCGGGCAGTGCATTCATAACCATCTCATATAATAACTTTCAGGAAAAGAGCTTTTAGAGCAGCTGAGTCCAATCTTATCCGCAAAGGGCCAGTGTTGTTGCAGGTTTTCATTACCACAGAGCAGAAGCACACCTGATCAGTTGTGTGAAGCTTGACCAAATGATTAAACAAGTGGAACCAGGTGCGCCCCTGCTTGTTTGGAATGAAAATGTGCAGCCGCACTGGTCCTCTGGGGATAAGGTTGGACATCCCTGATATAGAGGCATTAAACATTGTGGACGTCTGGTTCCTATCACCACCACTCTGAATTATTTTATTATTTATTTATTCGTTTATTTATTATTATTCATATTCTTATTTTATGATTATTTAGTTATTATTTTAGTCATTTTAATTATTTTTTAGTTTCCTTTTTGATCTTATCCTTCTTTTGTTTTATTTATTTTCTTTTGGTTTTATTAACTTTTACATTTTAACTACATTTTAATTAGTGTTTTATATTTTCTACTGTATTTTTATGTATTTTTATGATTAAAGTTTCATTTTTTTTTAAACTTACCTGATTTGAGTCATTTTTTATTAAATTTACTTTTATTATTTGATATGTTCTTATATATTATCAATCGCCTTTTCTGTATCAACTCGGCAGCATTGTAAATGAGGGTCACCCTCAATGTTCGAGGTTAAAGAAGGGTTGATTGATTTATTGATTGATCGATCAATTCTGACTTGCCACATTTCTCTAGAAATGGGTGCCCAAAATTTTGTCCCAAGGGGCCAAAGCGCAATGCTTATGGTGGGCTGAGGGCAAAAAAACAAAATAATATAAAGTAGACAGGTTTAATTTAATTTTGTTACCAAAATATTTACAAAAAATAGAATTTTTTAATTTTTATGTAAAATAAGATTTTAAGTTTCATATAGCAGTGGTTCTCAAACTGGTCCTCTGGAACCCCTAGATCATTCCCGAGTTAGGTTTGAGTACAAATGTCGGACTGCTTGGAGGTCCCTGAAGACCCTGAGAACCACTGATAGATAGGATAAACATATGTTTGTTCTTTTTTTGGGTGAGGGGGTGGAGTTAGGGAGTTAAGGTAACAATCTGATGAGTTAAGGTAACTATCTGATGGGCCAAATTAAACATCCTCATGGGCCATTTTTGGACACCCCTGCTCTAGAATAATGCATTTAACATCAAGTTTACATCTTAAAAGGTGCACTATGTAAGATTAGGGCATTTGGAGACCTCTCTGGTGGAAATGTGTAACTGCATGTGGAAGATAATTTTGTAACGCTGGTTGCACATATACCTCCACAAATGGATGAACCTGACATTTGCGAATACACAAACAGTAACAAAATAGAACTCAGCTAAAGTCTGTAAGTGAATCTATGACTGTCATCACAGCTTCATCAGTATGATGTTGATGTTGCATTTGAGGCCTAAATACTGGAGAGTCTTTTTGAGTCTGTGTACATGACATGATCTGAAAAATTACCACAAAATCTGACCCGACACCTCTGATTTTTAAATGATTATTTCAGGCTTTACAGGTAAAACACATAAGGACCTACATTCGCAACAGCAAAGAATTAAAGACATAAAATAAACTGGAAGTGACCCTACCATCATCATCACATTCTTCCAGTGGCTTCTGGGGCTTGTCCAGGCACCGTGGGTCTAACCAGGACGTGGTCTTTGTGTTGTGGCTAAGAAAACACAGCAGAGGAGATGCAGTCTTTGTTTTAGGGGGATACAACATGCCCTGTTATTTACACCACAGCTACAAAATATCGCATTGCTTAAAATGTTGCTATTTTATCGAAAACAGAAACTGTGCACAGGGTAGAGAAATATTTTAGTCATAACAAGGTGAAATGTCTCCAATATTCACTGTGTTTCAGAAATAAAACACTAGTAACAAGGCAGTACCTGCCACTGGTGCTAAAGATCCCCCACAAAATTGGCTTACTTGCTTAACAATGACCAGGTAGCATGGTCTTATATGTCTAACTCTACCAAGCTTTTGTTCAGCTTTAGCCACATGGGTGAGATGTTTCAAGAAAGGAATAATTAAAGAGAAATCCCAACATTTTTTTTATTTCAGCATATTTAAATAGTTAATTAAGATGCAAAAGTAATTCAGAGAGGTTTGGTGAGAAATTTTGAGTCACACAATTATTCACAATGGTGTAGATAGGAACCAGACGTCTTAAGAGTTTAATGCCTCTATATGCTACCTAAAAGTTGCCTGAGACTAAAAGGTGCCTACACTAGTTCTGAGGTAAGCTTTTGGCCTAAACTGTTTTTTAATGCATTCAAGGCAAAATAGTCTCTTTAAGATTTTCTACCTTTTTTACTATAATCACTATTACATATAAAAACTCAGACCTATGTAGGTTAGCTGGTCATTTTGGACAGGTTCCCATCAGCACCACTATAAAGAAACTGCTGAGTTTCTTTATAATGATCCACATCACCACTCTGAATGGCTTTGTTTACATCTCAGTGGCTGAATTATGCAGAAATGTGGAAAAGTTGGTGGAATTCTGCTTAAAGCACTTAAAACAGTCCACATAAGGTCTGATTTTAAGGCTTGTTTCCTTTGTTTAAATGCTTCACCCACATGAATATGCTGATGAATTGACTCTGTTCTTCCACCTTTGAGGTTTGCTACCCCAAAGCACCAAGAAAACAATAGTGGGTAAAATAATCAAAGCCAAAAACTACACTGTAAGTACAACAAAGCATAACAAGAAACAGGAGAAAACAATTCAACTACTAGTTCAATTCAAATTCAGCTGATTACAGAAGTGTGAATCAAACCAAGCCCATATAAACCAAGGACAATGAGTAAAATGAGCTGAATTTGAATTGTTTTGTCCTATTATATCAAGTAAAAAATACAAATAAGTACTTATAGCATAGCTTTCCAGCTTTTGTGAAGGAAAAAAGCCCTATTGTTTTGCTGGTGCACAGTTAGAAACCCCCCAGTCTAACGTACCAAAACAATTTATCAGCATTTAAACAAAGGCAAAAAGCACCAAAATTAGCCATTAGCACCATAAGCTATGCTAACAAAAAGCTGTAACCAAAATCAAGCCCATACAATTCAAGCATAATAAGTGCAATAAGCTTTTTCTTACTCTATAAAGTAGACCTCTCCGCTCTCGGTGTAAGCCATCTCCCAGTTTTCGGGCAGAGGGCCCAAGGGGTCCTCGTCCGAGGGGTGGCTGGGGTGTGTGTGTGTGTTCTGCGTGCTCTCCGTGGTTGACGCCAAGGCGTTGTTGAGCCGGTGGGACGGGGCGAAGGGTCGCACCGAGTGGTGCTCGTCGGGTTCACTCGAGTCTCCTGCGCACAAACAAAGGCAGGTGATGTAAGCTGGTCAGAGCTGGTGGGATCTCTCACAGAGACAAAGCTGCCCAGAGACACATAAATACACAGAGATTGGCTCCCAGTGTTGCTGCTGAAGTTGAAATAGTTGCTGTGTGCTTTACTTTCCCCTCTGCTCAACTACCCCAGACAGGGGGGTGGGGTCACTTAACACCCCCTCATGCTTCCTGACCTATTCGCATTAATCAAAAGCCATTTACACTTATTCTCCCTCTCACACACACACACACACTTACTTGGCTGCCTGCAACCGTCAGACGCATACAAATGAAATCAACAACCTCTTTAACCAATGCAGAAAAAGGCAGGAGTGGAAAAAGTACAGAGAAACTGCACTTATAGGCACTTGGTTAAGATCTCATGGTTAAAAGTGGAAGTGTGGAGTCAGGAATAAACTCGAGTCAAGGTAAAAGGTATCAACATTTAAACACAGTCAAGTATATAAAAGTAAAAATGTTTTAACAGACAACTTACGGCATTTTATATGTCCGGTGGTGAGTGATGCAGCGACTAATGGGTACCGGTCATTTCACACAGACAAATTAGCAAAGTTGTGGGCAGTTTCATTTTGCACTAGGAGTGGGCAATATGACAATATTTATCATTATCATGATGGATTAACTCACTGTCAGAGCCAAACCTCGTATCTCCAAAACAGAAATATTACAGGAGAAGGAAAAAACATTTTTGAACAAGATCTTAGAGAGCAATTTAGGAGCTTTTCTTTTGGTCCAGTCATTATAAAACTGTCACAGTATTAAGTGCAACTGTTGTTTTAAAATCAGGTGAAAAATGGAGATACAAAGCTTTGTTCCAACAGCAACAACATGCTTACCTGATTATACTGTGGATATCATCAGTATTTAAAGAACAATGACATCTCCAAAACATTCTTAAAAAAAAAAAAACATTTTTAACTTATAATGGAAGTAAACGTGTGTGTGTGTGTGTATATGACTTCCATATATATATATATATATATATATATATATATATATAAATATAATAGTATCTCTCTTTGCATATTTACGTAGCACATTAGACAGATGAGAGCAGGTATTGTACTAATTGGTATGAGGTAGTTTACAACACTGACAGTCTTAAGTGTGCAGTGAAAGTGTCATTACAGTAGCGGTTTTGATATACTGCACAGTGTGTAGTAACAAGAGAGGTAATATAGTGATGTGATTCAGTACAGTTCAGGCAGCAGGAAGTCAGTACTCTCTGCAGTGAGGAGACTCTTTGTAGAGCCGTATATCAGTGCGTGCATATATATATATATATATATATTATATTACTTACTATATTATTACTTGGTTAGTTTTTTTGCCACTATTGATACTTCATCTGTTCAAACTTACCAAAACTCAGCAAAACAGATATCACAGTGCACATCATATACATATATCATGATATCACGATGCACATATATACATTATATCATGATATTCTATTTTCCACATGCAGCTTGATACGGATTTGGTTGAATGTCTTAAGAAATAATTTATCCAAATGCATGTGCACTAAAATGATTAGCAAGAGAAAAAGATTTCCTCATCTTTGAGATTTGTTAAGAGTATTTCAAAAGTCTAAATGAAAATATAATGAGTGAAGAAATGTTTTTTTTTTCTCTTGGAAATGTAGTCAAGTAAGAGAACAAGTATTCACTTTCAACAATACTCAAGTAAAGTATAAGTTGTACAAAATAACACTTAGGCGCAATTATGAATTACAATTACTTGAGTATTTTCCACCCCTGGAAAACACTGTCAATAACAACAACAACAAAAAAGCTTTCAACCTCTTGCAAAGCTGAAATATTCAGATGCTAATTGAGACTGGAAGGCGGGGTCAAGTAAGTGATAAAGAGGTAAGGGTGGGTCATACGGCATAAAAAGTAACAACAAACAAAATAAATTAACAAAGCATAATAGCATCCAATCAGCTACCTGTTACTATGCAGTTTATGCAGTTGCTATACTCTGGTTGGTTTTGTTTACAGCCTCTCTGTAATTGGTCTGTACTGTTGTTCAGTGTTCTAGAATTATGATACCCATAACATACACAAGAGGAAGTATCGCACCATCATTTATCACAATGACAATAGCATATCATACTGACCGCTCCTTCAAAGCTGCTCAGGTAAAGAAAAAAATAAAAATAATAATAATAATAAAAAAAATTTCAACGTTCTCAACAAGAAACATCAGTATAACCAAATAAGCAGCTGCTACTCCTTGAGACAAATGACAGAAAATCCTTAAAACAAACTTCAAAGACGGCAGAGCCCATCCACACTGTCACATAATCCAAGTTAATTAGAATTAGAATTTATAGGAATCTGCTGCAGCTTCTAATTAATCCAGTTACGTTCTAATTACCACCCAGAGCTCTAGGACCTCCAGCAGAAACACTGACACACGACTCATATTCAGACTGTTTGTGAAGCTAACAGATTGGTTGGCTCACTACAGAGAACTTTGCTGTATTAGAACGCAAAGTCATTTATCAGAGCGTCCAAGCCACACCCCTGGAATACACTAACATGCACTACATGTTTTTGCTGTTGAATAAAAAAGCCGACACCCATCGCCACAGCCAGAGGGCGCTGTTTCGTCTCAATTTGCCAGCCAGACAGCAACACACCTCTACTACAAGTCTTATTGTTCAGTCTTCCTGCCTTGAAAGCTCACCTTTGTGTTAATACGTGACCCCTATCTGTTATCAGCACAAACAGACCACTGCTGAGAAAGTGTCTCAAGCACGACAACAAAAACATTATTTTTTAAACAGTCCAACGTTGGGGTAGCAATAAACTGATCGCACTAGAATCATAAGACTACATTACACAGATTGTTTGCTCAGGAGTTCAGCAAATATACAGCAGGTATTTCACAGGCCCTTCACTGAATAATCACTGCTGCTTTTTCCTCCACATTAGCCTCTGCTGACACGCTGCTCACACCTGATAACGACCACAGGATGTGC
The DNA here is from genome assembly GCF_904425465.1 of Colossoma macropomum. NCBI lineage: Eukaryota > Metazoa > Chordata > Actinopteri > Characiformes > Serrasalmidae > Colossoma > Colossoma macropomum. Next base: position 27,976,775 of record NW_023494810.1, read on the forward strand.
CCACGGGAGAGGGGGCCGGTTTGGGGGATATGATAACATTTATCACTAGTGTGATAAATTACGTCACGTTATACTTTTCTGAGCATATTGTGGACACGGTCAGCACTTAAAGAACACTGAGCAACTGCATGTTTCATTACAAAGAGAGCATAACTAGTCCAGATGTGTATCGTGAAAATGTCTTCCAGTAGCTTAATATTATATTTTTGCCATTTTCACCCACCCATATGCACATGTGAAGTGCAGGCTGATGCAAAAAACACAGAGGGTCGAGTCAGTTTTAGACAACAATCCCCAAAAATCTCACCTCCCTTTAGTTTATAAGTACGGAGCCCTGCTGGTGACATCCTGTATAAATAAAAATAATGCGTGGCCATGCCATATTAACTCATGGGAACGAGATACTAATCCGTGGCCACGACTTAATAAGGCACGGGAATGAGATAATTAAGTCGTGGCCACGATATAGTAAGGCATGGGAACGAGATCATGCCTTACTAAGTCGTGGCCATGCATTAGGATCTCGTTCCCACGTCTTGCTAACATAAAAATATTGTGCGGCCACAACTTAATAGTTAATAATTAAGTTGTGGCGATGTAATATTTTTATTTATACAGGATGTCACCAGAGGGGCTCCATATATAAGTGAAAAAAAATGGCCAGGGCCTGTTTTATTACACACTTCTATAACATAAGAACAGCTCAAACAGTTTGCATTGAAGTCCCTGTAGTTACTGAATAATAAGCCTTACTATGTAATAAGCTTGGGATTTTAAAGAGTTAAGCATGTCTAATACTTTAGATTTACAGCGGTCGCCACAAAAAGCAGCCAATAAGAGACCCTCAGAAGAGACAAAGGGCATGCTACTGATAAAAGTTTAAATTTCTATAGACTGTTTTGACACACACACACACACACACACACACACACACACACACACACACACACATACACACACACACATACATACATACATATACATATACATATACATATATATATATATATATATATATATATATATATATATATATATATATATATATATATAAATAAAGACACCCTATTGAAATCATCACATCCTCACCATACATATACACTATATGTCCAAAGGTCTGTGGACACCCCTTCTTATTAGCACCCACTGCTGACATAGGAGTTCAAATACACAGCTTGTTCAAACATTGACCAACAGAATGAGACGCTCTGGAGCAGCTGCACATGAGCCTAAAGTCATCATGCCTAATGCCAAGCATGGGCTAGAGGGGTGTAAAGTCAGTGGAACTGAGTTCTCTGGAGTGATGAAGCTCCATCCAATACCTCTGGTTGAGTTAAGGTGACGTTTGTGATCCAGAAGTAATCACCCAACATCAGTACCCAAACTCACTAATGCTCCAGTGGCTGAAGGCAGTCAAATCTTCACAGAAATATTCCAACATCTAGTGTAAAGCTTTGCCAGAAGAGAAAAGGCTGTTACTGCAGCAAAAGGGGAAAAGACACTTTTGATAATCTTGATTTTGAAAAAACGATGTCCACAAACTTTTGGCCACAGATGATATTGTCTAATTTTGATATTTGAGTATATGTAAGTTAATGAATTGATATTTGGCTAATATTTGGAGAAAGGGAAAAAATAAAATAAAATAAATTAAAAACTTCAGGCAAAAATTATGTCGGGCAACAGGCATAATTTAGGGGACTGCACCCAAAAAAATTAAAAATGCAAAGAAATTCATCTGAAAACATGACTTACTGTTCAAAAACCGTTGGACAGTGTTTGTATCTAATGAATAACAGTGGCTGCCTCTTCAGACGAGCTAGCAGAGCTAATTGTGACAACACTGGATGCTGATGAGGACTCATCGTCTTCTGCATGAGGACTCTTCTCCTCAGTGGATGGTGTGTATCTCTGACAAACTAACATGCTGGCACATTTCTACCGATTCTGGACCTAGCTAGCTAGTCTAGTTAGCACAAAAGCCACATCAGAACTGCCCGTGCAATAACGAGCTTCCCTTTTCTGTCACGTCCTTAGCTACATATTAAAATACTCATGATTCGTAGAAGTACGTGTAATACAATACGCATACTCACAAATATGGAAAGGGAGGAAACCTTTCATATTTTACAGTCCTGTCAAAATATAAAACCTCAGCTTCACAGAACTGAACGTGAAGAATAACTGAACAGTGATTTACTGGCATCTTAAAAGGTCAGCCGAGTTCTCTGGTACCCGGTCACACCCCTGATACGGAAGCGCAGACGCACTGACCTGTGAAGCTGCTGTTCATTTCAGGAAGCTCCTCCTCATCCTCTGTTTCTGCTATTCCAGCATTCTGCATCTCATTGTAGGATTTGGTGCGGCGGGGCGTGAGCTGCTGAGAGACGGGCCGGCTGGCAGCAGAAACATCACTGCTGACCACTCTCACACCAGGGGGCTGCGGAGAGGGCTTCGGGGTGCCATAGTAGTTACCTAGGCAACAAGGGGATACGGCGTGAGTCGACAGAAGAGGAAAAGGGAGAGGGAGGAGAAGAGGGAGGATTGCAACGGTGGAGGGATTATTTGACAAATAGAGAAAGAAAAAGACGGCCTCGCGAAAGAGTGAAATGGGTGGTATGAGAAAGAGAGAGGGGGCAGAGTGAAAGAAAGAGACAAATAGAGAGAAAAAGAACGAGCAACAGAAAAAAAGCAAGAGAGACGGAGAGAGAGAAAGAGAAGAGCGAGGCAGAATGAGAGAGAACGAGAGAGAGGCACAGAGATACAGAGGTAGAAGGAGATTAAAAGAAAGAGACAGAGAGACAGAGAAGATAGAGAGAGTGAAAAAGTGAGAGACAGAGAGAGGGAGTGAAAGAGAGAGTCAAAGGAAGAGAAACAGAAGGAGAGTGTGAGATAGAGTGAGTGAGAGGAGAAAAAGAGAAAGAAAAAAGAGAGACAGAGAGACAGACATAGATATAGAGATAGAAAGAAACAGAGAGAGAAAAGGTAAGTAGTGAGTAGATGCAGAGTGAGCGACAAAGAGAGCAGAGAGAGACATGTTCAGATTGAAAGAGAAAGATAGAGAGAGAGGAAGTGAGAGAGAGAAAATGATGGACAGAAAGATATAGAGTGAAAAAAGTGAGAGAGAGAGAGAGAGAGGCAGAGTGAGAGACAGAGAGAGAGAGCTTCAGAGGGTGTAAGAGAGAGACATGGACAGAGTGAAAGAGAAAGATAGAGACAGGGAGTGAGAGAGAGAGACAGAGAGAAACAGAGGAAGAGAGTGTGATAGAGAAGCACACACAGAGAGAGAGAGAGAGAGTGAGTGAGAGAAGGAAAAAGAGAGAAAGAAAGAGAAGAGAGGCAGAAAGAAAGAGACAGACAGAGAGATAGAGAGAGAAGATAGAGACAGAGTGAAAAAGTGAGCGAGAGAGGCGGAGTGAGAGACAGACAGAGAGAGAGCTTCAGAGGGTGTAAGAGAGAGAGAAATGGACAGAGTGAAAGATAAAGATACAGGGAGAGAGAGGGAGTGAGAAAAGAGAAAGAAAATGATAGACAGACAGTACAGAGCGATACAGAGAGAGACACAGACAGAGTGAGAGAGAGAGAGAATGTGAAAGACAGAGTGAGAAAGAGAGATAGACACAGACGGGGGGGGCAATATAAATGTATTATTGTTGTTATTGTGCTGTTGCTCCAGTTATTAACTCCATCTTTACTGTCACTGAATATGATCAGCTACAAACACTCAATACTGAAATACTGCAATAAATACTGTATTTGATACAGTCCTGACACACACACACACACACACACACACACACACACACACACACACACACACACACATGGCTCTGCTGATTTGATCAGCAACATCTACAGCTCATTAAACATGAGGTGAGCTGATGATGATGGTGATGAAGATGATGATGGTTTATTGGAAGTTGCTCTTATATTGATTAGAAACAGCCCTGATGACACAGTTACAGTACCGGCTCAGAGAATTAGACCAGTGTTCAGCAGCATCTCTATTGTTCTGTGTAGAAAAACGCGTGTGTGTTTGTGTGTGTGGTGTGTGTTGTGTGTGTGTGTGTGTTGTGTGTGTGTATGATGAAACCACATGAAATTTCCACGACTTGATGGTCTAAATACAGGTACAACATGTAAAGCCGTCTGAATCCTTTATGTAAAAAAAGGCCTGGTTACTGTACAGAAGAAGGAAAAACAGTCCTCACTTTCACATGTAAATTCATGTAAAAACACTTTTTTCAGAGGAATTCTGAAGCATTTCTATTGGTCCATTCGTCAAAAAATTTTAACATAATGTAAATGACAGCTGTACTCAAATTATGCAGAAAACTAAAAATCGCAAAAACTGGAGAAGGAGACAGTAACGATAGATTTTTTTTTTAGACAAAAATGAAATCTGTGCATATTGTTTATATCGTTTTATTGTCCACTTTCCGCTACTGTGTAAACACTTTCTCCAGTTTCTCCACTTTCAGTTTTGCATTCTGCACGTTTTTAAAATTAATTCTCAGTCGTTTCAAAATAACTGAATCTAATCGTGATTAAATGAAAAATTCTTGATTTACTGAATCATTTTGTAAAGATTCAGAAAAGAGGTGAATCATTACGAGGTTAGAGATTTTCACACCTAAGACAGACGGACAAGCAGACAGACAGATGGACAGACAGACAGACGGAAAGAGCCGTCTGTCCTTCCGCAGTAGCCTGTGGTCTGACTGCTACAAACTGAGATATTTAAACTGCTGCTCTGAAAAAGAGTCACTAAAAAGTGTGCTTTGGGCCTAAATGACCCAAACCTGCATGTTAGGCTGTTTGTCTGCTAAAGTCTGCAGTAGAGTTTGGGTTATTAACACTGCATCTGTCTGTGGCTTGATTGGTTCCACATTGCAGTGACTAAAGAACTCCACTCATAGCTGATCACTGACTGGTCAAGTTCAGCTGGTCTGCACAAAACAAGCTAAGTGAGATTCAGATCAGAGAGAGAGAGAGAGAGAGAGAGAGAGAGAGAGAGAGAGAGAGAGAGCGAGAGCGAGAGAGAGAGAGAGAGAAATACAAGAGAGAGATACAGAGATAGAAGGAGATTCAGAGAGACAGAGACAGAAGGCAGAAAGCCAGAGAGAGGGATACAGAGAAAGAGATAAAAGGAGATGCAATAAGAGAAAGAAAGAGAAAGAGAGAAAGAGAAAGAGAGAGAGAGAGAGAGACAGAGAGAGAGAGAGAGAGAGAGAGAGAGAGAGAGAGACAGAGAAGACAGAGTGACAGAGAGAGGGTGAGATAGAGACAGACAGCCAGACAGAGAGACACACAGATAGAAGGAGATACAATAAGGGAGAGACACAGAATTTGTGTGTGGGTGCCGGGTGTAAAAACACCGTTCTTATCACGACCCTCACTTATGAGAAACTGGAAAGCCAGCTGATGTATAAACACTGATGAAAACAAAGCAAACATTTTAACTGTAAAAGACACTTTTTAAAACTTCTTCCCAAACCACCAGCTTTCATTCAGCGCTTTAGTGAAATTAAGGGCTAAAGAGTACAAATGTGGAAAACTCTTGACGAGGAGGTGTGTCCAAACGCACCGGTGCTACTTCGAGGCTTTTACCTTCATAAGAGCCGATTTCCAGAAGCGTCCCGCTCTGTTCGAGTTTCAGGAACTCATCCACAGACAGGAAGTTGTAGTCAACGCCGGGCACCTCTCCGTCACGAGGAGGGCGCGTCGTACCTGCGAGGAACAGCAAGAGAAACAGACTCGTGAACTTTACGATGCAAAACTTTAGGCAGTTTTTTTTCTGATTTACATTTGGTCATTTTAGCAGACGCTGTTATCAGTGCTTAATGTGGTAAAACATGCAAACAGGAGAGCGCAAGTTAAAACAAGACCAATCAGATGCTGTTAGGGGTCATAAACAGTCTTTTTCTAGCTTTACTGAGTGCAACAGCAGCAATTTCAAATTATGTCAAAAACTGAAACTGTTCCAAAAGCAGCGATATGCTTATTAATTTGTAAACAGTAAATAGTTTGCTACGCCTGTAAGGAGTTTAATATTCCTTTATTATTTAAAATAACTTTTATATTTGTTTATAGGTCACCTCATAGTCAGACCCTCCACCAAGGGGCCCTCAAGACCTCTTATATAAACCCTGTGTAACAGTGAGTTCTACAAAAATGAGTTGGACTGAATCTTTGCTATTTAGTATGTATTGATTGTATTGTTGGTCTTCTGAGTGAAAATAAGTGAACACATCCTCTACAGAGAACACCTGCACATTTTAATACACAGTTACTGTTTACTTGCTTGTTCTCTGTAGAGGACGTGTAGTAACGTTATACGCATGCACTGCTGCATGTGAGATAATGGTTAGAAAACACTCCTTATAACTTCAACATCAATGGGTGGGGCTAAACTGCTGAAGGCTAAATAGGTGCACGGGATTCAAAACAGGTTTTCACAGCATAGCGTTCATATATGGACTGTATGGAAAGGGGGGGTGAACAGTACGTTTTGAAACAGTAAAAATGTTTACATAACACATCGAACCATTTCATTTTTAACCCTCTGGGGTCGACAAACACACCAGCGCATCAAATTAGATGTTTCTCAGTGATTCTTTTAATATCTCTGCAATAATACAGCACAGAAATATGATTCAAACAGTTCCTGAATCTGCAGAGTCGCCCTTTACATTCCATCTCATCCTCCATCTCAGTTATGAGCCAACGAAGACAAGTTGAGAAACACTGTCTGCCTCTCACTGCGTGTTATCTGCCTCTTGCCTGTAATTAGTGGATTTGTGTGTTCGTCTATATTTTGCGTGAAACTGACCAATGGACACTCAGGAAATCACTAAGCACTGACCAATAACATCGGAAACCTTTTGTTTTTCATTCAGTCGACTCGGATGTAGACGTGAAAGGGTGTGTATAAAGTTTTTAAAAGTTTTTTTTGTGCATAAACTTATTAAAGTTTTACTTTTGTGAACCTAAGACTTTGGTAAACCCATTACAAGCACCAAAAGAATTATTCCAGATGAATAAAGCTATAGAGCAAGATATTAAGAATTCCTAAAACCGCGCTTCAATTTTTCAGCTTTAGGGCGCATTATCTCCTTACACAGTGCTCCAGGTCAAAGGGGTCCCATTATGGAGAGAACAGACTATCCTGAATATTTTGATATGTAACATGTGGCTATCATGTCATATGCAAGTGCCTTTAAACATGCATTTATAAATATATGCAAAAATCAAGAAAATGCCCTTGGACCTCAGAGGGTTTTCCATGATATGGGCCCTTTAATCCCTATTAGGTGAGAATCACCAATGAGTCCCTGGTTCTGAGCCCACCAGAGCAGTAAGCAAAGACGTTATCACTTATTCATGAAGCTGTGAAGCCGCGTGACAAAGCACATTCAGGCGTCACGCAGCAATCTGGCCACAGACGACCTGCATGTGCTACATACCAACAGTGTGCCGCTGGGCGTGAGCCGTGTTGGAGGCGGTGGGGGAGGAGATCAGGCAACATATTGGAAGGTAAACGATGACAGGAGGCAACAGAGAGCGAGCTGATGTACACCAAGGCCTGCCCTCTGTCTGACTGCCAACCTCTCTCTCACCTTCTGTGTCTCTCTCTCATTCTCTCTGCTAAACGCCCAAAGATTACAGAAGCCTGGGGATCAAAGAAATCCATTCTGCAACCCTGCCTCCACTAATTCTCTCTCTCTCTCTCTCTCTACGCTTATTACGAAAGAGCCCATATTCTACATTTTTTTAAAAATACATTTTCTTTTTTCCACCAAAATAATTTGAACATGGCCATTTTCCAACCTCTCCTTTACCCCTCACCTCTCTTTTATGTAACAAACCGTTTGTGTTACTGTGCCTTTACAGCTTATATATGTAAATTACCTCTATTCTGATTGGTTGCCCTGTATAGTGCCTCATTCAAAAAGTAGCCCATTCAGACATGTACACAAAAAAACTGCTCAATTTGAACTGATATCCCTGGAAACATCACAGAAAAATAAACTTCAGCCTCTTCTTTCAAATATGTGGATCGTCTGAAAGGCTGCAGTGATCCTTTTGGTTCCTGACGGCCAGGAACCGCACAATGTTTAATCCTTCTTCCACTCCAATAACCCTGATACTGTCCATGTGCAGGAACGAGACACTGGGTCACAACAACATGACATGAATGTCTGGGCCTAAAGTTCTGTAGGCAGATCTGGAGGTAACTTATAAATGCGCTCATGTGCACCATGTGACATCACCATGACATCACAACCATGAGGAATTCAAATCAGGCTGCTTTTGCAGCTTAGCGATCACATATACATTGTACTGGCTGGGGAGTGAACATTACATCAAGGGACATTCGGGTTTTCATGGTAAGAGCCCTTCAAATTGAATTTAAACACCTGTAGTCAGAACTTAAGACCTCATCATCTTTCCCAGTTAGTGCTCTTGGTGATTCTGTAAACAGAGAATATTCTCGCATATCAGCACCAAAACAGACATCAGACAATCAAACAACGCACTGCAACAGAGATTAATAGTCAGTAACACACAGGCCAGTCTGCCTGTCTCCAAACAGCCTCTAAGATGGCTACATGATAACATGGCACTCTGTCAGGGCAGATGCGTTTTTGGCAGCCTTTGCAGTGGCCACTGGTGATAAATCAGAGCTGTGGTGATAACTTGGATAAGGCTGAGCTTCTGTTTCCTTAATAAGCCTTGGAATGCAGGTTCAGTCAGTTCATGGGGCTGTAGCAAAGAGTAGCAAGGTCGTCGGTACAGTTAAAAAGTGGAACGTCTTGGTGCATGACTCCATCTACATCTACCTTTGGGAACCAAAAACCACATCTGCGTTTGCGTTATACTGATCCAGACCCTATGCTGATCAATTAGATGATTAATACAGCAATATATCTGTGATACCCTGTGCATTATTTCATCTGTAAAACAAAATCATAATATACCTGCCAAATTAGCCTGCATCACATTACAATGTTGAATTCATTCTTTACAGTCTGACAGTAATAATTGTGGAGTGATTTTAATCCAGTATGAATCTGCAGTGTGTGTAGTTTTAGAGTCTGACAGTAATAATTGTGGAGTGATTTTACTCCAGTATGAATCTGCAGTGTGTGGAGTTTTACAGTCTGACAGTAATAACTGTGGAGTGATTTTACTCCAGTATGAATCTGCAGTGTGTGTAGTTTATACAGTCTGACGGTTATAATTGTGGAGCGATTTTAATCCAGTATGATTCTGCAGTGAGTGTAGTTTTTACAGTCTGACAGTTATAATTGTGGAGCGATTTTAATCCAGTATGAATCTGCAGTGTGTGTAGTTTTTATAGTCTGACAGTAATAATTGTGGAGTGATTTTAATCCAGTATGAATCTGCAGTGTGTGTAGTTTTTATAGTCTGACAGTAATAATTGTGGAGTGATTTTAATCCAGTATGAATCTGCAGTGTGTGTAGTTTTTATAGTCTGACAGTAATAATTGTGGAGTGATTTTAATCCAGTATGAATCTGCAGTGTGTGTAGTTTTTAAAGTCTGACAGTAATAATTGTGGAGTGATTTTAATCCAGTATGAATCTGCAGTGTGTGTAGTTTTACAGTCTGCCAGTAATAATTGTGGAGTGATATTAATCCAGTATGAATCTGCAGTGTGTGTAGTTTTTACAGTCTGACAGTAATAATTGTGGAGCGATTTTAATCCAGTATGAATCTGCAGTGTGTGTAGTTTTACAGTCTGACAGTAATAATTGTGGAGCGATTCAGTTTTAATCCACCTCACCAAAATGGAATAACAAAATCTGCTAATAGACACAGCTGTGTTGTTATTGTTGTTGAGTGTGTCCCATGGCTTAACAATGACATGACATCCAGGCTATCTGTGGTCATTTTGGGAAATTATACAAATACTTCATCTCGAACCAATCAGCCAATCAAATCTCAACAAAATATATCAAGCAACTGCATGTGGTGAAACTAATCCTAATCTCTAATAGCATTAACAACAACATAAAGATGAGCAGGTATAACTGCAGACAGTCAATGATTTCATGCTTATGCAATCACAAGTCCTACCAGATAAGTAAGCAACGAATATGAGTCAAGTGTTGCACATGTAGTGTCTATTGTCTGCGTTTTGCATCCTAATGATGCTGCATAGTTGTGCGCATTCGTCTTCTATGAGCAGATGCTGCAGGACTACGCATCCTTCAGTAAAAATAGCAAGGCCTTGCTCGTAGTCATACATTCTGTTTCCGTTGCTAGGGACAACCCTGCGAGGCTGGAGAACCACTCGCAGGCCCGTCCCTGATGACTGTGGAGTTTATATGCAGTTTCAGCTCAAAGCTCCACGCGCACACACACGCATACATACTGTACAGATCAACCTTTGCTTTACGTAAGACAACAGCCACAAAACAACAAAGATTAGAAGAGAGCGTGTGTCAGACTTCAGTCCTCGTGGATCACAGCTCTGCAGAGTGCAGCATTCTGCATCATTAAATGCAACTGATTCACACGCACACAGTTTCTATGCCGGTTATCCTTCTGGGTCACGGGGGGACCTGGAGCCTATCCCAGCTGTCATTGGGCAGAAGGCAGGAAACACCCTGGACAGGTCGCCAGTCCATTGCAGGGCAGATAGACACACATTCACACCTATTTAGCTAAACACACTTGATTTTATTTATAAGCCTTCATGACTTGAATTCAGAGGGGTCAATAAAGCTGTGGCTCAGAAAGAAGCGAGTTTGATGTTCGTAGCATGGAGTAGGAGGGGCAGGTCATAGAGATCAAGCAGACTGAGGCCACAGAGGTGGTCAGAGGATCCAAATTTTGCAGAAATTAATGTAACATTGCTGTTGTCAGAAGAAAACCTTGTATCACCATTTTTGACATTTTTCAGTTTTTGACATAATTTGAAAATACTTGTTACCCTTCACAATATATTCATGACAAATGGACTAAAAGAAATGTCCCAAAATGACTTGGAAAAAAGTCTGGTTCCATTGACTTACATTAAAAGTAAAGCAGGTTTTTTCCTTCTCCTGTAAAGTTACCATTTTGGAGATACAAGGTTTTCTTCTGACAACAGCGATATACTGGTTGTTCTTGCAAAAGCTTGACCAGTAGATTGTTTGGCCAATAAAACCAGCCAGTATTAAGATTCCACAGATTTATCAGCATCAGAAAAATTCTTGCTGATAAAGCACGGATAATAAAGCAGTAAGCCATGAGAGGCGAAAACCACATTTAGGTTTTGATGATTGGTAACTAATCATTAAATTCAAAAGGAAATCAAAGCACTTATAAACACACTTTCGGAGTCTGTTTTCACACTTTACCATACCGAACTAAATCTGTTGATATCAGATGTTTTAGCTTTTTAATGGACGCCTATTATGGAAAACCAAATTTCCCTTACTTTTTTGAAATAAAGGAATTTGAAGTAATACCTAACAGTGTAAGTTTCAAGTTATACCATTCACTACTAAGCCCATGCAGTCTGTTTTTGGAAATCATGATGTAAAAACAGCCCATTTTGAATTCAATGTTTTTGTGATGTCAGGAGAAACAACACATTTACCTATACTGACCTATTTTTCAATTTAGCTCCGCCCACTGATACTGTATTTAGAGATTATACTTCATCCCCTAAGTGCTTTTTGGATGATCTTTGATCTTGAAGTAACAAAAGCAGCCTGTTTACTGGTACTTGGTCATGTAATAATGCATTGTGACCATTTTTGGCACATAAAAGAGGCTCTCAAGGGAAAAATAAAACAAAAAAACAGGATATAGGCCCTTTCAAGTCAGTATCAGTGACACTTTCATATAGTTTGGGCCGTTGTTTTTAAGTTCTGAGCTACAGCAGTGGCCCCAGAAGGTCTTTTTCCCCCATTTAGCTCCCTCGCTCATGCACATATGCACCCATATCATGTGTAGTGCTCATGGTATTATAGTGCCTTCATATAATTATGGAAGTTTATGCCAGCAGAAGTTAACAGTGCCGGCTTTCTGACAATACGAGACAATTAGTTGGAGCAGCTGTCAGGCCTTACTGTACCAGAGGTAATTACCCGACATCCACGAGCAGTCAGTGAACTTCACTAAAGCCAAACCCTGTAACACCAATCCCAGAAGAACATGTCCTCAGGGACCATACACAAACGGCCTGCTAACCCTCAGGTGTGTATGTGTGCACGTGTCTGCCTAAGTGTCATGTGAACTGTCTAGAATTCCAAATCATAATAAAATCTCATCTTTTACTTACAAACACAAATACAGAATTTAGAATCTGCACTTTCAACAGAATTTTTCAGACTGAGAAATAATTAACGGGAAAAATGAATGGCATTTTTCAACATCGCCGCTGTTGCACACTGTGGTGGACAGAAATGTTCCAAGGCTGATACGTTTTTCACATGTACATTTTCCCCCTGAATATCTAGAGCAATCTGTTTTGCTCATATGTTGCTCTTTTACCTAAAGTAGAATTCCCCCAATTTTTCAAATTGTCTGCATAATTAAATGGTTAAGATGTAAACAAAGATGATGGTTCATTGAAGAGAAGCGTACCAACTGATTTCTTTACACTGGTGGTGATAGTAACCACACAATTATAGCCTTTTTGTTTACTATCCAAATAAACAGTGAATCTGCATGTGTCCTCCTGAGTTTTATATGTAATGTTGATCATAGTGTAACATCCTGCTACTGGCTGAGCTGCTGGGGGAGTGCGTGAGGCGTGGCCATGCAGAGCGGCAGTGCAGGAAGGCTTGTGGGAAGCACCACGTTTGTGGTAGGAGAGACGTTTACTGCAAATAAGTTGTTGTTAGCTTAATGAGGTGCTGATGTGTTGCTCGTGCTTTACTGAGTTGGGCTGTGGGGTAGTAATGTCAGCAATAGTATTTACTATGAAAAAGAGTTGTGTAGTTAGAAGTGACCTGCCTACTCCACAGCCATATCAGTTAGTGCTAAGCAGCAGTTCTCCTTTGCTGCCTAAAGAGCATTCGCCTTTAAAAAAAACAACATTTCCTGCATTGTGTTCTTCACTGATGCTACACTGGTGTCAGAAGTGGGAAAGCTTTTAGAGGCTCTTCAGATGTCTGGTTCCTATCATCACCGCTTTGAACATTCTGAAGCATTTCACATCAATCCACTCTGAATAACTCTGTTTACATCTTATCCATTTAATTATGCGGACATTTCTGAAAATTAGTGGAATTCCCATTCAAAGGAGATAGCATTAAACAAAAAGGAGATATGAGCCACTTCTTGCCCAGTTGAAATTATACTGGTTACTTGCAGCATTGAAACTGAGAAGGTGCTTGGTCCTAGATGAGCAATGGTTGAGTTCCTGTCCCAACTTACACACCTATGCATACACCCTCATCATATACTGTATAAACTAAGCAAAATACTTTTTTTATAAAATAAAAAAATGACAAAATTCCTTTAATAGTAGGTCGTCATTTTTGTTTTGTCAGCATGAAATGGTTTCTCTCTCATCCACTGAGCAAGAAACTGCAAGCTAAATATGTAATTCAAGTCCAATACACACTATATGGCCAAAAGGCCCTCCTAATTATTGAGTTTAGATGTGTCAGCCACACCCATTGCTAACAGGAGTATAAGAATAAGCACATACGATCTCCACAGACAAACACTGGCAGTAGAATGGGTCGTACTGAAGAGCTCAGTGACTTTAAATGTGCCACCTTTTCCACAAGTCAGGGAAATGTCTGTCCTGCTAGTTCTGCTCCGGTCAACTGTAAGTGCTATTGTGAAATGAAAGGAGCAACAACAGCTCAGTCACGAAGTGGCAGACCACACAAACTAAGAGCAAGTGCTACAGTGTGTAGCATGTAAAAAACTGCTTCTGTTGCATCACTCACCACTGCCTCATGAAATGGGTTTCCATGATCAAGCAGCTCCACACAAGCCTAAGGTCACTTTGCACAATGCCAAGCACAGGCTGGAGTGGTGTAAAGTACACCGCCACTGGACTCTGTAGCAGTTAAAACATGTTCTCTGGAGTGATTAATCACATCTCACTCAGCAGATGCAAGGAGAATGCGACCTATTGGAACGCACAGTGCCAATGGTAAAGTTTGGTGGAGGAGGGATAATTGGCTGGGGCTGTTTTTCAGGGTTTGGGGCCTTCAGTTCCCATGAAGGGTGATGTTAATGCTACAACATACAAGGGATACAAAAAATGTTTAGACAAATTAAGTGCTTCTAACCTTGTGGCAACAGTTTGGGTACTTTCCTGTTCCAGCATGACTGAGCCCCTGTGCACAAAGTGAGCTCCATAAAGACATGGTTTGACGCGTTTGGTGCGGGGGAACTCCAGTGGCCTGCGCAGAGCCCAGACCTTAACCCCACTGAACACCTTTGGGATGAACTGGAATATCAAATTGTGAGCCAGGCCTTCTCGTCCACCGTCAGTGTCTGAGTTCACATATGCTCTTTTGTCTGAATGGACACAAATTCCCACAGACACACTCCAAAATCTTATGGAAAGCCTTCCCAGAAGAGTGGAGGCTGGAGGGGCAACTCCATATTAATGCCCTTGGTTTTCAAAAGGGCTGTCCAACAAGCTCACATCAGTGGGATGGTCAGGTGCCTACTTATTTTGGCCTTGTAATGTATCATTCCACCTTTCTAGCTTTATCTAGAGCCTAAGACAAACCTTTTTTGATTGTACTGGACTTTGGAAAATAGAACAACAGTAGTGACCTACTAGTAGAGGTGTTTTGCCTCGTATACCAGTGCGAAACTAAAGCTCTGGACAGCAAACATGTCTTGGCTGATTCACTATACTTGGGATAAAAGGGGTGGGGCTGTAAATTTGTTTTTTTCTTGCCAAACTATTCCTTAAACTGAGCACTGCTGTGGGTGTATATGTAACAAGATGTTCGCTCGCTGGAAAAGAGCAGTGTAGCTTCACAGCGGATCAGCATCAGCCGTCAGAGCTGCTACACTGCTGCCTGAGAGCATGTCAAACACACACACAGAGCACAAGCCGCCGCTGTACAGTCTTTCATAATTGCACAACTACAGCTGCACCTTGCACTTTCCGTATCCGAAGACGACTGCAGACTTCAACACTGCTTCATCATCCGAGACCAGAGCGGCACAATATGGCCAAAATACTAGTATTGCGATTATGTTGCTACATACTGCGATACGCCTTGTAATCAGGGGCACAGCCATGAGAGAGCCTGGGGGAGGATTTCTGACTGCTTAACGAAAATTAAAAATTCCCCTAATGCCATTGAAAACATTTCAACACGAGCAAAACCTAAATTCCAAATCACCTTTTACCTGTATTTAAACCCAAACAGTACAAATGTATCATCACTGTCCAAAGAAAACGATGTATCTCCACTTTTATTTTTCGACATCATTTCAACACACCGTCTTTTATGGTGTGTGAAAATTTCATGATAAGTGAGAAATAGAAAGGCTCCAACATCACTTGTAATAAAACCTCTTACCTTTAAATATAAGTTAATGTAAAGATTGTTTTGCCATCTCCTGCAAACCTGCTATTTTGGAGATACTTGTTTTTCCTTTGGACAGAGATCATATATAACGTTTTAATCAACTGCAATGTTTTCTGCAAATAGACCGATCAGGCATAACATTATGACCACCTCCTTGTTTCTACGCTCATTGTCCATTTTATCAGCTCCACTTACTACATAGGTGCACTTTGTACTTCTACAATTACAGACTGTAGTCCATCTGTTTCTCTGCATACATTGTTAGCCCCCTTTTACCCTGTTCTTCAGTGGTCAGGACCCCCATGGACCCGAGCAGGTACTATTTGGGTGGTGGATCATTCTCAGCACTGCAGTAACACTGGCAGTGGTGTGTTAGTGTGTGTTGCACTGGTATGAGTTGATCAGGTTTTTAAACACCTCAATGTCACCACTGGACTGAGAATAGTTCACCAACCAAAAATATCCAGCCAACAGCGTCCTGTGGGCAGCGTCCTGTGATCACTGATGAAGGACTAGAGGATGACAAACGCAAACTGTGCAGCAGCAGATGAGCTATCATCTCTGACTTTACATCTACAAGGTGGACTGACAAAGTAGGAGTGACAGTGAGTGGACACAGTGTTTAAAAACTCCAGCAGCACCGCTGTGTCTGATCCACTCGTACCAGTGCAACACACACTAACACACCACCACTACATCAGTGTTACTGCAGTGCTGAGAATGATCCACCACCCAAATAGTACCTGCTCTGTGAGGGTCCATGGGGGTCCTAACCAGTGAAGAATATGGTGAAAGAGGGCTAACAAAGTATGCAGAGAAACAGATGGACTACAGTCTGTAATTGAACTACAAAGCGCACCTATATAGTAAGTGGAGCTGATCAAATGGACAATCTGCGTAGAAACAAGGAGGCCTGATCGGTGTACACATATTATATATATAGACCTGCATTATTTTGACCAAAATAACTCACATATGTTGGATTACATCAATACAACAGCATACACAGCATATAATACCAACAGAATCTCATCTGGAACTGTGATTGGTCAGGAGGCTCAAATCACACTATGACTGGTTAGAGATGCATTTGCATATTGCAGCCCTCTATGATATCAACATTGCAAGGGCCAAAATTGCAAGAAGAATTAATAATCAATATACTGTACAGTCCTACTGGAGAATCATCCAGCATCACCGCACTACGCATGTGTTTGTCTCATCAGTCGTCCACCGCCACCCTGTAGCATAGCAACAATGAGAGTAGCCTCTACCCCAGGAGAGACTGGATTAGCACTCTACTCTTCCTCTCTCATTCAGTCTTTCTCTTTCGCTCCTGTTCTCTTCTCCATTATCTGTTTCGCTCACACACTCATACACACACAGACGCAGACACAGAGGCACACATACAGATAAACATGCCCGCCTAGACACTCAGACAAGCACAGAGAGAGAAACATACAGACTAGGGACGCATCGAAATCTCTGATCTCGTTGGTAATCACTCAAATCACAGCACCTCCCCAGACAAAACTAATCCAGCTCCAATAGGGCTAAAGACAGTGTCTGTGATAATCAACCCTCAGCTATAGATGCATTAAGAAAACATTAGGTTAAAAACAGTCCTTGCTTGACTTGAGTACTTGGTGTAGTTCTGAAGCTGAGTTGTGTAGTTTGTGTACTTCTGCAGCTGAGTTTGAGACAGGCCGGAGCTTCGCTGCGTATCTGGGGCTGTAGCTACAGCACGTTGGCAGGCCAAACAGAGAAACACATGCATTTTTAATGTAAAACCAGCCTCTATTTTAAGTCATCTGTCTTCAAGAATCTAAGCTGACACAGATTTTTCAAGGAGTTTGTGTCCCAAAAATGTAACAAATAAACAGGATGAGAAACCTGAAGACGACTGAACACATGTTAATGGCCCCATAACATGCAATATTATGGGAAAAAAAAAACACGAAGCTTTTATCCAGAGGCACTGGCTGGGCCTGTAACAGTCCAGGGCTCAGACCGGATGATAGTCTATTAATAGTTATTAATTAGGTCATAAGCACCTTATAAATCAATAAGAGGTAGGTACAACACAAATAAAAAGGGCAACAGTGACCCATTTGCCTAACATTGAACCCATTTTCATCTATACTCAAACTTCAGATCTTGCTGGTTACTCATCTTTCTTTGTTTACCTCATCAATCGGCAAAAAAACCTGTCAGGTATTCATATTCATCAGATATAACGGGTAACTTTTGCCTTTTTATTAAGGTTTTATAGCAGTTTCATTCATAAACCCGTTCTAAGGGTGGCTTTATAATAAAGTAGTACCTCACTTTTTTCAGTATTAAAGATTTTGATGTAGTATGCAAACACTGTTTCAAAACATACCATTCATTTACCAGTCCACACAGTCTATGTACTGAAACTATATTGCACTGCCCAAGCATTAGCTGCGTCCCAATTCAGGGGCTGCATCCTTCGGAGGTTGCATTTGAAGGCCGTCACAGCGTCACACGTTTTGAAGACTCCTTTATATGCGGCCAAGAACCTTCGCCAGCTAACATAGCCCGGGGTTCATTGAGTGCCGGCGAGGATTCGAGAACATAGCGTTGGCAGCAGAGGAGCAAACGGCGGCTGAGGAGACACTTTTAAATGTAAGTACTGGGTTTAAACTGAGTCGAGTAGCTAACGATGCAAATGTTAAAAAAAACTTACGCTAATGTTTCTTTTTGTTTAAGTGAGCAGGGAGCAGACAGAGAGAAGCACCTCCAGCTCTAATAAATGAAAAAAATAAATAAATAAAACTAAAATCAAACTTTCTGGCTCCATCTTTAAAGAACATTGAAAGAACTTGACAGGAGCGGCGTTTCATGATGCAGCGGTAAGGGTGGGAACGGCGGTGCTGTGACGCAAACAGAAAATCCGCCGTAGAGCGAAGTCTTATTTCCGTTCAGCCTTTGTGGGTCTATGCAGCCTTCGAAGGATGCAGCCCCTGAATCGGGACACAGCTACTAACTATACAGAGTGGTTCAGCCTGGACTGCTACACAGGACAGCCAACCAGAACAGACCTCATTTACACATACTAGCATCAAAGGCATGGAAACAAAAACAGCTTGTACTTTTAAGGGACCAAAAAAAGTATGTTTATGTACATAAATCTACACAAAACCTTAAAAGCATGTAAAAATTTGGGTATGGGTGCCTTAAAGACAGATTTTTTTCTATAAACTGATATATTACTTTAAGGTGTTTTATTGAAATATGTTGTTGTGCTCCAAATAAACACAACTGCACTACTTAAATTCACATATGTAGTGTTTACAATGTATTCTTAAAAAAACTGTGTGTGGTTACACACCTCCAGCCTTCCACACAATTAATAACACCATGTTTCCATGTCAACACTGGCAGCTTCTAAGGGTCTAACCACCTGTCCTGAAAACATCTATGGGAAATAATGAAATGGAAACCATGTTTATGTACATTGACTATGGGGTCAAGATTTTCTGCACACATTTTCTAAATTCTGAATTGTACCAAAATTATCAACTCAAACTGTAGTGAAAGGTGAGATTTCCTCACACATCGAGTTGCTTCTTATAAAACCACGATGAAAAATCATTTGCACATCTTATTAAGAGCAAAGCTAAGGACTGGAAGCAGAGGTAGATGCTATACTGAGCTCCAGACTGCAGACTGCCATGTTCCAATCAGCACATTCCTAAAAGCCGCAGGTCGTGTGGCAGCGTTCAACAAGCGTCTGGTTCGAAAAATAACCCTGTATGAAAATAAATAAACAAAAAAAAACCTCTTTTTTCCGTTACAGCGCCCCGGAGCATGGGGACGAGGCCCCGAGTCACCCGTCCCCCGAGCCATCCGCTCACATTTCACACGTGACCTACATTCAAACCCCTTCACTCACATGAGTTTGACATCCTGGCCGACTTCTTGATGAAGAAACTGATTGATCTGGCTCTGCGGTTATCAGCTCTTGGGTCAAAGGCTTTGCTGGGTTTCCAGGACTTATAACAGGCAGAAAGAGACACTAAAGAGGAATAAAATATGGCAGAAAGCATAAAACAGAGGCCTTCTCTGCCAGCGGCACTTTTAAATGCAGGTAAATCAGGCCTCTTTAAGGAATAGATTGAGGAAGAATCAAATGTACACAGTCTTGCCCTTTCCTTTAAAAGCAGGTGATCAGCCTTGTTTAGTGTCTGAAGATCGATTCTTTAGCTTCTGTACCAGAACCATGGGGCTAATGCAGGTAACAAATAATGGAAGCTTATGGTCACCAATTAGCATTGTACAAACTGCATGTCTAAATCATCACATGCCTGCCTCAAACTGTGCTCAGCTGTTAAGTAACTTTAGGCTGTATTTGGAATCTATAAAATGAACAAATGTATGGACAAAATTCAGGCTTTGAGATAGCCGCTGCAGTTTTTATCTATGCAATGTACTTTTTTTCTGTTTTTAATGTTTTGATGTTTCCCTGCTGGCTGAGGAGTTTTCCAAGACAGCAGCCGAGAGTGACTTTCTAACTCCGGCTCAGAGGCTTCTTAGGCTGGCCGTTTGGGTAACGCTACATCACAGCTATGATGTGCCCTGGATCTATTTTAGTAACGCTGTATTATGGCTATGAGGCGTCCTGGACCGGGGACCTGATCGACGCTACATCACAGCTATGTGGCTGCTTGAGCCAACTGCATGGACGATGCCGCACTGCAGCTGTGGGGCTGCCTGGACTGGTAGTGCTCGGCTCCGGAACCAAAACTACGACACCTGGGAGGCCTCTCGAGCCAGCTGCCTAAGCGATGCAACTTCGCAGCTATGAGGCTGCCTGGACTGCTGGTGCTTGGCTGCAGGAAAATGATACCCCTTCATGGCTAAGGACATTTTCGGCCTTTGAACCTTTCTTCGCCGGCCTCCTGTGTGACGCACTGTGGTTGTGGAGTGAGACTTACCCCGCGGTTAAGAACTCTTGTCGGGCTAGCTAAGTGACTCTATACTGTGGTCATTGTAATCCCCCCTCACCAGCTGTTGGAACTGTGGAGTTCACCTGGAAGTCACCTGACGCAAGTTTCAAGCTGCATGGTCTGTTTATAGCTATGCTGTTTATAGCTATGTTTATGCTAACTGTTAATAAGTTTAAGTTATCCTTTATTAATCCCACAACGGGGACATTCACCTCCGCATTTAACTCATCCATGCAGTGAAACATATACACTAGTGAAAGCACACACACTAGGGGGTAGTGAACGCACTTGCCCAGAGCAGTGGGCAGCCCTATCCACAGGGCCTGGGGAGCAGTGGGGGGTTAGGTGTCTCGCTCAAGGTCACTTCAGTCACGTCCTGTCAGCTCAAGGGATCAAACCGGCTAGGCTGGTTCCCTCAACTCCAGCCCACGACTGCCCCTTCTGTTATGTCAGCTAATGGGCTGGTTGGATTGTTACGTTGTTAGCATCTTCATCTTATTCAGCACTGAGTGATGGAGGAGAGGGAGGACGAGTCTACCCCCCAGAGACAGTGAGGACAGTCATGCTGTCTTGGACGCCCGGCCATGGATGCCTGCAGCATCGACCAGGGATCAAACTAGCGATCGAGTTTGACAACAGGGCCAAAATTGAGATGGTTGCACCACTTGGGAGCAACCTGAAGTTTGCTTCTATAGCTTTGCACTGGAGCTATGAGGCTAATGTAGCTAACAAGCAATGAACCCACCAATTAGCATCATAACTGCATGCCTACATCATCATACTTGTCTTAACCTGTGTTGAGTGGTAAACTCTGATAGACTTGCCTAATGTGGTCAATAAAAAAAAGCATGTAGCACAGCTAAAACAGCAGCAGCCTGGTATGCAACCATCTGCAGAAGAACCTTAATGAAAGCTAACTGGGATGAGATCTGAAGGTTTGAGCTACTTCATCACTGACAGAGTTCATACACACTTGTTCACAGGCCTCTTGTTTCTGAGAAACGTGGCCCGAGGCTCTTCACACGCTCCTCAGAAAGGGTGATGGAGAGGAAAGAGAGAGGATGTGAAAACGCTGACCCATGGGAAATGAAAAGCAGAGGTAGGAGACCATCTAAAAAATTTGGTTTATGGATTTGGTTTATTTACTGTAACTGTGACAAATGTTTACTCAGAGGAAATATCCATGAAATCATCATCATCATTATTGAGAGAGAGAGAGAGGGGGGGTGGAGAAAGGAGGGGAGAGAGAAAGAGGAATTGGAGAGAGAAAGAAAAGAGAGAGAGAGAGAAAGAGAAAAGGAGAAAAAAGAGGAGAGAGCAAGAAAGAGGGATAGAAAGGCAGAGGGGAGGGAGGATAGAGAAAAAAGAAAAGGCAAAATAGTGGTAGAGAAAGAAAAAAATAAAGAGCGAAAAAAGAGAAGAATTCAAAAGAGAGAGAGAGAAAAGAAAAGGAGGGAAAGCGAGAGAAAGAAAGAAAGAAAAGGGCAAAGAAAGGGAGAAAGAGGAAGAGAGAGAAAGAGAATAAAAAAAGAAAAGAAAAAGAAAAAATAGAAAGAAGAAAAAGAAGAAGAAAGAAAACAGAAAGGCCATGGAGAGAGGGAAGGAAAAGGAGAGAAAGAAGAGAGAAAAGAGAGACAGGGGAAAAATAAAGAAAGAAAAGACAAAGGAGAGAAAAAGATGAGAGCCATAAAATAGAGAGCAAGAGAGAGGGATAAAAAGGCAGAAGGAAGGGAGAATAGAGAAAGAAATGAGAGAGTGAAAGAAACATAAGAAAATAAAGGTAGAGAAAGAAAAAGAAAATAAAGAGAGAGAAAACAAGAGAGGAAGCAAAAGAGAGAAACAAAAGGAGAGAAAGAAAAGAGTGGAAGGGAAGGAGAGGGAGAGAGAGAAAGAATAAAGAAAAGCAGAAAAAAGAAAGGCCATGGAGAGAGGGAGGGAAGAAGAGAGGAAGAAGAGAGAAAGGAGAGGCAGAAAGAACAGAGAGAGAGAGAGAGAGACGTGTGATAGAAGACAGTGATAAACGACTGCGTGAACTGTTAGGATTTCTTCAGGGAGCTGAAACGCTCTGTGTTGTTAAGAGACGTGGGTAAATATAGACGGTAAGCAGGAGGGCAGAATAATAAGATCACACTCTGAACCTCATTCCTCACTCCACACTGCCTAAAGGTGCAGCTGCTATTGAACCTGGGACGACATGAGTGAGCATGAGCAGGTTCACTACCTCAGATAACCTTCCTTTACATCAGCACTTTACACACGGCACAGTAACAGCAGCGGCGGGACAGTAACTGAGGGCTCGTGGTGGGCTGCTGGTTCAGTTCTTGACTGAGGATGAACAGGCAACAAAGATTTTTGGCCAACTGATACATCGGCCAGGCCCTATGGAAAATAAATTGTATCACTGTGCAAAAATCACAATATATATATCAAGATGTTGTGAATTTTGCATATTGTTACACCCCTACACCTCTAACCAACCTCTAACCCGCATGTACTGCAAATTCCATCACGTTCTTTACCAGTTCAGTCAACTCAAACTAATCCTGGGCTCCTACATGGCCCCCTCATATCCTCCCATTACACCCATCAGCAGAGCTGAGAGAAGCAGGTACAGTGTCATGAATAAAGGATACGAGACGTGGAACATGACATATGAATATTTGAAGCTGCTGGAAGACTGAATGGGGTTAAAATCTTTCCTAGAAAGCTTTGTTTTGTGGGTTCATTTTGACATTCAGCCCTGGAACAGCAGCATCAGGGAGTGTTCCAGAAAGAGAACGCACTAACAGCACTGTGAGGGATTTGGGGGGTTGGTGGGAGGGGCTACGACAGAACTATTGCACACCTGAGACGCAATACTACAGCAGCACTACTGCATACCAAAAAAACAAAAACCACAACAGAGAGAGAGAGAGAGAGAGAGAGAGAGAGAGAGACTGAAAGAGATACGGGGAGGGATACTGAAAGAATGAATAGTTGAATAATGTAATATATTTCATGTATTCATTCTGCTGTTTTTTGGATTTTATATAAAATCCAAAAAACAGCAGAATAAATACATAAAATATATTACATTATTCAACAATACCTTTATGTGAAACATTTTTTTTCTTCGAAAAGTCTAAAAGTCAGGTACAACTGTATGTTGATTAAGTAAAAGGGTAATTTTGTTATAGAAAATTCTCAACAGTTTGGCATGATTTTGTGCTGTTTATGTTTAATATAAGGCAAATTTAAAAGTACTCAACTCACTGAAAAACTTTATTAATTCTTACTTCCTCAAATGCCAGGCAGCACAACCAAAAACAAATAAACTTTTATTCTGAAATGCTTTTACGAAAGAGTGGCCAGGGTACTGCATCATGAAGAGGATCCCAAGTGATCTTCATGGTGCAAAACCAAGGTCTGTAGCCCTTTCACAAATTTTGTAAAATGTTTTTGAGTTCACCATGTCAGGGGCGTGACCTCAGAAAAACCATGAAAATGTGTAATTATTATAATAATATTTATTTCTTTGAAAAAAATTTAAGTATAAACTCAAGTTCAAGGACAAAGGTTTCTAGGGTTAAAGTAGATGCCTGTTTGATTTGAAATTAGTCTGAGAAGTCAGGTGGCACAACCAGATAGATCATATGGTGCAACCAGACAAGTACAGTTTTAATTAATTAGAGGCAATTAAAAACACACACACATACATACATATATATGAGTGATATGGAAGCAGATGTCTGCATGTTTAGAGATGCTCAATCACCCTTCACCAACGTCTTCTTCCAATAATAGGCAGCACTATTATTATCCCTCTCTGATGTTTATTCTTATCAATATTTCATTATTTTACTTTTTTCTACTATTTTTGTTCTGTGTAGTCTCACTTGTGTAGTTTAATTCTAGCAGCACTACAGATGATCTAAAAATCAAAGAACCTCTCTGAAATACCAAAAATGTCACAGTAGGATGGATTGTGGGACGTTCAGCACTATCTCACAGACCTCGTTCCTCACGTTTTCACGGCCCGCCCTGTTAAATACATAAACAGCTAATTGAAATAAATATGAAGCGCCGCTGCCTGGATGGAGTCGTGTTTGTTCTGAGCTGTGAGGTTGGACTGAATTTTTTATAAGCGTGACCCAGTCAGTAATACAGGCTGCTCTTGCACACCCTGCTTTTCTCACTCTCTCTCTCTTCTCTCTGCTGGTTTTTCCTCCCCATCTCACACTTTTTCATCTCTTACTCATATAAATGAAATAAATATCACTCTACCAGCCCTGTGTATTTTATTTTTGGCTCTAAAAGAAATGACTGGTATTCTTTTAGAGGACTGATTTAGATTTAAATAGGTATATAAAAGCACTGTATGTCCAAAGGTCTGTACATTGATCTGCTCATCTAATGTTTCTTCTGAAATCAAGGGTATTAAAAGGGAGTTTGCTGCAGTAACAGCCTCTACTCTGCTGTGAAGGCTTTACACTAGATGTTGGTGAGGATTTGATTGCATTCAGCCACAGGAACATTAGTGAGGTCAGGTAATGATGTTGGATGATCAGTTCTGGATCACTCCAATTCATCCCCAAGGTATTGGATGGAGCTCCGTCACTCCAGAGAACGCAGTTCCACTTCTTCACAGCCCAGTGCTGGCAGGCTTTAGACCCATGTACCATTGGCATTGGGTATGGTGACCTTAGGTGTCAGAATCTTAGTTAACCAAAAATGTTATGACTAATTAGTGGACTAGATGACAAAGGAGGAGCCTAGTGTCTTTATCAAGCTGATTTACACACATATATGCAGTCTTTACTGTCTGAGGAGATTCCATCACAATACACATTCCATTACATTACATTAAACAATACTGACCACCAACAACCAAGTTCTTTTGTGTTTGCGAATTTGATACAACATCCAACTAGTAACTAATGCTATAAAGGCCTGATTAACTTGGACTCCACCACCTGATTTAGTCTAATGTTTTGGAAAATATAACAGTTATGACACATGCAATGACATATATTACTTTGTGACGATTTGATTCATCAAATTTCATTTAGATTTCACAAGAAAAGGCCTCGTAATACCCATATACAGCCAACAATAGGGTGGGGTGAGATGGGGTGACCCAACATTATACATATTGGTCAACCGCTGTACAGAGCAAGACACTCTGTCAACAGACCTATGACAAGCCACTAGAGAAACAACAGGTGCTACAGTAACAGATGTCAGTCAGCTGCCCTTTCTTGCTGTTTATAACAGATGTAAGATCTTTTGATGCAGTCCAAGCATAAAGTAAACCATGCTAATTGTTAAAAATATTTCAAAACAAAGAAGGGATCCAAAGTGAGAGAGAAAAAAAGAGAGGGTAGTTGGCTCTTTGCACCTCTCATGTTTGGCCATGTGCAGAAGGGAAGGCTTTGGAATAGAGCGACCTCGGGAAGGAGGCCCATGTTGATGGTGACAGACAGGCTTTCTGGCTCAGTGGGAGAGAGAGCCATCTGTCCCAGCAAAGGGTTAATCCACAAACACCCAGCCCATATTCCAGCATTCTCTACCCCATACATCCCCATTCTACTTGCAAAACAGATTCAATCCAACATACTCACACACTACACCATATCATCCTATTCTACCTGCATACCCCACATATTACCATTGTACTCTACATATACGCACTATACCCCACACATAACCAGTCAACCCTACATATATCCACTATACCCAACACACAACCATTCTGCCCTACATATACCCACTATACCCAACACATAACCATTCTGCCCCACATATACCCATTATTACCAAAACATAACCTTCTGCTCTACATATACCCACTAAACCCACACATAGCCATTTTGCCTTACATATACCCACTATGATCCATAGATTGCCGTTCTACCCTACATATACCCACTACAATCAATAGAGTGCTGTGCCACCCTACGTATACACACTATTACCCACATATACCCATCCTACCCTACATATACTCACTATACCCTATAGATTGCAATTCTACCCTATATATGCCCACCCTTACCCACACAACCATTCTACCCTACAAATACCCACTTCACCCTATAGATTGCAATTCTACCCTATATACGCTCATTATTACTCACATATAACCATTCTTCCCAATGTATACCCATTGTACTCCAAACACATTACCATTGTACCCTACATATACCCACTACATCCCACACATTTCATTCTATTCAACATATGCCAATTCTACTCTGTATTACTAGACTACATACAACCATTCTACTCTATAGATACCTACTCCACCCCAAAATATTACCATTTTACTCTAAATATAAACATATCATACCCATTATACCACATATTTTACCATTCTGCTCTATATATACCTGCTCCACCCTACATAATCACTATACCCACTGTACCATACTATCTAACCCAAATTTTACATCCTACCCTACACATACCCACTAGACCCACATTTTACATCCTACCTATGACTATGCCCATATATTACGTTGCACATTATCTTCCTATTCCACAAATACCCACTCCAGGCCGAATATTACCACTTTACCAAAAAATATGCATATGTCCACTTCAGAAACTTACACAGATCTCTGCTAATCCATCAGGAGGACTGCCATGGTAAATGCAGGGCTAATTCTATCACACATTACTATTCTACTCTACATATACCCACAATACCCCACATAACCATTCTACACTACATATATCCACTACACCCCACACATAATCATTCTACCCTACAACTACCCACTATACCCACAGACCCACATATTACATCCTACCTTACACACACCCACTATACCCATATTTTACCTTACACATTATCTTTATATCCCATAAATACCCACTCCAGGCCAAACGTTACCACTTTACCCAAAATATGCATATGTCCACTTCAGAAACTAACATCTGTGTTTTCTTACACAGATCTCTGCTAATCCATCAGGAGTACTGCCATGGTGAAAACATGCCAAACAAAAGCAGGATATTACTTCACCAAAAATATCTTGGAAATAACTATTGGAAACTGCTTGTATGGCAAGGTTCAGCACAATACTGAGCACAAGATTTAGAAGAAATAATAATTCAGCAAAGGGAACACCATGTCCCAGCATTCATGTGCCTATGCTGGGAAGAATACTGCACCCAATCACCTCTGTAATACTAGCGATGTAATATCCTCCCCAAACTCCAGATACCTTTCATGAAATCACCTGTATATACACAGAGAACACATATAAACATCCTGGGAGGCAACACTGATGCTTTGTCATTTTTATTGATTGATACTGTGATGAACTGATAGGAGCTGGTGAGGAGGTGTTTAGATAACAACTCCTGAATGAGGGGGGAGCTCACACAGCCTCCAGCACCCTCCATTTTTCCTCTGTCAAGCCTGAGCTTTCTATTCTGAAGGTGGAGGGGAAGAGAGAGAGAGAGACAGACAGAGAGCAGACAGACACTGAGCACAGACCTGTAGGCTAGGCAAAGGAGAGTGAAAACTCAATTACCCAGAAAACCCAGAAACCTGCCTAAAACACATCCAAGGCACAAAGAGCTTTGAATGCACCCTGAATACACATTCTCTAAAGGCAGAGAAGATTGTAAACAGAGGGAGAAAGAGACAGAGAGAGAGAAACAGAGAGAGAACTTAAACACTACCCATCTGTAAAGGAGACAGCGCATCCAGTGTAGACAGATAAATAGTACATACAAAGAGTTTCATTCTAAAACAATGTATATCGCTGCTGTCGGAAGAAAACCTCATATCTCCAAAATGAAAACTTCACAGGAGAGAGAAAAAACCCACTTTACTTTTAATGTAAGTCAAAAGAACCAGACGATTTTCGGAGTCATTTTGGGTCGTTTCTTTTGGTCCATTCATCATGAAATTTACACACAATGTGAAGCGCAACAGGCGTTTTTCAAATTCTGCCAAAAACTGAAAAACGACAAAAATGGAGATCCAATCCAACAGCAGAACAACAGCTGACGTATAACTGTGTTAATCATAATCCCACATTTTTGTATGTGCAAAACCCACTTCCAACAACATATATTAAAAAAAAGTTATAGAAAGAGGTCAACAATGTGATTTGGAATAAATATATACACAACGAAGGTTTTTGCAATTAACTGTATGGTGAGAAACACAAAATGCAACCAGCTTCTAAGACTGAACTTTGGAGGTGTAGAAAAACATCCTTGTAGCTTTCTTTGAAAAACTGAAAGCAAGTGGTACAGAAATAATGGAGGCTAAAGGGCAAAGTGTGGACACACACAATTTGACATTATGGGCCTACTGTATAGTTGAGACTTTGTCATTTTTTTAAAAAGCTTTCAGCTTTCTTTTCCAGGTGTTGAAAAATGACTAACTTGTAATTAATACACACAGACACACACACACACACACACACACACCTCACTCACCTACTGTATCCCAACCACAGACAGACATCTGTACAATAAGCCACCGTGCATTACAGTGAATGTACCAAGGTTAAGGGGTTTATTCTACTTTGTACCATGCCTAACACCACCACTTACCAAAAATAAAATCACAGTAAAGCATAGCCTCTTGCAGTTTATTGCTACAATAAACTCTTAGAAAAAAATCTCAGGCTTTTACAACAAATAATGATAAATGATAATTTTGAATCATAATAAAAAATAAAATGGAATCATTCTGAAATTCAAGGTCTGAACTGTTTAATCATTTGAATCATAAGCACGATGCACTGAATTGTTTCCTGAACATACACACACATACATATATACACACACATACATTATATATATATATATATATATATATATATATATATATATATATATATATATATATATATATATATATATATATATATATATATATAAGAGAGAGAGAGAGAGAGAGAGGGAAATTACCCTTTTTACCATACATATTTGCACACAAACAGGCACACAGATGTACAGACAGACAGGAACATTCTTCAAGCTGCCTTCCTGAGCGCCTGTCACCCAGTGACAACACACACACACACACACACACACACACACACACACACACACACACACATAATGGCCTCCAACATGTCAGCTCACACAGCTAAACTCACGATAACACTGCCTCAGTCTGTTCACACATACACCTAAATTGCCACTGACACAAAACAATGCGTTCTCTGCTCTGACTGGTACACAAGCACTCACACGCGCACGCCTGCACACAGCTGCACACAGCCACGCACACCATTTTCCACATCTCACGTCCACGGCTCACGTTAGCACTGCTGCTTCCACTAGCATCATTCACAGCTGTGCTTACAGCTTACTGCCCACTCTCTTATTCTGTTCCGCACTCTTTCCATCTTCCTAACATACTCTCTATTATCCCTCATGCCCCACCCCCCCACCAGCCAGACCCCGGAAGCCAAAGCATCATCATCCTCCTCCTGCTCTTCATCATCACCGTGTCAAGGAAAAAGGCTGATCAAATACCTTTGAGTGGCTGTTTTCCTTTAGAATTCTCTGACTGCAGAAAATCCAAGCATGGAAAATGAACGAAAACACCAAATTCCACTATTATCTCCTTCTTCTGACCACATCGGATGCTCCGATCGTGGCTAGCACTGCCCAGTCTGCGTTCCCTCCTCCCTCCTCCCTCTATTTCTCCCTCTCTCAATCTCAGTCCGGCGCTGAAGCTCAGCCAATGTGCAAGACTCGCACACCAAACGCCGTCTGACAGAAACAGCCTCGCTCACCCACATACACCCGCCCACCTCTCTCTCTCTCTCTCTCTCTCTCTCTGTCTCCCCCACCTCTTCCTCACATACACATTGGCAGACAGCATGCTCCCCCTGCAAATAACACATTCAAATAAATCTCTCATACACACAAACACAACGTGTGACCAGGGCTACTGGCAAGAGAGAAGGAAAACAGTGGACTAGGACTGAGACTAGAGTCTAGAAAGATAAAGACTAGCGCACACACACCACGTCCAGCCATTGTTTTCATTTAACCCCCCCGAGCAAGTGCAGTGGGCCATGGGGGCGGGGTGTGTATGTGTGTGCGCTGCCTCATTTCACCCCTCGTGGTTCAGTCACTATGTTACATCTCCATCAATACAAGCCAGCCACAATCTAATAAACACATTCGACTCAGATCAAACTGCCCAACCGGCCTGCTTCAGGCATTTGCACATAATGGCCTACAATGCATGTTAAGCAACACTTAACAACTGTAAAAAGATATTGTTTTTTATTTCTATTACTTTAAGCCTGTTTTCACACTTAGCTCCTCACCAGAGTTTGGACTTTGTGTGTTTTTCATTTGGTTTGGTCAGCTTCACAATTCAGTCGTTAAAGTGCACCAAATCATACATGTACATATTCTTTATATTCTTTGACTGATCAGAAAATTGGCAGGCGAACAACATTGGCATAAGCAGCCATACATTCTTGGGTAGGTATGTTAAAAGTCAGTTGATACCACTTCCACCCTATGGAGATCCAATACAAGAGTGCCAAGTCTGTGTACACATCAACTAAAACACTGGATTCACATAAACACAATCAACACCCTTCACTATAAAGCATGCGTTCTAAAAGGCACAACTTTTACCCAATGAGAACAACATAGCAGAGTTCAAATCAGACAGCTGATATATGCAAAGATGAGGAAAAAACAACTCGGCAAACTTAAAAACCTAAACCGAAGCATCCTAGGCTAAAGCATACTGCCGTAGCAGGGATGATGTTTATAACGACTTGTGTTTTAAACTGCTTGGTGTGGCCCCAAGTACAAGAGTGTTTACATTTGCCCAACGAATTGAGCTAAAGAAAGAATTTGATTGGTCCACATCAAACAATTAGCTGTGAAAGCACCCAACAACAGGTGTTAACATGATGCTGAACTTGGTTTGGTGGTTAATATAAATATAAAGTACAATAAGAGCAATTTTTTAGTTTCTCACCAGATTTAGAAATAAACGGCTTTGTTACTGACGCCAGATCTGTTCGGACATCTAAACATAATACTTTACAGACATATGGCTATTTTTCTGTTACTTTAAGACTTTAAAACTTAGCCTATAAGATTCTATATTGATGATGGCTAATGGGGATAATATAGACAGATTACAAAATGTAAATCTTTTCCTTTTCAGAACCTATTTTGAAATAAATTATGATACTGAAATAACTGACTATTTTATGATTCAGAAAAAGTGCTAATGTACGCTCCATGAAAGACTTCCAAATCTACAGCATTGGCTCACCAAAGCAGAGGCATAAACAACCCTGTACCATTCCAAACTTCATAGTAACCCTAAACACAGATCCCAGGCTGAACGCTGGGGGAAACTAGGCCACAGGTAGCTACAGGAGTGCGGTGCGTCCCCTAGCTTCTGCTTGGCCTGCTATTTTTGGGGACTGAAGTATGATTCATCTACAATCGCCGTGGAGCGGTGGCTCTGCTTTGGAGCTCACCTTGGGAGGGAGTTACTTTTTACGTAACGCTCAACTTTCAACTACTAACTCCTGAACACTTGAGTCACAAATCTCTTGAGTAGGTTCCATCAGTTTCAGAGCTCGTCTTCACTGAAGATCCAATGAAGTGGACCATACACAACACCAATACGCAGCCATATGCTTGGATTCCACAGTGCTAATTCACTTAATTCCTCAGAAGAAAAACTCCCAGCCCCCTAAAATGAATACATTTCCAAACAGAACAAACTCCATTCCCTGAAAACAGAGGACTGATGCCAGATTAGCTATGCTAGGTGATGCTATTGTCAGAAAACAAGAAGCTAGGCTAATGATGCTAGCACACGTCTTTTTAGGCTTGTTGAGATGCAGATGTGGCTTCTGCTTCTTTGCTGGAGGGTAACTGATCACTGTCATGGTGAATGCAGATCTCACTCTGGGAGGTTAAATAGCTGTTCACGTGTGGATGCCATTCTTGCCTTGCGGTTGAGGTTTAGCCCTCTTTGCGGTGATCTAGGGTCAGTAACTCCTGCTGACAGTCTGATTCTGATGGATAGAAAAGATAGCACAAAGCTGATCTCAGTACATCTCCAAAGGACTCCAGGACGACCAACGCCAGTCACAGTACAAGATGATCTCAACAGGGAAGTGTTTAAAGAGACATTCTTTCTCTTTTGTTCTCCAAAGCTCTTTATTGTGAAATCTGCCCATCCAAAACAATACTCCTAAGCCCTGCTACTCTCAGGCCGAATCACGGTTTCTCTGGCTGCCTTTGACTTGCAAATGAATCGGGAAAGAGATTTAGAACTAGGAATGTGCATATGTGTGAGTGAGAGCGAGTATAACTGGAGATGGAAATCCTTTTCATACAGAATAAGACATCGAAATAATCCGTGCACATATGATTCAAAACAACATAGCAATCTTTCATAGCTTCTGGTTTTATGGATCTGAAATGAATCCCTCACACATACAGCCAGCACAAGCTAATATGTTAGCCCTAAGCTAATATACTAGCCAAAAGCTAACCTGCTGTAGGGGTGGACGATGTAGCAAAAATATATCACGATATTTCAAGACATTTTCACGATACACAATTTTGATTTTTAGTTTTTCTAAGACTTAATAAGTTGGAACAGACAAAAGAGAACCTGTAGAATATAATAATATTAATAATAAAATCCAGTTAAACAGGCCTAATTATGCTCACTTTGTAATGAAACATGTAGTCAGTGTTCTTTAGGTACTGATGATATCCATGATATGTTTAGAAAAGCATATTGTGATATAATTTATGACAACAACGATAAAACATCATCACATTGCCCACCCCAGGGGTCGGCAACCCAAATGTTAAGAAGAGCCATTTTGTCCTTTCAACAAAAATCAAACCACCTTGGGAGCCACAACATTTTATGTACATTTTATTTAAGTAATGTTTTACCATCTTGGCTGTAAATATGTGCTAATGTACTAGAACAGGCTAAAAAATAAAATATAAACGAAAACACAAGACTCACTTTGCTCTGCATTAAGCTTTAGCTCAGCTATAGTCGCATTTCTCGCATCTCTGGCAGGAAACTTTTTCACAAAGTAGAATAGTTTCTTGTAAAATGTCTCTCAATGTTCGTCTTTTTCGAGGCTGATGTCATCTTCTTGTTCACCAGCTTCTTGTTCGAATTTTCCCATTTCGAACGAGAGAATTCGAATGAGAAGCTGGCTTCAGCTTCGCGACTTTATCGTGTTTGACAGTTTCTCGCAGAAGATTAAACGTATCAGGAAACCAGCAGAAGTGCTTATAAATGCAAATAAGTAAATTCATCTCCAAATTATCAATGTTTATCCTAAATCTCTTTCTTTGCCACTTCGTTAGCTACTAGCTAGCCAAGATTGCTGCTATGTGACCAGCAGTCTGCACACCAATCTTCAGGGTTAAATGCTGAATGAGCACGTATATATTATCTCTAGCATTTAAAACCGTTCATTGTTAAAACTGTGTTAGAACAATCAGCAGAGGTTCATTTTACTGCAAAAGAGGATTATTTTATTTTTACCTAGAAATCTAATTCTGTTGTGGAGCCGCAAAACGGCAGTAAAAGAGCCACACGTTGCACCGGAGCCGCATGTTGCCGACCCCTGGCCCACCCCTAACCTGCTGATCATGAGGCAATGACGAAGATGTATTGTTACACCCCAAACAGCTAGCATAATACTGCTTCAAAACCTTGCGCTCAAAAGGAAACGGAAGTTAGTCTGCTTCAGTGTTCATGGCTTAAACGCTGCAAGAAACCAAATCCCATGTAACTGACCCACATGTAAGTAGCGTACATTTGACAGACCACTGTAAATGACTGCATCATCCTAGCTTCACACAGTGACCCTTCCTAGAGGTGCAGGTGTGCGTGAAGTCTCATAAAAATTCAGGCTGGCTCCGAGATGTCAGATTGTCTCAGTCTAGCTCCTGCAGCCTGCGTTTCTATCCTTGTCTCCTGTTTTATTTCATTAATTTGATGAAGCACCCAGGCTGGACAGAAACTAAGTGTTATAAGCTATATTAGAGCACTGATGCAGACGAACTGGCAGCAGTTCTGACGGAACAGACTGTTAGAGGAAAACGACTAGCGACTAGGGGCGGTGGTGAGATCGGACTGTTGATTAGCTTGCTAATCGGCGACGACTAGCGACTGGGGTGTTCTTCAGACCTCATCTCCCTGCTTCATTCTCCGAAGTGATTGCACTGCAAAAGACAGTAGACAGACCACCTGAGATTAGCTCACATGCTAATGCTAATAGGCTAGCTCTCGCTGGTTGAACTACAGGGCATGGACGGCAGGCTGAGAAGCTGAATGTGAAGCTAATCAACCGCTAAGCAAGACAAAAGTAGCAGTTTTTTGCTTTTTTGCTGCCTGTTTTATAAAAATGCTTTCTTTGCTTGATAAGACTGGCTAGGAGATTGTCTCAGGTTAGCTTAGGCAGCCTGTGTTTGTCAGTTTTATGTAGTTAATTCATTATTGAACCCAATGCTAGCAGCAAAATTGTATATATATATATATATATATATATATATATATATATATATATATATATATATATATATATATATATATATATATATATATATACACACACACACACACACACACACACAATATGTACATATAGTACATACATATATATACATATGAAACTTAGTGCTAATTTATACTATATATATATATATATATATATATATAGCATCATATGTACTAAAATCAGATTTCCTGCTAATAGATAGATAGACAGATAGATAGACAGATAGACAGACATATCGCACTTAAACTGCACATACTGCAGCCAAGGTTCCAATTTTTCTAACACAGAAAAGACCACCTGATGACCAGATACCCTGGCCAAAACCACAGGGTCATGCACAAAACACAGTCTGCGAGCCGTCTCGTGTCATTCTGCTGTGGGGTTTGATTTGCTCAGCCACTGAACGCTGCTATTGTTCAGGTGACATCTGGAGCTGATCACGGCTGTGGCGGAAGGCGACAGGCTTCATACACGCTGCCCTCGCCGCCATTCCATCACACACGCAGGCATGCTTGCACACGCGCACCCCCTCACTGGAGGGAAAAGGTCCGTGCCCTTATGGGACTGCACACAATAGCCTCAGGATGAATTAGATTAGGGGAAAAAATTGCCGCGACACATAGCCATCTGTCTCTCAGCGCTGGATGTGAACGAATGCATGAGCCTGACTCAGCCTCTCCCTCTCTCTCCCTCCATCCTCGTTCCCCCTCAACCCAACCCCCACCACCCCAACCCCCAAACCATCCCCCACACGCCCCGTCCAGTCTTTTAGCCTATATACACCCTCACTCAGACCACAATACAATCAGCTCGCCCGCCATCCATCCATCCAGACCATTAGATGCATCTCGGGGGCATCTTCTCAGATAAAGACAACGATAGAAGATGAAAACAGAACAGCACAGAGGTTAAGAACAACAAGACTTGCCTGAATTTGTGGGGAAAGACGGAGACCCTTGATGCCCCCCCTAAAAACAGAGAACTAATCCGGTCTGGCTGTCTGCTGGAGCAGCAGCAACCTGAGCAGCTAGCACCAGACGACTGCTGGCGAGAGCCAACCGAGCGAGGGAGAGAGAGAGGGAGAGCGAGAGAGGGAGAGAAGGAGGGGGAGGTGGCCAGAAGGAGGTTTGTCAGAGGTTAAGATTGTATTGTCGTGTCAGGATGCTAATATGAGCACCTAATTGAGAGGAGGGAGGAGAAGAGCTCTGCCATTTAACAGCATTGGCAGCACAAGCACAAACACTGGGGGTGGAAAAGTGCATCAGTGCCTCAGGATGCATCGATCTGAAAACGCAGATTCAACTGAATCAATTTTGGAGTGTTAGAATTGATTGGGCTTCGGCCCTAAAATCTGATGTAAAGATTCAGTGTACGCACACCTATGATTGCATAACAACAACTGAATTCAGAATTATGATCATTTTTTACCCTCCAATGTAGTCCCAGCCATAAAAAAAATCCAACGCATTTTTACGAATTGCCGTTAATACTTCATCATCGGACAGCTCAATGTGCTTGGAGAAGAACACTGACTACCAATTTTGTTATGTTAGCTAACAGGTGCCCACATTGGCTAGCATCAATCTGAGTGATGGGGAAGAAACCAAAGAGCATTCAATCCACCCAGCGGATTGGAGCAAGGCCAATCATGCTCTCTTGGACTCATAAGCCACCGTGCATTACAGTGATTGTACCACGGGTAAGGGGTTTTTACTCCACTTTGTGCCATGCCTAAGAACACCACTTACCGATGATAAAATCA
Organism: Colossoma macropomum; assembly: GCF_904425465.1. Classification (NCBI taxonomy): domain Eukaryota; kingdom Metazoa; phylum Chordata; class Actinopteri; order Characiformes; family Serrasalmidae; genus Colossoma; species Colossoma macropomum. The sequence goes on from NW_023494810.1 coordinate 28,013,600, forward strand.
CAGTGATGCATAGCCTCTTGCAGTTTATTGCTACAAGTCTCAGGCTTTTACAACAAATAATGATGGTAATAATAATTTTGAATCATATTAACAGAATCAAGCAGTTCAAGCTGAACAAGTTTGAAATTCGAGGTCTGGATTGTTCAATCATTTGAATCATAATCATATATTGCAGTGATGGAACACTTATAGCACTGCTCTAAAAGGACAGAGGGACACTATCTAAAGTAGTTCTACACAGTGGACAAGCAGCACCTGTTCACACCACCACGAGAAGAGAAAGCGAACAGGGGGGTGAAAAAACAACAGGAAGACAAACAACCTGATGAGAGGAGAGTCTGAACCAAGACTGCTGAATGACAGAAAGGAGACAGAGACAGACAGAGACAGACAGACAGTTTCACAGCAACCATCTTGTTTCCCCCTTCCTCACAGAAACACATCTACTCTCTCTTAAAGGGACAGGGTGATATTAGCATTGCAGCCAGTTCTCCATTTCATTTGTATGAGCTAATGCTTCCAAATTTATGAATTTCTCCAATGCCTCAAAGCCTGAACATAAACAATCTCTAGAAACGGAACTCTTGGAGAGATTTAGATTCACATCAAATCAAAACTGCTCTGACCAAAAATGACCTAATTAGCTAACCAACTAGTTAACTATCATGCTAGCTAGGCAACTAGCAAACTATTTAGCCAATTAACCGCCTTACTACCCAGCACAGACCTGCATAGATGGTCACCACCAAAACCAGAGTAGTAGGATGTTGGCATTCTGGACAACAAGCATGACCTTGCATGAACTCCAAGCTGTTTTTTTTTCAGCAGGGTAACTATAGACTGTCTGACTGACTAATTCACTAGTTAGCTTACTAACTGATAGACTAGCTAACTACATATATTCCCTGTTAATTCAGGGAAAATATTATATTACAAAGTAGTAAAGCTGTGCTGCTAAAATCTGTCTCAAAACTTCTCACAGCAGTGAAAGCTGCTCTGCTCGGGTCATGCATCCTTATTGTCACCCTTGACCTACTGACCTCCCCCTCCACACACACACCCAGCCACTGGCCACCTGGCAACTCAACCCACTGCTCAGGCCATCAGGAAACAAAGCAGCAGCTGCACCCTAACACACTCTCACGCCTCACCACCACAAGCTGACCCACACACACAGCTGTTTGGCTATCTGAGAAAGGCAGAAATAAGCAGAAGCTGCAGTGTTTCCTACAATTAGTCTTTTCTTAAGATTAATACCAGCCCCAGCTCCACTGCATTAACCTGAGGCAGTATCACATTTGCACAGTGGCGGTTTGTCTTTGGTCTATGCATCATCTAACTTCCTTACAGTAAGAGCGCTCATCTAGGACCAGTGTCTTCCTTCCTCATCTTTATAAGCATGACTGGACGACCCAGGGGAGTCGATTCTAGATTAGCACTCTTACAGTAGCAGGCTTGCTAAACAATACCTTAGAAATGAGGCCAACAGTCCACCCATTCAGCTTCTCCAGCTGTCTCTTATCCATCCACCACACTGACATCACCAGCTCTATCAGCTGTTCCTGTAGGACTGCAGTGATTAGTCTCCCCAGCCAATTAATCAGTAACAAAGGCTGTTTATGAACAAAAGTTGGTTGAAGAGTCATTTACTTAAAGGAGAAAGCTGCTCTATAATGTGTGATAATTCATTTGATTAATGTAGCCATTCTGACAGACTGCAGTGCACTACAGGAAGCGTAGGGGGCGACATGGCCGCTGTTTTTTCACTGCATACTTAAAGATGAAACTGCATGCAGGTACTGCCCAATTCAGATCTCCAGACTCCAGACCCAGAGCCTTATACAGGGGTTCTCAACGTTACTAGAACGCATGAAGGCCCACAGGAAAACAATTTTTTTGTTTGAAATTTCATTTTTGGGACATTTTCAACATGGCAGTGTTTGAGTGCCTACCCACCCAAATATGCAATATGTATCAGCGATGATATTATTTTTCATTGTTAAGTCAATTATTTTTGATGATTTTTACGATGAAGTGCCATCACCGGCCCATTTCAACCCGCTGGTCCTCTTCAATATTGGCCGATGGACCACCAAAGGGTGCTTTGCAGCCTATTTGTGGTCCATGGCCCAGTGGTTGACAAACCCTGGCCTTAACGACTTCAGACCTATGTTCTGTGATGTTTGCCAAAGCACTTATCAAGTTTAATTTGTCTGGGCACATAATTAATTAACTGTGCACCACAAAAGACCTGCATTGAGTGTTGATCTGAACTTTGATTATTTTCTTGTTACTCTTCCCATTTTATTAATGTCAAAGTTCTGCAATACAATCGACAAGCAAAGTCTGCTGAAGTCTTGATTTCATGTGGACTCCACATTACACTTTTCAGACAAGACGGTTTAGCAGGGCACCTGTTAGCTAACATTGCATCACTTTATCTGAAAATAAGAACATACATCATCTAGAAGATGAAGAATATTTGAATGCTTCCTTTCCTCAAGCACGTATTTGGTTTCAGCATCACTCCAAAAATGTTTTGCTGCATCTCGTGGCAACACTGTTTGCTTATTTCTGGTATTGCAAACTGTTTTGCACAAGCACAGACTGAGAAATCCGAAAGACATCTGAGTAAGAGTCTACATGCACTGAGAAATCTGATTACTGAGCTAAAATCCAGCCTCTTTATCAGATTTCTAGACATTACTCTGATCTAAGAAATCAGAGTGTGGTGTTTACATGACCATTTAAATAATCAGATAACTGCAGAAATCCAATGATGATCGGATTATGTCCTAAATTTAGATTTTGGCCTAAAATATTGTATTATTAATAATAATAATAATAATAATAATAATCATGGTCGAAGGGCACATGCACGGTGCTGTAAGGCAAAACTGTACCCTAAGAGAACAGATTTTTTAGGATTTGCCATAATTTAACTGGCATTAACATTATATATAAACATGTAGAAGACACATATTGATTAACTGGTATTTTGGACAGTAAATAAAATAGCTGTATTTGTGAGCCCTGGTTCCTATCACACCACTGTAATGAAATCCCAGTCAGTTTTTCCTACAAATGCCCCATTTTCCATCAAAAAACAATAATTTTGTTTTACATCTCAACTGTTGAATTAAGCAGAACTTTATTTTGAAAAAGTCCTTGGAAGGGTTGAAAATAACACAACCAGAAATCTGGTGAGGAAGTTTGGGGGACATTTGCAACAACAGTTTCAGTTAGACTTCCCACTGCACAGGTTTCAGCACTTCTAAATAAATTGCCATCCGAACCAAATTACAAAGAGGCTGACGGATAATAAACGGTATCTTAGGCTAAATAAATCCCAAATTCCAAGACCTATTCAGCTAGCAGAGCTCACTCCAACACTTTATGGAAAACAATTATCTTGATTCATCTGTCCTCATGAACACACGAGTAAATTAAGTTAGGCCCGTTTCATGAGGCGATGTAATCGTTTTCCCTGAGCCATCTGAGTAAACTCAAACTAATTGGCTTTTATAGAGCACTGTCACTCACTGAGAGAGGAGGCTGACAGCACGTCATTAATCAGGCAAGACAGATGTACCGGAGAAGCTACAAACAAGTGCTGCAGAGTCTGCACAGCTGGTTTACCTACTGCTTAATGCAGTCCAGAAAAGGCTACTGTTTCATATGTCAGTCAGGAACTGCAGTACCAGTCAAAAGTTTGGACACACCAACTCAGAAGAGGTTTCCTTATTTTGACTATTTTCCACATTTTAGAAGAAAAAGCAGCTATTAAAATTATCAAAGGACACACATGGAATTACACAGTGACCTAACAAAATAAATAAATACAACTTAAAATATACTATCTTCTACAAAGAACAGAAGAGAAGAGAAGAGAGGAGAAGAGAAGAGAAGAGAAAGCCAAAGATGAGAAGATAAAACTGAAGAGAAGAGAAAAGAGAAGAGAGGAGAAGAGAAGAGAAAACCGATGAAGAGAAGATAAAACTGATGAAGAGAAGACAAGAGAAGAGAAAACTGATGAAGAAAAGAGGAGAGAGAAGAGAAAAGAAGAGAAAACCGATGAAGAGAAAAGAGAAGAGAAAACTGATGAGGAGAAAACTGATGAAGAGAAGAGAAGACCAATGAAGAGAAGAGAAGAAAAAAGAAGACAGATGAAGAGAAGAAAAGAGAAGACAGATGAAGAGAAGAGATGAGAAGAGCAAACCAATGAAGAGAAGACAAGAGAAGGGAAAACTGATGAAGAGAAGGGGAAACTGAAGAGAAAACCAATGAAGAGAAAGTCTAAGAAGACAAGAGAAGAGAAAACTGATGAAGAAAAAAGAGAGAAGAGAAAAGAAGAGAAAACCGATGAAGAGAAGAGAAAACTGATGAGGAGAAAACTGATAAAGAGAAGAGAAAACCGATGAAGAGAAGAGAAAACTGATGAAGAGAAGAGAAGAAAAGACCGATGAAGAGAAGAGAAAACCGACGAAGAGAAGAGAAGAGAAAACTGATGAAGAGAAGAGAAGAAAAGAGAAGACCGATGAAGAGAAGACCGATGAAGAGAAGACCGATGAAGAGAAGAGAAGACCGATGAAGAGAAGAGAAGACCGATGAAGAGAAGAGAAAACCGACGAAGAGAAGAGAAGAGAAAACTGATGAAGAGAAGAGAAGAAAAGAGAAGACCGATGAAGAGAAGACCGATGAAGAGAAGACCGATGAAGAGAAGAGAAGGTATAATCTATATTCCCGCACTGTCTGCAGAGCTGACCTGTCTGTCTACAAGATCAAATTCCCCTCTTAATAGAGCTGAATTTGAGAAGGGGGAAACATGTCTATGAATAAATGTCATATGAATTTGACTGCAGCTGGGACAAGGTCACAGCTGTACCTCTGTGAAAATGAGTCTGGGTGTAATCAGTAGGGTTATTGATCCATGCAAAGCAATCTGGAGTTATTGACTAGGTGACGGATTTGACTGGGAAAGGAATAAAGTCACTGTGTCAGATGGAATGAAGGAGTAAAAAGCAACCAGCTGCCAGATAACTAGTCATCACTTCCACTATCAATACTCACACTGTGCTTATACAGTATGTTGACAGACAGATCCATGAACCTCTCAAGAGAACACGGCTGCCACCCACTCAAACATGGTGTGGATTCCACGGCATCTCCTTAATAAACACACACACGGAGCTCTGCCTCCTACATTCTAATGACCCCAGCAACACACACTGACAACACGACCATGACACCTCGCGCTACTCAACTTTGTGTGCTAGCAAAACTTCACACGTCGTGATGTAACCACAGGGAACAGAGTGTGACAAGCCACCGATAAATAAGGCCGGCCGCACTGCTGTCACAGATGCTAGCTTCTCCTCTGAAAGAGCGGCTGAGGGTTCACAGTCTGCCTTTACCTCTAGTAGAGCTGCACGATTAATCGCTGGTTAAACGATATCACAATACTGGCCTTTGTATATTCAGATCACAGAAGGCTTGAATATACAAAAGAGTTCCTGACTAAATCACTGAATGTTTTATTGTTGTGTTGTGATTATTTGGACCAATCAGAGATGCTTTGGGATGAATTAAGGCATTCAGAAGATCCGACAAACACAGCAAAAAAACAGTGCAAGCTAAACTTTAACCATGCAGCATCACAGGTTTACTAATGTTGTCAATATACTGTAAGGTAGACTTTGTGACCCCTGGTTCTTATCACCACCACTCACAGTTGGTGAGTTTCTCTACAATGAACCATTTCATGTCAAAACACTCCGAAAGACTGTTTGCAACAATTGAACCGAATGACTGTTCTCAACGATTGAATTGTGTACAAATTTTGAAAAAAATGGTGGAATTCCCCTTTAACAAACTACAATTAGGCAGAAACAAAAAGAATACAGTTCAGCAAACAAGACAGGCTGGGAAAAGCTCTACAGACTGGCTGAAACAAAAACACATTCAGGCTAATCTGGCAAATATTGAAAAAGCTGAGCTGAACCTGATATTGCTAGTTTTGTGGTTCTATCTATAAATCAAAAGGGTACTACTTTTGTGGTGGAAGAAACTGACAACATTAAAGCCCATTTGATTCAATGTTCAGAGCTTTTTTGCTTTACTTTGGTCTTTATTTTGCAGCACTGTTGTCTAAAAGCAATAGGGCACTTGAGATCAATACACAACATCATGGCTGTGAGGATCTACGGTACTCATGCATGCTATCAAATTACACTTATGTGGTTGCAATAATGCATGACTTTGAGATGTCTATTCCTTGTTAGTTGCAATATGGGGTTTTATACAGACCTATTGTCCTAATTCCTTCAAACACCTTCTAAATTGACAATTTGTTTGGTGGAACTATACCATTCTGGGTAAATATCTTCCTTTTGTTCTTTAAATATTGCAATATTTATCACAAAATCATAAAATATTACAGCGTGACTTTTTCACAGTATTGTTCAACGGAAGTGTTGAACTTGTTGAACGTTGGTACTTAATAATCATCATAACGAAGCTCTAATTGAGAGTAATGGAGATGAGACAAAGTAGACGAGAATAAGAGAAACGACAGTGTAAAGAATTTGAGAGGAAATGATTGACTCACAAGGCACAGCGTGGCGGTAGAGGTTATCCCGTATGGTCTGTTGGAGCTTGTGGTCATCTGAAGACTTCTGGAACCTCTGGCTCAGGTAGTGCTTCAGGTCCTTATTCAGCTTATTTCCTGAGGAACAGGGAGGAAAACAGAGATGATCAGTCAGTCACAGTAATTTACAGTCAGTTTACATCATTAGCTAGCATTACAATTACCTAGCAAGCATCTGGAAATATAATAAAAAGGAAAAAACTTAATTTTCTCTTTATTTTTGTTGTGGTAAATTCCGCTAGTGCTTCACTTGGGCCTGAAATTTTGATCCAAATTTGAATACAGAGAGAGAATTCCAACCTGACACACAGCATTGCATTTTAAGACCGCATTAGTCCCCAGTCTGACAAAATTCTGTCTAAACCCGGCCTGACCCGCCCCACATCATCTAGACTGACCCAAGTCTCATAACATTATGTCCAAAACTGACCCAAATTGGCCCATCATCACCTAAAGTGCTGAAAAAAGCCTGTCTAGACAGTGTCAGTCAAATCACAGCAATAACAACCATCATTAGATCAAAACCCAATAAAATAAAAAATAAAATTGTGATAGAATAAAACAATGAGCTGCCCAAAATTATGTTTTAATCCTGGTTCAATGTCTTTGTAAAAGCATTCCAAAAGGTGTTTAGTCTGTATAAACTTTCCATACAGCCCACAATCATCATACATCATCTAGAAGCCGAAGAATTTTTAAATCCTTCATTTCGTCAAGCACGTAGTCGATTTCCGTGTCACTCCAAAAGTGTTTTGCTGCGTCTCGCGGCAACGCTGCTTGCTCAATTCTGGTACCATCTGTTTTCGCACATGCACAGACTGAGAAATCTGAAAGAAATCAGAGTAAGAGCTTACATGCACTGAGAAATCTGATTACTGAGTTAAAATCCAGCTCTCCTTATCAGATTTCTTAACCAGATTTCTAGACCTTACTCTATCTAAGAAATCAGAGTATGCTGTTTACATGACCATTTAAATAATCAGATAACTGCAGAAATCCGAATATGATCCGATTATTGAGTGCATGTAAACACACTCACTGTTTATTTCATTTTACTCACTCATTTTCTCACGAGAGTGGGCCTCAGTGCTAAAGTCTGTCACCAAAACCACTGTTGTACCTTTGAGGGAACATTTACATTGTTTGTAGCAGTGTAAACACCCAGACAAGGTGCAGACAATTATGTTCTCTTTGACTTCGAACTCTGGTAAGGAGCTTTAGCTCAGTGGTATGTAGTTGAAGTGTAATGTACTGATTTACTCATTTGCCTTTCGCTAAGTAAACATGTTAACACAGTTATTGGAATTCAATGGGAGCGGAATGGTAGTCCAGTGACCCATGCTTTTAACACAATCATAGACTTCCTTTCACATTCCTGAGGACACCTTGCTGGCTTCTAGTGTGTGTGTGTGTGTGTGTGTGTGTGTGTGTGGCTGCACCATCGCAGCCAGGCCATGTGAAGAATTTCCCACCCTCAGCTAGACCATCTGTTTTCTAAGACACAGATCGCTTACCCAGCACTATTGCAAAGAGATGCCGACAGCCAAATGGTGTTTATGTGTTAATGTGAGTCCCCTGGGTGCCCACTCCAACGCCAGACCACTCGGCATTATTAAACACAAAGGAGCTCGGTTCAGAACAGTTATGAGTCAAAACGATGGCTTAATTAAAGACTGATAATAGGCTAGTAATGTAGAGCAGACGTTCCAGTGTAAAAACATTACAGGACAGTTTTTGTCTAGACAAGTTTATTCTTGGGCCGAATTACAGCTGCACCATATATCGCTTGTTAATAATGATCACAATTTTGTAGATATGTAAATGAGCCTTTTTACCAATTACAAAATTGCATATTGTATGCTATAAGTACACAATAAGGATTTAGCGATGGGTTTTTAAAGCCCCAAATTTTTTTTTTCTTAGATTTTATTCATTTCTCAAGAGGTCCAATTATGATAATCATGTGGTTTTATGTACCAAAACTAATAACGATTCATTTCATTTACATGACCATTTTCCAACATTTCTTTGTCCCTTAAAATTAAACAGGCTGGTTTTGTTACGGTGCCTATTTTAAATTAGCTCTGTTCTGATTGGCTGCCTCTGTATTGTATTCTCATTCAAAATGCAGTCCAGGCGAAACACTCCTTAAAACTTCAGTGTGAATGGGCGGAGCTAAACTGTGTCAAGCTGAAGAGGCAGATATACACCGACCAGCCTTTTCCTTAAGTGTGGATCAGACACAGCAGTGCTGCTGGAGTTTTAAACACTGTGTCCACTCACTGTCCACTCTATTAGACACTCCTACCTTGTCAGTCCACCTTATAAATGTAAAGTCAGAGACGATAGCTCATCTGTTGCTGCACAGTTTGTGTTGGTCATCCTCTAGTCCTTCATCAGTGGTCACAGGACGCTGCCCACAGGACGCTGTTGGCTGGATATTTTTGGTTGGTGGACTATTCTCAGTCCAGCAGTGACACTGAGGTGTTTAAAAACTCCAGCAGCACTGCTGTGTCTGATCCACCCGTACCAGCACAACACACACTAACACACCACCACCACGTCAGTGTTACTGCAGTGCTGAGAATGATCCACCACCCAAATAGTACCTGCTCTGTTAGGGTCCATGGGGGTCCTGACCACTGAAGAACAGGGTAAAAGGGGGCTAACAAAGTATGCAGAGAAACAGATGGACTACAGTCTGTAACTGTAGAACTACAAAGTGCACCTATATAGTAAGTGGACAAAGAGTGAATATAGGAGGTGAAGCGGCTGGTCAGTATACAGTACTGTGCAAAAGTTTTAGGCACCTAAGCACATTATGTAACATCATATCATATCTTTTTTTGCATATAAAATTTGCTGGGTATGAAAAAAAACACAACATTTGAGAATCATACAAACATTTTTAATATTTTACGCTGGGACTTTAAAGTCTAGAACTAAGCTTTTGACATGTAGAACGTCATATATGTACAGTAAAGTGGCCGAAAATAGCTACAGTACCGTAGGATAGAACTGTGCATTTATTATAACCAGTCTTGCTCGCTCACTCTCTCTCTCTCTCTCTCTCTCTCTCCCTCACTCTCCCCCTCTCACACCCCACCTACAGTGATCTCCAATGTACGAAGCGAGACATCTTTTCAGACATCGTGGATGAACAAACAGTCCACCGAGTTGAAAAGCAGAGGGTCCTGTTGCCATGGAAACACTGAGAGCAGGATTGCTAGTAAACAAACCTACAGACCTTTAACGAGATGATGGAGGGAGGCAAAGCTATCTAAATAAATAAATAAATAAATAAATAAATAAATTCAGGTTGTGTGTGTGTGTGTGTGTGTGTGTGTGTGTGTGTGTGTGTGTGTGTGTGTGTGTGTGTGAATTAGCTCAGAGAATAGGACTGGAGTTACTAGACTGTGATTTCCCATTTGCCTCTGTGCTTCCAGCCCTCATCCGCTACAGTTACAAACAGACCTTTAGTCAGCACTGCTGCTGCGCACTGCTGGAATAATACAGGTCTGTGAACTCAGTGAACCCAGCTGGCTTCTCTGCATGAAGGACTAAGTGTAAAGTGTCAAATCTGAATCTTAATCAAAAGCTCATCATCCACCAGAAAACCCTGCTGTGGCAACTGACCTCTCTGTGCCCCGCCCACAATGCCAACTTTCATGGCTACTCTTTCGAGGTTGTAAAAGCTTTACAGACAGTTAGCATGAAACCCATTCAGTGTAATAAATTTAGGTTTGCTAAATGCTGCCTAGATACACTGTTGTTGCAACTAATGAAAAAGAGTAAATATAAAGGTTGTCTATATATCTGAGTGGATAACTCACAACCAGTCAGCATGGAAGCAGCTCAATTCGCAGTAAAATTTACAATAAACGCAAACACCGGCAATAACGCTAAAACCTTGACGCTGAAATGTTAATTGTACCCAAGTATGAAATAGATTTTCCTAGGTTTTTCATGTTTTCCAGCTTTCCAAAAGCAAGAAGAGCTGATGTGTATATTCCAGTTTCCCTTTTTGTAACACTTGCAGCTGAAGCTAATGCTAATTTAGCAAATTCTTTAGCCTTCCAGTCAAAGAAAAAGTTGCTAAGCAATATTGCATGACAAATTTAGAGCACCGGAATGTAAATTAGGATGGTATTTTAAAGTGTTAATTGCTACTTATAGAATTTTTATTTTGTAGAGAATTTGACCAAGGGTGACCTAAGCTAACAGTATTAGCATTTATGCTGGCAGCCACAGAATGAGTGTTTTTGCACATATTTTATCACCAGACAGAGAAAAATCAAAGCTTTATTTGATTCTACACCTGATTCTGTTTAAATATGGACATTTGTATGAGTGCATGCACAGAACAGGACTGTATATCGTTTCATATTAGCCAGTAAGATAAGCTAACTAGCAAGCAAGGTAGATAATTAGCCGAATTAGATGCTTTAGAGTGACAAAATGACCAAAAAGACTATGAAATCATTAATCAGTTATTATATCAGTTTCAGAAGCCTCTTAAATCAGGCGAAAAATGAACTAGAACTGTTACTAAAACCATAACAGCCAGGATTAGCGCTAAAAGCTGTTGTAGCAGTGCAACACTACCAGTGCTATCCATCGGGAAGTAAGTTATTTGTTGCAACACTGATTTATCGTATATATAAGACAGGATATATGCTTGTCCAGCCTTCCACCAACTTCCTATGAAAGACCACATTTGTGAGCAGAGCACAGACCAATTTTAACATATAACTCAGTTTGTCAAAATATCTAAAGGGGAAATTCGGCCTAAAACTAGCATTTAATATGCATTTAATACCCAGCATACATTGTGCATGTCACATAGCTATTGGGAATCCCTTCCATGGTGATGATGACATTCTGACTGCTCAACACTGACTGCAGAGGTTAATAAATACAGACGTGATATTCGGCTTCTTAGCATTAGCATAAACCATGTGGCTTCCTTCTGCATTAGTCAGCTAGTGGGGTTGGGTCGGGGGTCATCTGGCCCAAAGCACTTGTAGTTTTTCAAAGCACTTGTAGTTTTTCCCTCCCACCTTCAAGATGCATCATCAGAAGGTGGTTTTCGTAGAAAAATATACTACTATTATTGTGGCACCACTGTAAGAAGTGAGAAGTCATGTTCACAACAGACGTAGCAGTGTGCACGTTTCACTATGACTGGAGTTTTCCTTTAAAATTTTGGTATTAATTTCAAATGATATTTATTTTCATGTGCAAGTGAAGGGTCACGCTATTAGGACAGATGTAAAGCTGCGAAGCTTGTCCAACCTAGCAACAGTGGCTATGAAAGAACACAGTTGTGGGTGGAGCATGGATGTCAATTACTTACAATTCCTCAGCCTTTTACAGACAATTCAAAGCCACAAACAAATAAATATGTCTAAGCTTTTCACAGCCGAGCTGTCCCGGACGCGCTCTAAACTAGGCTATTATCATTAGCGCTGACAATTCAAACGTTAGCAGCGTACAGAAGCTCAGTGACTGTCATCATCACAGTCACAACGTTAACAGCAGAGAAACTCAGCAGAGAGAAAGCGAGAGAGCAGAGAGACTGGAAAATGCCTTAAATCTTTCAGATTTATCCTTACGTGAATAATACCGCTAGTTTCCTCCCTGCGACCAACAGCTCACTACATTCCCCTCGTTCCATGTCACTGCAGCATTGCGAAGGCTGAGAGAATGGAAAATCTGGGGAAACCGCTCTTAAAGAGCAATGCTTTCAGTCCACAAATGTAAGGGCCATCATAAATAAGCCTTAAACCATCTTCATGAGAAAAGACACAATCAAAACATGCTTCTCGGAGGATTGCACATTCAGTGATGTAGCTCATATGGCCTGTGAATACTGACACATAATGTAGTCAACCACAGCTGTGTGGGGAAAAAAAAAGGACCATGCACAGCAAACCCGCTCACTCAGACTCACCGCTAAATATTACAGATATCTGTACTACAGTTATCATTGGGCAAGGTGTTTATAATCCATTATTTAATCCATATTTTTGTTCTATTCAAGCTCTAACACACCTGAGCCAGCACTTGACAGTCCTCATTAGGGAGAAGTTACTGAGTGTCTGCATTGAAGGCCCATATTCAACATTATAGTCAAAATTATCTAATATTTGTTGCTTTTATGTACCAAAAACAGTCATAATTCATCTTTACACAACCATTTTCCAACCTCTCTTTATTCCATAGAGCAGGAGCGCCCCCATTTTTTGTCTTGGGGGTCCAAAGTGGGACATATGTGGTGGGCTGAGGGCCAAAAATATGCAAATAAAGGTAGCTTCACAATGTGTTATATTTTTTTTATGAAATATAATTTCTTAATAATAGTAATAAGTATGAAAGTATGTTTGTTCTCTCACTGCGTGAGGGGGTGGGGTTCTGGTGGGCCGAATCAAAGGCCTTGGGCCACACTTCAGGCTGCCCTGCCTTTAACCTAAACAGGCTGTTTTGTCACTATGCCTTTAAAACTTCTATGCAAATGAGCTCTGTTCTGATTGGCTGCTCCTGTTCAAAAAGCAGTCCATGCTCTGCTACAGCCTGTCTGGAGTAACAAAATCTTTCACAGATCAACAGTTCAGCTAAACCGCTGTAGACTGAATAAGCAGTCCCATGTAAATGTTTTCATGGTTGTGACATCACAACCATGATCAATTTAAAACGGGCCATTTTTACAGCCTCGTTTTTCAAACTTTACCAGTTTGTTTATACAGTATATCAAATGTGAAAAGGCAAGGAAAATCTGGTCCCCTACAAAATGAGCCGCTTAAAGCTTCCGAAGCTCCAGACCAAACACCAGCACGTCAGTGCAGCGTTAGGGCTACATATCCTGGTGAATTAATCCCAGGAAAAGGTTCAGATTAAATACTCAGAATTCGAAGCCTGGCTGAGATGCAGACTGGAGCCCCCTCCCCCACAGACCCCCCCAAATTCTTCCCCCAGCTTCCACTTTATCCTCAATTAGCTGCTTAGTGGACCACCAGAGCATCTGCCCAGGACCCCCGGCTAGCCAGCCAAGCTGCCGCCGTCTGAGCTTTAATCAGGTAGCTGTTCTGGACATGTAAATCACATACAACAGAATTGTGTTACAAAAACATGCAGAGTCATGCTGGCTGTGAAGGTTGCTAGTGCTTTGAATGCACTAGGGGATGTATGGTTATATCTGAATCATATCGGTATTGCCAGATGCAGACCATTGAAAAATATCGTACAGATGTTTAGATGTGACTGATATTTCAAACCAAAATTGACGAGGTATTTATTGTACAGAGCAGAGCATCTGGCCAATGCTGGGCTACTGGGCTGAAACATCTACATTTTATTCAATTTATTGCATTTGTAACCCTGTAAATGTTATACTATATATGTTATAATGTTATTATTTTTCCATAATGCTAAGTTGAATTTAGTCCCAATTTCTATGTGTATCATAGAATAATACATGTATAATATACAATAAATGTATCAGTATAGGATATCATCACTGACCCACGATTTCCACATTTGTGCATCCTTACAGAAAAATGCTAGCCTCATTGCTCAAATCTGATTTTTTGCTCAAATCCGATCTCTCTGACATGACGGTTCACACTAGCTTACGTAAGTGATTCAGATGTGAACGAACCGGTGTCCTGAAATGACCCGCATCGCACATCCCACTCAGTAACGTCACCTGAACGAATCACGTTCATCATCAGCAAACAAACTAACGGTCAGAACGAGCTTCGCTGGGAAGATAATTAACTCTGATCAGCTCTCAGCTTCATTATTAGAGCGAGACGAAGGAGAAAAAGGTGAGACATGTTGCTTTTCCACTGTTTACAGGCTTTAACTTCTGTTCAGCGCTGCTGCCATGGTAACGCTGAATGATGGCGCACGCGCAGTGGGGAAAAAAAAAAAACACATGAATTCCGATCCGAGCATTCACATTAAGGTCGCATGACCACAAATCGGATACGTATCTGATCTAGGACCACATATGAAAGTGGCTCAGGTCAGGTTTGAAAGGATCTGATTTGCATGTCCACCTTGCCCTAAAAAACATCAGATCACATTCGGGCGAAAAATCAGATTTGTGCCACTTCAACCTGGTAATGTGAACGCAGCCTTGCTGTGTATTCCACAGTAACAGAATTTCGCTTATTTAACTGCTGCTCCATTATGTTGCATATTCTGCTGTAAAAGCTTTATTTATTTGACTGGTTTAGCTTGATTTTTCTTACCCATCCTTTGGTAGAACAACTTGTGTGCTTAGGGTCGCTGTGTGAAAATCTGATGAAGTTGTAGGTCAAACTTGTGCATAAAGAAATACAGAAAATTCTAAAGGGTTCACAAACTTTCAAACACCTCTGTATGATCATGAACATCCCCCAAGCCACACATTTCATTTCAGGGAATAGGGAAGCATTTGTTTTGTAAGGGTGTTTTCCCACAGCACTTGCAAAAACAAGAACTGAGCCAAATATAAACCAACTTACAGTTCTAGTTCATTTTTTACCTGCTTGAGAGAACGCTGGACCCGTTTATCATAATCAAAATTAATAACTTAGTCATTTTCTTCATTTTTTTGTAACTACAAAGCATCTGACTAATTATTTACCTTGCTTACTAGTTAGCTTAACTTTCTGGCTGATGGTGAACTTGCTATACAGTAAACTTCAGTGCAGTATTTTTGCTTTGTTATGTTGTGCTGTGGATCACATGACCTTAACCAAAGACAGTATTCAGAAGTAAAAATGAGGAACAAAAACATTTTTCACCAAAGCTTATCAAAAACAGGAACAAAATCAGTTTCAGCTGTTTTTAACTATGTAATTAGCCAGTAAATAAAAAAAAAAACCTGTCATTTTAATAATGTGGACCTAGTATAAGCACAGAAGAATGTTACAAACTACTGTTTCATTTTGTTTTTCCAAGTGGTTTGCCACCCCACTAAAAATACAGGGACTAAACTGGCCACCTCATGGTAAACATTCTGACTACACCACTGGGCAGGACAGTGGTTAATTAGCCTTTACCCGCAGTGGTCCTGTCAGCAAATAACATAAGGCGGTTAAATGCAAGCTCAGTAACTCTGTGTTGTAGTATAAAATGCCATTATTTTCTCTCTGGTTATGTTAGCTCAGAAAAATGGTACTAAACTGCCACCACCATTGTACCTCTTGCATCACTGGGGTTGTACCCTCGAGGGTACATCTTCAGTACCTTTAGTTAGACGACACAATCGCACCATATTCCATTGCATTTATATACACAAAAGTTGTGTTGACTCCATACTTCCCGTCTTGACTCCAGGCTTTTTAATTGTATATTTTCAGATTGCGATCTTGCCAATGTCCTGCCAAGGCTCGACGTAGCTCTCAAATGTTAAATGAACATTATACTGATGAAGATATGATGACCATAGTAGATCATTCACTCATCCTCAGAAGACACGCCTTTTATCAAGTTTTGACTGAGTTCTCTTTGAATACACTTTCAACATGCTCACGATCATCAGATTCATCCCCTCAGGGAAGGGCTCCGAAGCACAAGCCACATTACAAAATGTTTTTTTTGCACGTTGCATGCCATTACACGTTTCCACCAGAGAGGTCTCCAAATCCCCAAAACTTACATAGCTCAGCTTTAAGTTTATTTAGAGAACATGTCCAGTTGCCAGTGTGCGCATATGAATGATCTAGCGGCACTTTGTTGATGTAGCCAATTTTCATTACAACATTTTCATGTAAAAAAGTTAGTTTTTTTAATCTCAAGTCTGTTGCTCTGCATTCTAGCTTCTAAGAGACACACTTTAAAACAAGTTAGATAAATATCAGATTTCTACATTGCTACATCCCCCTCCAAAACAAACAAAAAAATACTTAAATATTGCCTCAAAATTTGAGAGATGCTGCTGAAAAATCAAGCATTTTTGTCTAAAACCACATTTAAAAATTACAGCCTCAAAGTTCTGGTTGCTCTGTATTGTAAAACATTGAGTGGGAAAGTAAATGTCCACCTTTAAAACATATGTAAGGTACCCAACTGGACTGTATGACCATCCCCTCCTGACTCCAGCCATTCTGCTTTAGTTTTCTTTGTATAAAAAGGGACCACTGTGGGTCTTTCTCCTGGCAAAGTGAATGAAGTGTACCTTTAAACTCAACTGAACCTTAAGTACCTTTAATGGTACATTTACACTGTTTGTACCTTGATGAACAAAAATGTGCCTGTACAGTACCTTTTGTTTTGACTGTGTAAGCTAGTCAGCTATAGTCGATGGCTGTCAATTGCACTTCAGTAACGTATCTGGGACAGTGCTTCCTGTCTGCCCCCCAAACCCCCCCAAGCTGTAATTAAGCTCAACATTAAAATGTAATTCTGGTTACGCCACTGCTGAGACTGTCATGGTCCATTTTTTAACACTCGTGTTTAACAGTTGCTTATTCTTAAAAGAAAATATATTATTTATCCTCAAGGTCTACATTTGCATTTATTTATTTATTTGAATGCATAATAGGGCTCCTGTCTTTAAGCTCACGAATCCTCACAGATTCTCTCTGCACTTTTTCTGTCTGTGTGTGCGTTTCGTGAGAGCGTCTGCCAAACGAATAAATGTAAATGGAATGCAAAGTAGTTCTCTTATCACACTATTGTCCTATTTCCCAAAGTTCCTAATTACCAAACTCTCAAACTGATATTCACTCTGCTGCCATATGATGAGCTGGCCTAGGTCACTTACTCGAGTGTGTGAAGATGCCTGTTGGTCTTTGAAGCCAGAAAGTGCTATAAATTCAACGTGCACATGCAGAGTGGGTCTTCAGACGTCTGCTGGAATACGATACATTGAGATGAACACTCAAACACAGCCTGTGCGGCGCAGATTACGGCATCAGACAGACTGTCCTCCTCTAAAAGCACTCGTGTGTGGTGCGTGTATGAGAATCTCAACCCTGGCAGGCCTGACGTCTTTGCTCGCTGCTCTGAAGTGAAAAATGAAACCCAATAAGAGCCAGACTGGCCTCGTTTCCTCGCTGGGCTTTACTGATGGAAAGTAAAATAACTGGAAGATTCTGGAATTACAGACGGACTCTGACTCCTTCATTACTCCCACTTTATCTGCCTGAGAGACAGAACCGTGGCTTTGGAGTGCAGGAGCCAGCTGACAAGCTGCTGACTGCCCAATGAACACAACAGGATGTAATATATATTTAGATTAGGGCTGCACAATATGGGTAAAATACGCTGCCTGGCCAGAAGTATGTGGACACCTGGCCATCATACCTATATGAGGTTACTGGACCTTCCATTCCAAAACCAGGTGCATTAATATGGAGCTGTAGCCCTCACACCCCACCCACCCCTCCCCTTTTGCAGCTACAACTGCCTCCACTCTTCTGGAAAGGCTTTCCACAAGGTTTTGGAGTGTGTCACTCAAAACAGCATGTGTGAGGTCAGGCAGTGATGATGGAGAAGAAGGCCTGGCTCATTCTAATTCATCCCAAAGGTGGGCTTGAGGTCAGGACTCTGTCCAGGCCGCTGGAGTTTCACCACAGCAAACCAGTCAAACTATGTCTTTATGGACCTCGCTTTGTGTACAGGGGCTCAGTCATGCTGGAACAGGAAAGGGTCTTCCCCAAACTGTTGCCACAAAGTTGAAAGCACATAACTGTCCAGAATGTCTTTGCATGCTGTAGCATTAACATTATCATTGACTGGAACTAAGGGGCCCAAACCCTGAAAAACAGCCCCAGTCCATTATCCCTCCTCCACCAAACTTTACTGTTGGCACTATGCATTTCGGTAGGTTGCGTTCTCCTTGCATCTGCCAAACTCAGGTGCTCCCTCTGTGAGTTTGTGTGGCCTGCCGTTTTGTGTCTCAGCTATTAGATCACAATAACAGCACTTACAGTCGACTGGGGCAGATCTAGCAAGGCTGACTTTTGGCACTATATGTTCAGTGCTACTGGTGCTATGTTTAAAGTCACTTAACACTTCAGAACAACGTCATTAGGCAGCCGAACGCGCTCGGAGGAAAGCGCCAACCGACAGATCTGTTACGTCAGCTAACGGTCGCCTGCGCTGACTAGCATCGCGCTGAGTGAGTGATGGGGGGAGAAGGGCAGCCATCCCACCCACCAAGAGAGCGAAGCCAATTGTGCTCTCTCGGACTCCCGGCCACGGATGGCTGTGGCATCACCAGGGATCAAACTTGCAATCTCCTGATGATAGGGCCAACGCTTAGATGGTTGCGCCACTCGGGAGCCCCTACGGCCAGTTTTTAAGGAGACGGTATGACTACACGCTCGATGTCATACACCTGTTAGCAATGATTATGGCTTAAACAACTGAACTTACTTTTGGCCATACAGTGCATCATATTGCCATTATATTGCTACATACTGCGACTGCGGTATGCCTTGCAGTAGTGAAATTTAAGGAAAAACCTGACGACAACCTGATGAGTGCTGTGTCAGACAGCGCTCCTCACTACCATCATCAACACACCAATGCAGGGAATATTTTTTGGAAGAATGGCGTTCCATCCCCCCAGTACCGTTCCCAAAACTTGTGGAATCTCTGTCAAGGTATATTGCAGCTGCTCTGGCAGCTAAGCTGACCTTACTAAGACACTGATTTTTTCCCTTTGTCGTCCATCAGTATATACTCCCACATTTCGTTCAGCAAGTCCTTTTAACAAATACTCAAAGCCAACAGTTAATGATGGTTTCTGTGCTCGCTCTCTCTCTATGGGCCTAATTACATGCATACAGTAGGACCAGACTGTGCTAAATACTGTGTAGCATGTACTTCATTACTTCCTTTTAAAATCTCCCTCTTAGCTTCCCTGCAGAAAGGCCTCTGGAGCGTCCACTCTTCACAACGCACCATACTGAGTGGACACTACACCAGTGAACAGTGTAACATGGTTTCAGCAGTGCACTCCAGCAGCATGAGCGCCTTAAAACGAGGAAAAGAGGAAAAGCTGCATGTGTGTTTACTCCAGCACACTCTCTTAAGTTTATAGCAGTTGAGAAAGTCTTAATAATGCACAAATTAGTAATGTATAAATTAGATAAAAAGAAAAAACAAAAACAATAGATACAATAAAGACTCTGAAAGACGTGCTTACTAACATGAAGATCACACAACCGTGTGTGTGTGTGTGTGTGGTGTGTGAGAGATACAGTCCCCTGCATGATTCTTTATAACAACTAGCCTTCGTCACTTTATGGCTCGTTTCTATGGCAACCAGAATTCATCTCAAACCTGACAGCTTGTGTCTGCTGCCCCCTACTGGTAGACAAAGGGAGCACACAAACATCTACACTTGCACAGACACACATTGATGATGTACTTAATGATGAACTTTCCGCTACAGCATTTATTTTGCTTTAAGTTACATTAAAAAAACAACCAAACACAGCAACAACAAACAACACACACATTAACCCACGTAGCCTGTTATGTCGGGCTTTTTGCCGCCTACCACTATAGAAACATGCACAAAACAGCAGGTTTAGTTGGGCATGATTTCTTGATTGCTATAAGAAGATACAAAATAAAAGTAATTAAAAAGAAGCTTTTAGAATTATAGTGGCTGAAATTACATCACATTTTCAGGGACGTTCATGTACAAACCAAGGAAAAGTTTGGGTTTGCAAACTTTCTCACAACTGTCCTGACCCTCAACGACAGATACACATAGAGTTCCCTTTATTCTGATGTGAGACTCATTCCCAAGAAGTAGACACTAAAGCTGTACCAAGAACTGGGTACTGAGAAGACATGGACCTCAGAACAACATTACATCCAGTGATTGCTCTACCTACTAAGCAGCATAAGCAGCTGTTTAGGGCCCTGCAGCCGCCAGGGAGGATCCTAGCAACTTCTGGGTTATTATTTTTCATCAAAAATAAAAGCAAAACATGAAGAGGAGTCGCCAAAGATGAAAAAAAGGAAAAAAAAGCTTATAAAGTTAGCTGGAGAAGCAAGAAATGCTGCATGGTGAGCCCTGGATCCATAATGCTAAGAAGGTCTTTTGTGAATTAAACTTTTTAGATCCCCAAATAAGCACCTAATCATCAGCAATGCAAGATTAGATAGCGATAAGTGTCTATAATGTAGACAGCTTGTGGTGTTGATTGTTATAGCACATCATTTTATAGTACATCAGCTAGAAAGTTCAGGGGCCCCCTGTTTGGGGCCCCTAAAAGGCCAAAGTCGGCCCTGAAAACATCCACTAATGCAGGGGTCGGCAACACGCAGCTCTTTTACTGCCCTGTTGCGGCTCCACAGCAGAATTAGATTAGCTAAATTAGCTAAAAATAAAATAATCCTCCTTTGCAGTAAAATAAAGCTCTGCTGATCTTTCAACACAGTTTAACAATAAATGGTCTTAAACACTGGATTTAATGTATAACTGCTAATGCACCCTTTAAACCTGAAGGTTGACTACTCGCAGACTACTGGTCACCATAGCAACGCTGACAACAATCTCACCTAGCTAGTAGGTAACAAAAAGGCAAAGAGGGAGATTTAAGACGAACATCGATAATTTGGAGACTAATTAAGTTATTTGCGTTTATAATCCCTCCAGCTGGTTTCCTTATATGTTTAATCTGCATCGAGAAACTGTCAAACACTAAAAAGTCATGAAGTCGCTTCTCATTCGCCAACTTCTTGTTCAAATTTTTCCGTTCCACCTTAAATTGTGTGCAGATCCATTCATTTAAGATGGAACGGGAATATTTGAACATGAAGCTGGTGAATGAGAAGCGACTTCAGCCTCGTAAAAAATCAAACGTTACAAGAAATGATTTCACTTTTGAGGAAAAGTTTCCTGCTGGAGATGTGAGAAAAACAGCTATAGCTGAGCTAAAGATTAAAGCAGAGCAAAGTTAGTCTGTGTTTTCTTTTATAATTTTGTAGCCTATACTAATACATTAGCACATTCTGAGACATATTTACAGTCAAGATGGTAAAATGGATATAAAATATTGTGGCTCCCAAGGTGGTTCGATTTTTGTTGAAAGGATAAAATGTCTCTTCTTAACATTTGGATTGCTGAAAGCTGCTCTGGTGTGTGACAATTCTGACTCTGTTATCAACTTCAGAGCTGATCCCATAGACACATCATTCTGTCGTCTTACTCTGCTAAATATGCGAATGACCCCTCTAACTAAATCACAAAACCGTTTATTGTCTGTGTTGTAAACATACCAATCTTTGGTTGTTTTAATGGATAAAGGCTTTCAGATACTCCAAAAAAGTAACTCTTTTGGTCAAAATAACGCAGGCTAATTTTAAACCATGTAGTGACATAAACTCAGTGTACTACGCTGTCCATATCGTGCCACCCTAGTGGGCAAAAGTATCTTCAGTACTGCCATTTACATGATGACCACAATAAAAACATGTACATTCAGCAAGATCTTAGGCCTCTAACAGGGGAACACTAAGACCACAAAACACCATCTCAGTGTAGTCAGTGCAGTGAAGCTTTGTGCACAACCCCCAGCTTGGACCTACGTCATGGGAAACCCAGTCAAGTTGTGGAATTTATGGCATTACCGGGGCACCATGAAGCCTGATTCATCCCCATAAACAGGAGCAATCACCAGGAAGAGGAAAAAAGGCAGAGCAAGGCAGCATCTCTCTCTAGTGGCAAGTGAAATTGTTTACCACTGGGCAGATTGCTTTTATTGATCTGAAGCGTTCTCAGCAGAAATATGCTCCGAAGCCTTCATCTCGGACAAGCAGCTCTGTCATTCACACTCTCTCTCTCTCTCTCTACCTCTCAATATCTCTGTCTACCTGTCTCTCGACCTTCTCTCTCTTACTATCTACCTATTTCTCTGTATCTCTCACTATGCTCCAAAGCATTCATCTCAGACAAGCAGCTCATTCACACCCTCTCTATATCTCTCTCAACCTTCCTCTCTCTCTATCTTCGTATCCCTATCTATTGTCTACCCATCTCTCTCTCACTAGCTACCTATCTCTATTATCTGCTTATCTGTCTCTACCTTCCTCTCTCTCTATTTACCTATCTCTATCTACATATCTGTCTACCCATCTTTCTCTCTCATTCTCTTGCTACCTTCCCCCCTTCTCTCTTACTAGCTACTCATCTCTATTATCTACCTCTGTTTCTACTTTCCTCTCTCTTACTACCAACTTATCTCTCTCTTACTACCAACTTATCTCTCTCTATCATCTATCTCTCTCACAATCTACCCACGTCTCTACCTTCTATCTGTTTACCTACCTCTCTCTCACTATCTACCTATCTCTATCTTTATCTACATATCTCTCTAACTCTCAGCCCATCTCTCTCGCTCATTCTCTACCTTCATCTCTTTCCCTCTTACTAGCTACCTATCTCTATTATCTACCCACCTCTCTCTATCTACCTACCTATCTGTTTCTTTCCTCTCTCCCTTACTTCCAACCTATCCCACTCTATCATCTACTTATCTCTCTCTGTACCCATCTTGGTCTCTACCTTCCTCTCTCTCGTTTACTATCTACCTATCTCTCTCTATCATTTGAATCTCTCTCTCACTATATACCCATATCTGTCTCTATCTTCCTGTTTCTTACTATCTATCTATTTCTCTCTGTCTATCTCTCTCTCTCATTAGCTATGTATCTTCTCTTTCTAACCATCTACCTATCTCTCTCTCTCATTCTCTCTACCTTCATCTCTTTCGCTCTTACCAGCTACCTATCTCTCACTGTCTACTCATCTCTCTACCTTCCTCTTTCTCTCTTACTATCTAGCAATCTGTCTCTCTCACTATCTACATAGCTCTATCTATCTATCTATCTACTTCCTCTCTTCCCATCTATTCCTATTCTCCTCTCTCTTACTACCAACGTATCTCTCTATCATCTCTCTCTTACTATCTATCCATCTCTGCCTCTACCTTCTTGCTCTCTCACTGTATCCCCTCTCTCTGTCTCTCACTCCATCTTCTACATCTCAAAGTATTTTCTGCTTTCACTCTCCTTCCCTCAATCTCTCTTCCCATCCTACCTTTTTGTATCCATCTCTCTTTTTCCGTACCTCTTCCTCGTTCAAAATCTCTCATCTGTATTTTTCTCTCTTTCCTTCCATCTCTGTGTCTCTCCCAATTTATCCTTTGTATCTCTCTCTTTTTCAATACATCTCTCTCCCTCTCTTTCTAACTCTCTTCATCTGCCTCTATGCATCTCTTCCTGAATTTCTCTCTTCTTATCTCTCACAGTTTAGATCTCTCTTTGCAGCTCTCTCTCTCTCTCTCTCTCTATCCATCTCTGTTGCATCGTAGAACCTTATAGATGTCAGAATACTGTTATTACTATGTAATTAATTATGTAATTATTTAATTAGGACACTAAAACAGAAATAACAATCCTAGACTTAAGTCACGAGTATGCATTGCGATCATCTTCGCTAGAACCAATTACTGTCTAGACTTTGTATTTTCATGCCAGAAATTCTGCCAGGCACAGTAGCTCTAATGGTGAGGCTTCCTTAAAATCCTTTCAAAATAAAGAGAACAAAAGTCCCTCCAGAGTTGACGTCAGCAGGAAAGATACAGGAAGAAAAACAGGTTCTTTATTCGGCCTCCATGGAGTTTGCTTGGTTTGTACTGTACTTAAGGATCAAGAGAACTGAATCAATTATATCTGTTTGTTCTAGGGAGATTTTTTCACTGCAATTAAAAAAAAAAAAAACACAATTCAAACCGTGAACAATAAAGGAGGCTTGTTTATGTTTCTGAAACATTGAAAAAACAACTGAACACGATATGACATCACCTACCACTTCTTAGTGTTCACAATACATAAAGGGCCAGAAGCTTTTATGTGAGATTAACAGCAGGGCCTTAAGCCTTCCCCAACAAAGGCACCGTGCTACAGTAAAAGTGTGAGACTCATTAAAGACAGTCCAGCGCCCGTCCATCAGCTGCTGCACTGACCTGCTCCATCAAGGCCCAGGTACGATTGGCAAGCAGATTAGCGCTCTATTTAGGAGCACTGCTGAGCGTTTGGGATGCAGCTGAACAGTGTGCTCTTTGGGGGAATTAACGAGGTGGATTTGTGCAGCCGTATTGATTTAGTTCTGTAAGCGTGATTGAGGGGGGGGGTTGGTGGAGTGGGCAGTGATTAGTTCTCAAGCCTTTCATCAGCCTTTACGCTCCACAGCTGGTTAACCACAGCTCTCACCACCAACTTTAACATGGAAACAGACACATATGGAGCTGTTCACATGAATCTATGGCTGTGAGTCTGGAAATAAAACCTGTTTTCACAACATCAGACAAGGGCTGGGTGATACAGTTCATTTATATTGGCTTTTAGACCAGAAATTCTACAGTACATGTTTCATATTCATGTATTCTGTCTGCCATGGATTAAAAGAGGGATTTTTTCTAACAGAATTTGGACTAAACTGTCATTTATTAAATGCAACAAGATACGTAAATACAGAACTTTGTTACGCACACTTTTAGCAGACACTCTTTTCCAGAGTGGTTTAATATGATGAAATGCAGCATTAGGAGACCTGCCTGAATGGGGAACTGAACCCTACTCTCTTGTCTGCATTCAACTTACACTCAGTATTTTCTTTTCTTTTTTTTTTTAATCTTAAAGGTGTCTAATTCTTGTCTTAGATGTCTAGAGGTAACTCTGGCTTTTGCTGTAAGGAAATAGCATATATTCGTTTAAATTATTGTAATCACATTACGGTTATTACAGTTTATGAGAATTGTGTCACTTGTGTTACTTATTAGGTTTGGCCAGCCCCTATTTTTTCACATCTTCATGACATTTCACTGGGGTTTATGGTATATGACAGTATTTGAGTTTTAGAAAGAAAAAGAAAATGACAATGACACTGCCACATTGGATACAGACACATCAGTGGGCTGAATGGGAATAGGAATTGTTCATATTTTCAGGTAAAGAGGCGCAACGTTTAAAAGCCACAGTATTAAGTTTCAGTTTTACATTATGTTTATGTCGCGTCTTCTTCTGTGAGTTTATTGTCTGGTTGTAAAGCACAAATCGGATTACTGCTGGAGTTTTCCCATTATCTGATTACTCAAGTGCATGTAAACGAATTCATCGGATTACTAGCAAAACCTGATTTTCTGCAATTATCGGATTATGAAGAACATGTAAACGCAATCAATGTGACAGCTAGAGATGAAACGGTTACCGGTTTCACGGTAAACCGCGGTAAAATTAATGACGGTTAGTAGGACCGTTTGAACTTTAAAGTATCGTTAAAACCATGGTTGATTACCGCGGTGTGAAAAACTTGGAGATTCAGAGATATTTCAGCCTTCTAAGAAGACCAAGTCTGACGTTTGGTCATATTTTGGGTTTTATAAGAATGCAGAAGGAAAGTTAATTGAAGATGACCACCCTGTCTGCAGATGACCACCCTGTCTGCAGATGACCACCCTGTCTGCAGAACACGCCGAAAGAAAATAGCGGCGAAAGGGGGCAACACATCAAACTTTACGAGTCATTTCGCGACCACCAACCGCTACTTTTTAGAGAATGCAAGGTTAACTTTAACGGAGAAGTCTGTGGGGACTTCGAAATAGAAGAAATGTCACGGTTTGTGTGGTTTAACTTATGCTTATGGTTTGTTAATCATATAAAATGAAGCTTTTAGCGTCAAAAAAAAGAAAAACAATCGGTGAATCAGCTGTGAATCGAAACTAAAGCTTTTAACACATTTCTGTGGAGCAGAGTCTCCAAAATGAGCTCTGAGTTAACAGTCACACGAGCTCTGGAACGAGACGCTGCAGAGGTTCAATCTGCACAGCTCCCCTTTCTCGTCTCGCTTGCAGTGTTTACTGTCTGAGAGGAGAATAACTGTCCCAAATCACTCAGTGTCCCCTACATAGTGCGCTACTGTTCAAACAAACACGATCATCATTAACAAGCAGTTGAGTTTTAAATAGGGAATTTGTAACCTGTTGTTAATGTTGATTATAGATGACTTAGTCGAACGTTTCACGCACTCTTTGGGTGAAGGATTTGCTATTTCATGATCCACGAAGTGCACTACATAGGGAAGATAGTGTGCTTTGAGACGGGACCTCACGCAAGTAAACACTGTGTGCTGCTTTTGGGAAAAGCAGAGTTTCAGAGATTAAACTTTAGGAGTGTTTCTGCCGCAGCTCAGATGCGCGTTAATTTTAAGTTATGTTTTAGTTTTAAAATGCTTTTAGAGAAGCAGCTCCACAGGTGAAGACACACTGAGTGAGTTCTACACTGTCTGCCGCTCACAGCGCGGTCACGCAATTCCTCTGTGATTTTGGCTGTTTTTCCTGGTGCACTGTATTGATTAGGGGTACAGCGCCACAACGGCACAATAATGCTGCAGCTGCAGTTCGGACAGAAATCCCCCGAGTGCAACACTTCTTAGAAGTAGTAATTTTCCATTAAGACCCACCTCAGAGTTGGTCCAGATTTAATTCTCTATGCAGGGAAATCCCTAATTACTGTAATTAATAATAATAATAATAATAATAATAATATAATAATAAGAAGAATAATAATAACAGTAATAATAATAATAATAATAACAATAACTAATAATAATACATTTGCTATTCTTTTGTTTACAGAGTATTACAAGTATTGTAAGTAATATAAAAGTAATACTAAAAATGTATTGACCTTATTAAAATAAAAGTTGGTGAAACGAGTTTCAGTTTGTGTATCAGTATTTATTTTTTTTATTCATTTTACTTTTCAAAACATTTGAACAATATTGCGATAATACCGATAATCGTGATAATTTTGGTCATGATAATCGTGATATGAAACTTTAATATCGTTTCATCTCTAGTGACAGCACTGTGTTACAAATACAGTACTTTGACCTGCAGACCTTTTACAAGAACTGAGTGCAGCACATTCTGATGCATATTCACTGCAGTTTAATGAAAAATAAAGCCAAACTCCATCATAAACATGACTATGACTCCCAAATCACCCCTAAATTGGTGAGCACACAAACAACCCCGCTGCCAGTCCGCAGGCATGCACCTGTTAATGTCAGTGTTATCAAAAAGCCCTTTTACACATCCACACAAAAACGTATACAAACAAATAGCATTCTGAAAATCTCTGTTTTCATTGGATGAAATGCCACTTCAGTGTGGACAGGAGGCCTGAACTGGACACCCCCGTTTTATCCCCTTTCTCTTTTCTGGTCTTTCTTTACAGCTCTATCTTTCTTCCCTCTACTCCTCTGTTTCTCGCTGTGTAGTGGCTACTCCAGCGCTGTGGGCATTTATAGGCTTCCTGATAAGAAGCACAGCAGCTCACAGCAAGACACCTGCTCCCTGCAGCACACACAGAAGATAACACTGGTGTTTGACAGCTCCTCACACACCACTCCATCTCCCTCCTTTAATTTTGCTGAAGCAGTGCGGAGGCCAAGTCCGGTCCTCTACTTCAGCTCAAGGAAGAGTGTGAGACGACTCAGTAAACATCCACTATCCTGCCAAAAACCTCAAAACACAACACCTGGGGCGACCGTGTGGTAAAGATGATGCAATTTCTGACTCTGCCACCAGGGGGCAGGACTTGTCAATGCCATTCAGTGGTAGGAAGCCAGTGCATTAAAAAAGTAGTGTATGGATGTTATTGCTTTGTTTTATTTTAAAAATAAAAAAAATAATTTTAAACAAAAAATAAAAACAATAAAAACTTAAGTATATCAGAATAAAAATAAAAATTTAAAAATTCAAATAAAACAAATAAAAATTAAAAAAATATATTTAATTAAAATCCAATGTGTTTTGTCTGTATTTTTTCTTCAACTGCAATAAAACTAAAAATAAATAAATAAATAAATAAATAAATAAATAAAACTGTTTTTTTCTTATCTTCCATGCTTATGTCAAGACTAGCCTATTTAGAAGGAAGAGTGAAGCGGATTTGTTGTTGATTTCAGATTATTAAAGCCTTCAGGGATCGATGGTTTGGATGAATATTGATTTCTGACATAACTGTCATAATTCTGAAATTTCCTGCCTCAGGATAAACTGATAAAAGAAAAACTGAGTGAAATCTTGAGGAGCAAAAGGTTCTCAGGTAAACAAGTATCCTACCGCAAAAAAGAAAATGTTGTGCTTTTTAGTGCAGGCAATTCAAATTTCCTGCCAGTGAAACGTAAATCTTTAACGAAGTAAACAAAGTAAAACTCGTTCTCAAAGCAATTAGCTGAGCTGAGGAAAGCAGAGAGGAGAGGAGATTCACATTAGCCACTCATGAGCGCATGAACGTGTGCATCACAAACAATAAGTAATCTGTAGTGGAGCTGTATATGGTTCTATATAGCACTAAAAAGGTTCTGCTGTTGTTATGATGTCAATCCTGTAACAATAGAAGAACCCTTTGGGTGCTATATAGAACCATTTTCAAAAAGATGCTATACAGTATTATATACCACACATTCTTTATCAATCTGAAGAACCATTTCTCCATGCAGAGAACCATTTCAGCATGAAATAGTTCTATACAGACCTCATGGTTCTAAGTAGAACTGTTCTACTAAAGAACCTTCGAGGAACCATCTTCAGGTGTGTATGTGGGGCAGGTTGGCACATAAGTAATAAGGCAGCTAGTGTAGTCAACCAGCATTTCGCTGCTGTCAGAACAAAACCGTATCTCCAAAATGGTAACTTTACAGGAGAAGGAAAAAAACATACTTTACTTTTAATGTAAGTCAATGGAACCAGACTTTTTTCCAAGTCATTTTGGGCCGTTTCTTTTGGTCAGTTCATCATCAAATACACAGACAACGTAAAGGGCAACAGGCACTTACAAATTACATCAAAAACTGAAAAATGACAAAAATAGAGATACGATGTTCAGACATCCTCTACAGAGAACACACTTTGTCACACATCCTCCCGGCTCCGACGTCCACAAAGACTCCATTTCCCAGAACTCTCTGGGAGATCACGTGACCCATAAACTTCCACGATCCACCAACTGACGCTCCAGTTCACCCAAATACTAACCTGTGGCACCTGTGATGTATGTCACATGACTAGCTGTAGTTTTGTATAAAAGGCCAGGCTTTAGCATAAAGTGACTGTGAGGTATTGCATCTCTCTGTAGAGCTACTGAGCATTTCTGTTTCTGTGTTATTTTGACTTATTGTCTTTGCCCTTTCAGGTCAAATACTTAAATATTGTATTGTTTCTGCAAATATTCATGATCAGTTTCTATTTGTTTGCTGAGTTTAATATACTGGAAAATGATCAAATGTTTTTAAGTGCCATAACTTTTGCACAGGCCACATTTTAATATATCTTATATCTTACTATAAATATATGATTATTATATATTATATCTTAAATATCTTAAATTCAGCAAATATACAGTAAAATGTGCAGAAGTGCAATTCATTTATATTAATTTATCAATTAAAGAAGCAACAAAGCCTGTCTTTTGATCAGGGCCACTCAAACTTTTGCATACAACTCGTACTACTAACACTATCACCATGGCAACGCTTACATGGCTGCATGCCGCCATCGGTCACATACCGTCGCTGTTTGCAGTAATTCTGCTTTGAGGCAGTGCCAACATGCAAACGCAGCATAAGGATTGCTACAACAACAACAACAACAACAACAACAATGCTCCATCCATAACTGTGCTCTTGTGGAAGAACTGTTACCAGGTTGTTTTACAGAACATTAGTAAAAATCATATTGATCCTAATGACAAACTGACGCAGACAGTTTCCAGTGTAAAATGCTACGCTACTGAGCTGGACTGTGTTGTTGTCGCTAAACAAAACAAGGCAGGTTGTAAATGACGCAGGATTTCCCACCATGCTAACGCTAACATGATTACACCTTAAAAGAAAGCACACCCTTTCCTAATAGTGTGAGCTTCTGCTTATGTATAACATTTAAACTTATTATCAGACCCTAAATGTGATATTTTGACAATATCTGAGTTGACGGGACTTTTACTAAAGTTTTCCCTAACTAGCAACAGTTGCTATGAAAGAATGCATTTGGTAAACAATTTTGGATACAATTGGTAAACTTGACCATGAGGCCTGCTCCATGTAGAGCAGGAGTGTGCAAACTTTCTATCCTGGGGGACGAAAGTGCAATGTTTGTGGTGGGCCGAGATACAAAAAAACAAAACCATATACTAATAAAAAGGCAATTAGGGGGACATTATAATCAGCTTATTAAGAATCAGCTTTAAGAAGCCTGGCAGCTGTTCATTACTGCATTATTAAGCAATAACTACAGTGAAATAAGCACTTTCCAGTGCACTTTTATCGTCCATTATTATGTCCTTATTAAGCCTTACCAAGCCAAAAATTACTAATTAACTGTCAGCTTATTACTACATTATTAAGCAGTAACTAAATCAAATGCCCCAGTAGAGACTCTTTAGGACAGGACTCCCCACTGTGGTAAAATCCCTCATCTCAGACACACACACAGACAAACACACACACACACACACACACACACACACACAGACACACACACAGACAAACACACACACACACACACACACACAGACACACACACGCACACACACTCCTGTCTCCAGATCCAGATTCTCTCTATCCCTCTCCTCCCCTCGTGACCCCAGGAGCCATGACCTAGTTTATGTAGCTCTGATGATGGTGCTGAGTCAGAGAGCAGGACGTTAAAGAGAGAGAGAGAGAGAGAGAGAGAGAGAGAGAGAGAGAGAGACATTATCTACATCACAATAGTATGTCACAACTGCTTCCATCTAATTTTAGCTGTAGGAATACGAGAGAGACAGACAGACTGAGGGAGAGAGAGAGAAATGGGGGGCTGAATGAGAACACACACACACACACACACACACACACACACACACACACACACAGTAAACAGGACTTTAGGCTCCGTCCCAAACTATCAGGGTTTTTTTCCTCAAACTAAGCTCTAAGCTAGCAGCGTCCCAAATGTACCTCTCTGTCTCTCTCTGACCTCTGACTCTCTCTCTCTCTCTCTTCCTGATCTCTGACTCTCTTTCGCACTGACCCTTTCGCTCTACGACTCTCTGACCTCTGACTCTCCCTCCATGACTTAACCTCTCCCTGATCTCTGACTCTTTATCTCACTGTAACTCTCTATCCCTGACCTCTCTCCCTTTGACTCTCACTACAACTCTCTCACTGACTCTCCCTCTAACCTCTAACCACTGACCCTTTCTCTCTATGACTCTCCCCCTCTGTCTCTCTGACCACTGACACTCTCTCTACGACTCTCTATCCTTGACCTCTGACTTTCTATCCCTTTGACTCTTTACGATTCTCTCTGACTTCTTCCTCTCTCCCCGACTTTCCCTGACTCTTTCTCTCTGACCACTGACCTTTTCTCTCTATGACTCTCTATCCTTGACCTCTTACCCTCTCGCTATGAGTCTCTCTCCCTCCCTCATCTCTTACTCTTTAAGACTCTCTCTCTGACTTCTAGCTCTCTCCCACCTGACTCTCTCCCCCTGACTCTCTCCCCCTGACTCTGACATACACAGCATGTGTGGTGAATGTCACAGCTGAGGGAGACCTGGAATTTCAACACAGCACAGTCATTTCTGACTTAAGTCAAATTATTGAGAAAATAGGTAATTATGATAGAGTAAGAGAGAATTTTGAGAAAATAAGTCAGTATTGTGACAGTCAGAACTGAGATAATAAGTCATTATGATGACATTTTGAGAATATAAATCATTATTTATAGAGCAAGCCAGGTTTTCAAGAACAAATTTGACATACTGCTCAACACATCCACCTAATCTGTCAGGAACGGCCTTCCATATTCAGAATGACCACAAAACAGAGGAGGCCTAGCATAGTTTATAATTAGAAAACATAAGAGAATTCAAAGAGGTTGTTAATGCTAACGTGGCATTTTACCAGATTTTACAATATTACAAGATGAAAGACGGTCATTAAATCCATTTCATTAGAAGTCTTCAGTATATAATGTGGCTGGAAATGTGAATTGAATCAATTCACTGAATAGAACTGGTTCAAAAGTCATAACACTGCTACAGCATGAGTGAATGCATTGGACGCCTGTGTCGCATTCTGGCACTCCATACGGCTCCAACAGGCTCGTATCGGGCAAACATAACAACAGTCAGAGACATAAGCAAATCCACACCAGTTTTATAGATCTGGCTGAAAAACTGACCCTGGGTCAGCACAAATGAAGCAGCCCAGAGCTAATCTCTCTTCACACTGACCTCAGATCAGTAAGAAATGCCAGTGCCCTTTAAAAGGGGAACCAGAGAGTCTTCAGTCCTCAGCCAGCACACAGAGAAAGCTGATAAAGTATGACACTCAGGTCCAGTTTATCCAACCCACAAACGCAAACTCGCACAGAAAGGAGCTTTCAGCAGACAAGCTAACAGACAGAATGTTTATGCAGTGAGCCAGAGCGGCCTGTGAGTGTGGCCTGTGTGGTTGTGACTTTGCTGTGATCTCAGTCCAGTCTGAGTTCGTGTATCCGCTGGATCTTGCCGATTTGCGCTCCGGGTGTGTTTTGGAACATGCTAACCCAAACAACTCTGAGGGGGTTTGGGGATTCTCTTACCAAATAACATACTTTGGATTTCCAGTGGGTATTCCTAAATGGCAAACAGTACAATATTCAACCCAATACACTGTCATAGTACAATACAGCTTATTGCATCAGTTACAGCAGCACTGAATGATCAATATTCCATTGATATTTCTTAACAAAGCATGAACCAATGACTTAAATACAGAACTCTAATACGTTGTAGTTTATCACATTAACTGTGTATTTCTATTAAAATAAAACACTCTACCTCTATCTTAATATTGCCAGAGACAGATCTAATTCACTGTAATACAAACTGAGCTTTAAATACATCAAAAAGGCGAGACTTACGAGGCTTTTGTAGCTACTGCCATCTATAGGCAATAAGTAGGTACTTTGTTCAAATTCACTAATCAACAGCATCGAAGTCCAAACTTTTTTTCTTGGGGGGGCAAAAGCGCAGTGTTTGTGGTGGGTCAAAGGCCAACAAGGCAAGACAAAATACCAACAAAGAATGTAGGCAGGTTAATAATTGAGTTTTTAAAATGGATTTTTAACATTACCCTATATTTTGTTCCAAAATGCTTAAAAATACAATTAACAAAGGAAAATAAGAATTAAGAAAGTTATATATAGTGTAGAAGTGTTTGTTCTATTTTTAGGCGAGGGGGTCGGGTTAGGAGAACTTTCTGGCCGGCCAAATCAAATGTCCTGACCTGTTAACAGCAGGCTTGATCTGCAGCAATGGATATAAAATGTGATGACAGATAAACAAATAAATACATAAATATAGAATGCCTAATGATTTCTGGGAAATACAAAAATGCATGGCCATAATTTGTAGTTAAGCTTTATGTAATAGAATCTTGCTTGTATTTAAGCTAATATTATTAGTTTGCTAGCATTACAGTACTACTCTTATTTCATTGTTACGTTCTTGATGAAAACTAAAAAGTTTAATTCTTGAACCGTGAAAAATTGGCCAATCAGGAATTGTTTTTCTCAGTGGTATCTAGGTAGATACACATAAGTGAGCTCTCCTATTGGTTAGGACTTCAGGAGCTGAAGAGTCGGGCTAATGTGTTAGATTTACTATCAGCATAATTACAAAGTGACAGAGGAATCAACCAATCACATTTTGATTTCCAATTGATGGGACCAATTTCAAGAGAAAAAAAGTCACTCTAGGCCTTCTGGAAGTCCTAGATATTTCCTCATGTTTTGACCATGTTTTGACATTTACGGCTCAAACTGAACAGTCATGGTTAACAATTGCCTGATGTGTTTCGGAGCCTGTGGTGCTTCCACTCTACTTTTATTTAATAGTGCATTAACCATTCCTGCAAAGCTGCAGTTCAGGCCCCGCCTCCCCTCCCACAGGCCCCTCCCACTCAACACTTTCTAGACTGCACTGTTTACAGCACATTACAGCACCGGAAACCAAAACAATGCATTTCATAAGAGAGTGACCACGGTATTGCAGCTGTTCTCCATAACTCATGAAAACATGATTACCTTCCCTCTTTCTATCCATCAGTGTGAGTCTCTCTACTCTTCCTCCTGAGATATTCAAATGAAAAAGAGTTTGCATTGAAATTTGTCTGGTGCAAATGCTGACAGACAAAAGCTCCTCTGCTTATCTTCTCAAAGAAATCCAAAAAACGTGGAGAGCACATCTCACTCAGGAGACTGATTAGTTCCCTCCCCTCCACCAATCCATCCATCCATCCTTATCTCTGCCTCAAATATATGTCTACAGTTTGTAAAGATAAAGAACAGTGAGATGTTCCTAAGGAAGTTGCCATGGAAATGTTCAAGGCTGATTCAAAACTTCTAAAAGTTTTGGCTGAGGGGTTCAGTGGTCAGTACAGTTCAGGCCTGCACCAATTAGTCAACACTCTTTGATATGTTAATTAAACATATAAAGTTATTTATTTCACACATGCTCACTCTGACACTGCAATACACTGCAGGAAGTGTAGGTGCTACAGTGGAGCTTCAGTCTGTTTTTGTTACTGGGTACTTTTAGACTGATACATGTAAATCATCTCTGTTTTGATTGGCTGCCCTCGTCCCCAAGCTAAAACACTCCTTGTAATTTAAGCATGAAGGGGCGGAGCTAAACTGCAGCAGGCTGAATAGACAGATATATGTAAATGTGGTGGCTTTTGTAATATCCAGAAAAAAAAAATAAAAAAAATACTGTTTTTACATGTGGACTGTGTGGTCTGGCGAGTGAATGGTACATTTTGAAACTTTAATACTTTCACACTACATCAAAATATTTCTTTAAGATCTCCATGTGTGTCTTTTTTCTGTTTTTGACATAATTTGAAAATGCCTGTTGCCCTTTACATTGTATGTAAATTTAATGATGAAAGGACCAAAAAAAATGACTTAAAATGACTTGGAAAAAAGTCAGGTTCCATTGACTTACATTAAAAGTAAAGTACATTTTCCTTCTGCTGTAAAGTTACCATTTTGGAGATACAAGGTTTTGTTCTGACAGCAGCAATATGTATCATAAAAATGTGCATTTTTGCCATATCGCCCACCTCTACCTGGACAGCTACTGTACTGTAGTGAGGAGTCACCATAAGCTCTTAAGCTTTTCTCTCTCTCTCATTGGAGTCTTTACCTACAATGCAAGGCCTCACCACCTCTCTCTTTCCCTCCATCCATTCTCTCACTCTTTGTCTCTCGTCCTACAGCTGAAGAATGTGAGCTTTACACAAACCGAGGGAGAACAAATTCCAGACTGAGCAGGCCAATGGAAAAAAGCCTAAACATTCAGGTTCCTGAAACTCAGGCTGGGTTTCACCTGGAGTGGAAAGAGACGGTCATACTGTACACAGAAAGAGCAGCCGTGTGAGTGCACACACACACACACACACACACACACACACACACACACACACACACACACAGTAGCAGTTTCATTACATTCCATTCTCTGCTCTGCAGTAGGAGGTTTTATTGCTAATTTACACAAATATGAGATTATATGCTGCAAATTTCAAACTATAACCATCACACTCAATACAGCTCTTAAATTGAGACAATTTCTACAGCTTTCAAGCGGTGGAAAAATGTTTGCTTTCCATAAGGTGGCCGATCTCTGCCCTCATCATTTGTGTTACCACAAATTCTTCCCTCCAGGAAACTAGTCCCCTCTTTGAAAATATGCCAATTTGCATTCAACACACTTAAAAATGATGGTTCCTCAAGGGTCAGTAAAGAAAATGGTTCTATATAATAGATCTATGAGCACTCAAAAGAACCCTCTGCTAAATTAAAGGGTTTTCTTGCATCATGAAATGGTCCTTCAGATTGATGGAGAACGTGCTGTAGATGTGACATCAGCTTCTCGAACTGTCCCGTTCCACCTTAAATGGTGCAGCAGTTACATTCTGGTGCCTCAGGCACCATTTAAGGTGGAACGGGATCATTAGAACAAGAAGCTGGCGAATGAGAAGCGACTTTAGCCTCGTAAAAATCAAACGTTAAGAGACATTTTACAAGAAACCGCTCTACTTTTGAGGAAACGTTTCCTGCCAGAGATGTGAGAAAAGCGGCTACAGCTGAACCTTAAACCTTAGCTGAACTTTAGATCTTAAAGCAGAGCAAAGCAAGTCTGTGTTTTTGTGTATATTATATATTTTTTTATCCTATGCTAGTACATCAGCACATACTGAGACGTATTTACAGCCAAGTTAGTAAAATGGATATAAAATGTTACAGCTCTTCTTAACATTTGGGTTGCCGAGCCCTGGATTAGACAGTCAGTACTCTCTATTGGCCGATACTTAAGGACTGGGTATTGAGAGTAAAAGTGGTATCAGTGCAGCCCTAAAAACTATGTTTCACATAAACGTTGACGGACAATTTCAGTGACTGCTCACTGGTTCTGTTTTAAAGCCCACACATTTACATGGGACTGAACTTGGAAACAAATAGGAAGTGTGAATATGAGCTGGAGCTGAAAGATTAACGTGCCAGTTTTCCTGCATGAGGCCTTGTACAATTCCAAGACAAGGCACTTTGCTTTTTTTCAGTTGAGTCTGCAGTTTTAATGAGAGAAAAACATCACAGAAGTCTATTTTGTTCCTGATTCTAGTGGCATAACAGCAATACACTGTGTCTGCTACGGTGCAACAACACAGTATGAGACAAAGAAGAACGACTGAGGTGTATTTTGTACGATTCAGAAAGTCTAACTGTTTATGCTGACGATGTCACATTGCAATTCTGAATAGCCTAAATAGTTGCAGAAACTTTATGCTGGTGATGCACCAAGTTTAAAGTGTGAAAGCTCTGTAAGTCTATTCTTTATAATTAGCAGGCACTGCACTGCTAAAATCCTAGCAAGTGAAATACTGGTGTCAAGGCAATAAATGCCCTTATTTCTCAGATAATATCACTTTTCTCACAAATCCCTGTGTTGAAGATTATTTCCTTTATTTTGAGAACAATAAACTTGCAATCCAACAATTTGAGACATTCCAACAAAGCCTTTCACAACTAGCAACACAGCTTCATCATGATGCTTGGATGATAGAAACACATTCAAGTTCCTGTATTATATTGTTTATTAAAAACAGTCTCCTAGATTCTTATATCATGTTTAATATGCCATATTCACACATTATCTTTCTAGTTTTAAGATATTACATCTCATTTTTAAGATGTTTTTTCTGATATTTTTTGGAATGGCTTTTCTGCACTGTGATGCTGTAGGTAACCACAACTGCAACACAACAAACCACTACTCAGCATTTACTCCATTGGCAATTCAGTACACCCCCCCTCTCTCTCACTTTAGTTTCTTTCTCCCTCTCTCGCCCCAGAACTGACTAAGCACTCTGCTCTAAGTATTTTATTAGTGTCATATTACACAACTTTATTTCTCCACCTTCATTATCGCTAATGATTTGGTCATCATCCAGCCACACACACAGCCACACACACATAGGCACACATATACACACACACAGCCACACACAAAAACACAGACACAGGAACACACACAAAAACACAAGCACATATATGCACACACCAACACACACAAGTACACAAACAAGTACAAACACAAGCAAGTACACAAACACATGAGCACAAAAACACACACACACACACACACACACACACAAAGCATACACAAGGCAGATTCACCCATAAAGGGCATTTAGAGCAATCGACAGAGGCTGGACAGACTGTTGTATCTGCGTCTGTCCTGCCCTCTCTGACTATTTCCACAGTGTCTCAGTTTCACAGATGCCATAGCAGACTAAGATGGCAAACTTCCAACAGCACACACATACACACAAACACACACACACACGAGCATGCACACTTTCCCTCTCTGCACTCCAGATGTGCCCCGCTGCAGAATGTGCTGACTGTTGAAGAATGTGGGGCCGCTGCCCTGGTGCTCTCATCCGGTTACAGGCCTGAGGCCAGTCACCATCACCTACACCTAAACCAGCACACACAGCCCTAGAGGACTCAGCCAAAGACTCCACCTGAGAAACTGCTGCTTAAAGCTGTGTCTCACTGTGTTTACTTGCTCTGAAAAAAACTACACCAACATTAGAAATATAAATAAATATTAATACAGTAAATAGTGATTTTATGTGTAGGAGTAAGTCAGCTTAACCATTTCCAAACTTCTCCTCGAGGAAGCCCAGATTTACAGTTACCATCTAATAAAGTAAAGTATTTTAAATTAATTCTTAAATTAAGCTAAATCAAAGAACTTATCAAGTTTAATCACTTTTTCCTGATGATAGAAAAATGGCTGGAGCTGTATGGAGGAGAAGACATGTCAGTGTTACTGAGAATGATCCACCATCCAAGTAAGACCTGCTCTGTGGAGGTCCTGCTCACTGAAGAACAGGGTAAAAAGGGGCTAACAAAATATACAGAGCTTGCACTTAATGGTTGTTTTACCTGGAAATTACATAAACAACAGGGTGGTCTCTGACTTTGCACAGTACACCATAAGGACAAAAGTACTGGGACACCCCTCCTAATTATTGAGTTCAGGTGTTTCAGCCACACCCATTGCTAACAGGTGGATAAAATTAACCACATAGCCTTTTAGTCTCGATAGACAAACACTGGCAGTAGAATGAGTTGCACTGATGAACTCAGTGGTCAAACGTGGCAGTCATAGGATGCCACCTCTGCCACAAGTCAGTTTGTGAAATTTGTCCTGCTAGATCTGCCCCAGACAACTGTAAGTACTATTATTGTGAAATTAGGATTAAGAGCCCCTTATAAGTCCCACAAAGGGGAAATTTCACCTCTGCAATATAACCCATCTGTGCAGTGAAACACCACATACACACTAGTAAACACACACACTAGGGGGCAGTGAGCACACTTGCCCAGAGCGGTAGGCAGCCCTATCCACTGCACCCCGGAAGCAGTTGGGGGTTAGGTGCTTTGCTCAAGGGCACCTCAGTCACGTACTGACGGCTCAGGGGATCGAACCGGCGACAAGGCTGGTTCCCCAACCTCCAGCCCATGACCTCCCATGGAAATGAAAGCATGCAGGAGCAACAACAGCTTAGCCACGAAGCAGTAGACCGGTTAGTGCTGAAGCTCTGTTAAATCACTCACTAATGAGTTCCAAATTGCCTCTGGACACAACATCAGCAAAAGCCCTGACCTCAACCTCAATGAACATCTTTGGGATATACTAGAATGGAGACTGCCAGCCAGGCCATCGGGTCCAACATCAGTGTCTGACCTCACAAATGCTCTTCTGGATGAATTGGCAAAAATTCCCACAGTCACACTCCAGAATCCTGTAGAAAGCTTCCCAGAAGAGTGGAAGCTGTTATAGCTGCAAAAGAGGGACCAACTCTATATTAATGCCCATGTATTTAGAATGGGATGACATAAAAGCTCCTGTGGGTGTAACGTGTAGGTGTCCCAATACTTTTTGTCTATGTAGTGTATATATTCTCACACATACACAGCAATTGTAGAAAAATGTCAAAATGCCCATTACGTGCTGGACTATACTTATTACAACCTCAAAAGAACTAATTTTTAATACGCATTCAAGTATTGCAATATTACTTTTTTTGTCATATTGCCTACCTCTAACAATAAAGTACTGCACTATACTACTGAGGCTACCATTGTGTTAGGCCAGGGGTCAGCAACCTAAATGTTAAGAAGAGCCATTTTGTCCTTTCAACGAAAATCAAACCACCTTGGGAGCCACAACATTGCAGCTCCAGCCATTTTTCTGTCATTTTACCATCTTGGCTGTAAATATGTCTCAGTATGTGCTGATGTACTACTATAGGACAAAAAAATATAAATGAAAACACAGACTTACTTTGCTCTGTTTTAGCTCAACTATAGCTGCTTTTCTCACATCTCTGGCAGGAAACTTTTCCTCAAAAGTAGAAAAGTTTGTTTTAAAATGTCTCTTAACGTTCAACTTTTTTTTTAAAAGGTTGGTGAATGAGCAGTTACAGGCTACATTAACTCCCGCGTTTAAGACCATTTATTGTGAAAACTGTGTTAGAACAATCAGCAGAGCTTTATATTACTGTAAAGGAGAAATATTTCTTTTTTTTTTACGTAAAAATCTAACTCTGCTGCAGAGCCACAACAGGGCAGTAAAAAAGCTGCATGTTGCCGACCCCTGGGTTAGGGTGTATTTTGGAGTCTGGAAGTAAAAACTGTAACATTGAGCAGATGTTTGCACTGTATATGAAACCTCCTCACTCTCAGGCCTGACTGTTCAGCATAGCATTCAGATTTGGAATTGAGCCGTCCGCTACATCCAGCCTGCCGTCCAGCTCTATGAACCTGAGTTGGGCTGAGAGTTCTGAATAGGGCTGCAACTGATGAGTATTTATAAAGCTGATCAGTCACGGCACCACCATCATTATAAACTCCATCTTTGTAATAAGCAATTCTTCTTTTATGCTCCACATCGCCCCCTGCCCTTCCTTAAGTGTGTCACAGTCTATCAGAATGACTGCGTTTATGAGCTTCAACCTACAGCGCATTGTTAAGCGCTTTTGCTTTTAGGTAAACATGTGTTGACTTTATTTTATAATCAACATCACTGATTTTGCCAACTCATCACTGCAGCTCTAGCTTTTAATCAGCAATAAGAGGCGGGCGGTGTACCACCAGTGAGTCGTCACCAGGTTGTTTGAGGGGGCTCTCTGAGACGTGGCCGTAAAACTCAAGGGGGCTTTAAGTGGGGAAAATGTCATTTTTATAGCATTATGACAGCTGTGATTCAGCTCAAAGAGAGAGCGAGAAAGCAAGAGAGAGGGAGAGAGAGGCAAGTCTGGCCAGGTCTTTTTCATTGCGCTGTGTCAGCACTCTGGTATGCCTCTGTCTTTAGACCCTCCACATATAACAGATTCAGACCGAACCACTCCACCTTCACTCACCAGACGGACAAAGTATTATATTGTAACTACACTGTTACAGTGGAAAAGTATGACTATTACAGCTTGGCCTTCAGTTTGGGCCATAAATGTCAAAAGTCAGTCAAAAAAACAAGAAACAAAACACCTACATATGTATACATATGACAATGTTCATTTCTGCTAGCACACCTCTGGGACTCTAGCAGTACATAAGCACTAAGCTAACAGTGGTGCACATTAGGATTTTTTTAACTGCTCGAGATTAAACATCAGCATTTGAAGCGCTTTAAAGCCATTCCATACATTGCCAACAACATTAACAGGTACTTTACATTGTATGTAGCTGTTGTGCACTGAGTGCCCTGCTGTTTTCTATTTCTAACTGACTGAAACCTTATTAGACTACAGCTCGAATTCACAGTCAGTGATGTAGATGCCAGAGTGATGTTTTGGTTTCACAAAATTGGCCCCACCCATTGTAAATCAAAACGTCCACTGTAACTTTCCCAATGTCACTAATTATACTGGTGGTTAAAGGCCTTCAGTCCAGTCAATGAGAGAGCTAGCTTGGCTGTATCTCCCCAAACGTCACACAGAGAAAGAAATTCTGTTTGGCTAAGATTCTGCTGGGCCTTTCAAGATTTTAACCCTTCAGTTTGCAGCAAACACATAACAGTGACATCACAAAGTTACTACAATACCCACAGAGGTTAATACAATAAGTATAATGATTGTATAAAAAATATGAACCCAAAAGTTCCTAGAAATCATTAGGTATTTTCTCAAGGTGCAAAAGGCAACAAAGGCCGCCCATTGTAGTGTTGTCCCCAGGGGGCCAAAGAGCAGCACAGTTGGGTGCCTTCCCTGCTCTAACATACCTATTGAACCTATTAACCAACTGCTGAGTTGAATTACAAGTGTTTGAGCAGTGTAATCAACAAACAGTGCTGGACTAAGGTCCTCTAGAATAGGCAATGGACTTGTGATGAATCGTATACCACAACACCTTCTCCATCTACATTACTGGAGATCTAACACACCACAAGGCTTTCATCTGTATTACTGTAGCTCTAATACACCAACCACAACACCACCTTCTCCATCTGAAAAACACATGAATTCTGATCTGACCGTTCTCATAAAGTTGCATGATAATGATTTGGATATGTATCCGATCGAGGATCAGGTATGAAAGTGCTTCAGATCTGAATCGAAAAGATTTGTGTGTCCACCGGATCAGTGTAAAAATTAGACAAAAATATCAAATCTGTGGCAACCTGATGACACGAATGAAATCCAGAGCCTTTTAACAATGCTAAGTGTCTAAAAGTACTTTTTATAAAAAAAACTTTCCAGTGAGTTTTTCAGGTGAGTACCAGATACTATCAGGTGCACATCAGATACATGGTAATATTTTTAATAGTATCTGTTCCTCACCTGATAGTATTGGGTGCTCACCATATATTATCTGGGGCTCACCTG
Organism: Colossoma macropomum; assembly: GCF_904425465.1. Lineage (NCBI taxonomy): Eukaryota > Metazoa > Chordata > Actinopteri > Characiformes > Serrasalmidae > Colossoma > Colossoma macropomum. The sequence continues at coordinate 28,056,760 of NW_023494810.1, forward strand.
AGAGTATCGGGTGCTCTCCGCATAGCATCAGGTGCTTACAACTTAATATCTGTCGCTCGCCTGATAGAATCTGGTGCTCGCCTGAGAGTATTGGGTGCTCGCCTGAGAGTATCTGGTGCTTGCCACTTAATATCTGTTGCTCACCCGATAGAATTTGTTGCTTACCTGAGAGTATCAGGTGCTCACCACTTAATATCGGTCACTCACCTAACAGAATCTGGTGCTCACCACATAGCATTGGGTGCTCACCTAAGAGTATCTGGTGCACACCAAAAAGTTTCAGGTGCTCACCACTTAATATCTGTTGCTCACCACATAGTATTGGGTGCTCAACAGATTTTTTTTACTTAAAAAAAATAAATAAATACTTAAATAAATAAATAAATAAAAGGGGCTTCATAGAAATTCTGCCTCCTTTATACCATTTTTTCAGTTTTCTGAACAAACTGCCAAACTTTCCTTTTTTCTTGTACCTCTTGTGATTTAGAACCAATAAAGCATAAAGGCCCAGCATAAATTCTATTTTGTTCATTTCAGAAGCTCTGAAAAAAATGCAATTTGTATATATTCACATCTCTTACCTTCAGATGCAAATGAAGAGCAGATTCATGACATCATGGGAGCAGAACATGAAAAGAAAAGAAGAACAATTTTATTAGTTCTAAGAGTCCAAACATAACATACACATTCACTAATGTATGAACAAAGACCAAAAACACTGAAATGATCTTAAAAAAGAAAAATGAGAGAAACACTATAATGTGTGTATGTTAAAGGGGAATTCCACCTAGTTTTCAAAATATCTACATGATAAAATGGTTTAGATGTAATCAGACGTTTCAGAATGGTTTGGTGTGAAATGCTGTGTTCTGAAACTTACAGGAGTCAGAACTGTTCAGAGTGGTGGTGATAGGAACCAGTCGCCTGAAGAGTTTAATATGTCTAGAAGTTTCCTCACAGGAAGTTATTACTCGGCACATGATTAGAAACATAGTTTTGAGAAAGTTTTTTGCCTAAAATGTATTCTTTACATACATGTAGAGTGTTGTAAGGAATTTACCATTATTTTACCATTATTAATTTTACATATGAAAACTCTTGGTCTTGGATAGTAAATAAAAAAAGCTATATTTGTGTTTTAGACATCGTGACCCCTGGTTCCCCATCACCACTGTACATAAATCTGTCAGTAAGCCTCCCTACAATGAACCATTTCACAATAAAACAATCTTAATGACTTTATTTACATCTCAACCATTGAATTATGCTGAAATTGTAACAAATCTGTGGAATTCCTCTTCAACGTGTGCCGGGCGAAGGCCTTGTCAGCATTGTGTTGTTTGATCCTGAGGAAACAGAGCTTCAACTGAGAATAATTTCACGGCTTATTGACTCCATTTACAATCCCTGCACAAGGATGACCCCAGATGTCAACACTAATGGAAACCATGTGTGAGTGATTGTGTGTGATGGACAGCGTGTGCTCGCAACGCCCAACGAAAACACTTCATGGCATACACACAGGTTCTCTGCGGTCATTTAGCTCAGCATGCTGGACTGAAGAGTATAACATACCCTTCCCACCGGCGCTACAGGAAACACACCCACCCTAACCCCCACCCAGATACATACAGTACGTCCACATCTGCACTACGCTGCAAAAGATGATGTCTTCATGGCTGAAATCATATTAAATATACTCAATCTATCAATTAATTCTCTTTTTGAGCTTCTTGTAAACATATAGAATTATTCAAATTATTTCTGCAGGTGCTGTACTTGTTTGAGGTTATTTTCTCAAGTGAAATTATCTTGTTATTTTGGTAGATAGCTGTGCTTATTATTTCTTAAAATAAGCTAAATTATGTCTTGAAACAAGCAGAATTATTAAACGTCTAGAAGGTTGTGTGTTAAAATCCCAGGACTGACTTGGTACGACTTGGTATGAAACAAGTCCATTAGCAACACCCTATTAACCATGTGGGATATCATAGCAAACACCTAGCAACCACCTGGGATACTACAGTGACTGCCTAGTGATCCCCCCCAAAAAAAAAACAACAAAAACAAAAGCAAAAACACCTAGGATACCACCCAGCAACAATTTTGCAACCACCTGGAATACCACAGAAACTGCCTAGCAACACCTTAGCAGCCACTTGGGATACCATAGCAACCACATAGCAACAACTTTGCTAGCTTAAGCTGCGCAATCACTGTGCTTCCTCAGGAAACACAATTATTATTATTATTGTTTATTTTTAAAACACTACTACTACTACTACTAATAATAATAATAATAATAATAATAATAGTTGTTGTTATTATTATTATTATAAAAATAGACACTCCAACAAAATCTCAGATTATCTTTTGATCTGACTGAACACAGTATAATCTATGCAGCCGTGTGAAATCTGCTGTGCATGTGTATTTACATGACACTGACAGGAAGAAGTGTGGCGAGATCACCGTGGTGACAGCATGGCTCAGTGGGGGTGGAGACGTTAATCTGTCATATAAATTGACCACACCAACCAAAAAAGGACAGACGAAAAGAGCATAAAAGGAGAGGGAATTCCACACACAGCATCAAATCACTGACTAACGTGTGTGATCCAACATAACCAGACGTGGAAGAGGCCTGTCTGCACCGCACAGGTCTGAGTTTTCTCTTCTCTAAGACCAGGAGCTCACCAGTTAAAGAATTAGTTGTGTAAAAAACTCATTTCCACAGGTGCGCTCCCCCCCAACCCCCCAAAGATGAAGTCTGCACATTGTAATGGATCAGGTATTGGTTATATGAATCCCAATTAAACTCTGATCCCTTGGTTCTTTGTGCTGCATATAAGACACTTTTATAGGTGCAAATATCTGCACTGATAGTGTTTTAACTGTGATTGAGCTATAAAATGTGTAGCTATTAAATGGTGGCGGGTTTTTTTTGTTTTTTTTTTTTCCTTCTTACTATTCGGGGACTAACTAGCTAGTAATAAGCATGCTAAAGCTAAGTAATTTTTATTCCCATTGGTCTCAAAAAGGTAAACTTGGAAAATTATATACATATATATAACAACCACCTCTGCTGGTCAAAGCTGGTTTAACATGCTAAGCATTAGTCACTTAGACACTTAGCTCCCTAGTCAATAATGGTCCGTGAAGGAAACGAACGCTGCCCCTGCTGGTCAAAGCTTATGTATCATGCTAAGACATTTTTTTCCCCCTCCATACAGTAGGTGTTTGAGATTTTTGATGGCTGAAATTGCACAAGTGATGCTAGAAATATTTTTGACTGTTTCCAGTACGTTAAACAGGTAGAAAAAATAAATTAATGGAACGTAGATTGGCCTTAAATGGCCAGAGTTTTATTATATACGTCTATAACCTAAGAATAGCCCAGCCAGTTTGCATTCAAGTCCCTGTAGTTACTGAGTAATAAGCCTTAGTATGAAATAAGCCTAGGGTTAAAGTAACTAGCCTAAAAATAACACCTCAACACAGTTTGATAATTTAGTAAATCTGCCAATGCTATTTTATAGTGATAAATATGCACACTTCTAAGGCTGGAAGGCCACTGTAAGGCAGCCCCATTTGTCCCAAGAGGCAGCAGTGGACACAACCAGGGTTTACGTAACCACATGCTTCACATGCCAGCCACACACTCCACCCATCGGAGGAGATTGAAGAGGAAACGGTCGGTTATCTTTCTCTGGCACTACTCCCATCCTGTCCCACAACCCTAATGACATACAGAGATAGGACGAGAGACAAAGAGAAGCCACGCGAGAAAGGGAAGAGAGATGGAGTTGTTGCAAAGCAAGCCACCCTTTCTTATCAGATATCAGGCATGGAAAGAGACAGACAGAGAGACACAGCTTTGACGGAAAGGCCGTCCTGAAGGCCGTATCCTCCTCAGATGAAATCTCCCCCTGATAGGGGACAGGCCAGACGGTAACGGTCAGCAGTGACAGCATTCGGTGCCTATCGAGCCTCCAATTACTGCCCAATCAGTTCAGCCCTGCACTGCAAATTCACTGAAACTGGAGGCTGCAGTCTTTCACCTTAAAAGTCAGAGTTAGCGCTCATGCTAGTGTCCATTTTATAAGAAACAAATTATTTTTGACATCAAAATAAATGGAAAAAAGCCAGAAATGTAGATTCAAACTCATGGATACAGAATTGTTATGTAATTACATGTAAATAGCATACAAAAATGACAGTTATAAAGTCTATGGGAGGAACAATACATATATTTTCAGGTTTGATACCATTTTTTATTCTGAGCTCAAAATTATTACATTTCTGTTTTTTTGTGATAATGTCTTCAATCAAAGGCCTGAATAAAATTACTTTAAGTAAGAAACGGCATTTCAAAATTAAGATACTAAGATATACAAACAGCTCTTAACATGAAAGGCAAAGCAACAGTCTGCCATTCTTCAGCTGGGAAAATGTCTTTTCCACAGTAGACAGAGTGACCCTGGAGATTGCTCGCTCTACTGCTCATGCTGAAAACAGTCTTAATTACTACTTAATTAATGCTTAATTGAAGTGACAAAGCCCAGCCTACACATGATCCCAGGGGTTTCTTGGCAAAAGCCAGTAGAACAGAAAGATGTTATGAACTTTTTCCATTTAAAACAGCTTTAGAGGTCAACATTTGGTGTTCGAATTTTGAACAGTAACCTACACGCCGATTAGCAACCAAACAAACACGAACCCACAGCATGGTGGTCCAAGCAATCGCCAGACTATTGTGTTGACAATACAACTGACAAGTGTAGAACATGCAATGGAAAAATAAATGCAGAAAAGAGTTCACAGTAGGGACTCACTGATGTATTACTTCTTGTCGCAGTCAGAACAAAACCTCATATCTCCGAAATGGTAACTTTACAGGAGAAAGAAAAATAAATTCTTACTTTGTAATGAAAGTTACGGCAACAACATTTTTTACCTCATATCATTTTAGACCAGGGGTCGCAACCCAAATGTTAAGAAGAGCCATTTTGTCCTTTCAGCGAGAATCTACCACCTTGAGAGACAACATTTTATGTCCATTTTACCATTTTGGCTGAGATAAAATGACTTGGGCACAAAATATCTAGAAAGTTGAACAATTTTACAATATTTTCATTATGAGAATGATTAGATATATTTACTACATTTAAGCCGTCTTCACTTATTAAGACGCCATTTTTTGCAGTGCATCGGTGGTGATAGGAACCAGACGTCTGAACAGTTTAATGCCTCAAAGATCGCTCACAGAAAGTTATTACATGAAAAGATTTCAAATATGCTGCCTGACACCCAAGACATTGTTTTTATGACAGTTTTGAGGTTTTGCCCCTAAAATGGATGTTTAAAACATATGCAGGGAATTTCATGCTAACATAGTTCCCAAAGAAAAAACATCACTTTATCATCACATTACATATAAAAACCAAGAAGACATGAACCATAATGACCAGTGCAGGTTCACTGGTCATTATGGACAGTTCACTGGTTTCTATGCAGGTTCACTGGTCATTATGGACAGTTCACTGGTTTCTATGCAGGTTCACTGGTCATTATTGACATCGTAACAATAGAAGAACCCTTTTCAAAAAGGTTCTACATAGAATCATCTACAGCACATTCTCCATCAATCTGAAGAACCCTTTCACAATGCGAAGAACCCTTTAATCACGCAAAGTGTTCTTTGAGTGTTCGTGGTTCTATATAGGACCATTTTCCTTACTGAAGAACCCTTAAAGAGCCATCTTTTTAAGAGTGTAGTCCACAGTCTTCCTCCACCTGCTGCCAATCAGCCACAGGATGCTACACATTACTGTTTGAGCACTCAGAGAAAAAAACACTGGTTCATTGAACGCAGATGAACCGGAGCTTCTGCCTTAAAGGGCTTCTGTGCTAAAGCTGGACTGCACTGGTCAAGCCTGGCTGAGTCTACTAAACCAATGACAGAAAGGCCTCAACAGACTGTAAAACATTTCAGCTGACCTTAAAATCTTTCACATAGTTTCTACACTCACTGTCAATTTTATCAGCTCCACTGACCATATAGGAACACACTGTAGTTCTACAATTACAGACTGTAGTCCATCTGTCTCTCTGCATACTTTATCCAGTTTTCACCATGTTCTTCAATGGTCAGGATCCCCACAGTACCCCCACAGAGCAGGTATTATTTGGGTGGTGGATCATTCTCAGCACTGCAGTGACACTGATGTGGTGGTGGTGTGTTAGTGTGTGTTGCGCTGGTACAAGTGGATCAGACACAGCAGTGCTGCTGGAGTTTTTAAACACTGTGTCCACTCACTGTCCACTCTATTAGACACTCCTACCTTGCTGGTCCACCTTGTAGATGTAAAGTCAGAGACGATAGCTCATCTGCTGCTGCACAGTTTGTGTTGGTCATCCTCTAGTCCTTCATCAGTGGTCACAGGACGCTATTGGCTGGATATTTTTGGTTGGCGGACTATTCTCAGTCCAGCAGAGACACTGAGGGGTTTAAAAACTCCAGCAGCACTGCTGTGTCTGATCCACTCGTACCAGCGCCACACACACTAACACGCAACCACCATGTCAGTGTTACTGCAGTGCTGAGAATGATCCACCACCCAAATAGTACCTGCTCTGTGGGGGTCCTGTGGGGGTCCTGACCACTGAAGAAAAGGGTAACAAAGCATGCATAGAAACAGATGGACTACAGTCTGTAATTGTAGAACTATAAAGAGCTCCTATACGGTAAGTGGAGCTGATAAAATGGACCTTAAGTGTAGAAACATGGAGGTGGTCTTAATGTTATGGCTGATTGGTGCATCTGCACACACAAAAAAAAAAAAAAATCAGCAGTATTAATCCTGGATGTGCCCGAAAGAGCATGATCGTTAAGCTACTTTATTGACTTTGCAGTTTTCTTTTGATTAATAGCAACTGTGCATTGCTTTATGCTACTTGATTCAGTTCCGCTTCTCTTTGATTAATAACGATGTCGCTTTGCGTTTAACTTTTTGATTCATTTCAACAACATTCGACGGCTACTTGAAAAACGAGCACACTTAAAAGCTTTTTGGCCTCTTTTTAACAGCATTCATTTCGGCAGGCTGGACCGAGCTGCCATTAGCCAGTCATCAGTGAAGGATCCACCGAGATTTTCACTGGATGTTATGACAGAGGCGTTTTCCGCATGTGCTGACTCAGCGCTTTCACGAATGCGACTGCACTGCTTGTTGTGTATGTGAAATTAACTCTAATCTGATTTTTCCACACTGCGTGCTCCAACAGCGTGAACTGCACAGAGGTATTGAGCGGTGTCACTTCTGAAGGAATGGGTACTTTAGAATCCATTGTACTGCGAACTCAGCAAAAGCCATGTCAAAGTACAGAGAAGGTAAGAGCAGCGCACGGCCAGAATTGTGTGTGTAGGCCTAGAAAAGGGATTGGCAACTCTTACTGCCCTGTTCTGGCTCCACAGCAAAGTAACATTTTCAGGTAAAAATAAAATAATCCTCTTTTACAGTAAAACAAAGCTCTGCTGATCGTTCTAACACACTTGCAACACAGTACAACTGCTAACTGACCCCTTTAAACCTGAAGGTTGGTGCGCAGGCTGCTGGTCATCATAGCAACATAGACAACAATCTCGCCTAGCTAGTAGCTAACGAAACAGCAAAGAGGGAGATTTCAGATGAACATTGATCATTTGGAGACAAATTAACTTATTTGCATTTATAATCACTCCAGCTGGTTTCCTGATACGTTTAATCTGCAACCAGAACCTGTCAAACACTAACAAGTTGTAAAGCTGAGGTCTCATTTGCCAACTTCTTATTCAAATTTTCCTGTTCCACCTTAGCTGTTACATTTTCACACCTCAGGTATCATTTAAGGTGGAACAGGACAATTCAAACAAGAAGCTGGAGAATGAGAAGCGACTTCAGGCTCATTAAAAAGTCGAACGTTGAGACATTTTACAAGAAACTGTTGTACTTTTGTTTCCTGTTGGAGATGCGAGAAAAGTGCCTATAGCTGAGCTAAAGCTTAAAGCAGAACTGGCAGAACTTAAAGCAGTAAATCTGTGTTTCCATTTATGTTATATTTTTAGCCTGTACTAGTACATCAGAACATACTTACGGCCAAGACGGTAAAATAAGTCCTAAGAAAATATCTACGTCAGATTCATGATGTGTCCTTAAACCACAGAACTGTTCACACCTTTGTGCTGTTGAGTGTGTGTAGATTGTGTTCTTACCCAAGAACAAATCCCAAATAAGAAAACGTTGGTGAATGTCAATCAAAACTGAGTAAATGTGTTTCAAGAAGAAATTTCTTCTGAAGAACGGTTGGTGAACGAGCCCCGTTGTGGTTTACAGCAAGTGTGTGATCATTTAAGCATGAAGCTAATTGGTAATTAGCTTCCAAGATTTCTTAGCTATTATTAGTCTCGTCAATCCACTGCACAACTTTATATATAAAAACACATATGATACCACAAACACCTGTTCTTTTCATTAGAAAACACTCAGAAACCTAATCCGACGTTTAATAGCTAATCACTGATAAGTGAGAACATCCTGTTTGTATAAAAACTAAACAGAAACAAAACCAAAGTCTTGTAATGAGCCAACTAGAATGGAAACATTCCAGGAGAACCAGAGGAGCTCCTGATATGAAACACCCTTATGTATTTATTCCTCTGAAACCAGTGAACCGTAGGGAAACCAAGCACCTGTTTACATTAAACAAAGACTCCGAGGAGCCTCACACACATTCAAACACTTGTCTTTCCGGACCTTTTGCTTTCAATGAAGATCATGAGAGTTCAAGCCTATCTGAGATCTGATAAACACTACTATTTATATTTTGTGGCAGTTTTGCATTAAAAACTGGTATCAAACTGGTTATATTTTACTGTGTATCACACAGTATAAAGTGACATTCTGGGACACATTTGGCAAGAACCACTTCATTTGTGGGTGATTCTTCAACTCTGGACACTTCTCTCTATCTAAACATACCAAATATATGCTAACATGGCTTACAAACCTGCGACCACCAATTAGCACGATGTCACTTGCATAAAGATACATGTTGGCTATTCACAGTCACTCATGGGCAGCAAAATAAGTATTTCTAATAAAATTACTTCTTGCACATTTTTGCTTGATGTGCCCCAAAATACAAGATATACTCCGTAGCAGGTAACGATACATATTCACATTTCATCTAGATCTGTCTCTGATACGCTCAGAGAAACAGCCCAAACACATCTATATGTAAACGTTCTCACAGAAAATAGCTGACCTATGGCATCTGCACTATAGCGACCGGCTCGCCATGAACGCTGTCTTTTTAAGTTTCTGAAAGCAAGTGAACTGAGCAAGACCACTAAAATCTAATGAAATTCGTATGTCCTGCATCAATTACTTCAGCCTGCTCCTTCCCACAGCACAGTGGCACAGCAGCACTTTGCTTAAAACATCCCAGAAGGCCAGTTCTTTAACCCCTTCCACCCACCCACCCCCCCCACACACACACACATACACACATACATATATATATATATAAACACACACACATGCATATTAGGAATACATAGTGGCTTAGACATACATATATATATATATATATATATATATATATATATATATATATATATATATATATATATATAAATATATATATGCATACATACATACATACATACATGTTCCCTTTCCCTTTCTGACAAAACAGTGAAATCATGATTCCACGTACACCTCCCCCACCAACCCCCCCCCCACCCCCCTTACCGCCACCACCACCAATGACGAGACTCATACATATTTGGCTTTGAGCAAAACAGGGTATTTTTAAGAGCTGCTGTACCTAATTACTCTCAGACATAGCCATCAGTGTTTAAATATACAGAGAGAGAGAGAGAGAGAATGAGAGAGAGAGAGAGAGAGAGAGAGAGAGAGAGAGAGAGAAATATAATAGGAGTTGAGACAGTTAAATAAAACACTGTGGAGCTAAAAGTTCCACTACCACTGTTTTTAAAAAGAGAAACTTTCCATGAACCAATCTCTGCAGAAACCCCCCAGTACAGTGTGTGTGTGTGTGTGTGTGTGTGTGTGTGTGTGTGTGTGCGCGTGTGTCACAGGGTGTGTGCACTTTTTGGCTCAGTTTGAGTTGCTAACAGCAAAAGTGTAAACTGAACCAGAACCGCCCATCCGGGCTGATCAGAGCGGCATCTCAGAAGGACGATCAAACGCACAGCTGAGGTCAGCCGACGCTGTTGGAGACATATGGCCGTTTGTCTGTGTGGAGGTGTTTTGGAGGGGAAAACCAAATATGTTTTCCTGTTAAATTCCCCTTCATCCTCCTCCAGCCCGTCCCGTTGTGTTGAAATTATGGCCGTAAATGTCTGAACCTCACAACAGTCGACCTGCCCACAATGCTTTGCCCATGAATGTAGTCTTTTGTAGCAGATGTTGTTAGGCTGGATGAGCTTTGTAGAGAGTCGGCAAAAACATCATTCAACACGACTACACAACTCTGTTTTAGTCAAAATATCTACAGTTAGAGTGCACTATTAATTTCAAATCATATACACCAGGGGTGTGTCATCTTATCTAGTGTGGCTGCAGGTTTTCGTAGCAGGCCGGTCAGAGTGACCTTGCAAGCCCCTGCCCACCTTTGAAAACGCCTACAATGGGACTTTGGAGCAATGGAAGAGGGTTGCTTGCTCTGATGAGCCCCACTTTCTTGTACCTCACATGATTGGTGCAGCATTTCCATGGGGAAGTGATGGCACCAGGATGCACTGTGGGAAGAAGACGTGCTCGGTGATGCTCCACAAGGAATCTGTGTGTGTAGGCATTAATGTGGACGTCAGTTTGACATGTGCCACTAGGAGTGGGAATCTCTAGGCACCTCACGATTCGATTTAATTACGATTCAGAGGGCTGCGATGCAATTATAAAACGATTATCGATGCATCTTTTTTTTCCTATACTCTTTTATTATTAAAACAAATGGAAGTGATGTGGCAAGTGAACTGGAAGAGTCTCATTCACTGCTCTTGTCTGAAGCACATGAGACATTGGCTGCGGCTCATCTGTGATAAAATACGCTGTTACGGCGACATCCAGTGGCAACAGATGTCCACGCAGCACGTTACAGCTGTTCTACCTGTTTTCTTTTAGATTTTTTTGATTTTGTAACTTTGGTTTTGGTCTCGTAGAGAGTGGGGGGTCGCTGAGTCAGTAAAATATCTTCGAGACGGGACTGTATCTCGGCTCCAAAGTGCGCAACATAATGCGAAAGCCCTGGTTCTCAACTACAGAGAACTGGTGTGCAGACTGTAGGTCACATAGCAACGCAGTCTCGCCTGGCTAGTAGCTAACAAAAAGGCAAAGAGAGAGATTTAAGACGAACATTTGGAGACGAATGGACTTACCCACATTTATAAGCAGCGTAATTGGTTTCCTGGAATATTAAACCTGCAATGAGAGACTGTCAAACGCTAAACAGTTGCGAAGATGAAGTCAGCTTCTCATTCGAATTTTCCCGTTCCACCTTAAATGGTGCCGCATTTACATTCTGGTTCCTCAGGCAGAATTTAAGGTGGAACGGAAAAATTTGAACAAGAAGCTGGCGAATAAGAAGCAACTTCAGCTTCATAAAACAGTCGACCATCGAGAGACATTTTACAAGAAACATCTACTTTTGAGGAAAAGTTTTCTGGCGGAGATGGGAGGAAAGCAGCAAAGTAAGTCTATGTTTTCGTTTATATTTTTTGACCTATACTAGGACATCAGCATATATTAAGACAAACTGGACATATAATGTTGTGGCTCCCAAGGTGGTTTGATTTTTGTTGAAAGGACAAAATGGCTCTTAACATTTGGGTTGTCAACTCCTGACCTAACCTGGCTTTTAATGCAGAGGTAGCCGGTCGTATTTCCTGCTCATCCAGTTGTGTTTTTGTTATGTGCAGCCACAGACTGTCCGGACGCTGCACTTCCGCACTTCCAAGTTCCGCCTTTTGCGTTCCGTCAACGTTACGTTATAAATTAAAATATAGAAAATCGATTTGACATTTGTGAATCAATTCAGAATCGTCGATGTCTGCATCGCCATACATCTGAGAATCTATTTTTCCACCCACTCCTACGTGCCACCTACCTAAACATGGTTGCAGACCAGGTACACCCCTTTATGGCTATGGTATTTGCATGAATGAAGTTATTGCAGTGGTGTCTTTCAGCAGGACTGTTCAGGAATGGTTTGAGGAACATGACGAAGAGTTCAGAAAATTGCCCTGGCCTCCAATTTCTATATATCTCAATCCAAGTGAGCATCTGTGGGATGTGCTGGAAAGCCGATCTGTGGCGGTCCCACCTTGCAACTTACAGGACTTAAAGGATCTGCTGGTAATGTCTTGGTGCAAGACCCCACAGGGCACCTTCAGAGGTCTTGTAGAGTCCATGGCTCTGTGGGTGGGAGCTGTTTTGGTGACACATGGAGCACAAACAGCATTTTTTTTTGCTGTAATCAAGCAAATTTTTGCATGATGGCAAGATTTTCATTTATATTTCCAAGTCATCTGATGTTTAGCCACAACAGCATGGTCCAGTTCCAAAACATAGCATTTTAAAGTAAAAACTCAACACTTTGTTGCAACTCATTACATGTCACTACAACACATCATTACACTAAATGGGATTTTTGATAATCTTCTATAAAACCTGTTCAACCTCACAACAGCAGTTATGAAAGAAGATGAGGGCTAATTTGATTATGATAGTGTATTGAACAATTCAATGCATCATGACAGCTCAAATTTCTCCACAATCAGATTATTTGGGTATGATTCACAAACTGCACTGAACGATAACTATTCACATGTGTGGTACAGTAAAAATATCATAATTCATTATAATCAACTCCCAAAATCAACGTAGTGGAACCATAACTTTCACATTCACACATCCTCGGTGAAATGAATATAAACTAAACCTGTAATCTGACCATTACAATGGAATAAGCGGTGGTCCACACTAAACGTCCTGTCATAATTACGTCGTTAAAAATATATTTAGCGTTAACAGAGCTGTATCCACAGAGGTATCAAGCCCAAGCGATTGTCTCTAATGAGCCAAATAACTTGTTCAGCATGGCGGGCTGGCCGTGTTCTAGCGTAATTGCCTGAAGCACGAAAACACCCAGACGGACGCGTCGATGAGTCACGAGGGGAACGCGCTGATTTGGAGGCTTTCAATTGATTAATTGTGTCAGTAAACAAAGCGTTCTTGTGTGTTCAGCTCCGCAGACGTATGAAAAAAAGAAAAAAAAGAAAAAAATAAAAAAATCACATGGCATCTGTTTCTGCTTCTTATTTAAAGTTACAATCAAAACTCCACTGCTTTTAGTAAACCTCAGGGCCTGCAGACGTTCTAGAGAAAAGCAGAAACGCTTTGGCAACAGCGAGATAAGAACCACATTTAAGCGCTCTAGCGTGTTTGTTTATGCTGCTGTTGTTAGTAAACTACTGACAGACCAAGACGGTATTTCACAAAGCAGGACCTATCAGTTAGATAGACAGATGAAGCCAAAAGTCAAGCCTATCCAATCAGAGAAGAGGTAATGGATGTATAGAAAATATAGGCAGTTAGAAACAAAATGGAGAAAATTACATGGCATTACATTATGGTTGAGCAATGCTTTGCTCCGGGCTTAATCGGATGCACGGTTTCCACGTAGCAACAGAATTTTGTGTCATTTTTTCCCCTATAGGAATGAATGGGGTGAAAAAGTGCATGACAGTCTACTGTACTTCTGCTTGACCAAAAGACACCGTTTTGCATATATTATCTCAGTGCAGGCCCACAAGCACAAATTCAATGTTGTTCTTACCCGCACTCTTCTGTTTGTGTTTTTTTTCCATCCCTCGTTTCTTCCAAAGACTCCCATTTATTTTTGCCACCACACCATTTCGAATACTTCTTTGCCCGACAGCCACCAAAGTACATGTACTCACTCAGGGCAGGTCTACAAGCTCTAATCCACAGCTGCACTGACCCGCACTCCTCTGTGTGTCGTTTTTTCATCCCTCGTTCCTCCCATAGACTGCCATTCATTTTTAACAACATGTAGCTAACAAACACTTGGCAACTCCCTACGAACAAATAAACACATACTCCATACACCACGGCAACTGCCTAGCAGTAATCTAGCAACGGCATAGCAACTGCCTAGCGACACCTTAGCAACCACCTGGGATATCACAGTAACTGCGGCGCAACCACGTTTCTAGTTATTATTATTATTATTATTACCACTATTATTATTATTATTAGCAGTAGTAGTAGTAGTAGTTGCTGTAATTTATTTTTGAAGACTGCAGTTGGGTGTTCAGGGACAATGCTGTCTGTATTTGCTTAACAGTATTTATATTCATTACTATCAACCAATCAGCAGTCTCGATTTTGGAACTAGCATGCTAATTGGTTCACCAACTATTTAGGTATTGAAATTTACTACTGAGTGAGCCAATTGTTTTTTTAAAGTCTGGAGTATTAAAGTAATTGCATCCTTCCCATTATACTACTGAATTTCAATACCCAGCTCTAAATCCTACTGAACAATCCTCACCTTTAGGAATAAGACAGCCTGAGAATTTCCTGAGAAATGTATTGTGAAGAAATACCCAAGTTACTGAGTCAGAATAAGATCCAGTCCCAGAAAAATGGACTGCTGGGCCAGATAATGATTGTTAGGATGTGGAGAGCTTGCTGGGGACACTGTAGGGTAGAGTGGGCAGCGTGACTGGACTAAGACAGCAGCTCTCAGGGAAGCTTACAGCAGAAAGAAAGAAAATAGGGAAAAGGAGGGAAAAACACTGACAAACAAAAGAAAAAGGGGCTCATGTTTGCTTATCTTTGCGCATATTTGCCTGTCAGCCGAAAATCCTTAGTGATTACATAGTAATTATATAAGTAATTACATATTAATTACATAAGCAATTATATAGTTATGTCATAAGTCATGTTTCTGTCATTGTTTGACATTGAAACACATGGGACTATGTAATTATGGATTACATAAGTAATTACACTGTTCCATTTGTTCGTCAACTGACGAGGCCAGCGTTAGTTTCATGAACATGTGCGCTCACTGGCTTCTCCAATCACTAGATCTGATTCCAATGAAGCACATTTGGGATGCTGTAGAAAGGAAGATACAAAAAACTATACTATTAACTACACTGATATGCTTTGCAACCAATCAGAATGTCTGGTTGGACCGAAATGTTGTATAAAGGTGCATTAATTCCTTCTACATGTGATAGACCTACAGTTGTCACTCCTTAGGTAATCACCACACTGTTGACTTAGACAAATTACGGAACTCTTTGGCAGGTGTATGACGCGCGCAAACACAGCCACATGCATTAGATAAGAATCCAGGTGTGGTCTAGACCCAGCCTACCAGAAACTCACGCATTATGTCATCCTCGTTTGCAAGGCTCGTTCTAAAGTAACTGAGCGGCGCACAGTGCGCTTGTGGTTTGATTCAAAACAGGCACCAGCCATGAATGATCATATTCCTCATGAATAATTAATAATTTTGAAGTGTACAATATGCCTAATCAAAAGCTTACTGTAGGCTTATAAGGCCTCGGGTCCGTCAGAGTGATACAGTGCAGTCCGTTGGTAATTACAGAGGGACTGTTTCTGCTGGTTTGCCTCTGTACTCCAGCAGATTAGATTTGAAACAAAACAGTGACTAAGAATAAAACACAGAATGTCAGGTTTAATTTGAGTGTCAGTCTTCATTTTTAACTTTAATGTCAGGTTTTGTTAGGTTCTGTAGTGGCTGAATCAAAACGAAATTACAGCCCATATCATGTATTTTTCTAAACGTTAAGGTAACCGGACAGTTCATACTTGGTCAGCTGTTGCATCCATGCTCATGAAATGTTTACGGTTCTATATTCTACATGTGGTATTTACATCTGGACTCTTATTGTTGCCTTTGAACATGATCACTGAAGAAGCGCTAATGCTAAGGGTGTGGCGATCTCTATTATAAATAAGTGTCGTCAAGTCATTTTCAACTCCTGGTGACCAAATGGATAGCGCAAAATATCCTGCCTTCTGCTTGGCTTTTTGTTAAAAGCTTACACATTCAAGAGATTGCATTTTTTTTTGGGGGGGGGCAGTATTTGGTTAGAAGGCTGGTGTGGCAAACACTGAAAGTTCTATTGAAATACATTTATTGATCCAATCCAAACACAGTGTAGTATATAATTGGAGCTCAGTGGAAAAAAACTCAGACCTAAAACTATGTATCTTTGTTTCCCTATCCAATGCCAGTATAAGACAGAATGATAGGGCTGAAAAACTATTATAGCCAACCCTTATAGATCTTTTACATATATGCTTACAATAAACTGTGAATTTAAAAAACTAGAAGGTAAAAGTCTGTGAATGAGCCAAGTTGGCTTGACAAAGCCATTTTCCCAGGTAGTTGCTAAGATGCAGCTGGGCTATTGTTGTGTTATCCCAGGCGGTTGCCAAGATGATGCTATAATATCCCAGGTGGTTGCTAAGGTGATGCTATAATATCCCAGGTCGTTGCTAGAATGTTGCTAGGCCATTGCTAGGGTAGGCCAAATGTGAGCGATGTCCACTTTGACACCATTTTTGGCAGCTAGATTAGAATTTTCTTAACATTTGGCTTTTCATATCATATGGGAAAAATGCGTTTGAACGAATGCTGTACAAAAACCATATGTGGCATTGGGATTTGAAGTGCAGAATAAAACAAACAGTAAGTTGGCTTCATAAAGGAAACTTAGAGATTTCTAAAATGTTAATTTTCCTGCAACACCATCTCTAACAGCGTTACAATACTGTTCAAGTTTTTAAATAAGAAACAGCAAAGAATTATTAACAGCAAGCCAACAAAAGACAAAGCATTTGTTTTGATACAGCCAGACTTCTAGACTGGGCATCTGCGCATTGTCTGACCTGTAGCCACAACTGTTAGCTGCTGAAATAATTGCTAATTAATCCCAGAAAAGCCATAATTAGGTTACAAAACAATCAAGAGAGGTTTTTCCCTAGGAGGCCGATTGTCTCCTTTCACAATGGACTTAAGAGCCGTAGCCCTTTGCACTGACCTAGGAGCAGCTAGGCTGACTGCAATGCTAAGGTTAAGTCTTTATGATGATACCAGTAATTTGTCTAAGCTGGTCTCTGATCAGGAGTACAGAGTGAGGCTATCACTTAGTTCAAGACATTAGACAAGCCACAAGTCAGTGATCCAAGCTAATAATGCTAGTGGCAGTTTAAATGGGGTCAAAAAGTTAGCAAAGCACTTGCAGAAGCCAAAGGGAGCCTAACTTTAGGCACAAGCAAATAGTTGCTCTAGCTCTACTTGAAAAGTAGACTGTAATGAACATTTTCAGCACATTTTGCTTAATCAAAACTAGCTACCACTAGCTTTTAGCCTACGCTGAGCTCAGTAGTTACTAAAGACGTCCACCTAATCCCACAGCAACCTGTTTTAACTGAGTGTGTAATGTTTAACTCAGTAAACAAAGAGATCAAACTGGCCTGTGTTTGAACTTACATAAAGCTTGTGCAACTGGTGTAACCAGGTATGCTAGCAAAGCCACACACCGCTATGAATGCGCGTCTGTTTAGACTCCTACTGAGTTGTCTTCCTGCTCTGCTCCTTTTCCCAGCTGTGACAGTAGAAAGCAGTGTGTGGTAAAGGCAAGCTAATATAAGCCTCACAGTAAGCTAGCACGCTAGCAGACTAGCAACAACCATCCCGTTTCTTTACCCTTTACAGCCACTTCTCAGAGACGTGTGTAATTAACTGAGGGCAAACAAAGTGTGTGAGGGGTGGGTGGTGTGCGAGTGTGTGCGCTCACCACAGAGACGCTCCACACACTCCTCGAAACGGCATTAACTTAGCACCTCCGAGCTTAGATTAGCAGAAACAAGCACACCACACAGCAGGAGTCTGCCTCATGAAACACGTTCAACCTAGACAGGGTTCCTGACCAAAGTACCAAGTTTCAGTTTCACAGAACCTCCTTTTTACAACGCTGGTTCTAAGAGACCCCCAGGTTAAGATACTCAAGATGTGATTAATCCTTGTGTGCATGCTAAACTAGCATGGTCAGCCAGATTATCTGAAACAAGAGCCATTTCCTAATAGCATAGATCGCTATAAGACTGCAAAGAAAATGGCTTATCGTTCTAAAAGGTTAAGATGGCATACATAGCACAGCGCCCAAGGATCTAATCAATGGCCATCATAAATTTGATGCAGAGAGGATCAATATAGGTGTTGTAGTTCATTAAATTGCCTCTCATAGAGTTTTACACCACTGAGTTAAGATGCTAACACTATAAAAGTGGACCCCGCATGAGCGCAATGCTAATGAACCCCTTCTCGCTGTAAGACACACTATGACGACCCCCAGTACATTCAGCTGCGCTAATGCTGGTCTAACTTTTGTAACTTTCCATGCGTTTCACAAGTACAAATTAAAGAATAGCCACACTTAGAGAAACAAAGATTCTCCTAATTTGACTGCGGTGGACGAGTTTTTAAACCAAGTAGCGCTGGGCATGTTTCATTGCTGAGGCATTAGGTTGGAGCCATTAAAAGTCCATTAAGAGGATCGTCACAGTGAAGCAACACTAGCTTGTAGCCTTCAATGGACCCTAGAACTCCTCATGTCTTCTAATGTGTTTTCCTTCACGGCCTACAGGTTTCTAGTATGTATTTAATTCTAAAATGACTACCAGAACAGCATGTAAAGCCAACAGTACTATCCTGTAGGTTGACGCAGGAAATTAAGCTAACGGCAATGATAGCAGCGGTGCTAATGTCCTCCCGCGCAGCTGGGCTTTGGAGACGTGTCTGCTGATAAGACCCTTTGATTGGGCACTTTAATCAAAGGCCAGCGCCTGGGTTTCAATCTAATTAAAACCGGGAACAGAGGGCCACGCGAAATTTAATTAGCCTCCAAGTGTGCCGCTAGCCTTGGCGAACGGCTTGGTCTGAAGACGCTAGCTGGCTTGTGTTTGTAAATGAGTCAAAGTGCTACATGGAGTAAACAAAAGAAAGTATTTAGTGTGCATCGGCTTCCTCAGCAAAACGGCTTGACTGAATACCTAGACAAATTAGCTGTTAGCGAAACAGCATGGCTATTGTTGCTGCTCTCCTGTGAGTACAGAGGGGAGATGAAACAGACTCCACTCTTTATAATACATGCTCATTACGCCCACGCAGCAGCCTTGATCCTGAAGGTGCTATTAGGGCAGTCCTTGCGGACGGTGACAGTGGTCAGTACTAAACGCTACTGCAGTAAATGGGAAAACTTAGCAAATTTGCTGTGTTAAGCAACACGTGGAGGAGGCAGCCGAGGCTGAGACTCGGTGGATTGATTTTTCTCAGAGATGCAGAGACGGATTATATGAATCCGAAGATTTATAAATCAAAGGAGAGTTATGGCTTTTGTTTGAAACATGCATGGATTTACGGCCTATTAATATTCTAGATTTCAGCACTGAGTTAATGCTTCTCTAGACTATTATTTTGTGTGAACGTCTTGCTTTGACTCAGCAAAATGGATTTACCCAGTACATCGACACACATACACAAACACACACTCTGCATTGCCTTATAGAGAACACTACTGAAGGAGAATTCCATCCATTTTTCAAAATTCCCTCATAATTCAATCTTTGGGATGTAAACAAAATCATCAACTTGGATTTCTGTACAGTGGTGGTGATAGAAACCAGGGGTCACCATGTCTACAAAGCAAATATAGCCATTACATTTACTATGCAAAATGACCAGTTAACTTACAAGTGTCTTCAGGGTTTGTATCTGTAACACTGACAACTGTAAAATAGTCATAAATGGAAACAATATATGTTTTCGGTGATCTAACAATGCAAAAAATAGTATCGTCAAGTGAAATGATGTTAAATCTAGTCAATATATCTAATATTTCCCATTTTGAGTTGGTTGTGCACTTATAAGATTATCTAGCTTATTTCTAGATATTATTTATTTGTTTTAGGTCATTTTATTAAGTAAAATGATCTCACTATATTGCCAGATCTGTTAGTTTTAAGTACATTTCTTAAAACAAGCACAATTATCTGTCAATATAGTGAGATAAATTTACTTAATAAAATCACTCGAAACAAGTCAAAATGTTTAGAAATAACTTGAATGATCTTAAATTAAGCTTACAACAATCTTAACAGGAGAAATATTAGATTTACTAGCTAGATTTAAGATCATTTCACTTAACACAATACCATTTTTTGTAGTGTACAACATCCCGCATGTACCTCTCTGCCAAATGGGCCTTAAACTCTGACATATTTGTAACCATTTCATGTAATAACTTTGTTAGGTAGCTTTTATAAGCAATAAATGCTTCAGACGTCTAGTTCCTATCACCACCACTGTTAACAATTCTGATTCGGCAAGTTTCTCTAGAATGGAGCGTTTCACATCCATCCACTCTGAATGACTTTGTTTACACCTCAACAGCTTAAATATGTTGAAATTTTGAAACAACTGAGGAATTCCCCTTTAATACAAATGATCTACGCTCACTCATTAGTACATTTACATGATAAAAACCCCATTCAATCATCGGTTGGACTACTAAGGGTTAATCTGTGTCCTACAGAAACTCTAACATACAGACAGGCCATAAAAAAATAACCATAACTGCAATCATAGAAGCGCTAAACCATACATGCCTATATTGACTGTTCAGCAAACTCTGGCAAACTCCAAAACAAATGAGGCTTGAAAAACTGTAGCGCTTCATCACTGCTGAGGGAAGGAACATCCTGACAAACAAATCATTAAAAGTATCCATCCAAAAAGTCCTGAGTCATGGGGGCCGTTTCCTGGCCGCGTACGAAGCTGCCGAGTAAACACGCAGATGTAAATCTAATAGAAAAGCAGGGCACGAAGAGGACATCGCAGGACAGAGCGCTTCAGTCCAGCCTCAGACATCTCAGACAGATTGGTTGATTTTCTAAAGCTCAAAATGACCAGGCACTCGGAATAACAAGTATGACCCTGGTTTTGTGTACTGTTGTTGTTGTCTTGGACGGACGGGGAACAAAAAAAGGACAATAAATTTGATTAGCTAAGATGGATATAAAGTGGAGTGTCAAAAAAAAAAACTGGCTACAGTCCAGTTATAGCAGCATCATCATTAGCATTAGCATTTTCCCCCTTACCACAAATGTAGCTGACCACAAAAGGCATGAACTTGCCTCTATAGTTTAGCGCTGGAGCTAAAAAGCTAATGTAGCTAAGCAATAAAAGCTTAAAAGACATTTAGCATCAGGCAAACTGCAGGCCTAAATCACACACATGTGGAGTGATCTCGATTAGTCTTGTTTGTGTGGGTTCTGACACTGTATGACATATCGTTATCTATAAAAATGGACATAAATATGCCATATCGCTAAAAACAGTACCAGCAGTCTTGAGACTTTAATTCTGTCTGTGCTTTTGTCCATTTTTGTAGATATACAGAGTCAGAAACCACATAAACAACACTATGTGACATTATTAAAGAATTCTATGCAGTTTGAGGAAACAGCATGATGATTTAAGCAGTTAGCATAATGCTAAGTAGTTGTTGTAATGCTGCATTCGACTATAGCTTGTGACTGGGAATTTCCAACTGGGTGGGGGTGATGGGAAGACCCTTAACCTTGGGAATTCCTACTCAGAAAGTCAGGATGGCACTTTCAATAGCTAAAGAACCATTTCTCTAATTTTAAAGGTAAAGAAGGTAAATACATCATAAATGTATCACTGGCATTAGCTAGCTAGCAGGTTGCTAACAATCCTCACTTTCACAAAGGCATCCATCTTTTTTCCCCCCAAATTTGTGGAAGTCAAAAAGCTCCGGCTCCCCACTTCCAAGTTAAGTCAGATGCAGCATAAACTTCCATTATTTGTTAGCAACGTTAGCCTTGTAGCTTCAATGCAAAACTAAAGAAACGATCTTTAGACACCAAACAAGTTGTGGCTAATAAAATATGTTTGAGGTAAGGAGAAAACTGTTTACATTTGATATATTTCTTATGATATAACACAAAAAAATACCACAAATACTTTTGGTCAAATTAGCAGAACTGGCTAAGGCAACAGCTGCAAAGCCAAAAGCAGATTAGATTAGCAAGCAGCATAGATTTTCCCTTCTAATTAAGCACATTGCTAAACAGGGGCTTAAAAATATTCCTCAGAACTCTCACTTAGTGCTGCTAATTTGAGGGGTAATGATTTACTCAGGGCCAGATGACGGCCCACCCGAAAGAGCGAGAGCGAAATCGCTGAATATGTCTCATTAGTTAGCAATTACACAAGCAGGAAGGTTTCGGCTCTTTGCCCTGAGTTTGCCTGTCAATACACTTGACATTTGCAGACCGAATTCAGCACTAATTGCTTTTTTTGGTGGTTTCTGATGCTGTTCCCAAATGCAAATATCCCCTCCCACAAATCAGCCCCTGAGACGTGAGGAGAGCTGTGCCGAATGCCATTGATTTGTTTGTTGCTGTCAGAAGAAGCTGTGAGATTAAATTCAAGGAAAGCCCTTTCTTCACAAACGTCTGCACATGCTGATAGTGTCCACAGCACCCGGCGGGCAGTGCTTTCGTGGTGATTAATGGAAGTGTGGGGACACCTTTACGATCTTTACCATTAGCTCTGGTCACTAGGACGCGTATCATAGCAACCAAAGGGTCTGAGAGTGGCAGGGGGCGGAGCTGATGCTTTTATGGGAAACCTCAAGAGAGGTGAGGGAATTTAACACAATATAGCTGACCCCACCTCCTGTCACACACGCACACTCATGCGCAGAATATAGATTTGCACAATAAGAGATGAAACACTAGTATGGTGATTGCACTGCTACATACTGCAAGTGTGATATGACTTGCAATGCATTCAAAACACATCGGTCGGGATTGTGACTGGTCAGGATGCACAGAGTAAAATATAGTGATTGGTTAGGGCTCATTAGCATATTATCAGCATAAGAATAGCCAATATCACAATAATGATTAACAAATGACATTGTGCAGCCCTAGAAGACGTGTTTTGAAGTATATTGGGACAGTATGTGAAATGTAAATAAAACAGGAAACAGTATTTTGTAAATCCACTTTAACATGTATTTCAACAAAACCAGACCAAGATATTTAATATGTTCTCTTATCAACATCATTGTTTTTGGTAAATATAGACTTATTCTGAAATTGATGCCTGCAACAGGTTCCAAAAAGACTTTAAGACTAGAACCATTGTAGGATGCAAGGTAGTTCACCCTCTATGGGCATTATATCATCAAAACATTCATTGTATCCAAAGAACTCTGTGCATATTGGCCAGACTGAAAATCACAAATGAATGCCAGTGACTTTTGATCCCTCAGACGGCATTACATTATAAATTCATGCCACATGGGCTCAGGAATACTGACAAACCATTGTCAATGCAAGTTAACACTTTACTTCGCCCTGCGGAAGCCACTTGTCAACAAGCTCATCTGAAATGGACTGATGCATAGCGGAAATGTGTGTTATGGACCAATGAGTCAATCTTTCAGATTCTTTATGGAAATAGGCATCGTGTTCTTATGGCCCAAGAAAAAAAAGGACCAAGGACCAGATTGTTACCAGCGTAAAGTTAACAAGCCAGGATGTCATGGTATGAAGGTGTGTTGATGCCCATTGCTTGGGTGACTTGAGTAAATGGGTATCTCTGAAGGCACCATTAATGCTGGAAGATACATACACATTTTGGAGAAAAACATATCACTGCTGTTGGAACAAAAACTTGTACCTCCAGAAAGGCAACTTTACAGGAGAAGGAAAAATGTTCTTAATTTTTAATGGAAGTAAGTGGAGAAATATTTTTTCCAAGTCATTTTGGAGCATTTGGTCCGTTCATCATGAAATTTTGAAACAGCATGAAGGGGGACTGGTCTTTTCAAATTAGGTCAAAAAATGAAGAATGACAAAAACGGAGATACAAGGTTTTGTCCAGACAGCAGCGATATGCTGCCTTCTAGACAACGTCTTTTTCAGAGACATCTATGCTTCTTTCTACAGGTCAATTCCACTGTTGGAACAAAACCTCATATTTCCATAAAAGTAACTTCAGATGAGAAAAAAAATGAGGAAAAATAAAATCTTCACTTTCTATGTAATGGAAATAAAACAAGTTATTTGGACCATTTCTCTTGGTCCATTTAATTCCCATACCGGTGCATCCCTACTTACAAGCAACATAGCCTTCACTCTCCCTCACTGATTAGCTCATCGATGGCACATAAACTACCAGCAGGCCTGCATCAGTCTCAGGAGAGGTCATTAATAGGTCAGTGTGGGGGGGTGTTACTCAATCAATCATGTCATTAACACGTACTATTCAAACAAGACAAACACTGACCCTACTGAGAGGGTCAAACGTAGACTGTACAAATGCCTGTTTCTCATAAAGCAACGTTCATGAAGCACCTGAGGGGCGCATCTGGCCCTCTTTGTTGTGAGCCCAAGGACATAGTTCATGACCGCATGGTAATATCTACTTGAAAAGCACAAATATGCGTGGTTCATATTGCTCTCTTTCTCTCTCTCAGGTAAGTAGAGGGCAGATGGAGCATCCTCACATGAAGAAAACACTATGATTTCCCTTTCATAATGACTCATGACAGCATTTCATTATATGCATCACCGCCTCGTCATCGAATCAACACACTCGCCTCACATTTTTTCTGTCTTTTCGCATTTTAATACTTCAGTACACTCTGCATATCGCTCTTATGCATCAGAGCACCGACTGAACTGAACCGCAACTACATTTGCAAACATGCAAGGAACAAAACAGTGATTACCTGAGGCATGAATCTTTCCAGAAAACCACAACAACATTTCCAAGAAGACTGAAAGCAGAAGCTTATGTAGCAGAGTATTTAAGTTAGGGAAAACAGGAAGACTGTAGCATGTACTAGGATTATACGAGACTCTTCTCTCACTGTGAATAAAAATAATAAGACATTTGGTTTTGTCATTGGCCTCATGACCCCAGCACCACAAATTAGGGCTGCTGCGCTTAGACAAAAAGGTCAATTACAGTACATGTCCACTTGCAACTTTGCAACACCTATTCATTTCAATGGAAAGCTCTGCCGGATCTGCATGATGCAAGACTTGCAGCACTTCAAAATCTGCCTCACCATGCAGTAGAAAAGTTTCCTACTTCATGCAAATGAGATGCCTGCCGGTATGTGTTTAGCCACTCAGAGAAGAGTCTTCATCATCAATATTTCTCAGAAAGTAGAGAGGAGAAAACAATGACTCTTACATTTCTCTGAATCTATGACAGCTTAACTTAAATGAAAATATCTGGTTTTATACAGAACTGTTGACAGTAAAGATTTGGAAGGAGGACATTTGACTGGATGTAATTTAGAGTGGAAAAAGCCAAATTTAAATCAGTTTGAAGCTCAGAGGTTACTTGTTAAAGCTGCTAGTAAGACTGAGCAAACTTATTTTCTAGCATTGCCAGCTTCAGTGTGACCGTAAAACAAGGAAAAAGCAAACAGCATATCAAATTGATTACTGCCCCAGGCATTAGAGGCAGTTTATCTAGTATATCTGTAGAAATTCTTCTTAAAATGTAAATTTTGTCATAACTGTTATATTGGTATGGCAAAAATAAATGCAGATTATGCAATATACACAGAGCAAAACGTACTGCACACACAGAAGTGTGATATATGGCCACATATGGATTTAGCATAAAGAGTCAGGGATATATTTTAAATTACATGGACATATATGTCATGTACATATATGCAAGCATCAAATAAGAGCCATATGCATAATATAGATCATACACAAATGTCTAATACATGCTTAAATCCAGCCAAATATAGTGAGAATTGTTACTATTACATGGCTGATATATGTCCCACATCTGAAAACGACCTATCCATACATGACAAATATATGTTGGATACACAGTATAAGCGAAATCCATACACGGTAATGTGTCATATATTTGAAATCTCTAAATCGCATATATTAGATTCCTGTATGGGTGCCTCCCAGCAGCGTCTGATATGAAATATGAAAGCTTAAATGTAAAAGATGCTTGTCAGAGACAAATGACTTGAGAAATTCAGATGTAAAAACACATTAGCACTGGGTTAGAAAGCATTATATACAACAATGACAATATATTCTTAATTTTCATTTGCCTAGTAAGGATTACGGTTTTTGATAAAAGTGAAAAAACATCCTAGAATAATGTCACTATTAGTCTACAAAATTAGTGGTATTTAAGCAACACAAAATAGTTTCATCTGATATACATAAATACACTCTACCATGTTATATACCAAAACCATCAGAAGTCTTAAATATGCAGTGGTATTTATTTTTGGCCACACCGCCCACTACCAGATGTGTTTGATATGGTTTCTTCAGTTCCATAACAGCAGTAACATAGAAACGCCCACCAGCAGTGAGCAGAGGGATGCATTAGACATTATTTACAACACTAAATTATCTCCGTTTGTTTTCCATTTTTGATTTTGTACATCACCCGAGCATCTTACATTTTCAATAACCCCCATTTATCTTTAAACCCCACCAAGACCAAAGCTATGTGGTTTCGCCGGAGGGGTGTGGGACCCCCTCCTTCCTTTGAGATCACCACCAGGAAGTGAATGGTGTTGGAACAGGTCACCACTTACAAGTACTAAGGAATCTGGTTAGACAGTACATTATCTTTTTCCCCCATTACATCTAAGCTGCAGTCAAAGGTTAAGGAAAAACTTATGCTTATTCCAATGTCTATACTTGTGTTTGATTATGGTGACATAATTCATAGATTTCCACCAAAAGTTTGCTTCAAAAGCTTGACCCTCTCTATCAGCCTGCTATACGGTTTGCTTCAAATGCCCCTTTCAAAGCGCATAACCGTGCTCTGTACTCACTGGTTAAATGGCCTTTTTTGACTACTCAACATAAAATCCACTGGTTTTTGCACTCAACTACAAACCTCTGCTTACCAGGCCACCATCGTAAATAAGAATATGCTCTTAATGGCTTGCCTGGTTAAATTAAAGGCTAAATAAATAAATAAACAAACATTGTGTTGTGTTTTTATAATGAGTGGACCAACACAAATGTTCCAAAACTGCTGGGAATAAAATCTCTTTACATTAACTTACATTAAAAATAAAGAACGTTTATGCCTTCTCCTGTAAAGTTACCACTATTAAGATGGTAAATAGACTACAGGAAGCATAGAGGGTGGTGTTGCTTCTATGAGTTGTTGGCACTATAATAGAGGAAAATAAGGATGTGCATTTAGGACTGTAGGCTTACTTGACAGCACTGTGGTTAGGAGGCTAAAAATCAGGAACTCTTTAGCAGCACAAAGTCCTGTTCAAAGATTAAATAGCTGTTCCACTGAATTTGTTAGCTTATATATTTTCTCTGTAAAATATACCTGAAAAGTGATTCCAGTATTCAAGTACTGACCCCTATAAAGGTTAACTGAGAATATGAGTACCCTTGAACATCCCTAGAGCACACTGCTGGTTGCATAAGAGCAGTTTTGAATTAAAGCAGCACTGTAACAAGAAAAGTGAGACTAATTCATTTAGTCGATTAATCAAATAACAGCTGCCAGATTAGTTGATTATTTGCTCTGAAGTGATACCTTAACAGGAAAAGGAAAACTTTCATGCCTCTTTTATTTTTATTCATTACCTCTGACATGCGAAGGAGAGCAAGGCTGAGATTGAGTGCCGCCTTGACCATGTGAGACATTTATTTAGCTTTAAAGACCATCATTTTCAACCAGCATGTGGTATGACTGCTAAAGCCTGGGAAAGAAAATCCACAGAAACTGAGATCGGACACGAGACAGCCCAGAAACTGGCTGGGGCTGCATTTGTGAATGATGACATCAGACCACACGCATTCCGATGGAGCAGGTTCATCAGCATGTGTGGCATTCTCTCCCTCTCCCCTCCAGTTTCTCACTATCTCTCGCCCTTTATCTCTCACACATGCACAAAGAATGTGTACAACTTTTACACAATCAGTACACACATGGCTCTCCAGGGCTGCCAGAACTTCCAGAAGTCATTAACCTAAATCCAGACCACACCTCTTCACATTCTCTTCTGCTTCTCATTTCAGATTGATCTGATTTGAAACTAATGCTATGAACCCGATCTGAGAGCAGCTTTGCCCTGTTACTAAGCTTAAGGTTAGTTTCCTAATGGAAAACAATCCCAGACCAGTTCAGACGAACATCTATCTTTTCATGAGGCTTGAATGGGGCTTCCCCTCCAGCTCTTAACAGAGGTTTCTATGGTTGAATAAACAGAGGAGATCCACTACTATTGACTACAAACACCAACTTGGCCATCGCTTCCCCTTCTGTAACGAAGACGCAGCTTCTAGATTCGACAATAGGGTCCTGACAAAGACCCTCACAAAGTTCAAGACCCTCACAAAACTCTTAAGTCAGGAGAAGTGGTAGTAATATATGTCCAGTCTAAGTTAGCCGCTAAGCTGCTAAACCTTTAACGTCTCCATTTGTTGTTGATTGGTACGGAGGCCTGTTTGTGACATCCCATATTAATAAAAATAATGCAAGACCATGCTGTATTAACATGTGGGAACAAGATCCTAATGCGTGGCCACAACTTAGTAAGGCATGGGAATGAGATCATGCCTTAAACTGTGGTCAAGGCTTAATTATCTAATTTCCACACTTTACTAAGTCGTGGCCACACATTATTTTGATTTATTCAGGATGTCTCCAGCAGGGCTCCGTAGATTGGACTCTCAGTTACCGTTGAAAGAGTTAATGTGATTGGAAATCATACGTTTTCCTTTTGTACTGTGACATATTTTGGGTGAAACTGTGTTCGGGAGGGTCCCTGAGCTGGTTGAGCATTTTCTCTCCGAGGTAGGTGAGGGTGGGATGGGGGTAAAACATGATTTTATTGGGTAATATTATTTTTCCCCACCCACTGGCGCATGGTGATGTAATTAAAACTCTGAAAACATTATAGTTGGACATAAGTCAGAACATTTTGATTGAATATTATAGGAAAAGAAGAACTTTGTCTTTTAAAGCGGGGGCTCCCAAACTTCTTATTAGTGCAGACTGAACTACAGCCAACATTTCTGAAGAAGCAGTAGATCTCGTGCGATGATGGGAGGCAAACTTACACAATTAGCCTATGATTTGATGTTGTGGAGAAATGTTTCATCTCCTTAGCTTCTCCCTGGAACACCGCAGCAGATTCAGGGCATTAGCATCCCCTGCAGCTACTAATCTGTCTTTTATGTAGCTGTCAATGTATGTTTCTTTGTATCCTGTTTGTTTTTGTTTTCAACATTGCTTTCTTTTTTTTTGTAGCCTCAATTAAAAGTCTCTTAACGAGGTCAGTGTCTTTACTGCTGACTTACACTAGCCATCAACTGAAAGCAGCCATAGCAACCTTTAACTGTAAAAGATGACTGACCAAAAGGTTGTTCTATGCATGGTCACTCTACAGTTGCCACTTACTGCTCCCCTGTTTTCTCGCTTTGTAATAAACTGGCAAAGTATTTCTGGGGCAAGATTATTTATGCACTTAGGAATTAGGAATATTAGAGCTTGGGAATATTAGCAATATTATCTATTCAGTGGATGAATTTCGAGAGGTAGGGATCACGAGATAAGTAGACAGGCAAATCTATCAACCAGGCAACAGCAAGCAAAGTCAGGAAAAAGTCAAAAATTAATGAGGCTCACTTGCAAACATGGATAATTACATGAAAATCGCCAAGAACAAAACCAGAGCCAGACTAACACAACAAGTAGCAACCAAATGATGAGACCTGACTGCTGCTCAGATCTAAACTTTGAGGTGTAGCTCTGGGACATCTTCACCCGAGAACTTCCAGAGCCACACTGTGTGAGGCTGATGACTTTCGGAGTTCATCATCTGCATCCTTCACAGAGGGAGGTGTGCCAACTTTCTCATCACTCACAACAACTAATCAGGGCGCTAATAAGGCCGTGACCAACTCGAGACGTCAATCCTGAGGTGTTAATAACAAGGCCTACAGCTGCTGAGAGCAATGAGTTCCAATTATCATAATGCATGGCCTGATTTTCACATCACAGCTAAAGGTTACACCGCAATGGATTCACATCCTGAACAAACACAAGATGAGTCACGTATGCAAAACTGCATCATCACATAACAAAGCATAGAAAACCATTTTAAAGCAGGTGAAATGGAGTACAGGAGCCTCCACAAATGATGTAGCTCAACTTAACTTTTGGCCCTGTAGGAAATCACACCCGGCCTGTAAGTATAATACTTGAATAAACATCTAAACTAGTGTACCAGATTCACATTGAATGGATGTGGGCATTTGCATAACTCATTATCTGATGACCTCATTAATAGAACCTTGTGTTTGTGCTTACGTGTTGAAAGAAACCTTCCGAACGCCATTAGCATGTCCAGTTTTAGGCCTAATTTCAAACGAATGGAAAAATTTGGCCTAAAATCTAATCAGTTTTCGCTTTTGTCCCAAAAGGTCAATCGGCCAACACAAACTGATTTGTTTTGTGTCATCCAAAGTTTGCTTCTTTTGCCTGGCTTTACATGCAACTTTCATGCAACTAATTGCCTGCAACATAACGTCGATGCAACTTAATGGCAACTTACACAAAGCAATTCAAACAACCAAGCTGCACAAAACACACTCAGATACAGTTCCTTCACTTCTGTTCCTAACTTTGTGTATGAATTTTCCTGGTCAGCTTTGGTACAGTTTGCAGTTATTACTGCAGCTCCGTTCATCTACAGCTCACAGTGGCATCAGGTTCCAAGCAGCTTCACATAATGAGCCTTGTGCTTTAGCAAAGAACTTGCACATGAATGAAGCTCTACATGCAGTAAACAGGGTTTAAAGGAAAGAGGCAAAATACCTTGAAACTGCAGGCTAGCATGTAGTTTGGATAGCAAGTATGCTAGCTAGCAGAACTGCTAATTTAGCCAACTTTGTTAGCTAATTTAAAGTTTTACCCTGCTGAAAAAGACAGCACAGACCAGTATGGAATTCCACGCTGGACTAAGCTGGTTCAAGTTGACCAGCATACCAGCATCCAAAACGCAGCATATCGCTGTTGTCGGAACAAAACCTCGCTGGATTAGCGACTGTACAAGTTAGCTAGCATACTTGGTATACAAACCACGGTATAACAAAGTGTTTCGAGTTGTTTTTCCTCTTTTACTGCAAGTAGCCCTTCAGTTCTGTATTGCAGACTGAAGGCTTTTTTATAATGATAACCTTGTTGTTTGAAGCCATGTCAATTGTGACAAGCTTTTAGTAAGGCTGACATTTGTGCAACGTGTTAGCCGCTAATAACACCAGACTAAAACTCTCTACTAAAGAATTAAAGTTCAAATTCTCACAACTGATATTCAACATGCAGTATGTTCTTTATTAACCCTACAAGGAAAATTGAGCAGGTGGAGTAGGGGGGTTAAGTGCCTTTCCCAAGGGCACAGACATACCCATATCCAGTCTTGGGATGTGAACCTGCAACCTTCTGGTTACTGCCCAATATTATAAGTGCGTTTTGAGTAAGCAGATTATTTTCTAAGTGCAGTGAAATTCACAAACTTTGTGATGGTGGACTGTATGCTACAGATGTTGCAGATTGATATTTGGTTGAAAAACGCTGAAGTATTCCTTTAAACAAAAGATAACCTGCTGTTGTTGTTGTTTTGTGAGGATGTTGAGGTTCCAGTGGAATTTCTCGACGTCCTACGCCCGGTGCGAGCTCCTGCCCCGACTACAGGGGGCCCGGAGCCCATCTGGCTGGTGTGCATTTAACGGATCCGGACCGGGCCGCTAATGAGCTGTTTACAACCAGCCTGAGAACGCGTGTCCTCAAAAGCCGACCTGTCCTGCTTCTGCTGTACTGAACAACTACTGCTGTATGGAGGAAATGAGAGTGGAGAGGAACAGAAGGAGGAAAAAAACCTTGGAAAGACAGAGAGAGACAGATGGAGAGAGAGAAACAGAAGCACAAGGAAAAAAAAAAGACAGAAAGAACAAAGAGGGAGAAGTGAAGTAATTAAAAATGAAGAGAAAAACAGGAAAAGGAAGAAGTACAGAGTAATGGTGCACATATGCTCATGCTTAAAGAATCTGGTCACACCTTAATTCATTCATTTTTATTCTATTAAACATTTAATTATATAGAAATAATGAGCATATATTCAAATAAAAACAACGCCTGTCCCTTTATGTATGGTACCACGGAGCCTTGAGGATAAAGCTTTAGGTTTAGCCTAGCTAGTTATAGTAGCCTTAAAGGGTAATTCCACTACGTTTTCAAAACTTCTGCATAAACAAACCATTAATATGTAAACAAAGTGAATCACACTGGTTTGGTGTGAAATGCTCCCTTCTAGAGAAACTAGAGTCAGAATTGCTCACAGTGGTGGTGATGGGAACCAGACGTCTGAAGAGTTTAATGCTTCTAAAAGCTCCCTCATAGAAAGTTATAGCATAAAAATAGTTATAAAACTGCTGCTTGGTGCCTAAACGTTATTTTACAACAGGTTATAGAAGGTATAGAAGATTTCGGCCTAAAATCTTATTATTTTTTTAAAACCTATCATGGTGGAGATGTACAAGCAAGGTGTTTTAAGACAATAGTTCCCAGATAAAAAGATATTTTTTTCACATTTATCACTATTTTGCCTTCAACATTACATATAAAACTCAGAGGATGTGTAGGTTCCATGGTTATTTTGGACAGTAAATAGAGCGGCTATATTTATGTTGTAAATATGGCAACGCCTGGTTCCTATCAGCACCACTGAAAAGAAATCAGAGTTGGTTTCTCTACAATGAACCATTTCACATCTTCTGTATGACTGTCAATGAGTGCGTTTACATGCACTTAACAATCCGATAACTGCAGAAAAATCAGATGTTGTCAGTAATCTGATTAATGCGTTCACATGCACTTGAGTAATCAGATCATGTGAAAACTCCAGGTCTACATGAGTCAGACAGTAATCAGATTTCTGCTTTGCAACCAGCCAATAAACTCACAGAAGAAGACGTGACGTAAACATAATGTAAAACTCAAACTTCATGACTTAGCTTAAACATCGTACCACTTTACCTGAAAATATGAACAGACATCATCTAGTAGTTGAAGAATATTTAAATCCTTTATTTTGTCAAGCATGTAGTTAGTTTCAACATCTCGCAGCAACAACGCTCGCTTATTTCCGGTACCGTTTTCGACCATGCGCAGAATGAGAAAAACGAAAGAAATCAGAGTAAGAGTTCACATACACTGAGAAATCCGATTACTGAGCTAAAATCCAGCTTTCTTTATTGGATTTCTCAATCGGATTTCTAGGCCTTACTCCGATTTAAGAAATCAGAGTGTGCTGTTTACACGAAACTTTAAATAAGTGCAGGAATCTGATTATGATCGAATTATTGACTGCATGTAAACTCACTCACTGACTTTTCCAATTGCACAGAATCTTTAAAAAGTCTGCATCACCCTAGAGCTCTAGTTTGCAACGTAGTTTTATTTTTCTTATCATCAAGTAATATATTGTTATAAATATTAGGAAATGTAAGCTAAGTGTGCTAAGCAATGATTGTGCCTTAGAATGTCTGGCAAATGGACAATTTTAAACATTCAAAATGTGATTTTAGATCAAACTAATAAATTATTGGATTATTATTATTATTTGAAGGCTCATTAATGATAAAAGGGCCTTTGCTCACCAGACAGAGTTGAGCTTGAGCTCTATTGTGATACAGAGAGACTGTTTAATACGCAGCTCAGCGAGATGCTGAGTTAAAGACTAAAAACTGGTGCTACTTTAAAACCACTGAGCTCTCTCTCTCTCTCGAGCTCTCTCTCGAGCTCTCCATATACACCATATACACCATATACTGATTTCATTATTTCAAAATCTCTGCACTACTTATCGATCCAGTCACTGCATTAAACTAATAAAGAGGCTGAAGAGCAACTCCTGATGATGAACATCTCCTCAGCGACCAGGGCCTCCAGCTAAAGAGGAGACGGCGCTCTCACAGCACACACTTAACCAGCTAAGAGTATTATACTGTAAACACTAATAAATCAAGACCACTGGATAAAAACAAACCAATATAAATACACTCAGTACTGTATATTTTATATTGACGGTGGGCTGCGTTGTGCGTCGTGTTTGAAAGCTACTTGAAGGTTATTTAGGAGTTGACTGTTGTTTCTATATGAAGACAGTTAGAAAAGCTAACAGCAAAGCAGAGTGAGCAGCTTCCAGCGCTGTCATTGGCTACTGTACCCGCATTTTAAAAGCTGCAGCTGTGGACGTTAAACACTTATTAACTCAGGGAGATTAAAGATGTCCTTCAGAACAAAATCGCATTACGCTGCAATATGAAAGCTATATATTTCGGGGTAGAGAGAGACGGGGGAAAAAAAAAGAGAAGCAAGAGTGAGTGTGAGAAAGGGGGAGAGAAAGAGAATGTGAAGAAAGAGTGAAAAAAGAAAAGAGAATGAAAGAAAGACAAGAGAGAACAAGAACGAGAGAGAGACAAATTACAAAAAGAGAGAAAAGGGAGGGAGTAATGGGGAGGGAGGGAGAGAGAGGGGAGAAAGAGGGAGTGAGGGAGGGACAGAGAGAGAGAGAGAAATAGAGGGAGTGAGGGAGGAAAAGAGAAAGAATAAAAGAGGGAGCAAGAGAAAAAGAGGGATGAAGGGAGGGAGGGAAAGAGAGATAGAAAAAGGGGGGAGTTAGAGAAAGAGAGAAAAGGGGAGGGAGGGAGAGAGAGGGGGAGTGAAGGAAGAAAGGAGAGAGAGGGAGTGAAAGAGGGAGGGAGGGAATGCAGGAGAGGAAAATGAAGAGAGAGAGAGAGAGAGAGAGAGAGAGAGAGAGAGAGAGAGAGCACGAGAGAGAGAGAGAGAGAGAGAGAGAGAGCACAGCAGATAGAGGTGATTATGCTGGCAGGCTGCAGCAGCAGACACTTCTAAAGATGCAGAGCATCAATCAAGCAGCATGTAGACGTACACACACAGTTCTGGCAAACAAAGATACACACACACACACACACACACACACACACACACACACACACACACACACACATATACACAAACATGGCCTGACAGCTCATCAAAAAGCTCGAGCGGCGTGCGCTTTCACTGGTGGACAGACAAAACCCACCGGGACTGATTTAATGTGATAGTGAGAAGAGCGCGCAATAAAACATCACTCATCCAAACGCTCGTCCATACACAGATACATGTGGTGTAGTGAGGGGCTTTCCCACTGTGAATCTGGAGAACGGACCACTCCAGAAACATGGTGAAATATGGCCGCAATATCTGCTACCTTCTGCTCGAATTTCCACCAGTAACATAATGATCTCACCCAGTACCATTTACACACAGCAACCCCGACCCACCCAGCCCCCATCTCTCTCATAAACCCTCCATTTCCAATAAGCTCTGACATCTCCAGCGGGAAGAGGCTGAGGAGTTGTCTACAGCAGGGCTTCTCTGTCCTAATCCAGGACCATCACTGCGCATTTCACAGCTTCCCCTGCTCCCAGTACACCTTACTGAATTTGTTGACTAATTAGAAGCCCCTCCTGAGTCGAACTGGGTATGTAGAAACATAAGAACATGACAGCATGCAGGGCAGTGGTACTACTGGACTGGATGGATAAAAGGGCTTATATTTCCTATGGGACAAGAACTGCCAGAAGGCCTAAGACAGTCATCAGTTTTAATGATATTCTGTGGCATAAAACTCCAATGATAATCATGCCATTTCAGGTCCTACCAATTCTTATAATTGTGTACAATTACTGTCACAATAGAGGTAAACAGCCCACTGCAAAGCACATGCCAGGACAATGCATGTTTACACAGGTATAATCTGGACAGTAAACTATGGAAGCCCATTCATTATCGCGAGAAAGGGAAAGGGAAAAATCCTTCTTCTGGCTGTTTCTGGCAGCAGTATCTCAAAATTTTGACTTAGCATCTCAAAACAATGTCTTATTTTCTCTCCAAGTAATTTTTAAAGCATTTTTCCCTTATAAATGTCAAAATACTTGCTTACTATCTCAAAATAACAACTTTCTTAAAATATTTACTTACTAAGTCAACCAAAACAACTTAGTATCTCACAATAATGACCTACTTTCTCTAAATATTGACTTATCAAAATAACAACTTAGGATATCAAAATGATGACTCACTTCCTTGAAATGTTGATTGTCAAAACAGTGACTTTTCTTGAAATCTTGAATTACTAGTCATTATTTTGACATTTTGTGTAGGAATTTTGTCTTAAAAACTCAAAATTTTGAGAAAATAAGTAATTATTTTAAGATACTAGGTCAATAGTGTGAGACAAATCATTACTTTGAGATATTAAGTTATAAGTTATTAATAGTCATTACGTTTGAGATATAGAGTCAATATTTAGAGCAAATATGTCTGT
Source organism: Colossoma macropomum (assembly GCF_904425465.1). Lineage (NCBI taxonomy): Eukaryota > Metazoa > Chordata > Actinopteri > Characiformes > Serrasalmidae > Colossoma > Colossoma macropomum. Next base: position 28,093,430 of record NW_023494810.1, read on the forward strand.
TTTGAGAAAATAAGTCAAAACTTTGGAAAAAAGTTATTTTGATAAAGTGAATCAACATTTTAAATAAATAAGCCATTATTTTGTAATACAAAGTCAAAATTGTGACATATTTCTGGTAGGAAAAAAAATCTTGACAATTAATGATAATTTCACATTTCACTATGATCATTTCGGACATTGATATCATATATAACTTTCAAACTGTCCCATCCCTAATTACCAGGTAATAGAAAAGAAAAAGAAAACAGGATATATGAGAAGATCACTCATGCAAGAGAAGTGGGAGGACTCATAAGTGTCCAATTAATTCCAGTTAAATGCATCTGACCAAAGACCTCATACAAGAGCGAGCGATACTTTTGCCCCCAGCAGTGACCCCTTCGCCATCAATCTTTCCTCTCTGGGTTCACAAGGCTGTCAGTCAGTACTAGAGGGCAGGGGAACCACATGACCTATAAACCACGACACAAGACCTTGGAATGGAAATGATGGAATAGACAACATAGTGTATGGCGTCACTTCTGTGCTGAGAATGATCGACCACCCAAATCATTTCAGGTCAACAGCAGTCCTATGGTCAGGAACTGACCACTGATGAAAGGGGTAGAGGGTGGCTGTTGCTGTGTATCAACAGATAGGCCATAATAAATAAATGTATGCATATACAGTGATGTTTCTGATAAAGTGGCCAGTGAATGGAAGTACAAGGTAGGGGTTTCAGATAAGGTAAGGTGAGTGTATGAATTAGCCAAGTTCACTCATTTGTTTGCCCAACATTAACTGGTGGCCCCTTTATGAAAGGCAAACATATGAAAACCTCCTCTTTTCATATGACCTCAAATGAGCCGCTTATAAATATAGTTCTCCAAGCTGTAGTGGGAGAAAGGAAGTATAAACACACAACACTCTCATTTCGGCTCATTTTACAATGGAGCAGTTTGTGTTTGAGAAGAATGACATCACTCTTTAGCTTCCCAATATACTAGTGGTTTCACCAGAACTTGTGTGGGGGAGGGGGCAGGGGGAATCACCTTCCTGGCCAACACATCTAGACATAATTGTTTTATTTCCCTCTGTCCCTCCCTCGTGACTGCTGGCTTGGAATGAAAAAGCCCATCAGAGCAGATGTAAACACCACAAGCGTGTTGTCTTCCCCCTTATCCTCAAGGCACACTCCAAAAATCGAGACTGAGGCAGCAGACCCAGACATATTAACCCTTTAAGCTACTACACCAACACAAAGCAGGGCCTTTACTTACTGAATACTGCAGAACACTGACCAATGGCATGTTAAACCAAACGCAGTATCAGAATCAGAATCCAAATGCAAATTAAAATTCAAATTGGCCTGATTCAGAAGGACAGATCTCTACGCACACCTGAGGATACCTTCATACCATATCCAAGTTATGAAGGGCTAAATTCATCTCATACATGACTTATCCACTAAATTTCGAACAAACTACCAAATTCTATGAAGTAATAATTGGAAAATGGCTAAAAGTGTGCAGTTTGAGATGATATTGTGTTATAGTGTAAAATGAGCTGGTAAGAAATAGTGCTGGGCTATATGACCTCAAATCAATGTCGATTAATTGTACATTTTACCTCAATTACAATTAATGAATGATTATTTTGTTTTTCGCCTGAAAAGTTCACTGACAAGGTCTGTACTGTAAATACTATGGTCTACTATGGTCAAGTGGAGGCATTACCTTTGGTCGCTGAAATTGTTTTGCCACAGTGTTTACATTTGATTTCTTTTCGTTCAGTGTTGTCTTCACTAAAGCCAAAATGTGTCCAAACAATGGACACAGCATTTTTCTTTGGTACAAGCTGCACAAGTTGCTTAGTTGGCTCGGTGTTTGAGCTTCCATGTTGCAGACTGGACTACACGGCCAATAGTGTTTTTTAAGGTGACACATGAGTACACGAGCACATAGTAGGGGAAAGTATCGACAGAATAAAAAAATAAATAAATAACCGACATGGCCAAGATTAAGTCGGTTAGAGGTTCTAAAGGGGGTTCAGTTAAATTTTCGATTAAATGCCCAGCCCAAGTAAGAAGCCATTAAAACTCAAAACCAACCCAACATTGAAGACATAACTACATTTACACGTACACAATAGCCTTTAGTTAGTGTCTAAGATCTTAGTCTAAGAAACAAGACTGTACCAAGAAATTTACAAGAGCTGCAAAAAGACTAGGCCACTTACAATCCCATTTACAATGACGGTAGTATTGTTCATTGACTTTACAACATAAAAAGGCCATCTGTGATGTTTTCCATGTAAAAGTTAAAAAAGGTGTCCTTTTTTCCCCTCCTTCCTCTTTTTATATATCCAACAATGTATATTTCGGACTAAATGTTTCGAATAATGTGGCACATATCAGCCTGGACCACATCATGGCACTCATCATGTTAAGCTCACTCAGCACTGCATTCTAAAATGTGATACCAAAAGTTGTGTTATGAGCGTATAAGCCAACCTGCCAGTCTGATGGACCGAATAAAGTGCCTTGGATGCGTCATGAATGCGGCATTTAAAAGAAAGAGGCAAACACAACTTGAAACTGTGGGCTAACACTCAGTTTGGATAGCAAGTATGCTAGCTAGCGCGCTAGCTAACGTAGCTGAAGTTGTCACTTAATTCAGCTGTTGTTTTAACATATTACAGATCTCATTCCTGTAAAACTAAAGTTTCAGCTGGATTAGCTATTGTGCTAGCTAGCTCACATGCTATATAAATTACAGACCAACCAAAGTTTCCTATTAAAAGACTTGACTTATGAGCGTAAAAGCCAAGCTGCCGTTCTGGTGGACAGAACAAAGTGCCTTGGATGCACCATGAATGTGGCGTTGAGAAGAAAGAGGCAAAACAACTTCAAACTGTGGGCTAACACTGAGTTTGGATAGCAAGTATGCTAGCTAGCGCGGTAGCTTTCATAGCTGAAGCTGTCAATTTAGCTGGTGTTTCAATACGATTCCTGTAAAACTTTCAGGTGGATTAGCTATTGTGCTAGCTAGCTTACATGCTATACAAATTACAGACAAACCAAGAGTTTAAGGTTGTTTGCCTCTTTTTTAACACCACATTTATCACATGTAGCAGGTTTTTACTGTGGGTTCACTTTTGTACAATGCAATGCCTGCAGCTGAAGTTTCCTACTAAAGACTTGAGACTTATTTTGACTTGAACATCTCTAAAACATGCACCGTAAGTCCATCCTGAGCCAAACACATAAACCCAGCACTATCCTTCAAACACCAAATCTCATGTTAGCAACTGGTTTCATAAAGTTCAGAAAAAGAACTGGCAGGTCAAATGAATTAATACAGTATGAACTGGGGAGAACAGAGCCTCCAACAAGTGCACAGAGGTAAGGCACATCAACCCAACACTTCATTGGGACTTTTGGTTTGGAGTGCTCTGGCCTTTCTGTATTCTTCTGTAGAAATATGTTCAGCCAAAACTGCTCTTGGAAGCCAAGCTGGTCCCAAAGCTACTGACTTCTGACCATTTGACCAATAAGAACTTACCATAGCCACTGTTATAACAAAACCTCATTTTTTTAAACACTATTTGAAAATGCTATTTATATGTGAAAGTAAATCTACATGTGAACAATAGCAATGATCCAAAATTACTTGGAAGAAAACATTAGCATACATATAATACATATACATTCTCTTTTCAAAGATGCTGTTTTAGAGATTCAAGCATTTGTTACCAACGATTCTCATGGGTCAGATTTGTGAAAATGGAAAAAGAGATGACAGCTCCTCCATTCTTCTGCAAACATGCCAACCCTCTCCTAGGAGAACGTTCTAGAAAAGTGGAAAATCTCTTGGACGTAAAGCGAGAGCACAAATGACAAGACCTGTGAAACGTACGCTGTAACTTTTCCAGTAGTGAAATTATTCCATCGTTAGCATGCAAATCTCCTCAACCTGTCTTTCCCTGCTTAGATTAATGAAAGACTGCATTAATGTTTCAGCAGATTAAAAAACGCTTGACCCCCTTACGTGTCAGAACTCTGTTCGGAAGAGGTTTCCCGCAGAGCAGCAAGGATCAGTGGCACCCTTTCACACGCCAATGTATACATTACACTCTCAGATGAGTTCAAGCATACGTGTAAGGCCTGGCTTGAAAAGAGTTTGGATGAAACTTGATCTTGGATCACTTGGAGCCATTAAAAGAGTGTGAAATATGAGGGATTTCACATCAAACCACATTTCAGGCCTGGAATAACAAGAAATAGTGTGCTTTTTCATGTTAAAATGCCCCAGCGCAAATATGCTACATGCTAACAAGAGTATCTAACCAGCAATGGAAGCTTATATACCAACAGTCATCACTGTACAAACTGCATGCTAAATCATCCCAATCGTGTCTGGAACACCTGCCTAGAACTAGTAAAAGTGCTACAGCACAGCATTGGATCCCATAGCCTCATCCTGCATCCTGTTTTCATCCATTATTGTTTGCTCACTACAATACCCAGCATGCACTACTACACAAATAAATCACACAACCACTGGGAAGCTAATAAATGCATACGTCATATTCGGCTTCCTTGGTTGAGCTATCGGCTTGCTTTGCGAAACAAGTATCTGCCTCAAAGAACTTTAGTTTGGAAGTTTTACTCTCTGGACTGTTGTGGCCGCACTGTAGGAGGTGGACAGTACGCAACAGACGCAGCGATCGTTACATTTTTAATTTTGGCTCTAAGTAATCTCAAATAGAGTTGCTTAGGTGGTTTTTTACACTGTTTTTGCTATAAAAAAAATGGACAAAATGTACGTAGCATCTAAAAAAGCTGTTACTTTAAGACCGTTCTTCCTCTGGGAAGAGCACAAACAGCTCAGAAGTACCTGCTGTGGTTAGATGCCTGTCATGCCAAGCAAAAGCAAAACAACCCAAGAAAATGAAAGTTAATTCCAAATACGTGTCATGTGGCGCGTTACGCAGCACCGTGTGCATGTGTTTGAGAAAGTACCCTCCAGGACATCAGCGCTCATGAGATTTATTTATCAATCAGCATAGCGGGAGCAGCACTGGCCTGGGGTAACAGGGCCGTTACCGTGGTTACCAGAACACTTGACTTCAATCATCCACAAACAGACTGTTTGCACAGTCCATTGGTCCAGGGGTACGGCTCTAAGCAACCAGTCACTCTTATACGTCGCTTTACAGCTGCTCAGGTTTAGCTTAAAAATGAATGCTAACATCTGTGAGCTGTATGGGGGTATTCAGTACTGCGGCCAGCTAGCATGAAAAGCAGCGTTATGCAGTAGGGCCGTCTGAAATGGTGCAAAAAGAGGACGGACCTTCAGCTTCTTAAACAGTGAGCATCTAAAAGAGCTTTCCATCCAGCTGTGTGATCCGTACCAGCAAACAGATGGAATATTGATATGTGTGTGTGCGAGTGTGTGTGTGTGTGTGTGTGTGCACGCATCAGTTTCACCCTAACCTGTCTGACAGGTTGGGCTCAGAGAGCAGGAGCACGAGCTTCCGCAATGAGCAGTAATGCAAATCTCTGACCACACTGATTTGATTCCATTACAATTCCATGATTCATGAAACCTGAATTCATCATGATTCATAAGATCATATGAACACTCTAAAGCAGAGGGCTTCGTCTTCAATTTATGAATTAAGAATTATGTATATATCGTGGTGTGTGTGTGTGTGTGTATTATATATTGCATTTTCTTTTCATTTGAATTGTACTTGAAACATCCCTGACTCACCCAATTAGCTAAACGGAATAACGTTGGACTGCTTGTACGTTGTGTATTCAAATATAACAAAACTCATACTTGAAGAATTTCTACTACTGCCCACTACTGCTGTTTATGTAACTGATCGGCCACTGAGTGTCATTCATACCTACAAACGTTTACAAAATCCAGGACTGGAAACTGGATTCAGGACTTCAGAGCTTCACAGATGAAGTAAATGACAAAAAAGTAAACGATTCATGATTCATATGATTATATGAACATTCCAGCTTTATAGCTTTATAGACACTTTTTTCCTTTAAGGAAGCAACAAAAATTACATTTTTTTGTGATTGGTAATGTTACTGATTGTTGCAGCTCCGAGTGTAAATCTCTAATCTCACAGTTTGATATCATTTCATTCCAATGATTTAACGTATCAATTGAACCGTGATGATTCAATTTTTGGTACAATACAGAATTAAAAAACACTGAATATGGAAAAGTGTCTAACACAGTCGAATACAGACAGTTTTAGACTTTTATATTTGAAAAAGCGAGAGAATTTCATTCAGGCCATAACTTGACTGCTTTACTGAATGTTGTTATAAGCGATTTCAGAAACTATGCAGGTGAATCATCTTTACACTGATTCATACAGATGCACTCATACACTCCTAGCATCCAGCTGTAATCCAGCACTGGCCTTGTCGTACTGTACTAGTGCCAGAGCCTCTGACACAGCACTGGCCGCTGTACACCTCCACTTACAGTCAGATTAAAGGATGAGCGAGTGGAAGTGCAGAGGGAAGTAGGACACGAGCAGATCCACAGCAGACCTACAGCAGAGCACAGTCTGAGATACGACTGGAGCAGATTCAGACACACACACACACACACACACACACACACACACACACACAGAGAGAGAGGAGAGAGAGAGAGAGAGAGAGAGAGCGCGAGCGAGCGAGAGAGAGGTGGGAGTGGGACGGAGAGAGAGAGAGAGAGAGAGAGAGAGAGAGAGAGAGAGAGAGAGGGGGGGAAAGAAAAAGGTGAAGAGAGGGAGAAGAAAAAGAGGTAGAGAGTGAGAAAGAATTAGAGAAAGAGAGAAAGAGAAAAAATGTAAGAAAAAACTAAGAAAAGAAGAAAGACAAAGGAGAAAGAAAAGAGGGGAAAAAAGGAAAAAAATGTGAGAGCGAGAAAGAGAGAAAATGAAAGAGAGAGAAAGAGAGGGGGGAGAAAATGGTAAAAAAAAACCCAGAAAGAACAGGAGAAAGACAAAGGAGAAAGAAAGCAAAGAAAAGAGGAATAGAAGAGAAAAAAATGTGAGAGAGCGAGAAAGAGAGAGATGGAGAGAGACAGAGAGAGATCCAAAGACAGAACAGAACAGTAGGTGGAAAAAAAGGAAACAAAGGAAACCAGTGACAGGCGGAGAGATAAAGTCTGAGCAGCATTAACCAGCAGGGCCGGATTCCAGGCGTTCCGGAGCTCAGGCCCCGGCCCAGGGCGCAGAGACGTGTAAACAAGTTACCGGAACATTCTCCAGCTCTACTCGCTTTGTTAAACAAGCAGGTACCATGTGAGGCCTCAGGCACTGCAGGACTGGCCAACTTTCTGATAGTTTAACACGGCCTAACAGCGAGCCTTCTCAATAAGGGCGGGAGTGGTTACATACACATACACATACACATATTTAAACTCATTAATATTCGTTAATACCTAATCAGGTTTTTAAAAAAAGGTAGACATTTAAAGTGAGTCATTGGGAAACACCCAGCGTCACATTTAGTAAAATGGCCAGCTTTGAAATGTCACATCTGGAGACAACTTTCCAAATGTTTGGTGCTGGTTTGTGGCAAAATGAGCTGCAAACAAAAAAGGTATGCCCCCTCCAAAATGCCCCCCAAACTCCTCTACTCCAGGCTATTTTAATGTCTGGAGTATAATCGATAACACAAGCAGAACAATCGAGCTAGTAAAGCTATTGTTAGCTAATTGCAAGAGGTAAGAGGCCTATTTTTACTGCATGTAACTTTTTCTTTGCAACACATCTACATGCTTAACTGGAGTGTTTCGGGGGACTTTTCAACCATGCTAACATTCATGAGCTAACGACAGGCTTGTTTTCCATCAGACAATGTTGATGACCACACTAATCGCCCCCTACTTTGAGCTCTGCCTTCACATGGCGTTGGATTGGTTTAGAAATGTTCATAATCAGTTAGTTCCCAGCCTAAAAAGTTATTCGCACCCACATTTAGCTGTAAATTTCTCATTGCTGTCCCCAAATGTTCTCGTTATGAGACTAGACAGGGTCAGCTAGTAAGGTACTGGAAATCATGCTGCATTTTCCTTCCACATGGTGATGTATTTGTAAGTGAAATGCTGTTGAGGTTATATGAGCTAGATGAGTGTTTTCTCTTGATAAGTGGTGGGAGAGATGATATTACTGGTTAGTATTATTTTTCCCCCACCTGCTGGTGCACGGTGACAATTAAACCTCAGAAAACATTTTAAAGGCATATAAAAAGTCAATGCATTTTGATGGAACAATACAGAAAACAAAAAAAACTTTAAAAAGTGTGATACTGTAACATCAGTAAGGAAGGGACAATAAACAAAAAGCATCCTGGAACGGAAATGCTTTTTACTGCTGATGCACATTTACAGCATGCAGGGTGGCTAATCTAGACTAGACTAGACTAGAAAGCTAGAGGAAACTGGCAGGGGGCTAACTAAACCCGTAACTCCCTCTAAACATGCAGAGTGGCACACTTGCAGCTCACAGTAATCTCTAGCAACCAGCAACATTAAACCGCACTGTAACAAACAGCCGTGGGGGCTCAGAGGAGAAGGCAGATGAGCTCTAGGTCGCCATAGTTTGATGAATCATGCTTAGTATGACCAGGAACATGAACTAACAAGGTCAACGATCTGGTAGAGGTGGGCAATATGGCGATTTTTATTATCATCATCATCATCATCATCATGATAAACTGCATCACCTGATGCTCTTCTGAGCATATTGTAGATCCTGTCGGTACCTAAAGAACACTGACCAACTGCATGTTTCATTACAAAGAGAGCATCATTAGTCTGGTTTCAGTGTAGCGTCATATATGAAACGCTGAATAAAAGTCACTGTATTTATTATTTTTGAAAGTTTCTTTTTTAATGTGGCTTTACTGGGAACAACTTATCAAACCTTAAAAAGGACTGAATATCATGTATGAATCATGCAGTGTCATATTTTTGCCACATCACCCACCCCTACACTCAGGAACGGATCACCTCTTAAAAAATCTAAATTACAAAAGCATTTTTGCTACTCAAATGAGAACAAATGAATGAAAGCACATGTAGTATGCAATGTGAGGCTGAATAAGGGCACACATATAATGTCACTATATATGTCACTAATGTGAAGCACTGCTATTGTGAAGCATCAAAAGCTATTTGACTGCTAATGGCGCCCTCTTGTGGAGAAGCTGTAGCCTGCAAAATGTGAGTTCCATGAGCTGCTTCAGTCTAAAAACAGACAGTATTTATTTTCAATATAGGCCAACCAAGTCACTCTTAGCTGCACGTGCAAGGTAATATTATCCATTCCATCATTGCGGCCCTTAAAGATGTGTTTATCACGGAAATTTATCACAGTAACGATAAAAATACTATTTATCAGGCAGCCTTACCTCTTATGCAAGCTACATGTAAGAAGCGAATGCTAAACCCCACTTAAAAATTACAATCCATTTAAAATTGTGGATGTTTGAAAAGTCCAATTGTTCCTTTTGACCTACATGAGAATCGGAACTGATGGGAACTGACAGTTTGGAAAAACTGAAAAGTGACAGGAGAGATGCACCTGAGTGAAAAGGCAGGAAGTGACCGGATCAGTGACACTGGAGGAAATGACAGGCCTGTCAACCCAAAACCAGCGAGAGCTAATTGTGCGATTTATCCTAATCCTGTATAAATGCTCTAAAAACGCTCCCAACACCAAGATTCCACCATCGCAGCAAAAAGCTGTGCGAGTCAGCAGGCCAGCTGCACTGAACAAACTGCGGCTCAGCTCTTTTGCTCTTCGTTCGTGAGGTGGGTGTTCTTAGCAAAACCCCAAAAACACAGCCTACGTTCTCAAACACCTGCAGGAATATTAGCTGAAGGTCTTGTAATCTTATCCCCCTTATGCCTCACCACCCCCACCCACGACTTTGGCTTGAATAGGCTTGCGGCTGGTTGAGTGTTTTTAATAGCTGAAAGCCTCCTCTCTCCACGTATTAAATAGATGAAGAGATACATCAAGAGTGCATAGTGTTTTCCATAAGAAGACCAAAGCAGACAGACTGTATCTGAAGCTTCTTCCAAAAGCATGTATTCTCCCCTTCCAGCCATGACAGACAAGCTAAGAAAGCCACTATAGATTCTCCTGCACTGTAACCGAGGCCTGACGTTTTGTTTAGCGATTGATCAATCTGTGCTCCACCCACAAACGCACTGTTTCGCAACCTAATGAACACAACTAGTACACACTTTGTCAAAATATGTTGGTTACATCAGACTACTTGGATGTCCGTTTTTAGTCACTATGTGAGATTTAAAGAACTGCTACACTACCAAGCTGAGGCCTAAAGCTCAGTCAGGAACCTTGTTGAAGTTGAACTTGCTTTGCTCACTTCAAGAAACCTAATAAATGGAACTACAGTCAACTCGTTTAACACCAGAGGTTAATAACTTTCAAGCTCCTCTGCTGACCCAGAGTTTAGATACTCAAGCTGTGATTAATCCTTGTGTGTTTCTATTTTTGATATCTATGTAGTACGTTTTCTTGACCTGAACAGGACTGGTAGTTGAAACTAGCCCAGTTGCAAACAATGGCAAATATGCCACCATGCTAACATTAGATCAACTACATTAATTATGACAAAAGTGTGGGTTCCTGACTGGTGTCCCGAGCACTGGCCCTTTCAGCAGGAGATCATAAGTTTGAGCCCCGGTGCTGCCAAAGCCATCCGTGGCCAGGGTTTAATTGGCCATGCTTTCTCTGAGTTGGTGGGACAGCCCACTCGAGCCTTTGTTAGGCGATGTAGCTGAGTTGGCAGTTAGTGTTCTCCTCCAAGCGTGTTGAGCTGTCTATTGATGATGTGTGGCACTTCATGCGTCCCAGAGGAAGCATTGCTAGCCTTTACCCACCCAGTATGGTGATACTGTGTAAAAATGGGATAAAAACCGAATAATAATAATAATAATAATAATAAATAAAATTATGTCCTACGCTTTCTCATTAGGCTGAATGGGATTCTTGCTAATGTTCTGTAAAACTTGCCCAACTTAGCAACAGCAAATGCAATAGTTCAGTACTGTGCATGGATGGGTCAGTTCTTAACACAAACACGTAGAGAATAAAGGAAGCCATGTAGTCTCCTAACCAAACTGTGGGAACAGTGTAGAATAATAATCCTAAAAACACTTCAATTTAAAGGTAAATTGAGGAAAACACTACATAAAAACAATATAAAGAACGCTGCATAAACTTTGATGGATTTCAAGAACTCGGAATACGGGCTTGAGCTTATAAATGAACACGACGGAACACTTGACACATAATTACTTCCTCTCATCCTTCGTGACAATGACCGAAAAAGAAAAAGAAAGAACTTCAAAGTGTATGCTATTTCTTCCCTCCCCAAAAAGCGACAGATAGAAAGAATGGATTTGTCATGGTTCTTCTGCTCTCTGCTCTGAGGTAGCAGAAACAAGTCCCTTCCGCTGCGAGAGGAGGAAGCAGAAACTATGCCATTACAATGGAAAAAAGAGAAACGTTCTAAAATACCCTCCCAAAGGAAGAGGAGAGAGCAGGGTAAAAAAGACACCGTTTTTGGCCCAGGCCGACCTCAGCCTTTCCTCTTTAAAAATAAACGACCCCATCTACGGAGAGAGCAGAAAGAGAGGGAACCTCCGACTCCTGAGGCTGCAGCTCTAGGAGTGGCGCTTTTTCTTTTGAAAGCGAGGGTGAATTACAGGCCGTGGCAGCTGATCTGTTTCTCCAGCCTGATTTAAACCACAGCACTGCTACACGACCACATGAGAGAGTTCAGAATAGCATCAAACGCTACAGAGCGCTCCACTCCCTGAGAGAGAGAGAAAGAGAGAGAGAGAGAGAGAGAGAGAGAGAGAGAGAGAGAGAGAGAGAGAGAGAGAGAGAAAAAAACTGGAGTGAGAGAGAAAGAGTCACAGACAGAGAAAGAGGAGGATAGAGGAGAGAGAGAGAGAGAGAGAGAGAGAGAGAGAAACTGAAACAGACAAAGACACAGAGAGAGAGAGAGATAAAGGAGAGAGAAAAAAAGAAAAAATAAGAGTGAGAGCGAGAGAGAGAGAGTGCGCGAGAGACAGAGAGAGAAAGAGTCACAGACAGAAAGAGGGAGATAGAGGAGTGAGAGAGACACAGAGAGACAGAAAAAGAAAAAATGAGTGAGAAACTGAGACAGAGTGAGAGAAAGAGAAAATGAGAGTGAGAGAAAGAGAAAGAAAGAAAGAAAAAACAAACGGGAGTAAGAAAGCAAGAGACAGCAAGAGAGAGACAGAGAGAGAGAGGGTCACAGACAGACAGAGAGAGGGAGAGAGAGAAAGAAAGAGAAAAATGGGAGTGAGAAAGTGAGACAGGGAGAAAAAGAAAGAAAAAGTGAAAAAGAAAGAAAAAAGAAAGAAAGAAAGAAAGAGACAGAGGAGAGAAGGGGGGGGGGCAAAATAGCACTGATGTATTAGAATGTGTGTGACTCCTGTCTGAAGGGTCTGTCCAGCTCTCCATCCTCATCATTACACATCCCCGCCACATCACTGCCACTCACATCACAGCACCATGACGCCAGTTACCATGGCGAGGAAGATGACCGGCAACAAGAACGTGCAAGGCAACAGGCCCTAATTAATAATTAACGTGACTGGACAGAGGTTTCAAGCAATTAAAAAGGTGTTGATGAGAGGTGGAACTAAGTACACCCCCCTACCCAACACACACACACACACACACACACACACACACACGGCATTGGAGAATAAGCACAAGACTGCACATGTTTAAACATTAGGGAGAGCCAGCACAATGCGCAGGGCACAGTTTATACAGCTGGACTGCGTGATGTATCATTTGTATCATTATCCAAAAACAGCAGGAGAATCTCCGTCCAACCACTGAGCGTTTTATTGAGTGCTGTGCAGTTACAAAAGTCATCATTGTTTCAGTGGCATGTCACATCAAGACTAATAGAAGGTATATTAGTGTATACAGCAGTATGCAGTTTGGGTGCCCTTGGTCAATTTACATATTTATTATTTAACATAAGATTTACATAAAGTTAACACATCCTCTACAGGGAACGAGATTAAATATGGCGTAAAATATGGCGTAAATTTCTGCAAATTTTAGTGCACAATTTATATTTATTAGCTGATTTAACATACTGAGAAAGGTAAAACACATAAAAATTGTGGGATGTGCCCAAACTTTTGCACGTGCTATAATGTATGGTTTCTGCCCCTCAATAAATGTCATTGATTTTTCTGTTAAGCTGCTTTGCGACAACACCTGTTGAAAAAAGCTTTATATAAATAAACTTTGCCTTGACTTGAGTTAGACCAATCAAAAGCAACCCTACACCCATTTTCTGTGACATCATAACTACAACTAACTGGCAGTCTGGCGAGTTCAAGACTCAAGCTGGAAAAACAGACATTCTTGGCCCACAAAAAGAAGAAACTACTTCCTTCACAGTATGGCTTTGCCACACATCGAAAGAGGCATTCACTGCACTGTACCACCTTTTCTCAATCAATGAATTCCATTGCACACCCCGCAGTTATTTATAGCCTGATCGTCTATGTGCAACACTATCTGCAGGAGCCTGAAGTTATTACCACCCTGGACCACCTGTGTCATCATGCAGAAACAGACACATTAACCAAAGCTTTTAAAAATGTCACCCCATCCTTTCACACAAGTTCCAATCAAACAGTCAACCAATCCAGCAGCTAGATCACAACTGCAACTCTGCATTTCCTGATGGCTGATAGACTTTGACAAGCCGTACCACAACTATAAACATGGCACGTTCGGCATTTTATGAACATGGTGCAATGATCAATGAACACGTTAAACACAAAAAAGACAACAACATCTGGAAAAAGATGAAGAGTGACAACCGCAGCTCCACACACAGATCCACTGATGATTAATTCTGCAAATGCAACAAACAAAAAAGGGAAAAAAGTAAGTAATTACAGACGGAGTCACAGAGAGTTCTAGAGGGTCTTTATAGTACAGATGCTGATTTCCTTTAGTAAGCACAAACACATGGCTGTTAATCTACAAAACCCACTCCGACTGTTCGGCTCAAAGTTCCTCGGATGGGAAGTTCTTCTGGAACTTGAGGAGACTATGGAGGAACAGAGCCAAGCTGGCTGATCTGGATGTCTGCGCTACATGGTCCTCAACACAAGGCCCAAATTGCACTGGATGAATGACTATATATTTTGTTGACTATTGTCCACGAAAGAGGCACAGTCTGACTTCTGTTACGCCACACTGACCCTGACAAACCCTAAAAGAATTGTCTCTCTTTCCTGCAGTCGCACATGCACACTCCACCCCCATTCACTCTGCATGTTGCCCAACCTGTAATTAAAGTCAACAAAATAGAAACAAAAGAATCAGACGTCCAGATTAGAATCCACACAACTGTGGACGTCACTTCAATTTCTATACTGCAATTTTACTGCTGCATACTGCGATTATAATACACTTTGTGGTTCCCAACTCAGTCCTCTGGGCCCCTCAGACCGTCTACATTTTCCTTTCTTCCTTGGAGCAAAAACGTGGACCATTTCGGGGTCCCTGTGGACCCTGTGGGAACCACTGCCTTACAAATGATTAAAAACATTTAAAGGTGAATTCCATTTTTTAAAATTTCTTAATAATTCAAACATCTAGATGCAAACAACGCAAGTCAGAGTGACTTGAAATGGTGCGTTTTCAAGAAAATTGCCAACTCAGATTTGTTTATAGTGGTGGTGATAGGAACCAGGGGTCGCAACGTCTACAGCATGTCTGAGTTTTTATTTATAATGCTGATGATGGTAAAATAGTGGTGAACCTTAAAAAAAAAAAAAAGTTTTCTTCTGGGCACTTTTTTCCTTTACAACAACTTGCAGGTATCTGTCCATTTTAGGTCAAAACCTTATCTTAATGTCTGTATTTGTAATGACCTTATTAAAGACCTTATGTGAGGGAGCCTTTAGAGGCATTACAATGTTCAGACATACAGTTCCTATCACTCCCACTGTGGCTGACTTCAGAAGTTTCTCTAGAACGGAGCACTTCACATCAAACCACTTTGACTTTGCTTACTTCTTAACCATTTAATTATGCAGAGATGTTCCTGAAAAGTTACCTGCATTATTATGGATCAAAAGAAGGAGAAGCAGAAACAAAGGCAAACTGTCACAGATGCAAAGCTACTATTTGACTGCAAGTGGCGCCCCCTTGTGGAGATGTTTCAGGTTGCTAAATGTGAGTGAGTTTAATAAAAAAAAAATGAAGTTCTTGGATTTAATGCATGCAATTTTGGACCAGTTCTATTGGTCTATTCGTCGTGAAACATTCCTACAGTAAAAAAAAAATGTTTTCAAACAGTGTAAAAATATTTAAAAATGAAACCAAGAAAATTCTATATGATCTGATATGACAGCAGCAGTTTGTTGGATCCTGTGACTGCCCTGCTTCATCCAAACACCTACAAGAGCTCATCTGAAGCATTTGCGGATACTCAGAGCACACAACATAAATCATTTAGTGATTGGTTAGAAGGCTCATTTGCATATGATGACATTCTGCATTTACAGTATTGAAAAGGACAATATTATGATAGCAACAAACAATATATAGTGCAGACCTACGACTATCGTTAATAGGTGAATACTTGTCTTAATGTGTATGAAGGCCTATAATTAAGCAATACATTTAACACCAATCAGGAATTATGTAAGAACAAAGGAAATGGTAGAAATCTCAAAGTCATTCTAACTTGCCAATTGAGGCAAATACCTCTGAACATTCCACTCGTTTTCCTCATTTTTCACATTATGGACAGTTTATATTTGTTATAGGCAGCCCAACTGTCAACAAACATGTACTACTTTGGTAGTACATATTCTACACTACTTATTCTTGGGTAATAAGTCGTTCTTATACATGGGTTTTCTCAGGTCACACTCAAACAGCACTAAACTCTAGACATTCCTCCAGCTAACAAACCTCCGGTTGCATATCCTAATTAGCATTTCTCCTTAGCAGCTTGTTTTCTTATGAAAGCATCTGTTCTTTCACAGGCACATTTCCCACATTCCTTTGCTGTTTGTGTCACTGGCATGCTGCAAGCATCTCTGCCATCTTTTAGCCAGCCCAGCAAAGGAACTGGAGACACCATGCCTGGAAAGAACATTACAACAAGTCCCTAAAAGCCACCAGAGAAAGAGCAGAATAGCCTCCAAAAAGGCTAAGTGCTAACTGAGGCCAATTCTCATTAATCTGAGACTAGTTTAGTCATGTTTCTATTGTCAAAGCCATAATCAGTGCCTATTGGCCTAAAGATTCTTGGCTCTAGGCCTTGTCTTTTCCCAGGTTTCTCAATGCAGTGTGGCTAAATGGTCAGCAAAAAGCTTTGCAGGAAATGAGGTGGTCCATATAATAGTGTTCAACAATGCTGGAGGGTCCTTGTGTACTTTACTGTTGTACCTGCTCTCCTCATCTGACCTACCATATGAAGGGCTAATCATTAGCTGATGGCTTCAGAGAGATTTATACAAGAGAGGAGAACAGAAACTTCATTCTTGAAGAGTATTGGTGATTTTAAAAGTGGCTGCTGGAGCCGTAGAAGAACATTTCAGCTGCCTAAAGAATGATTCAGTAGATGGTTCTTGTGAGAATGTGAACATGTTACAGTTCCATACTAATTAAAGTTGAAAACTTTACATCCAGGCAAAGAACCATCTGGGAACCTTTATTTCTAAGAGTGTTTAAGGTGTTCTCATTAGGTCAGAACAACCAGGTCACTGCAGTTTCGTTGAGAAGATAAATTTTGGACTACTTTTTATTTAACTAATTGTGATGGGCCTAAAACCAACAGGTGCCTTTGTCACCCTCTTGGGTTCTACATAGGGCTGCAACTTACGATTATTTTCACTGTTCATTAATCTGTTGATTATTTTCTTGATTAATCGATTAGTTGTTTGATCTATAAAATGTCAGAAAATGGTCAAAAATGTCGATCAGTGTTTTCCAAAGCCCAAGATGACGTCCTCAAGTGTCTTTTTTTGTCCACACCCCAAAGATATTCAGTTTGGTGTCACAGAGGAGTAAAGAAACTACAAAATATTCAAATTTAAGAAGCAGGAATCAGAGAATTTTTTTTTTTTAATCACTCAAAACGTTTCATGGGTTACAAAATAGGTGGCGATTAATTTAATAATCGACAACTAATCGATTAATCGGTTGATTGTGCCAGCTCTGGTTCTACATCCACCCTAATTAGAGCTAACTAAAAGGAGGCCCCGAGTCATGAAAGTCTGACAGCTTCAGTCTGGACCCACAGAGAGAGAGAAACCAACAAGAGAAAGGAAAAGAAAATAATAAGAGAAAGACAAAGGCCACTTCCTCTAAACCTCTCTGGTGTGACCAATTGCCCTTTGCTGTTCAACAACAGGCCACATTTCACTCCAGTTCAATAGAAAGAGAACTAACGACAGCAGAACAAGCACAAGGCTGCCTTCCTCTTTAGTTCAGCGAAGGACAGCGTCTATCTTTGTCAAAGAATAAAAGAGAGAGACAGTGACTCTTCACGGGTCATTGGCTTGGACGTCCCTGCCACTGTAAACAGAAGGGAAGGAAGATATAGTTACAAGCTCTGAAGCCAAAACCACCGTTCCGCTTATTTAAGATGAGTGTAAAGATCCTAAAATGGCTACTAGACAAGCAAGATAAAGTGACAATAGCTTCAAGATTCTACTGAAGACAACAGCTTCTTTAAGCTAATCTATGTCAACCGCAGCTCAATCATAAAGTCGATTATCAGTCATTTATTATCATGTGTTTCCTTGTTGTTTGAAAAGAAAACTTCACTCACAATGGAAGCCAATGGGCAGTTGCTACAGCAGCTGCTGGAGTGGACCTTTAACATACTATTTATCTTTATAATGCATTAGCAAAGTCTCTGTCAAACAGAAATGACACGCTCTGGGTTAATCCCATTTAGGCCAGGGGAACAATAGGCAGGTCTTCCTGCTTTACCACTGATCCTGGCTCATTTGGAGTCTGGGTTGGGCTAAATCCCCTGATAACTGAGCAAACAGCATATTGTCACGACACAACGTCATATCTCCGAAATAGTAACATCACAGGAGAAAGAAAAAAATATTTTTCTTTATGGTGAATGGAAATTAATGGAACATAGTTACTGCTCCATTCAGTATGAAATTCATTTTCAAATTCTGTAAAACATTACTAAAGCTGCAGCAAATAGTCAATTAGCCCTCAATGATAACGAAAGGAAACGTCTGCGTTAATATGCCGTTTATTATAACAAGTTCATGTACTATAATGTTCATGTGATGCATGCGGCCATTCTGACAGACTGCAATGCTCCATGGGAAGAGTAGGGGGTGATATGGCTTTTTTGTACAAATAAATGCTTATTAACTATGAGGAACAATTTAATTTTGAGAGAAGGCTCACAGGAGTCACTCAAGAAACTGCTTAATGCATAGATGGAACTTTGAATGATGGTGGTACTGTGACGGGATAAAGGGAAGAACCTGAAGCAGCCAATAATTTGAATAACAGTAAATATATAAATTGATTATAGTGATAACTTTTAATAGCACTTCTACATCATTACATTTACAACTTGTTGCTGTAAGAAATCCTCATCTTTTACACCATTTGAGCCCTTCTTAAATCAAAATCGTTTAAATTAGGGTTCAGAAGTGGCCCTTTTCCACTGATTTATGACCAGCTTCCATAGCCAGTACCTTAACATCAACCACCATAAGGAAAACAGTCATATGTCAGGGCTGTATCAGCATGAAAGATTAAAAACTCCCCAAATTTTGACTCAAATTGTGTTAGAAAGCTTCCTTTACTTCATCTCAGAGAACATAAATCTCACACTGGACCAGGCAAAAAAGAAACAAGTATTACGTGTGATTGGCCTGCCATCCCACTGCCAGCTCCTGAAGCCCACTGCCATAAAGCTATCAGCCAGGCTTATGAAATTCTGCTTGATAAACAACACATGAGCACAAACAGTAACTTGGAATCTGCTCCTGCTCCTGCAGCAGAACATCAAAAGCATCTCTGGATGAGGTCTTTGTATCGGATACGTCATCGTCCACCAAGGATTACAGTACATGTATACGTGTGTATGTCTTTAAAACCCACCGCGCACAGTTACCCAGCAGGCTAACGCGATCCAGACTCTAAGTACCTTCACTGTGACCTATGACCCTCCCCTAATGGCATTTCTTGCTACTCTATGCATTGGCTCAGTATGGCTTAGCATGATCCCAGTGCAAACAGAGGCTACAGCCATGCTAAATAACCCCCGCGCGCATTCCGACCGCCAGCACAGCCCGGCTAATCCGGCCTGATAGCAAATCCAGCGTGGCCTGGAGGACGGGAGGGATGGATGGTCGGTCCAGGGAGCCATTGTTCAGTTTTTGACCAGGTGGTCAGAAAGAAGATCAGGCTGAGAACGCCAACTTCAGACTTGTCTTAACAACCAAGATCAGAACTGGAATCTGCTTCCAGATCAGTGCTCTGAAAGACGATGATCCAGTGGAAAAACCTGCTGAGAAAGACTGAACACTGTGCTAATCCCGCTAACTTCAGTTCATTCTTAAAAGCAAAAAAAAAAAACAAAAAAACAATTTTATATATCATAAAATTCATGGACTCGACTTCAAAGCATATCAAATGTAGTCAAAAGTATAGACAGGCCTCAGGCTGCTACTACTGACTATTGTTTTTAGCTTTTTTAGCAGTGGAGCTCTGTCCATTTTTATGTATATCAGTATGTAATAGATGTCAGAAAAAGCAAAAGAGGGTGTATTTAGGATTATTTAACAACTATACATGGTTTAAGGCAAGTGTGTGATGATTTAGATGTGCATGTTGCACAATGGTGAGGTATAAGCATCCATTACTTAGCTACATTAGCCTCATAGCTCTAGTGCAAAACTGAAGAAGCAAAGCCGTGGTTTGCTTTATCATCGTAAAAGATTCAAGCGGACTTGAGGACAGATTACAAAACCACTAAAGCACAGATAAAGAACTACTTTCATTCAAAACAAACCCACAAAACTGCCCACTGAACAATCTCATCCTGCCTTGCCAAAGAAGTTAGCGACTTTGGACTGTGTCCATCTACTAAGTTTAGAAACTAAGGAAGACGTATGATGAGTAAATAGCAGGATTTCCTCTACAGAACTAGTAAAACAGATACCATCAACTGTGCTGGGGCAATTTGAGTTACAACAAAGATGGCTCCTATGGAAGGTTAAGGGTTATTTGCTATGATACTGGGATTACTCATGTGGCCAAGGCTGAGAACAGACCCAATGTAGAGCCTAAAGTACAACAAGAGCGCGTATTCTTGTGCCTAGTCTTTTATTTTTCTCCCATTTGTATTTTTTTACACAATTTTCAAATGCAGGCCTGGCCAATATGACAATATGTATCATTATTGTGATTAACTGTGTCACAATGCAACACAATATGCTTTTCTGAACATAGTGTGGATATCGTTATTACTTGTAGAACACTGACCAACTGTATATTTCATCATAAAGAAACAAAATTAGTCCCGTTTAATTGGATTTAGTGTAACACAGTATGCCAAATGTTGAATAAAAACCAATGTATTCACAGGTTTTGAAAGTATTGTTTAAAATGTAGCTCTAATGGTTCTTATTCTCAGTTCCAACTGACTAGATGTCTGAAAAAATTAAAAATTGTGGCATTGGGTATCATTAAATTTCTTGAATTAACAATATTTTAGCCATATCGCCCACCTCTATTCAAATGCTACATTTTATGTCTAATGGGCCAACAGAAATGACCCACATTGACATTTTTTAAGGTAAAAATACTTTTCCTTCCTTCTCCAATAAAGCTACCATTTCAAAGATACAATGTTTTGTTATGAAACAACATTATGTAGGTTCATATATTTCTATTAGAGGTTGCTCCGATCCAATACCAGCTATCGGTATTGGGCCATTATCAGCAGCTGGAGCAGATATTGGAAGGACAAAAAGAATGAATCTGATCCAATCCTGTAACAAACCTAACCATATTCACACTCTGGGGGAGTGGTTTCAGCATGACAGCCTACACTTTTATGGCATTTCTCCAAATCTGTGATCATGCATTCTCTCCTCACCTTCACTGTCAAGTCAGCTGTACCTGCGGTTACAACTTTAGCCCTGCAATACTACAGAATAAATTCAGTAA
Organism: Colossoma macropomum; assembly: GCF_904425465.1. NCBI lineage: Eukaryota > Metazoa > Chordata > Actinopteri > Characiformes > Serrasalmidae > Colossoma > Colossoma macropomum. The sequence continues at coordinate 28,114,718 of NW_023494810.1, forward strand.
ACAGATATCTATGCTCACAATGCAGTCTAAGGCAAATAGATATCAGTTCAGCCACAGAACCTAATTATCTCAGTTATCATACTAAAGCGTTGCCTAGTGCCTAAACATGTCACCAGTAGCCCATTTTGTCTTGGACAGACAACCGAAAATCTGGACAATCCAGGGAAATCCTGAACGGGTGGCAACCCTAGCCGTACTGTACACTCTTTAAAAAGATGGTATTCAAGGGGACTTTAGTTAAGGGAATGGTTCTATTTAGAACCATGAGTTCTATATAGAATCATATCATGCTTAAAAGGTTCTTTGCATTGTGAAATTGTTCTTCAGATTGATGGTCAATGTGTTGTGTGTGGTTCTGCATAGAACCTTTTTGAAAACGGTTCTAGATTGCACCAAAAAGGGTTCTACTATTGTTATATGTCAAGCGTGTAACTCATGGTTCTAAACAGAACCATACACTTTACTAAAGAAGCCTTGAAGAACTTTTTAAAAGTGTACCCGAGTGCTGAATTTGGTTACCCTTCTTGTTGGAGTAGCAAGTGTGCCAAGCTGGAACATGTGGGAGGAGCCAGTAATGGTGCAAAGCACTGATTGGTCAAACGCAATCGTCACAGAATGCCAGGGCAGTCAGATGAGCACACCAATAAATAAATAAATAAATAAAATCAAACAACTGTGACTTCATAAAAACCAAACTTTGAGTAAAAAAGTAAACCAAAACTTGAAGCTCCTCTACTGTTTTTTTTTTCTGTTAACTGTTAATGCTATCTTTGTGTGATAACTCGTGACCACACAAGCTAAAAACAAAACAAAACAAAAAAAAAAGTCTACTTTCAGGGTTTTGTTATGAAAAAAATAGCTTACTACTTAAAATTTGCTCGATATCAGCCGATACTCAAAGTTTGAATATCTGTATCGCTATAGAAAAATGTGGTATCGTGCCACCTCTAATTTCTATGACAGTTATTCCATGCATAAGTTCTACACTCCTCAGACGCCTTTCTATAATATAACTTTATTACTTCTGAAGGCAGTGCTTCCAAAATGTAAACAGTCAGCAAAGTCAGGAATGAGATGCAAGCCATAATGTAAAAATCAATAAAGATTAAAAGGCAAATCAGAGCTGCATTAGTTAACAGCGCTGCAGGCTGGAGTGCAGACTACAGGTTATTCAGACACAGCCAGAAGAGCCTCAGTTCCCAGAGAACAGAAGACATTCTCAAGGCCATTTCATGGTATGACCGCAGTGCTGGCACTGCAGACTACAGAGAATGCAGGTGTGTGTAAGTGGGGAGGGACAGAGAGAGAGAGAGAGAAACAGAACTGTGGCAGTTTTAGGGATTAGAAACTCTACTGTACAGTTATAAAAGTGATGAAATACATCCGGAATAAGAGACGATCTGAATAAAACACTTCCGAGTAAACTAAGAGCAAACATTATGAGGTAAACATAACTTCATTCATTGACCGTCAGCTCAGTGCTGTGCTGGAAGTGCCAGTTTTTAAAAGCGTGAGTCAGATTTCACAGAACACAATGATAAACATCACCTTCCTCTAAAGATACGGGCGTAAACACAAATTAGCCTGAGCTGCCAAACACATTTTCTCAATTAAGACCGATTTCACCAAAACTACCAGCCACAGCAGAGCATTCAAACTGAAAATATACACTAAACACCATGTGTATGTGAGAGAGAGAGAGAGAGAGAGAGAGAGTGTATGAGAGAGAAAGGGGTGAATAAGAGCGAGAGAGAAGTGAAAGAGAGAGATGGATGAGGGAAGGAAGGAACGAGACAGAAAGCAAATAAAAGACTGAATGACAGACAGAGAGGGGAAAGAGAGAGAGAGAGCTTTAGAAAGAGAAAGATAGTGAAAGAGTAAGTGAACAAAAGAGAGAACAAAGAAAAAGAATGAGAGGGAAGAGAAAGAAGTGAAATAGAGAGGGGGAAGACAATGAGATTGAGGGAATGAGAGAACAGAGGTAGAAAAAGAGAGGATGGAGGAGAGAGAGAAGTGAGAGAGAGAGAGAGAAAGAGAGAGAGAGAAGTGAAAGAGAGACGGAGAAGGGAAGAAAGGAAAGACTGAAAAAGAGACAGAGGGGAAAAGAGAGAAAAACGAAAGAGAGAGAGAGATTAAAAAATGAGAAATACAGTGAAAGTGAATAAAAGAGAGAAAGGAGAAAAGGAATAAAAAGAATGAGATGGAAGAGAAAGAAGTGAAAGAACTGAGGGGGGAACGAGAGAGGATTGAATATCTGAGAGAGAAAGAAAGAGAGAGAGGATGGAGGAGAGAATGAAGTGAGAGAGAAGTGAAAGAGAGAGATGGAGTAGGGAAGAAAAGAAAGACAGAAAGCAAATAAAAGACTGAAGAGGAGAAAATGAGAGAAGAGAAACAAAAGTGAGAGGAAAGAAAGACAAGGTGAAAGAGAGAGATGGAAAGGAGAATAAGAGAGAGAAAGAGCAAAGAGAACTAGAGCAACAGAGGAAGAGGTAGTGAGAGAGAAAGTGAATAAAAGAGAGGAAGCAGAAAAAGAGTGAAAAGAAAGAGAGGGAAGATAAAGAAACAGGTGAATGAAAGAAAGAGAGGGGAAAGAGAGACAAAGGTGAAGGAGAGAGAGAGAGCTTGAGAAAAAGAGAGAAAGACAGTGAGAAAGTGAATAAAAGAGAGAAAGGAGAAAGAGAGAGTGAAAAAGAATGAAGGAGGAGAAAGAAGTGAGAGAGAGAGAGGGGCGGAAGAAGAGAATAAGGTAGAGAGAGAAAGCGAGAGAGAAAAGAGACAAAGTGAGTTAAAGAGAGCGAAAAGATTGAGAGAACAGAAAGAGAGACAAAAGTGGACAAGAGAGGGAGAGAGAATGAAAAGTAGACAGAAAGAAGAGAAAATGAGGAAATGAGTGAGGGGAGAGAGAGAAAAACAGAAAGAAAGAGAGAGCTGAGAGAGATGGAAGAGTGCCCGGTGGTGCTGGAGGACTGCAGTTGGAGCCGATTGGCCGGTTTCCTCGTATTGTCTGAAGTCATTTGGTGAAACGGGGCAGAAACGGCAGAGCGGCTGAGGCCGGACACGCCGTCATAACTTAAACCATGTGATGAGAGAGAGTCGCTCCACAGGGAGCATCTGTACATCAGCGCTGACCCCACAGAACGTCGGGCCTCCACCTGAGATTTACAGTCCGGGGTCAGCGCCGTCCACCGCGTCCACGCTGATATGATTTACCACAGAGTGAAGAGCTCGAAACAGAGCCGTGATCTGTGACCGGAGAGAGAAGGAGGCCACTGTACGTATGATTTCTACAGCTACTCAGTCCTGTTAAGCGGCTCAGACCATCCCTGACCTTCACTGAGTCCTTCTAAGTGCCGTCAAGTGACGTAAAATAACATTTCACATGTCAACTGGGTTCTTCTGATTCACTGCATTAACTGATCTTTAATGACCACCCACTTAAAATAGATGGTTCTATGGGTTCTATATAGAACTACCTGAATTCTTAAATGGTTTATTGCATCGTGAAATGGTTCTTCAGATTGATAGAGAATGTGTTGTATATGGTTCTGTGTGGCACCAAAAAGGGTTCTGCTATTGTTATGATCTCAAGCTTATAAAACGAAAGAAAGCTTTTTGGTGCTAGAACCATACACAACACATTCTCCATCAATCTGAAAAACCATTTCACCATGTAAAGAATAGAAATGGTTCTATTTAGAACTTCTACACAGAACTCATGGTTCTAAATAGAACCATTGAGGAGCCATCATTTTAAGTGTTTACACAGAACCTGTGGTTCTAAACAGAACCACTGTCTTTACTAAAGAACCACTGAAGAACTTTAAGCGTGTATATAGAACACATGATTCTCACCATTTCTTTCAGTAAAGAAGCCGTGAAGAACCATCTTTAAGTGTGCATATCGAACAAATGGTTCTATACAGAAACACTGCTTTACTAAAGAACCATTGAAGAACCATCTTTATATAGAACACATGGTTCTATATAAAAACATTGTCTTTACTAAAGAACCCTTGAAGAACCATCTTTATATAGAACACATGGTTCTATATGGAAATATTGCCTTTACCAAAGAACCATTTTTATATAGAACACATGGTTCTATATAGAAACATTGCCTTTACCAAAGAACCCTTGAAGAACCATCTTAAGCGTTCATATAAAACACATGGTTCTACACAGAAATACTGTCTTTACTAAAGAACCCTTGAAGAACCATCTTAAGCATGCATACAGAACATATGGTTCTATATAGAAACATTGACTTTCCTAAAGAACCACTGAAGAACCATCTTAAGCGTGCTTGTACAACACAAGGTTCTATATAGAAATATTGCCTTTACCAAAGAACCCTTGAAGAACCATCTTTAAGTGTGCACAGAGAACACATGGTTCTATATAGAAACATATTCTTTACTAAAGAACCCTTGAAGAACCATCTTTATATAGAACACATGGTTCTATATAGAAACATTGTCTTTACTAAAGAACCCTTGAAGAACCATCTTAAGCATGCATATAGAACACGTTTCTATACAGAAACATTGCCTTTACTAAAGAACCCTTGAAGAACCATGTTTAAGTGTGTACAGCAGAATGACAGCAGTTGTGGACAGCAAAGGGAAATATAAACTAATAAGAAAAACAATAAAATGCACAATAATAAACAACTGACAAAATAAAAGTCATAAAAGTCCTCAGAAAAGCAATGTATGAAGTATGAATGAAACAGCCCCACATATCAAAACACATCTCGCTCCAGCGCTGTTTACCTTGTGGTACAGTTTTGAGTCTGACCGCTGCTCCTCTGCAGTTCTGCACGAGGCTCAGCACGTCGTAGAGCGGCAGTCCGGACACGCTGAGCCCCTCCACCTCCAGCACGAGCTCCCCCTGCTCCACAGCTCCGTTCAGCGCGGCTCCGGTGTGCACGAACTCTCCCCGCTCCGCGCCGCCCAGCAGCCCCTGAGGTCCCGCCAGCGCGTCCCGGGACAACGCGCTCTCGTGCAGCCTCCGGCTCCAGTGGCCCTTCCGATCCCCCGCCTTGGACATGGCACGAACAGGTACAGGTGGGTCCCCGCTTTAACAAACACCAGCACCAGCACCGCGACTAGGCTGCCTTCATAGGTCACAACATCCGCAACAAAGTTTCTCAGCTGCCCTTAGAAACATAAACACAAGCCTGAATTCTCCTTAACTGGGAACAAAAATAAGAAAAATGGGAAAAGAGAAAAAAGATCAAGCCATTATTTTCCGCTCCAACTTAACGAGCCGCAACTCCGCGCACAGCTGCTTCTAATTCCCCTTCATTATATTCCTCCTCATCATCTCCTTAACATCCACTAATCCACTCGGTAAGTCCTCGCTAGTTTTCACTCTCCAAAAAAAGTCCTCTCTTCTTCCTCAGACTTTCTTTCTTTTTCCTCTGAAACTCCTCTTTCGCTCCTAATCCACCTCCGGATCGCGGCTCCTTTAAACAGGTACTCCGTTTGTCGTCTCCTCTTTTTCGTTTCGCCTCCGCTGCTCCGCTCAAACGGGGGATGGAGCGATAGTAAAGTTTCGCGCATGCGCCGTGCGGAGTGTGTTTTTTTTCCCCGCCCGTATTCAGACAAGAGCCTCCCCCACATGTGCTGCGATTGGCTGCCCACGCGGACGGCCGCACTATATCCCCGCCCCATTTAAGGCTATTGGCCACTCACAAGCGGACAGGCGTTCTAGAGCGTTAAGTGTGAGCCCCGCCCCGTTTGCTGGGATTGGCTACTTTCAAGCAGTCCGCCGTTCTAGAGCGCAAATGATAAGCTCCGCCCCCTGGCGGTGGGCTTGGCTACTGTGGTTCTCAAACGGCGGTCTGATTGTAGATATAAATTACTGACCAATCAGAGCACGCGAAGGCGGAGCTTATTTGAAAACTGGTAGGGAAAAAAACACAAAGTCCGAAACAACACGGGGTCCTAAAGCCTGCCTGATTTTGTCTCCCAATGTAATGTTTACTATATTTATTTATATATGTTAACTCTTTTTAGTTCCTTTTCAAAATGTTTTAATTTCTGCTAAGTTTAAGAGAAAAAATGTAAAAGCACTTTGTAAAGCATTCACTTCAGAAAATTAAATTATTATAATTATATTAAAATTTAATTATAATTAAAATGATTATTATTATTATTGTTAGTAATAATAGTAGTTGTAGTAGCAGCAGTAGTAGTAATAATATGCCTGTTATTAGTATTAGCATAGGAATTGTCTTATCATTTGACATTATTTGTCGTTTAATTTATTAAGTCATTCACGGCACCTAAAAGGGAAATTCCACCAATTTTTCAAAATTTGTCCACAATTAAATTATTAAGACAAACAAAGTCAACCAGAGTGGTTTGAAGTTAAATGTGGCCTTCTAGAGAGACTTACTGAGTCAGAATTGCTCACAGCAGATGTGACAGCAACCGCATTTTGTAGTTCTGCAATAATTTTTTGGCCTAAAATCCATTTTAAGGTATCACAGCAAACAAAAAAGCTTTTTGTTTCTTAGATTTACCTCTATTTTACACTTATTGACATTACATATGAAAAATTGTGCATGTATGTTCACTGGTGGACAGCAAATAAAATGACAATTTTTGTGTTGTAGACTTTGTGACCTCTGGTTCCTATCAAGTTCAAGTTTGCCTTATTTACATGATAAAATAGGATTTGTGCTGTTAAAGCATTGCAACAATAATCTACATGATAGAAGTTTTAAAAACAAGATATATAGCAACATAAGAAAGAAGAGAAAAAGTCAATTAGCAATTGATAATATAAAAAAACAAAGCCTATTTTATATATGCATGTGGCATAAAACAAGAGGGAAAGAAGAAGAAAAGGTTGTGGTTTGGTGGTCACTCCCTGTCCTGGAGTGTATGTACACATATCTGGCTGCAGTGGACGCTAATGGACCCTCTCCTAATATAATCGCTAATTTATCATTATCTCTGAATGTTCTGAAGTTGTTTGTATGTTTTTTTCAAACTGATTAAAATATTAATTCCTGACAAATCCATATTTTGGGCAGTTTAGTAGGAAGTGCACCTCTGCTTCTAACTCAGCTGTCCTGCAGTGACCACACTTCCAGTAACCAGGACTTTTTAAACCTACCTTTCTCAATGGCCAGGCTGTTGTCACTAAGTCTATATCACCACCACTGTAAAGAAATCTGTACGTTTATCTATGATGAAGCCTTTCTCATCAAACAGATCTGAATGACTTTGTTACATCTCAGTGATATCATACATCTTATGCACAAATTGTGAAAATTGGTGGAATTCCAGTCCAGTTTGAAGTGATTTGAGTAGTATATGGCCAAATGTTTCATTGTACAGGGCCTAATGGGATGAATTCACATCTCCTAAAAGACAGATGGTGAGATGCTTATGGATTTTAATGAGATTAACAGGCAGCAATTAGCAAATCGTAATGAAAGCTCACAGCAGGACACAAGTCTTTAAAATTAAGACTTTAATTCTGATATTCAGTTCTACTCAATTCAACAATTCAATTCAACTTTGTTGAATATATCTTTCTACACTCATTGTCCATTTTATCAGCTCCACTTACTATATAGGTGCGCTTTGTAGTTCTACAATTACAGACTGTAGTCCATCTGTTTCTCTACATACTTCGTTAGCCCCCTTTTGTTCTGTTCTTCATTGGTCAGGACCCCCATGGACCCTCACAGAGCAGGTATTATTTTGGTGGTGGATCATTCTCAGCACTGCAGTAACACTGACATGGTGGTGGTGTGTTAGTGTGTGTTGCAATGATATGAGTGGATCAGACGCAGCAGTGCTGCTGGAGTTTTTAAACACCTCAGTGTCACTGCTGGACTGAGAACAGTCCACCAACCAAAAATATCCAGCCAACAGCGTCCTGTGACCACTGATGAAGGACTAGAGGATGACCATCACAAACTGTGCAGCAACAGATGAGCTATCGTCTCTGACTTTACATCTATAAGGTGGACCAACAACTTCATGATACGGGCTCGACTTGCTTTTGGTACCAGCTACTTCATAGCTTCCACTGCAGATATAGTACCCTCTTAATAAAATCTGCTCTGTGGTGGTGCTGGGGGGGTCCTGACCATTGAAGAACAGGGTAAAAGGGGGCTAACAAAGTACGCAGAGAAACAGATGGACTACAGTCTGTGATTGTAGAACTACAAAGTGCACCTATAAAGTAAGTGGAGCTGATAAAATGGACAATGAGCGTAGAAACAAGGAGGTGGTTTTAATGAAGTGGCTGATCAGTATAGTTTGAGTTGTGTTTGTATTCATGATCTTTTGTATGCTGTGGGTGTGACCAGTTTAACAGCTCGAGGGTGGAAACTGTATTTAAACCTGATGATTCTGGCTTGAATGTTCTAATATCTCTTCCCAGATGGCAGCGGGTGGAACAGGAAGTGGCTGAGGTGTTTGGGGTCTGAGTAATACTGATGGATTTCCTTAGACATGTCCTGCATGGGTGGGAGGACAGCTACAGTGAACAACTGGGCGGTGGAGCTGCCATACCAGACTGTGATGCAGCTGGTCATAATGCTCTACACTGTAAACTTTTAGAAGTTGGAGAGGAGTTGACAGCTTTGTTGACTCTCCTTAGCCTCCTGAGGAACTGAAGGCGTTGCTGGGCCTTTTTGACGAGGTGTGCTGGGTTGAATGACCAAGTGAGATCCTCAGCTATATGAACTCAAATTTAAAGCAGTTCACTCTCTCTACCATGGTCCCCTCGAAGGTCAGAGGTGTCTGCTCTGTTCTTGAAATCAACGATCATCTCTATCGTCTGTGCACCACTCTGTGAGAAGTTTCATCTCATCTTTGTACGCTTCCTCATTGTTGTTAGTGATAAGGCCCACTACCGTCATGTCGTCAGTGAACTTTATGATGGTGTTGGAGTTGTGCTTGGCGATGCAGTCTTGTGTAATAAGACTCAGCCTTGTGGACAGGCCTTGCTGAGAGTGAGGGTCGCAGAAGTGTGGCCATCATCCTGAAGTCTACTGGTGAAGAAATCCAGAATCTGGATGAAGACTGTGTGACTGATTCCTAGGATCTTGAGCTTGGAGACCAGTCTAGAAGGGATAACTAACTGAACGCTCAACTGAAATCAACGACCAGCATTCTCATGTAGGTGTTCCTGCCCTCCCGATGGTTCAATGCGCTGTGCATTGCTAGGGAGATGGCATCTTAGATTGATCTGTTCGCATGCTGGGTGACCTGATGAGGATCCAGAGTTCAAGGGAGACAATTCCTAACGTGAGCCAAGACAGTGAAAACTACATGTAACACATTTCTTTCGCTTGTTTCGAAAGTCAGGTGTGTTATAACCAGGCAGAAATGCTGCACTGCGCACACTTGTAGGACCTGTTTTAACTGTCAGTGGAGGAATGTAGAGTAGAAATGAATGGATCACAGGGCTATGTTATGTGAGTATCCTCGTCGTTCTAGTTCAACCAGATTGTTGCTGCTTTTCCGGCTGACTTCATTTAACACCAATTGTTCCGCAAATGAACTCAGAAGAGTCCTGTAGAACAGGTTTTTTGCAGTCATTCCGTGAAACCAGTGTCTGTTGATATGTGACATAGTCTTTGATCCTTGGAAAACAATGTTGTCCACATTTCACAATATTAAGGACACAGTTACCAAAAACATATTCTATTTTTTATCATTCAACCCTTATTATTAAGGGAATATGATTTTTAATCTAATCTCTATATTGCGTATCTTTAGTATGTGGTCAGTTGCTGTGAACAATGGTTTCTACAGGTTTCCTTGTGATAGGTACAAGAAGAGAAAACCTGTTAGCGTGAAGGATGCATACAACAGAAGCCAGTGGGTTCTATGTTTTGAGTTAATGTGTTTTGCTAATGTGATTTCTGAACTGAGGAAACTGTGTCAACAATAATTGACCATACAATACAGATAGAGATTAGGTTGAGAAATGCTGGAATATTACAATAGTAGGGAGATTTTATGTATGGTAGATGCTTTATTGGTCAAATGTTGCCTCTTTAAGTGTTTCCTGAGGACAAGGACACTTAAAATGCCCCTATATTGAAGCAAAATAGGGCTGTTTGAAGCCCTTACACAAGATTTTTTTTGAAGTCATATTCAAATGACCCAGAGGTCAAGAAAGGCAAAACCAGCAATAACCAGCAATAGTCAACTCTGATCAAATTAGTTTATATCAGTGATCACAATTTCACACTATTGCAATCGTTCTATTAGCCTTTCTTCTAGTAGTTATCATGCTGTTTGTCATTCATTCATGCATCGGCAGCAGCATCACTTGCCCAGCAGCAGTTTAATCAAGAGATATTTGCAAGTCTTAAATGTACCAGCAGAACATAGCATTAGGAAAGTCATTATTCTGATCATCATCACTGTCTGTCTCCTCATCATCATGATTATGCATGGAGCTCATGTGATTCACTTATTTATTTGTGTGTGAATCATGTGAGCACCACACAAAAACATGCGCATAGATAAGCCAAAGCATTACCTGCTTATTATGCTGTTGTTCCACTGCGAGCTGCCAAGCAGTTCTGACCCACCGAGGCATGGACTCTGCAAGACCTCTGAAGGTTCCTGGTATCCGGCACTAAGACATTAGCAGCACATCCTTTAAGCCTAGTAAGTTGCGAGGTTGTTGTTCCAGGACGTCCCACAGATGCTCGATTGAATTGAGATCTGGTGAGATCTTTGGAGGCCAGGGCAACATCTTGAACTCTTCGTCATGTTCCTCAAGCCATTCTCGAACACATTCTAGGCCACTGACTCTGGGAAATACCATTGCCATGAAGGGGTGTATTTGGCCTGCAACTATGCTTAGGTTGGCACATGTCCATGACATCACATGAATGCCTGGACCCAGGATTTCCCAGCAGAAAATTACTCAGGGCATCCCACTCACTCCACCGGCTTGTCTTCTTCCCACACTGCATCCTGTTGCAATCACTTCCCCAGCACATACGTACCCAGCCATCCACAAGAAAATGAGGTTCATCAGACCAGGTGACCTTCTTCCATTGCTCCAAGTTCAAATTCTGCTTGCCTGTCCATTGTAGGCACTTTCAACAATGGACAGGGGGAGCACTGACCAGTTTGTGGCTATGCAGCCCCATACACAGCAGGATGTGATGCACTGTGTGCTGTGAAACATTCCTACTGTAACCATCAATTAAAATGTCGGTAGTATGTGCCACAATAAGTCTTCTGTCGGTTCGGACCAGATGGGATAGCCTTTGTTGCCTCGGGCCTTCAGTTCCTAACGCCCTGTTGCTGGTTTGTAGTTTGTCCCTCCTTAGATCTCTTTCTTTAGGTACTCACTGCTGCTGACCGGGCGCAATCCACAGAATGTTTCGACTCATTGGCTCAACAGATTGTTGGGCATCCCAGTCCAAAACCATGGAGATTACTATGGAGCTGGACTCCTCTTTGTGACTACAACAGGCTCCACTCTTCTAGACAGACTTTCCACATAATTTTGAAGTTTATATGTGGGAATTCAGTCAAAAGAGCATTTGTGAGGTCAGATATTGATCTTGGACTAGAAGGCCTGGCTCACATTGACGTTCCAATTCATCCCAAAGGTGTTCAGTGCGGTTAAGGTCTGGACTCAAACCATTGTTCACAGGGACATAGTCATGGGTCTTCCCCAAACTGTTGCCACAAAGTTGGAAGCATATAATTGTCTAAAATGTCTTTGTATGCTGTAGTAGGCTTATGTGCACCTGCTCTGCCATGGAAACCCATTTCATTATGCTCCTTCACACAGGTCTTGTGCTGATGTTGCTTCCAGAGGCCATTTGTAGCTACATAGTGAGTGATGCAACAGAAGACAGGGTATTTCTATGCACTACGCACTTCAGCACTCAGCACCCCTGCTCTATCAGTTTCCATGGTTTAGAGCTTCATGGCTGAGTTGTGATTGCATTCATTTCAAAATAATAGCACTTACAGTTGACCAGGGCAGATCTAGCAGGGCAGAAATTTCACCCACTAACTTATGGTAATAGTATCATGCTATGACAGTACCTTGTTTAAAGTCACTGACCTCTTAAGTACAACCTTTTCCCCCAGTCTACTGCCAATGTTTGTCTACAGAGACTGCATATGCAGATTGCATATGTCCAAATATATATATATATATAATTCACATATGTAAATGTGTGTGTTTTAGTCAGTCTGAACACTCTGTGCTTATTTGTCTGTGTGCTTGTTTGTATGCATTTTAACCCCACAGTGTGATGAGTCTGACTGTGTGGAGATCAGATGGCCCGTGTAATTCACCTTTGGGAAAAGACAACGTGTTCTCTTCTGCTAAAAATAACAGTAAAAGTGCCCCCTCTCTCTCCAGAGATGCTGTGCTTTGGTTTGAGTGGGGCAGAAAGAGCTTTTAAAAATCCTAAACCCAGATCCCTCCCTAGATGCATATTCCACAGATCGAGGACCCTAAGTGACACTTGGAGCCCCCAGTGTCACTTGAGTGACATTTTTTCTTAAGAAATTGGTCATTATATTGTCACTTAAAATGCCATTGGTTGATTGGTGGTTAATCTAACATGTATGGCCTTCTGTCCAGCTCCCGAAGGCCTGATCAACGGAAAAGCTCACTTAGCTGTGTCATCGTCAATACCACAGACAAAAAAAACATTTACACTGCATGCTACAAGAATTTAACCATTTTATTTCCAACCAATAAAGATTAGCTGAAATTACAGACATGGATTGGCATAGAAGGCCCTAAGGATTCCCCGCTGAGTGAGTCATAATGCTGTGAAATGCAGTCCTTATAACAATATCAAACAATATACGCGTGCAGTTTATTCTAGAGTTCTCCGTGTTCTTGAATTTGGACAAAAACCCACTGAAAGTCAACCTGAATGGATCTTTCTCACCTTATTAATGTGCTTCATCATATTAAGTGTAATTCATCATGTTTTACCATTGAAAAGACAATGTTTGAATTGGAAGCTCTGTTGTAGCCTCATATGCAGAATCCTCAGCACAGCAGCCATCAGCCCCACTATGGCTTCTGCTCAGCTCAGCGAGCGGCGATGATGTAACATGTCTAATCCCATTTATTTGACTGCTGAAAGACGCTGGAACACATTTTGAGAATTAAAGTAACGAGTCCCAGGACGCTGCTGCTGCTGCTGCTGCTGCTGCTGCTGCTCTGATCGTCCCACATATTTCTTATTTAGGGCCACTGCATGTAATATTTACATATATTATATTTATTCATCTGTGGTAAAATGACAGCTATTACTGTCACTGCCACTAATTTGACCAGCGCTATCGTTAGAAATATCAGTTTTCATTACACACTTTGAGTGATGATGGGCTGGTTTGAGTCAGTTTCGGACAGAATATTGTCAAGTCAAAAAAATCAGACCAAAATTTCACACCCAATTAACATAAAACAATAACTAATAACTTTAAAACCAATATCACAGGGACTTTTATGGATAAATAGCATCTTTTCCTCCAAATGTGGGGACTTCCAAATATTGGAGATATTGTGTGAGTGGTTTTACTCTCTTTTCTGTAAAACCAGAGAACTGGAGACCAACCTGCCTACAAAACCAATGTTTCCAAATATCAATACGAGGAAAATAGTCCTGTATACAGGACTATTGATTGTACAGACACACACACACACACACACACACACATACACACACACACACACACACACACACAGTGTTGGGTAAGCTATAATCACTTGCATGTTGAACAAAAGAAGCATGTAATGATGTATTGAGATATTGATGAGATATTGCTTCTTTAAGGGGGAGAAAGGTAGAGAGAGAGAGAAGGGAGAGAGAAAGAGAGAGAGAGAGAAAGAAGGAAAGAGAAAAAGAGAAAATGAAAGAGAAAAGAGAGGGGGAGAGAAGGCAAAAAGAAAGAAAGAAAGATGGAGAAAGAGAGAGAGATAAAAAGAGGGGGTAGAGAAGGAGAGGGAGAGAAGAGAGAAAGGAGGGAGTGAGGAGGAGAGAAAACAGAGAGGGAGAGAAAAAATGAAAGAAAAAAGAAAAGAAAGAAAGAAACAAAGAAGTCAGCGACTGAGAGAAAGCGCAAAAAGGAGATAGAGTAAGTTTTTTTTTTAATCAATTAGAAAAACAGATAAATAACTTCAGGACGTTGGGAGATAAAGATAAATTAGTGATTATATTAGGAGAGGGTCCATCAGCGCCCACTGCAGCCAGATATATGCGTACGAGTGTCATACACTCCAGGACAGTGAGTGACCACCAAACCACAACCTTTTCTTTTGCTTACAGTTATATATGTGTGTATGTAATATAGATGCCCCTTTTTCTTTTTGCTCTACTTGTTCTCCACTCTTCTCTCCACTGACTGCACCAGTTTACTGCCAGAGAGACTCAGACTGACTGGCCTGATGTTCAGTGACGGCTGGAGCTTTTTCTGTTTCAGAATCAATTATTTCTGCTTTTATATCAACCCCCACAACCCCCCCCCACCCCCCCACCCCCCAAGAACCTCTCTCTCTGCCTCTTTCTTTCCTTTCTTTCTTTCTTTCTTTCTTTCATTCTTTCTTTCCTGTCCTCTCTCTCCTCTCCCTCTCCTTCTCTATCTCCCCCTTTTTTACTTTTTTATCTATTTGCAAAGATGCTACAACGTATCCGAACATTGTGACTGAAATCAGCATTAAACCTAATTCAGCTCCAGATTCCATGAAGAAGTCAGGATTTGAACTGAGCACAGCCTGAAAAAGAAACCATTCATCAGTGAAATGAACAGACAAACAGCCTGAGAGAATCTATTAGACATGCTGGAGGAGCCCATGGAATTCTTGATAATTAATCAGCACAGAGTATTAATTGCAGTATAATATACTAAACAGCATTAATGTGTGTTATGAACCACAAGGGACAACAGCACAATGTCTTTCTTTAACACATTGCAGCAAACCTGTTATCAACATTTAATAAAGTAAGATATCAGTCTTGGTCAATATGCTGTATCTACATTAGTTCAATATTGGCAAATGTGGCATCAGTATGGCTGCAATGATCTGTCAGATAGAACCACTGATCAGACACTGGAAGACAAATCAATGACCGATATGGAGTGTTTTATTCATCACATGGCCCATGGGGCAGTTTATGGGTTTATTTATCACTCAGATTCCACATACACATCCTTTACAAGTAAAATGAATAAAATGTCCATATTGCTGTCATATATTTAATATTGTTTCAAATAGTCATTTGTGGTTTTTAAAGCTTTTTACAAATCTAAGCACTGTGTAGAACAAAAGGGCTTGTTTATGACCCCAATATGTCCTTTCTGTACTGAATAACACCTGAACCTGGGAGGTGATTTATGGAGACCAGGTGTAATATTAAACAGCCCCTTCACAAACGGCTGTATGAAAGAGAGAGTTTGGCAAAAAATCAGATTTACACATTTCCCCTCTTGCCCCAAATGTGCTTGATCAGCCCAGACATGTTTGGTGTGTGAGGTTTGCTTTTTTTAGTTTGGTACCGGAGCTATGAGACTAATGTAGCTAACAAGCATTAAAAGCTTTTAGCTTTCCGACTCTTATCTGTTGGCTTCTTTTAGCACCATTAGGCCGCAGAGAGACCTGCATAGATCTCTCAGTGAGAGGCTACATACTGAAGACCTTTTTGTCCTTTCCTTTCTGAAATTTAGTACTTGAGAGCTTGTAAATAAAACCCTAAATCCAAATTCTGCTATTGAATGTACACCAGATAGCCGAAAGTATGTGGACACCACTCCTAATAATTGAGAGCGGGTGTTTCTGCCACATTCATTGCTAACAAGAGTGTATAAAATCAAGCACATAGCCATGCAATCTCCATAGACTAACAATGGCAGTAGAGTGGGTCATACTGAAGAGTGACTTTAAATGTGGGACTATCATAGAAAGTCAGTTCCATTGTGGAATGGAAGCATCTAAGAGCAGCAACAGCTCAGCCATGAAGTGATAGACCATTTAATGTGTAAAACTCTTCTGTTGCATCAGTCTCAGATTTCCAAACTGCCTCTGGAAGCAACATCAGCACAAGAACTGTGCATTGGGAGTTTCGTGAAATGAGTGAGCAGCTGCACACAAGAATAAGATCGTTATTCGCAATGCCAAGAGTTGGCTGGAGGGGTGTAAACCACGCCACCACTGGAGCAGCGGACACATGTTCTCTGGAGTGATGAATCATGCTTCACTATCAGTCTGATTGACTTAGTTCCAGTGAAGGGTAACGTTAATGCTACAGCATACAAAGACATTTTAGACGATTATACTATATATTATAACTTTATGGCAGCACTTTGGGGAAGACCCTTTCCTGTTCCAGCATGACTGTACCCCTGTGTAGAAAGTGAGCTCCATAAAGACATGGTTTGACATAACTCCAGTGGCCTGCACAGAGCCCTGACCTCGACCCCACTGAACGCCTTTGGGATGAATTCGAATGCCAGGCTTTCTTGTCCAACATCAGTGCCTGACCTGGCAAATGAGCTCAAATTCCAAAAATCTCTCTCTCCAAAATCTCATGGAACGCCTTCTCAGAAGAATGGACGTTGTTCTAGCTGCAGAGGAGAGCAACTGGTTTTGGAATGGGATGCCCAATAAGCTCATATAAGTGTGATGGTCAGGTGTCCACATACTTCTAGCCATATAGTATACATGTATGCACGATTACACTTTACGTTATTATTCCGAAGAGGTTTAAAAATTACACCCATGCTGTTATTTATAGACAAAATATGGGCAAAATTTACATCGGTAGATGCTACTACTTTGTTCAGCTATGAAACATATTTACTTTTTATAGATAACAGTATGTTATACAGTGTTAGAAACCACATAAGCAAGTCTAATTGAGATTACATAACAAATCAGTGTGGTTTGAGGCAAGCGTGTGATGATTTAGGCAGGCAGCTTGCATGATCTTAATCGGTGGGGCATTAGCTTCCATTACATGTTAGCTACATTTGCCTCAGAGCTCATGGTGACCATATGGATAGTGGACATCCAGAATGTCATGTCTTCTGTTTGCGTCTTCAGGCTGCTGAATGGCTTGTTCAAGATTTCCTCTGATTGTACCCATCCATCTTATAGCTGCTCATCCTCTTCCTCTTTTATCTTCAACAGTTCTTCTCAAAACATCATAATCATCATCATCAGCATCTTTAACCACTCCAGATAGGGTTGCGGTAGCAGTTGGGAGAGTAGAGAATCCCAGACGACCCTGTTTCCCACAAATTCCTCCAGCTCATCAGCTGCCCAAACCACCTCAACTGGCTCCTCTCAATGCAGAGGAGTAGCGACTCTATTCTGAGCTCATCCAGGATGACTGAGCTCCTCACCCTACCAAGCAGAGTGTAGCCCGCCACCCTGTGAAGAAAGCTCATTTCTGCCGCTTGTATTAGCGATCTCATTCTTTCGGTCGTTACCCACAGCTTATGACCATAGGTGAGAGTGGGGATGTAGACCGACTGGTAAACAGAGAGCTTTGCCTTATGGCTCAGCTCCCTCTTCACCACTGCAGTCCGGTACAGTGACTGCATTACAGCTGCTGCCTGTCCCCCTCTTCCCATCACTCGTGACCAAGACCCTGAGATACTTAAACCCTCCACCTGGGGCAGGTCCTTTCCCCTTACCTGGAGTGGGCATGCCATCCTTTTCCAGGCTAGGACCATGGACTCCTGACCTCGGCTACGCCTTGACACCCTGTCCATGAATATCACAAACAGGAGTGGAGACAAAGCACAACCTTGGCGGGGTCGTTAGCTTGACCTAATGCCGAATATATGAACGCAACTCTCACTCCGGAAGTACAGAGATTGAAAGGCCTGGAGTAGTAGCCCCAGCACCCCATACTCCTAGAGAACCTCCCACAAGATATCTCAGGGAACACGGTCATAAACCTTCTTAAAGTCTATGAAACACATGTAGACTGGGTTGGCAAACTCCATGGCCCCTCAACAATCTCAAGATGGTCTATTATTCCACAGCCGGGATGGAATCTGCATTGTTCCTCCTCAATCCGAGGTTCGACTATCGGTCGGAGTCTCCTTTCCAGCACCTTGGCATAAACTTTCCCAGGGAGGCTAAGCAGTGTGATACCCTGGTAGTTGACACGCACCATCCGGTCCCCTTTACAGGTAGACTACAGTCTATAATTGTAGAACTACAAAGTGCTCCTATATGTAAATGTGAATGTAGAAACAAGGTGGTTTCAATGAAGTAGTCGGTCAGTGCATGTTTATTATATACTTTTCCTTTTTAGCTCCAATATAGTGTCCTTTTGCTTCAAGTCCTGCAGACATCATGTTCTCATGACTCCGTTTGCTCCACTTATTAATTATTGTGCTGCATATTTCTGTTACGAGGCATATTCCCTGACCAGATCACAGTGTTAGCCTGCTAACCCCTTTACGCAAGCTGCCCGAGACAGCAAGAGACAGAGAGAGGGAGAGAGAGAGATGTGGATTTTGTCTAATCTCCTCTTTTCCCATGACTCAATAAATCTCTCATCGTCACAATATCCCAGAAGATCAAAAAATCTGTTCTTTAACTAAAGCAGAGTGGCAAAGCCGTGTTTGGCTTGCCAGATTAAAGATGAATGTGGCTTTTGAAAAAGACCAACTGATTATCCTCTGCTGCTTAAACTCGCTGGCCATTCATCCGCCAATGAGAGCGCTTTTAGAGCAGCCAGTGACCGGCAGCCCGGCCTTCATAAACAAAAGCAAAGGAAAAAGCATATTCATGCAGCTCACGGCATCACAGATTTTTATAGCCTCGGAATGTTGGTAATGCAACTGCATTAGAATAGATTAGAAATAATAGAATAGAATCGAAATAATGTCAGATTAAAGTATGCACATTACTTTACCTTAGTACTTAAAATGGGCTTAAAGTCAACTTGCAATTAAAAAGGGCCTTTTATTGTAATTGAAAAATATATGCTCATTTTGAATTTGATGCAAACAACACAATCTAAAAAAGTTGGGACGGGGCATGTTTACCACTGTGTTTCATCATCTCTTATTTTAACAACACTTTCTAAGCGTTTGGGAACTGAGGAGGACCAATTACTGTAGTTCTGAAAGTGAAATGTTTTCTCATTCTTGTTTGATACAGGCTTTCAGCTGCTCAACAGTTCGAGGTCTCCTTTGTCATATTTTTCATTTCATATTGCACCAAATGTTAGTCAGTCAGTGGGTGACAGGTCTGGACAGCAGGCAGGCCAGTTTAGCATGCGGAATCTTTTAATACGGAGCCATGCTCTTGTAATACATGCAGAACTTGGGTTGACATTGTCTTGCTGAAGTAAGCAAGGCTTTCACTGAAAAAGACGTTCAACATTAATGGTGCCTTCACAGATGTGAAAGTCATCCATGCCAATCTCATATCCTCACAGATGCTGGCTTTTGAATTGTGCACTGATAACAAGCTGAGTGGTCTTTAGCCTGGAGGACACAGTGTCCATGATTTCCAAAAAGAATTTCAAATGTTGATTCGTCTGACCACTTTTCCACTTCACCTCAGTCCATTAAATGAGCTCAGGCCCAGAGAAGGCAGCAGCGTTTTTGGATCCTGTTTATATTTGGTTTCTTCTTCACGTTTTGAGTTTTAACTTGCATTTGTGGATGCAGCGACTAACTGTTTTCACAGGCAGTGGTTCTCAGAAGTGTTTCTGAGTCCATGCAGTGATTTCCTCTACAGAATCGTGTCTGTTTTTAATGCAGTGGCATCTGAGAGCCTGAAGATCACGGCCAGCAAATACTGGTTTTTGGCCTTGACCCTTACATACAGAGATTTCTCCAGATTCTCTGAATCGTTTAATGTTATTATGTACTGATGATGATGAAAAGCAAAAGTTCTTTGCTATTTTATGTTGAGAAACGTTATTCTTGAATTGTTGCACTATTTGCTTGTGCAGTCTTCCACAGAGTGGTGAACCCCTCCTCATCTTTACTTCTGAAAGTCTCAGCCTCTCTGAGATGCTTTTTTATACCCAATCATGTAACTGACTTGTTGCCAATTAACCACCAGGTGTTTTTTTAGCATTAAACAACTTTACCAGCCTTTTGTTGCCCCGTGCCAACTTTTTTGGAACGTGTTGCTGGCATCAAATTCAAAATATTTTTCAAAAAACCATACAATTTCCCAGTTTCAACATTTGATTTGTTTTCTTTGTACTATTTTCAATGTAATGCAGGGTTTAAATGATTTGCACATCATTGCATTTTGGTTTTATTTACATTTTGCACAGCGTCCCAACTTATATATATATTTATAAAGACATATATGTACACAAGTATACAGTACAAGTACAATATTTATGTACATAAAACGTCAAACATGGCCTGTACAAAAGTTATGGCACATTTTTTATTTTACCATTATTATAAATTAAGAGGATGTATTAGCTTATTTTCTCTTATAAAAATCAACAAAATATTGTTTGACCAGGGGTGTCCAAATGTTTGCATACAACTGTTTTAGCTTTCAATTAAAATTGCCAAATAACCCATTATTATCATTTGAAGCTGTTGGAATCCAGGGACTGTTTTTCCTACATAAGCTTTCTTTCTTCTTTGAGCTGTGAACCAGACACAGACACTGGAGTCAGCCTCAGCCTCAGCACACCTGAATGCAGCAGGAGAGGGAGGGGGGTATTTTCTTTTTCTTTTCTCTGATCTTCTTTTGTCAGTGTGATCCAGCTGCTGTGAAAACAGAGAAACAAAAGCCAGCACACACAGATGAAGCCAGCCCACACTGGATGGGAACCTAGTGACCTTGTTGCCGGCCTTGACCCCTCAGCTCTGACCCGCCCGCTTGTTTGCCTATATCTTGTATACAGGCGCTATACTAACACTGTCGTGAATTTTTCACGCTGTAAACAATTCACTGATGTCTAACTTGTACTTACATAGACTGCTTGTCAAAAAAGTGGCTTTGTCACTTTTAAATATCCCTTTTTCAAACTGTTTTAAAAGCACATACTGAAACTCTGTTGATATACTATATATATATACTATATAGAGGGCGGCACGGTGGCGCAGTGGGTAGCACTCACAGCAAGAAGGGCCTGGGTTCCATTCCCGGGCCGGGTGACGAGGGTCGTTTCTGTGTGGAGTTTGCCTGTTCTCCCCGTGTCTATGTGGGTTTCCTCTGGGTACTCCGGTTTCCTCCTACAGTCACCTCCTACAAAAACATGCAGTCAGGCCAATTGGACATGCTGAATTGCCCCTAGGTGTGAGTGTGTGAATGTGTATGTCTGGCTGTCTGCCCTGCAATGGACTGGCGACCTGTCCAGGGTGTATCCTGCCTTCCGCAGGATACACCCTATGTATATATATATATATATATATATATATACACACACAATCAGCTCCAGTTACCATATAAGTGAACTTTGTGGTTCTACCACTAAGACTACCACAGACTGTTCTACAATGGTCAGGACCCCCACAGAGCAGGTATTATTTTGGTGGTGGACTATTCTCAGTCCAGCAGTGACACTGAGGTGTTTAAAAACTCCAGCAGCACTGCTGTGTCTGATCCACTCCTACCAGCGCAACACACGCTAACACACCACCACCATGTCAGTGTCACCGCAGTGCTGAGAATGACCCACCACCCAAATAATACCTGCTCTGTGGTGGTCCTGTTCACTGAAGAACAGAGCAAAAAGAGGCTAACAAAGTACACAGAGAAACAGATGGACTACAGTCTGTAACTGTAGAACTACAAAGTGCACCTATATAGTAAGTGGAGCTGATAAAATGGACAATGAGCGTAGAAACAAGGAGGTGATTTTAATCTTATCAGTATGTATGGGGAAAAAACTGGCTGTAATCCAAAACGCAGTGGAGAACAGCACCAGTATCTGTAATATGGTATGTGCGGTGTGTCTGTTTCCTCTGAGCCTATGGGACGGTGCTGGGTGTGCTGCAGTAAAATGATCCCCAACACTGATAGTATCCACTCAGTAAAAACACTACTTACAAATTATACAGCTTTCTTAATCCCTTTGATTGTTTCCAAAGCCAGAACTTCGTAATCTAAGAGAAAGATAAGCATCTAGCGCTGTATGTAGCTCACTCATGGGAAAGCCATAGGAAATCAAACCCATACTGAAGAAGTAACATTGAAAATATATTCAAAATGGCTTTTATTTTGAAATGTATTGATGATATATTTCATTTTTCACAAACTACATCATCTCCACAGGTGGTACCCACCCACTAGGCTAAGGGTAGGGATTAGCATGCTTGGAAACCTCTCTGGGAGTGAGATTTTATTGCCTGCTCACTCGGGTGTATGTATAGAAAAGGCTTGTGTAGAATAGGGAAGGGGAGGGGTGCTATAATGGAATACAGTTGGGAGAATGAAACCTGAGCTGGTGTTTATAAAGCTTCTCAGAGCAGAGGCTCTGCACCAGGGTCAGGTTTTAGGCCTGAAATCCGCATAGTTTGTGGTGGCGTTTCACAAAAGTCTGTAGCATTTGTAGCACATGCTAAATCTTCCATTTGCTATAGGAAAGCCAGCTCGCTGTGACTGTTTTGATGCTTCATTATCCGTTTTTCACTAATATCATCTATAATATCACTCATTTTTGTTTTGCCACATTGTTTACAGTAATTCCTGCACATAAATGAATATTTAGTCACATAGTGATGCAATTAACACTTATACTCAATTTACATTCTGTATCGACCAGTTCGAGTCTGCTGATTCAACACTTTTCCACTTGAAAAAGTCTTTTTTTTACAGAAGAAATGATAAATTTTTTTGTCAAATTTGGAATGTATTTTCTTTTTGCAGAGTAACACTGTACATGCAACACTAACTTCACCAATTCAAATCCTAATATATGAGCTTTTTTTAGAATCTGCACTTTCACCAGAATTTCTCCACTTGTTTTCTGAGCTACAAGGGAGAATTTTTTTAATTCGTTGGAAAATACCAGCAGTCCTTTATATTTTGACAGTGTCTATTTACACTAGGTGAAAATAGTATTAACCAGGCAGCCTGGCTATTTTCGCTCCACCTGGTAAATCAAGTGACTATAGCAACCCAAAACACTTATTTCTTCTCATTTTTATACTTTCCATGAACAAAAAAGAAGCACTGAATAAAGCTGTGTTCAGAAGAGAACTGGAGAGTATGGTCATTTAGTATTAATCAGAATAAAAGTGAGTGCAATTTTCCATTCACTACACTAAGTATTTAATAAATTCATATGTAAAATATCAATCCAACAATAACAATTGCTGAACAGTTGTTGGTGAAACATTATCTACGATACGTGTCAGGCTCCAGTCCTCGCGGGCCAAAACACTGCAGACTTCAGCAAACTGCCTCATTAAACACACCTGATTCAGCTCATAAGCTGATTAATAAGGCCTTTATGAACTGAGTTCAGAGTGTTAGATGAGGGTAAACGCTAATATCCACAGCACTCTGGCCCAGAAGGTCCCCAGTTCTAGCCTGATCTAGGACAATAGAATGATGCTGGTTGGTATAGTGTAGTGGACAACAGCACTGTCCCTCATGTTTAATGGCGGGTTGTGATTCCCCATCTGGGGGAAAAGAGAATTTGCACACTATTTTCAAAAATGTTTTGTTAGTATAATTTGGCTCTTGACTGAGTTTAGAAGTCAAGAGTGTATGTTTGTGTACTTCAGGTATTGTCAATTATTATTGTCTTACATGAATGATTGTTCTAAACCGCTTATCCTTCTGGGTCGCGGGGGGTGCTGGAGACTATCCCAGCGGGCATTGGGCGTAAGGCAGAATACACATTGGACACGTCGCCAGCCCATCACAGGACAGAGAGACATATACATCCACACACATACACTCACACCAAGGGGCAATATAGCATCTCCAAATCACCTGACTGCATGTCTCTGGAATGTGGAAGGAAACCAGTGCAGACACGGGGGGAACAAGCAAATTCCACACAGAAAGGACCCTGGTTACCCAGCCAGGGAATCAAATGCCCATGAATGAAGGCCTTAAATTTAAATAAAAAATGCACTTTTAATAGTCATATGGACAATTTTTTTAAACAAAAGTGCACATATACAGATATAAGTAAGGGTAGATGTAAGCAATAGTGGTAACTAGAAAGACAGAAAGAGAGAGAGCGAGAGAGAGAGAGAGAGGTTGGTACAGCTCAAGTACAGCTTGGAAGAAAAGCAGAATTATTTGATTGCTGAAATATAGGCTAATACTGCTGAGTCAGTATCAAGAAATGCTGTATAAAGTCATATACTTATGTAAGTTTAAATAGCATGATATTACTATCTGTGACTGCTTTGAACACTAAGTGTAAATAGTCAAGTCATGCTATTTACACTAAGTGTACATAGCAGCATAATTCTATTTGCACTATATAAATAGCGTCTGATATTTATATTTTTGTATAATATTTTGTCTAAATTTTATGATTAAAGCACCGATAGGAATGCAAAATGAATAAAATTTACACTTCAAATTTACATACATGTTAAATTAATTTACATTGAAAGTTAAGAATGTTTTTCCTCCTCCTGCAAAGTTACTCGCTAGGAAATAAAAAAGGTTTGATTATCATAATGGTTTTACGTTTTTGCTAATGCAGTTAATAACTGCAACTTCTGAGGATTACAAAACTTTTGAAGGACTGTTTTCTCTTCATTTTTAAGATTTTACTGTCTGCAGACATCAGACACACTGGAAGGGTCAGCATTCCATAGCAACCAGTTCCGTAGCCCTGTGCATGCTCATATTATACATTTGGAAACTAGTAAAACATGACAAATCTGATTCTAGATCAGCTTTAATGGCCATCTGGCTCACACTGTTCCACTTTATCGTGATGCTAAGCTTTGGCAGTTGCCACACTCTACCATATGCAAGTACCTCCACTAGAAGAGACTGACCTCAAACTATTTCAGCACTATTTCTTTGACTGCTTTTATGAAGTCCAGGCCAGCGTTTTTTCCTCTGACACATAAACCGTCTGGTGAGTTGTCTTAGCTCTCAGGGTTGTGTAGGTGGATCCTGTTTAATCCTGACCTGGGAGGGTCAGTGGCTCTGGAGAGAAGCAGAACAAAGAAACTGTGGTGTTGAAGAGGTGGTGTCTACACCACAAGCAACCTCTGGGGTCCAAGCACTTAGAGCTGTCTGGAGAGATGTTTTTGCACATAAAGAACTTTTGTGCTGCTTATGTAATTTCTGGCAATGTACAGTGCTGTGAGAAAGTCCAAAACTACCCTTCTTTATTTAATTTTCGGCCAAAACAATCATTAGGTACAAGTTTTTCATTTTTAGGAGATATTTCTGAGATTAGACATACGAGATTCCACTCCTAACAACCACCTGCAAGACCTAGTAGACCGCCAAAACTGTCCCCAAAAGACTGCAAATCAGGCAAAGAAGCTGCTGATGTCCAGAGCTCAACATCATTGAATGCATTTGCAATGCTTGGATCATAAGAAGCAGAAAATGCAACCAACTTCTAAGACTGAACTTGAAGAATGGATGCTGTAATAAAGGTAAAGAGTGGACAAACTACCTAGATAGCAAATCTGATATGGACCAAACCTGGGCCACATCCGGCATTTACTTGGGGCTCATATACTGCATGGAATGCTTGCCAGAACCCAGCCTGTTTACTGCCATTAGAGGGCTGTATCTCAGCCTCCTTTAACCCCTTAAAATCCCAAGCTTATTACATACTAAGGCTTATTATTCAGTAACTACATGGACTTCGGTGCAAACTTTCCAAGCTATTCTTATAGCTATTCTTACTGTAATGAATCTTTGGGCCTGCTGGTGGGCCCTGGCCATTTAAGGGGTTAAAACACCACAACCAGAACTGACCCACCACTCAAAAGCACTATTACAAAAACCAGGCCATTGCAACAACTTTCCTGTTGGGTGGGACTTCCACTGTTGCATGGTGCCATAGTGCTCAATGAGTGGAGGCCAGTTTGTGCTTCCCCAGACTCCCAGCTGTAGATGGCTGTGGTATTGACAGGACTTGAACTCCTTGAATCTCCTGTTTATGAGCCTACATGTCCAAAATGTTTACTACACTGTGAAAATGATTTGTTTTAATTTAAACTAAGCTGAATGA
This sequence comes from Colossoma macropomum, assembly GCF_904425465.1. Classification (NCBI taxonomy): domain Eukaryota; kingdom Metazoa; phylum Chordata; class Actinopteri; order Characiformes; family Serrasalmidae; genus Colossoma; species Colossoma macropomum. Next base: position 28,140,873 of record NW_023494810.1, read on the forward strand.
CTTAAACATTTGAGTTCATTGAACGTCAGATTATTTTTACTGTGCTTTTGACTTATTATATGATGTTCAATGAGCACAACAATTTAAGCAGCCACAAATCACTTGAAACTGATTCTGAATTAAACTGCAAACAATACTCTTAAAAATGATGGTTCTTCAAAAGTTCTTTAGTAAAGAAAATGGTTCTGTATAGAAATATGAACACATCGCATCATGAAGTGCTTCTTCAGTTTGATGGAGACTGTGTATTAAATGGTTTTATACAGAACCTTTTTGACAAGGGTTCTATATAGCACCAAAAAGGGTTCTGCTGTTGTTACGTTCACAATCACACAAGATGGTTCTTAAATGGTTCTTTAGTCAAGAAAATGGTTCTATGTAAAACTATGAACATGCAAAAGACCTCTTTGCAAGATTAAGGGGTTCTTCAGATTAACGAAGAATGTGCTGTAGATGGTTCTACATAGAACCTTTTTGAAAAGGGTTCTATATAGCACCAAAACGGGTTCTTCTATTGTGACAAGCTTGATGTCTTGTTGATAGAAGAACCCTTTTTTGTGCTTTATGTTTATGTTTGGTGCCATATATTTATTATTCATTGTTATACACATATTTAATACTTAGTACAGATGCTTCTTGAAGCATCTCTTGCATTCTTTTCATGTGAACCTGTACAGAAGTCTACATTTTTTTGTATTTTGTATTTGTGCATACATCTTTATTATTTTTTTTTTGTTTATATATGTAGTATGTTGTTATATGTTCTGTCTTTTTGGAGCCACTCTTGTATGTGAAAACACATTTGGCTAATAAACGAGTCTGATTTTGATTCTGATGACAATAACAGCAGCAGCTATAATACTAATACTAGTACTAATACTAATACTAATACTAATTCTAATACTACTACTACTACTACTACTAATAATAATAATAATAATAATAGGAAAACACTTTATTTGGATAGTCCACTTTAGATGCTTTGTAGATACTTAGTTTATGTTACATTCAACTAACTATCTACTAAACTGACCATAATTTTCTTTAACTCTAAATCTGGCTCTAATCCTGACCCTAACCTTAACCTCAACCCAAAACCTAAACCCAAACCTCACCCTGGTTCTAGACCTAACCCTGGTCCAAATCCTAACCCAAACCCCACCACTGTTTAGAATCCATTGAGTTTCAACATCTGTAGATACTCTATAGGGGACTATAGTGGACTATCCAAATAAAGTAAGACCAATAATAGCATACAAATGAATGAATGAATGAATGGATGAATGAATGAATGAATGAATGAATGAATGGATGAATGAATGAATGAAAACATAATCCTCTCTGCTGAAGGTGTAAATTATTATTTTTTTCATATTTCTTTCTCCTGTAAAGTCCAGTGTTTTGCTGTGGACTGTGTTTCCAGTTTGTGTGGGAATAAGCTGGTGCACAGCTAAAGAATTATGATGAAAGCTCCTTATGACAAAGCCACACTCGCTTCTTTTCTTCTTTGAACTTCTCGAAGTATTCGGGAGGCTCCTTAAATCTGGAGGGAGAAAGAGAGCGCTCTGAGGAGACACGCATTAACTTCATCTGACCGAGGACTGTGGCACTCCAGCCATTCAGGGAGACTCCTCTCGCACACAAAGGCGGCCATTATATTCCAAACTGGGGCGTGATTAAAGGAAAATGATGTTGCCATGGTGATGAGATACAACGTGCATGTGTGGACTATAAGGAGAGGTTTATCTTAGTCACACGTAATGAACCAACCTCAGGTCATGTCCTCATGATGACCCAATACAGAGATGTTTATATCAACAGCTTTGCTGAGCATGTAAACAGCAAACACCTCACAAAAACAATCTTCCTTAAAGCTGCATGATGTACGATTTTTTTGTTCAGATTGAAAGAAGTAGTGTTACTGAGGAAGGAGAAAAAAATGTGCTCGCATGTTACAAAAATGGTCTTCCGCACATTTCTGCACATTTGGCCTATGTTGACAAAGATCCTAGACCAGCAGTCCTACTCTGAGGAATATGGGCCATTGTGTGCAATTACACATTTCCACCAGAGAGGTCTCCAAATCCCCAAAATTTACATATTGTAGCTTTAAGAAAATCTCATTTGGACAACTGTCAACTTATACCAAATGTAGTTAATCAGATGTTTGATATCTGAAATTTGCTTCTTTAGTTTTGGACTACAGCTTCAGGACTAATGCCTTGCAATAAATAAACTGTGTTTCCATCTAAAGTTTTTTTTTTATACAGAAAATCATTCTAATACTTAAAAAGGTTTGTTGACAGGAAATTGTTGGTAATATTTCATGCATGTCTTCTTTCTGTTGTACTTTGTTTGGTGGTATTTTAAATGTTATTAAAAGTGTTTTTTCCCCCCATGTATCTCTTACAAACAACAAATAAACAAACACAAACAGCATAGCAGAGGTAGAGATAGACTGAAGAGATGATGGCATCATTTTTAAAAGGAATGCTGACACTTTTTAGCTCTTACAGAAAAGACTACAGCCTTCAGAAAAGACTACAGCCTTTCTCTATGGAAAGTGCTCAAGCAGCTCTATAAGGCAGAGTGCTCAGTCATGTGTCGGAGTATGAGCCTGTGCCCACTGTAGCCTCAGATTCCTCTTCTTGGCTGACAGGAGTGGAATCCGATGTGGTTCTCTGCTGTTGTAGCCCATCCACCCCAATGTTTGAGGTGTGTTCAGAAATGCTTTTTCTGATCAATGCTGTTATAAAGATTGATTGTTTGAGTGACTGTTTCCTTACAGTTATCTTGAACAAGTCTAGCCATTCTCCTCTGACCTCTCTCATCAACTAGGTGTTTCTGCCCAGAGAAATGCTGTTTACTACATGTTCTTTGAAAATCTCAGATTTCTGAAACATCCAAACCATCTCAGCTAGCTCCAACAACGATTCCACAGGCAAAGTCACAAAGATCACATTTTTCCCCATGCTGATGCTTGACATGAACTTTAACACAAGTTCTGGACTGGGGTTTGAGTGCTCATATTTCCCTTTAACAACCTCGGAATGGTTCTCTCGTGGTTCTGGAATAATGGTCATTATGGAAAAAATCATTAGAAAGACATAAAAAAATCAGTATTGGTATGATATGGGGAGGTCATCAAAGTCAGATGCAAGGACGTTGCAATATACATGAGACTGGGGATAGAAACATGTCAAACACATCATTTAATCTTTAAACTGTTAACTGTCACCCCATTTTAGCCTGAAATGGCAAACCCAAAGTAAAAGGAACAATGCTCAGACTAGTTGTGTAATAATTACTGGCACAGAGTACCAGAGGCTAGAATGGAGGAGATTATTTCTGTCTGACTCATAGATCTCTAAACTGATCTCTGACTCTTGCCATGATATAAAGACCACATGTTTTGGATTATGTCTCTGTGGCAAGGCCCTGAAGGTAAGGACCCACAGATTTGCTAGCATTTGCTCAGTTGGTGCTTATGTTGCAAATGATCATTACTGCTGTGAACAGTGGATCATAAAATGGTTTGTGGAAATCAAACCCTGATATTTCAATCTTTCTAATATTATGTTGCATCTTCATACTGCTGGACGATTTGATGTATGAAAATGACGTATAAACAACCAGATTTGAACCTTTTGATGGAAGTGTACTGGTACCAGTACAGTCATCGATATAAGGTTAAACCAAAGCAGTTTTTTGCAAGACATGATGTCATTACATGAGCATTTTCGATTTGATGGAAATCACAAATATGTTTTATGCATTTTCATTTTATCCCTTGCAATTTGCACAAAAGGTTGATGGAAACACAGCTATTGAAACCTATACCTCTACAATCAGCATGTAAACTGCATATCTACATCATCACACATGCCTCAAACTGAGACAGACTTGATTAGGCCATGTGGTTTCTGACACTGTATGGCACAGTGTTATCTACAAAAATAGACAAATACATAGCATAGCTAGAAACACTATTAATAGCCTTAATTCAGTGATGTTGTGGTCTGGATTCTGGGCTGGTCAGTCCACTTTCCTGAGAACACCAGCAGCTTCTTTGTTTCTTTTGCAAATGTTCTTCATTTGCAAGTTGTCTTCTCACAGTGGAAGGATGGACAGAAACACCTGTGGATTTTTTAAGATATGAAGCAAGAGTGTCACATGATTTTCTCCTGTTTTCTCCTGTATGGGGACAGTTTTGTTGGCCTACCAGGTCTTGCGGGTGGTTGTTAGGAGTCTAATTTTCTCTGTAGGTTTTTTTTTTTTTTTTTTTATCATTTTTCACTCAAGTTTTGGCAACTTTAATCTAGTCTTGTCAGAAATATCTCCTGAAAAATGAATAACTTGTACTTAATGACTGTTTTGACTGGAAAGTAAATAAATGAAGGCTGGTCTCCGATTTTTTGCACTACGCTGTATAGCATAAAAGACAAAGTGTGTCAATTTCTATAGAAAACTCTTCAGATGTTCTCTCGTTCATGTATTAATGCTAATCTTTTTCCATATGAGGCAGTGATGATAAACTCTAATTGCTGACCCACTTACATTAGATCCACCTTCAGTTCATTAAAGTCAGAGCTTATTACGAACGTTAATACAAAAGGAGGGGATTAGCCACCTTACGCTAGCGCGCTAATTTATGCTAATGTCTATTGTGTGTGTTAAAGTGCTCCTCGAGATTTTCTACAGGAGACACTCCAGGTCTCTGGGTTTCTTCTGGTTGAGTGGAGCACAATGAAGGCCTGGAACGGGTCCAGAGAGAGAGGGAGAGAGTGAAGGGGTGGGTTAATTGTTGCAATACTCAGTGCAAGTATTTCCTACACGTATAGAGTTTCAGACAGGCAGCCTCCGCAGCTTCAAACAAGAGAGTTTGCCAGGAAACACACAATAATTTAAAACAGGTCCAGAAACGTCTACAGGCTGCCTATAGCAGGCATTCATTCATACTATATGCTAGAGTACAAGACGATTGAACTACATGAAGAAATAAAACCTGTAATACAATGCAGTGTCTTTGTTCTTTTCTCTCTGTATCTCCCTTACAATCACATAAACATCCAGCAAATGAACTTTTTGGCCCAATCTCTTGTTTTCGAGGGTCACCGTGCCCCTTGGAACTGAGTTACAATGGGGTAGTGGTTGAAATCTTCCCCTACGGAATGGGACCCTCAAATAAAAAGAACATTACTTCATTAACAGATACTAGCGCTGCTCTGTAGGCGACCCTGCCGGTCAGCAGTGATAGCAGAGGAGGTTAAAGTTCAGCAACCGCTGGGCTTTAGTTACATTTAGGAAGTCATATGCTTTCAAAGGGGGGGATGCAACAATTATTTATTATCACCCGCTCCTAATTCTTTTGTGATATGAAGCTGAAGTGAGATATTCGCTAGCTTTTTGTTCGAATTTTCCCACCTTAAATGGTGCAGGCGATTGGAGGGCCATGTAGCCCTAACACTTTGCCCTATCTCTCTATCTCAATAAAAATCGGCACACCCTACCCCTAGATGTGGCACACAAAATGAAGGAGTTGGGCTATGTGGATGAAATGGGATCGGGCCTTTGCCTGTAGAAGGTGAGGCCAAAGTTGGCCCACAAAGTTGGCACCAGTTTCCGCTTCCAATAAGAGGACACATTTTTAGCTTATTACTTTTTTTTAAATGTTGTTTCTGAAGCACTTTTAGTAATAAAACGTACAGTCGTATGCAGAAATTTGGGCAATTTGTTTTCTGGAATAAACTTTTAAACACACCTTCTACAGAAAACACACTTTTTCACATTTTAATATGTTTTAATTACTGTTTATTTGTCAAATTTTACATTAAAAAAAAAAAAGAAAGTATAGCCAGTGCAAAAGTTATAGTGTATTTAATGTTTTATGTTTCTTTTTTCCGATATCTTAAACTCAGCAAATAAACATAAATTGCGTGCTAACATTTATAGAAATAAATGCCATATTTAAGTTCATCACTGTAGAGGATGTTGCTGCTATTTTTACTTAGAAACAACAACCAACAGTTTAAACAATTTGCATACAACAGTATATTATTGTATAATTTAATATCATGATATAAAATAACGTGAACAATGAACTGTGATCCTTGACGTCATGCAGTTGGCATTGACTGCAACACATGCTACAACATAGTTACGAGCTAATAGTGTGTAACAGGCGGTGGGACACTGGCATAAAGAGATTTAGAGACCACCAGAGTGAAGAATATGTGTCCCCTGAGTTTATAGGCAAGGCAGTGTGCCGCATGCGTAAAGAACCCACTGGAGGGAAAATATAGTTTCTCCACATTGACTGGCAACATGCAAAACCATAAGACTAACAAGTTCCTAACTAGCCGTTTTGTCTTTTTGGCCCTTGGCCCACTATAAGTATTACATGTTGGCCCCTCAAGACGAAAGTCTGGACACTCCTGGTCCATACTATACAATATTATAATTATAAATGCAACAAATTTACTGACTGTTTGAAGATTGTTTCTTTCTTTTTGAGCTAAAATTCAGGCTTTGAGATTGCTGAAGGTTTGAGGTTGCTGCTCCAGTTTTTAGCTATGCAGGTAACATTATATGAGAGGTAACATTATATCATACAGTGTAAGAACCCACATAAGCAAGTCTGGTTGAGATTATTTAACAACTTAATATGGTTTTAAGCAAGTGTGTGATGATTTAGACATGCAGTTTGCCCAATGCTAAGAAGCTAAATTCCTTGTTAGCTACATTAGCCAGTGCACAACAAAAGAAGTTAATTCCAAACCCAAAATATGTCTTGGCTGCTCAACTGCATTTAAAGTAAGGAAAAAAACCTGTGTAAATATGATTTGACACTGAACTATCATTTTAAACTGCATGTTAGAAACTGCTCGACAAACAGTGTGGTGGTGGTGTTTTCCATATAGGGTCATTTACCATGAGATGTGACAGTAAGGCAACATTAGAAGCTTTGATGTGATGGATGGAGTGAAGGTTTCTTTTTTTCTAGCTGCTCTGCTTTGTTATTCTATCGCTTATAAAGTATCTGAAAATATGAGCTTGAAGTTTTAATAAGTATCATATGTCTTAAAGCAGCACCGCCTAACGGTTTCACAAAACATGACCCACCTTACAGATGCTGAACTTCTGACACTGTCAGACAGGCACACCGGTCAACATCTTGTTTATGGCAAAGTGCCATGAAGGCCTGTTGATCTCACACTGGGCTTTTTTTTAATACTTGCAGCGAAAGGTTCACTACAGTTCTCACTTGAGTGCACACACAGCTCATGTAGATCTACTTTTTTGTGTAAGTCTGAATATTATATTAAAGGGAACATTGTTTCAGATGTTTAACACTTAAGTCTGAAAATCATCGTTAAACATATAGAAAGACATTCCTGTTCATATTCATTGTCATGAGGTCATACATATTTCTATATGTGATACATATATCCCTGCAGTTGGAACAAAACCTTGTATCTCCATTTTTGTCATTTTTCATTTTTTGACATAATTTGAAAATGCCTGTTGCCCTTTACATTGTTTGTAAATTTCATGATGAATGGACCAAAAGAAACAGCCCAAAATGACTTGGGAAAACGTCTGGTTCCATTGACTTACATTAAAAGTAAAGTGTGTTTTTTCCTTCTCCTGTAAAGTTACCATTTTGGAGACGTGAGGCTTTGTTCCAACAGCAGCAATATATATGTGGCATATATACATATATATATATATATATATATATATATATATATATATATTATATATATATATATATATACGCACACACACACAACAATCAGACATAACATTATGACCACCTCCTTGTTTCTACGCTCATTGTCCATTTTATCAGATCCACTTACTACATAGGTGTACTTTGTAGTTCTACAATTACAGACTGTAGTCCATCTGTTTCTCTGCATACTTTGTTAGCCCCCTTTTACCCTGTTCTTCAGTGGTCAGGACCCCCATGGACCCTCACAGAGCAGGTATTATTTGGGTGATGGATCATTCTCAGCATTGCAGCAACACTGACGTGGTGGTGGTGTGTTACTGTATGTTGCGCTGGTCTGAGTGGATCAGACACAACAGTGCTGCTGGAGTTTTTAAACACTGTGTCCACTCACTGTCCACTCTATTAGACACTCCTACCTTGTCAGTCCACCTTGGAGATGTAAAGTCAGAGACGATAGCTCATCTGCTGCTGCACAGTTTGTGTTGGTCATCCTCTGGTCCTTCATCAGTGGTCACAGGACGCTGCCCACAGGACGCTGTTGGCTGGATATTTTTGGTTGGTGGACTATTCTCGGTCCAGCAGTGACACTGAGGTGTTTAAAAACTCCAGCAGCACTGCTGTGTCTGATCCACTCAGATCAGCACAACACACACTAACACACTGCAGTGCTGAGAATGATCCACCACCCAAATAGTACCTGCTCTGTGAGGGTCCATGGGGGTCCTGACCACTGAAGAACAGGGTAAAAGGGGGCTAACAAAGTATGCAGAGAAACAGATGGACTACAGTCTGTAATTGTAGAACTACAAAGTGCACCTATATAGTAAGTGGAGCTGATAAAACGGACAATGAGCGTAGAAACAAGGAGGTGGTCAGAATGTTACGCCTGATCGGTGTGTGTATACATATATATGTGTACACAGGTAAAGACTGTTTATGCCTATCTGTAGAATGGATGCTATAGTATGCCGACTTAAATTTGGGTTGGACCTCCATCCACTTTCTGTACTGTGAAAGCCACAGTTGATGGTGTGGCCTATAATTAGTGCCTACATTTACTGGAAATTTGAGTTTAGTATGGTATTTACGCAGTGTGCAAAATACCCCCTGGTATTCGGGGGGTCTCATGTTGGCTGACTACTTCAGCTTTGGGTGTCTGCTAACTCACTCACCATACAAGTGCTGGTGCGAGCTTCATTTGCATTAAAATATTTGGTTGAACAGTTCTTCTTTTGGAAATGCTCTTTTCTAGTTTGGTAATGCGCTCGTCCTCACATTATCTGAGGTCTTACACATCTCTTCAGTCTTCAGTTTGAAAAATAAGTCACATATAAGCTGATTCAGTAGGTTCGCGTTGTTTTTCTCTGGTTCTCATACAAAGTCAGAATTTTTGACCTAAAAGTTCACACACACACACACACACCCACACACACACACACACACACACACACACACAGACATTCCAAGCTTTTATGTAAGTGCGGAAGCAGACTGATCTGAGTCAGTGAACACTCAGTAAAGCGTAATGGAGCTGTTGTTGTGTGGGACGGGGAAGTTCAGCCACAGTCTGTCAGAGCATATCGCTCTGTTCCTGTCCTCACCACTGTCATCACAGAGAGAGAGAGAGAGATACAGAGAGAGAGAGAGAGAGAGAGAGAGACGCAGATAGAGAGAGAGCGAGACAGAGAGAGAGACGCAGATAGAGAGAGAGAGAGACAGAAAGAAACAGATAGAGAGAGAGAGAGAGAGACAGATAGAGAGATTCAGACACAGAAAGAGAGAGCAAGAGAGAGAGAGAGAGAGAGAAAAAGTGAGAGAGAAAGAAGAGAGGGAGAGAGAGATACATATAGATAGATAGATAGATGGATAGATAGATAGATAGATAGATAGATAGATAGATAGATAGATAGATAGATAGATAAGGAGAGAGACAGAGAGAGAGAGAAAGAGAGCTTGTGACTGCATACATGCATTTGCGCGTGACTGTGTGTTCTGGTGTTCCCTTTGCATGTGTGTGTGTGTGTGTGCGTGTGTGTGTGTGTGTGTGAGTGTGTGTGTGTGTGTGTGTGTGTGTGAAGGAAAATGTAACATCCCTGTCAGATCAAAGAGCTGCTCTTTACTACGTGCAAATGTTTCGTAATGAACGAACTGACAGAGACGCATCCAGGATCTTGTTATATTAGAGTTTATTAAGGTTGAGATCTTTTTCACTTCTACTGTGAAGTTATCATTTCAGAGATATGAGGTTTGTGACAAAATATGATCTGAGTTGTAGTATTGATGCCTGCAGGGCAGCTCACAGAGCTGAAACAGCCACACGGCCTGCTGTGGTAATGTAGCATAATGTAGGGATGGATTTACTGCTATGCTTGGATAAGATAAAAAGCTTAAGCTGCAGACAAAGCCAGATTTCCATTAATGAGCTGAACACAGAGGGGGTCGATACACCTATACACACACACACACACACACACACACATATCCTTTTAGCCTACTACGTCCTACACTTGCCATCATGAGCTTGCAAAGTGGAAACCTTCTTGGCAGTGGTGGACAATAACAAAGCACATGTACTTTGTTACTGTGCTTAAGTACACCTTAAAGAAAGTCTGTTAGCAAAGGTGACAGATAAAACTGCTTAATTAACAGTAAAAGTATGTTTTTTTTTGAGAAATTGTAAAAATCTGTAAAATTACGGTAATTTAATGCCTTAGAAATGCTGCCTCTTACTGTAATTTGTCAGTTTCACTAGTTCAACAGTTCTATACCCTGTAAAAAAAATAAAGGATTTTCTGTCAAAGTACTATAAAATTTAATGGTCTATACCAGAGGGGCACAACTCCGGTCCTGGAGGGCCAGTGTCCAGCACAATTTGGTGATTTACCTGCTCAAATACACCTGATTCAACTCATCTGTTAATTGCCAGGTTTAGTGGATGTGTTTGGGGTCGGCAACCCAAAAGTTGAGAAGAGCCGTTTTGTCCTTTCAACAAAAGTCAATCCACCTTGGGAGCCACAACATTTTACTTTCATTTTATTGAAGTAACGTTTTACCATCTTGGCTGTAAATATGTCTCAGTATGTTTTAATGTCCTAGTATAGACTAACAAATATAAACATAAACTCAGACTTACTTTGCTCTGTTTTAAGCTTTAGCTCAGCTATAACTGCTTTTCTCACGTCTCCAGCAGGAAACTTTTCCTCGAAAGCAGAACAGTTTCTTGTAAAATGTCTCTCAACGTTCGACTTTTATGAGGCTGAAGTCGCTTCTCATTCACCAGCTTCTTGTTCGAATTTTCCCGTTCCACCTTAAATGGAGCCTGAGATGGCAGAATGTAACTGCTGCACCATTTATGGTGGAATGGGACAATTCAAACGAGAAGCTGGTGGACAAAAAGCTGATTTCAGCCTCATGACTTTTTAGTGTTTGACAGTTTCTTATTGCAGATTAAACGTATCAGGAAACCAGCTGGAGTGATAATAAATGCAAATAAGTCCAGTCGTCTCCAAATCATTGATGTTCATCTTAAATATTTCTCTTTGCCCTTTCATTAGCTTCTAGCTAGGCGAGACTGTTATCTGCGTTGTTGTGTGACCAGCAGTCTGTGTGCCAACCTTTAGGGTTAAAGGGTGAATTAGCAGTTCTACATTAACTCCAGCGTTTAAGACCGTTTGTTGTTAAAACAGAATGATCACCAGAGCTTTACTTTTTATGGCAAAGGAGGATTATTTTATTTCACCTAAAAACCTAATTCTGCTCTGGAGCCACAACAGGGCAGTAAAAGAGTCGCATGTTGCAAGAAACTGTGGACACCAGCCCTCTAGGACCCCTGGTCTATACATATTTTTAAAAATAACAAAAAAGTTAAATGCATATAAATAAACTATACATGTCCTGTATTTTAACACTGCTGTCGTTAATTAACAGAAATAGTATGTAAATTCACCAAAACATATAATAATCTCTTTTTTACAGACATTTGCATTTATTTTAATGATCGTTACCACTAATGTTATGGAAAAACACTGTATGTCAGGATAGCTAGTTGAACATCAGAGGGCCTGCGGAAAGAGGCCACAGCTTAAAGAACCCCTACATGATGTCAAAATTCTACACCAAAGGTTTCCAAGCCAAGAACCATTTAGGAACCTTTACTTTTAAGAGTGTATATGTGCTCTAAATGCAGTATGCATTCATAGTCCTTCATATTACTGTTTTTGTTTAATCTTGCCATTGAGTTTTACTTTGAAAAATGCCTCTATTGCTAACCTAAGGCCAAGTTTTAGTATTGCCCATTATAGGATATGATTACCATAGCAGTAAAGTAAAACATGTCAAGAATCAGTACCAACTGTACCCGGAGAACATCCTGCCTAACGTATGTTGGGTTAAAAATATAGTCATGTTTAATTGAAGCATGAAAAGCCTTGCCTGTGGGGCCAGAGTGTTTCACAGCCTTAATGGATTTCCCTTTTATGGATCTATGGGTCTATCACTTGGGTCGGAGCTGTAATCCATCCACCTCAAAGGCTCTAAGAGGAGAGCTTGTTAAGTTATGTTTCTTGTTAGGGAAAACCAAAAAAGACAGATGTGCATCCACAAGTCTGAAATGTTAATGGGGTTACACAGCTTGGGCTGCATGATACGGACAAAATACTAGTATTGTGCTTATATTGCTACATATTGTGATTGTGATATGCCTTGCAAATACATTTTTGAATCAATAATGTGACATGGGTCACTACATTACACAAATACCTTGATTCTGAACAACACCTACCCAAACTCATCTGGAACACAGTAAAAAAACACTGTGACTGGTTTAGCAGGTTTATTTGCAAAATAGCATTTCACAGGTTAATACTGTTATACAATTTTCAGACACAGGTTTGCCATGTAACAGAATACAAGTATTGGGAATATGTGTTCAGATTACAGAAATTACGTTTTGGAATTCAGTTAAATTTCATAAAGGAAGTATTCAAAATACAGTTACTTTTTACATTTAAACAGAATATCTAAGAACATTACACACTAAATGAAAAAAAAAATATGTGATATATATATATATATGTATACATATATATATATATATATATATATATATATATATATATATCTCGCTCCATATATATTAGTTTATTAACTAATCAGTGCATGGCATGCAGCCAACATGCTCGTTAGACAAACTAACAAACTAACTGAAAGTAGACTGATAAATCAATGTGATCATCGGTTATTCATCTCAGTGTTACTGAGCTCTGCTAAAGTCTGAGTAGACTGATAAATCAATGTGATGATCAGTTATTAATTTCAGTGTTACTGAGCTCTGCTAAAGCCTGAGTAGACTGATAAATCAATGTGATGGTGAGTTATTACCTTCAGTGTTACTGAGCTCTTTTAAGGGATGATCAAGCAAATAATCTCAGTAGTGGACATGATTGTGAGTGATATTTAGCATCTGTCTTGTGCTGAAGGGATTGAGGGAGCAGCAGTGGACTGAAGCAGGCGATGAGAGACAAAAAAAGTTGAGACGTTTTAGAAGTGAATTTAAATGATCAATGAGTTTTTCATGAAACATATTTCAAGAAACAGACTAATTACACGAAGAAAACTGACAATCAGTAACAGTAAGGAACAGTGTGAATAAAAAAAAAAGGTTTTCCAAAGTGTCTTTCCGAGATGTATTGTAAATGTTTTCTGAATATATTACTTTTTTACAAAATGTTTAGTTCAGTGAGTTAAGAAAATGACTGTTGACTCTTCTTCATCCACTTTCACAGGTCAGTGACAAATGGATGCCTCTGCTGGCAAAAGCTACAAATGCTACCATCTACTGGTACAAATGGAACCTATTAGTTTTAAACAGATGTTGAGGTCACACTTTATTTGGATGGTCCCCAATAGATGATTTACAGATACTTATATTATTAACTAACTTTCTGGTGATACTCAGTTGATTATCAACAACATTATGGTGAGGGTTAGGTTTAGGAGTAGGTGTAGGTTTTGCCTTGAGGTGAGGGTTAAGGCTAGGTTTAGGGTTGGATCTAATAGAATCTTTCACTCACAACTTCAAGTTTAGTTACATTGAATAGATATTTAGTTGAATGTTAGTTAAAGATAAACTGAGCATCTGCAAAGCATCTACAGTGGACAATCCAAATATAGTGTCCAAGTATCCAAGTATCGATGTTCAGACTTACTCTCTATGAAGCTGATGACAAAATTATTTCCACAAATAATGATACATAAATAATCAATATTTATAGAATTCAGTTCAGGTCATGATTTTTGAATAGAGATTTTTCTAGTTTTTATCTAGATATTGTTATATTTAGATATTGTTGCCAAACACCTTTTCAGCAATGTGGGTCCAGACCACTGCTGAGTGTTGCCAACAGGGACTGTGGCCTGAAAACGTCCTTAAGAAGATGCAGAAGAAACAGAAAGAGGAACCAAAATTCAAAAGGAGAACCTCCCTAACAACATGAGGAAGAACCACAAAGAAGAACCAGGGCTCAAAACATGCATCTTTCTAAAAGCTTGAGGAACAAACTGAAAGGAACCAAAACTGAAAAGGAAAAACTTCCTAGAGCCTGAGCAAGAACCACTGAGAGGAACTAAGACCCCATAAAAGCCTGAGGAAGAACCACTGAGAGGAAGTAAGACCCCATAAAAGCCTGAGGAAGAACCACTGAGAGGAAGTAAGACTCCATAAGAGCCTGAGGAAGAACCACTGAGAGGAAGTAAGACCCCATAAAAGCCTGATGAAGAACCACTGAGAGGAAGTAGGACCCCATAAAAGCCTGAGGAAGAACCACTGAGAGGAAGTAAGACCCCATAAAAGCCTGAGGAAGAACCACTGAGAGGAAGTAAGACCCCATAAAAGCCTGAGGAAGAACCACTGAGAGGAAGTAAGACCCCATAAAAGCCTGAGGAAGAACCACTGAGAGGAAGTAAGACCCCATAAAAGCCTGAGGAAGAACCACTGAGAGGAAGTAAGACTCCATAAGAGCCTGAGGAAGAACCACTGAGAGGAAGTAAGACCCCATAAAAGCCTGATGAAGAACCACTGAGAGGAAGTAGGACCCCATAAAAGCCTGAGGAAGAACCACTGAGAGCAACTAAGACCCCATAAGAGCCTGAGGAAGAACCACTGAGAGGAACTAAGACCCCATAAAAGCCTGAGGAAGAACCACTGAGAGGAAGTAAGACCCCATAAAAGCCTGAGGAAGAGCCACTGAGAGGAAGTAAGACCCCATAAAAGCCTGAGGAAGAACCACTGAGAGGAAGTAAGACCCCATAAAAGCCTGAGGAAGAACCACTGAGAGCAACTAAGACCCCATAAAAGCCTGAGGAAGAACCACTGAGAGGAAGTAAGACCCCATAAAAGCCTGAGGAAGAACCACTGGGAGGAAGTAAGACCCCATAAAAGCCTGAGGAAGAACCACTGAGAGCAACTAAGACCCCATAAAAGCCTGAGGAAGAACCACTGAGAGCAACTAAGACCCCATAAAAGCATGAGGAAGAACCACTGAGAGGAAGTAAGACCCCATAAAAGCCTGAGGAAGAACCACTGAGAGGAAGTAAGACCCCGTAAAAGCCTGAGGAAGAACCACTGAGAGGAACCGAGACTTAAATGGTAAAGCCCATAGAGCACAAAGAAAACAGTTCTGTTGTTTAAGAACACGTCGTAAATCTGACGTAGACTTTTTCTTAGGACCCTTTTTAAGAACACATTTAGTGAAAAATTTAGGAAGTTATTGGAGAATGATGCCTATTGTTTGGATTATAGTGAACAGTTTTAATACGTAAATTACAGGCATCTAACTGTAAAGATATGCAACATTATTAAAATATTATAAGCATAAAATGTGTGCAAAAGTTATGGCACATTTTAGATTTTATGTTACAATTTTTTTCCAATATGTCAAACTACAACAAAACATGTCATTTGATGGGGCTGGGAGGGAGGGAGGGTTCAAATATTTTTTACGGTAAATAAAGATGATGTTAAAGTAATATTACAGTAATGTTACAGTAGAAATTACAGTACACTAATATATTTGATACAGTATAATCTGCCTGTACTGTCACTGTTTTCCCTAAACGTAACACAGGATGCTGTATAAATCTAGAAAAAAAAATTGAAAGTAAAACACTGGTCTAAAAACCTTAGAAATTCTATCTTTTCCTGCTAGTATCTAAGCTGATGTGAAGTCAGAAGCACACCGCAC
This sequence comes from Colossoma macropomum, assembly GCF_904425465.1. Classification (NCBI taxonomy): domain Eukaryota; kingdom Metazoa; phylum Chordata; class Actinopteri; order Characiformes; family Serrasalmidae; genus Colossoma; species Colossoma macropomum. The sequence continues at coordinate 28,156,848 of NW_023494810.1, forward strand.
TCCAACAGAGCATTAAGATCTGCATTCTGTCTGGATTAGCTAATGCTCACTGCGTCTCTCTGGGCTTTGTGTGTCTGTTACTCCAGCGATCGCATGATGTCATTCTATAGCAGACGGAGATTATTTGATCAGATTAGCTGCATTGTAATGTTGTGTGGGTTTGGAGTGTCCACTAGAAACACACAAAAGACTTTAAAAAAAGCTTAACGAGAGCCCTCAGCTCTCTGGTCAAGGCTGAGATAAAATACAAGGCTTTTTCTGGGCAAGCTGAGTGCATTCAGTTACTCTTGCTATGGACACGCAGAATAACAGAAAAGAACGGATAAAAGAAAAAAAAAAACATTAATAATGGCTTCAGCCAAAGGACTGAGTTCAGACCTGTCACTCAGCCAGGCCTACTTTAAACAATGACTGACTGATAGAAATGAATGCATTAAGTTAAATTTGATTAAAATCCATTAAATTGTACATTTGACAGTTGAATGTACAAATGATAATATTATTGTATATTACATATATTTATACAATCCCATTTCCAAAAAAGTTGGGATGCTGTGCAAAATGTAAATGAAAACAAAAAATGCAATGATTTGCAAATCATTTACACCCTATATTTAGTTGAAAACAATACAAATACAACATACCAAATGTTGAAGCTGAGAAATGTTGTTATTTTTTGAAAAATACATGCCTGTTTTGAGTTTGATGCCAGCTTCACATTCCAAAAAAGTTGGGACGGGGGCAACAAAAGACTGGTAAAGTTGTGTAATGCCAAAAAAAAAAACATCTGATGAAACATCTCACATCTAATTAGGTTAATTGGCAACAGGTCAGTAACATGATTGGGTATAAAAGAGTATTTCAGAGAGGTTGTGTCTTCAGAAGAATCTGGAGTAATCTGTGTGTGCAAGAGATAAGGTTAAAAACCAATACTAGCCAGCCGTGATCTTCAGGCCCTCAGGCGGCACTGCATTGAAAACAAATACAATTCTGTAGTGGAAATCAATGCATAAGCTCAGGAACATTTCTGAAAATGCTGCTGCCTTCTCTGGGCCCAAGCTCATTTAAGATGGACTAAGGCGAAGTGGAATAGTGTCCTGTGGTCGGATGAATATATTTCTTGTACTTTATTTTCTTTCCATCAGGTCCATTTATGTGATTTTATGTACCATAATTTATTTTTACATGACCTTTCCCACCACTCTCTATCCCTTATAATCAAAGGGATGCCTTTAAGACTGACATATGAAAATGTCATCTATTCTGATTGGCTGCTCTGTACTGAGCCTAATTCAAATAGTTGTTAAACACACACTTATAACTTCAAGTGTGAATGGGCAGAGCTAAACTGCTCTGAGGTAAAGAGGCATTTATATGTAAATGCCTTGGTTTTCATGACATCATCAAACTGATGAATTTAAAACGAGACGTTTTTGCATGTTGGTTTACATATCGCTGCAGTCAGTACAAAACCTCGTATCTCCATTTGCGTTTTTCAGTTTTTTACATAATTTGAAAATGTCTGTTGTTCTTTACGTTGTGTATAAATTTAATAGTGAATGGACCAAAAGGAACAGCCCAGGATGACTTGGAAAAACGTCCGGTTCCATTGACTTACATTAAAAGTAAAGTGTGTTTTTTCCTTCTCCCGGAAAGTTATCGTTTTTTGAGGTATGAGGTTTTGTTCTGATTACAGCGATATATGGACTGCATACAGACTGGACAGTGAATGATTTCGAAACTTCAGCAACATTTGTATACACTGAGATGCCACATCAAATGCTTTAAATATATTTATTTATTTAGATTCTGTTGATTATAGTGAACAGTTTCAATATGTAGATCACAGAGACTTTGCATCATATCACCCATATGATCTTTACAAACATTAACCAATAAACAGTTTTCCTAACTATAATCACAAGATAAAAAAGCCTTCCATTCATCATATAAATACACAGTCTGGTCCAGTTACATGGTGTGTTGATTTTACACATCATTTCAATGCACAATTTTTGTTTACTTGTTTATTTGTTGGATTTAATAAACCGAGAAAAAATATCAAATATAAAAAGTGGCCTGTGCAAAAGTTATAAAATTATATATACATACAACAGAGTAAATAGAAATTGGGATAAAATTTGCTGCTAAATCCATTCTCCTAAAATTTACAGAAAAAATCCGTATTTAAGCGTGTGCTCTGTAGAGGATGTGTAACTTATTTTCACTCAGAAAATCAACAAAACAGGTAGCTTGATCGAAGAGTGTTTAAACTTTTACCTACGACTGTACATATACATGCAGAAAAATGATTCTAAGAATATAATATACCATCATCCCACTAATTTGCGATAAAATCAAAATCAAGTGTATTTTCAGATCTCAATCATTGAGAGTTTACTGAATTTAGCATTTAGCCTGGGTGCAGTACTGAAACTTCCAGAGATGGTCTCTGTAAAAAGAAATAGAATAACAACTCATTTCAACACATTTCAGATATTTCTTAAAAAAAAAAACTGCAAAAGAAAAAATATACATTTTTTAAAAATTAATTTTAGTACAATAAATAAATAAATAAATAAACATTAATTAACACTTATGAAAACCTGGTATCCCAACAGCTTGCAACTGCAATAAGGTAGCTGTGACTGCGCAACTGCAAAGCACCAGGCTTTTTATAGCCATTAATGTAAGGCGTCCAGTAGCACTGGCTGTAGCACAGCTTGTTCACACTGCAGCATTTGTATCTCCACCTTCCATTACAAAATAAGAGCTTTTAGTAATAGACACCAACAGTCAATAATAAAACGAATACTTTTATTAACCCATAATAATCACAACTGTACAGTGTGTAAGATGCATCAGAAGACAGTTTGCTGTGGGTATAAAATGCTGTTTAGCGATATAAAATGCTGTATTTAGAGTATAAAATGCTGTGTTGATGTAAAAATGTATGTTCTTGGATCATATGATGATGGTTTGGGGTTGTACAGTGCTGTGTATAGAGTATGAAATGTGTTTTTTCAAATATAAAATGGTGTTTTTGGGATATAAAATGATGTTTTTGGTGTATTAAATGCTATACTTGCCTGCGATCCTGGTGCAGTTTACTGTAAATGCCGATCATTCCTGTTAGGACGTATTGATTTGGATAGGAGAATCTAACTTGCTGGTTAAAGTTGTTCACAAAGCCGCTCCAGATGCATTTGTGTGAAACAGTGTGTGAGCTCTGACACTGAATCCTTCTGCCACTCACTGTACTGACCGCAAACACAGTAACACATACATTATTATGTACATTATCAAATATGCAACAAACCTTATAACTAATCCTGATTATAACACTGCAAACTAATCAGAGTAACTTCAAAGTTTCAGCCATAATTCTTTCATGATTTAAGTGAAACTGACTGTTTCTGAAAGTCATTTAAGAAAAGTTGTTAAACATAAAGATCCTAAAGATAATGGTAAAAATGAACTCAAAGAACAGACAAAGTGTAAATATTTCTTCGCCTCTGAATGCGAGAGATGTACTGCTTTGCTGGACATTCAAAAACCAGTGGAAGGCTGCACTTCGTCCACTGAGGCAATGAGCGTTTCTCTATGTTCAGCTCAATGCTCTCTGAAAAGAGGAGGAGACTGCAGGTCTTACTTAAATCTGACATATGAACATATAAATGTAAACATAAACACAAACTTTTTGAAATATAGAATTGTTCAGTCACTTCGGAAAAATATATATAGTAGTATATATATATTATACAAGTTTTTTATATATATATATATATATATACATATATATATATATCACTGTTGTCAGAAGAAAACCTTTTATCTCCATTTTTGACATTTTTCAGTTTTTGACATAATTTGAAAATGCATGTTTCCCTTTATATTGTGTGTAAATTTCATGATGAATGGACTAAAAGAAACGGCCCAAAATGACTTATAAAAAAGTCTGGTTTCATTGACTTACATTAAAAGTAGAGTATGTTTTTTCCTTCTCCTGTAAAGTTACCATTTTGGAGATACAAGGTTTTCTTCCAACAACAGTGACACTATACATACATATATATATATATATATATATATATATATATATATATATATATATATATATATATGTATATATATATATATATATATATAGTAACATTTACAAACAAAAGTTTGATCAGTGTCAGTGTGACGTGGAGAAATAAAAGACACAAACACACACCTGGATCAGTCTGGATGTCAACTGCAGTTTCATTACTGACAGATTCACAACCTGAAAGCATCAGTGCAAAACTACATATACAGCAAATATCATACGTGAACAGCTCATGCAGAGATATGTGTTCAACTTTACTGTTTAGCAAAATTACAGATAATATTCTGCATCCTGCTCAATGCAGTACAAAGCCCCACTGGTGACACCTCTTCTTAATAAAATAATGCATGGCCACAACTTACTGTGGAGTGGGAAGTGGCCCTAATACGTGACCCCGACTCAGCTGCTCTAGCACATCAATGCACGCAACATTTCCCATTCGTTTTCAATGCAAATCTATGTGTGTTTACCTCCAAAATGTCAAATTTGAGTGGGAAAATGATCATTTGGACGTAAATAATAATAAAATAAATGACCGACATTGACTGACAGTGGTAATCAACAACCATAATCCCATACTGTTCAAGTTTAACCTCATTAACGTTTTGCAAACTAGTAGCAACATGATGCAAACTGCACTGACTTTCTGATTATTAAAATATTAAAAGCATTACTCACTCGAATATTGACTTAGGCTACATTTCAAGTGTATTTCACAGAGAACAAGTTAGTTAAGTCATGATCGCAAATTAGAAAAGTGTGGTAACGAGATAATAAAGTTGTTATAGTGAAGTTGTGGCCATGACTTTGTAAGTTGTGGGAATGAGATAATTAAATCTTGGTAACACTTTACTGTAGGGATCTGTTCATAAGGCTACATGACACCTACATAAGGTTATCATGACGGCTGACATAACCCTATATAAATGTTTATAAATACTTTTTTCCAATAGGCATCATTCACTATAAAAGTTACATCTGCCAAATCTGATCAAAGTTAGCTAAAAACGCCTTTATGACAGATGACGTCTATTGGAATAAGCATTTATGAACATTTATGTGGGGTTATGTCAGCTATCATGACAAGCTTATGTAGGTGTCATGTAGTCTTGTGAACAGAACCCTGTAGTAAAGTGTTACCTAAATCTTTATAGTTAGGTAGCAGGCTAAAACTTAGAAAGGTGTGAGAATGAGATAATTTTGTTGTTGTAGTAAAATAATGGCCATGCCTTAGTAAGGTGTGGGAACAAGATAGTTGAGTTGTTAAAGATAAGGTGTGGGAATGAGATAATTAAGTCACTGTAGTTAAGTCATGACCACGACATAGTAAGGCATGGAGGCGACAATAAAGTTGTTATAGTTAAGCTATGGCCAAGTATTTGGTAAGGTGTGGTAAGAAGATAATTGCCATCACAATTATGTTGTGGTCACAACTTAGTAATGCATGGGAATGAGACAATTAATTTCTTAAATGTAAGTTGTGGCCACGACTTAGTAAGGTGTGAGAACAAGATATTTAAGACATTATAGCTATGTTATGGCCATGACATAGTAAGGTGTGAGAACAAGATATTTAAGTAGTTATGTTATAACCACGACTTATTAAGGTGTGAGAACAAGATATTTAAGTCATTATAGCTATGTTATGGCCATGACTTAGTAAGGTGTGAGAACAAGATATTTAAGTCATTATAGCAATGTTATGGCCATGACTTAGTAAGGTGTGAGAGCAAGATATTTGAGTCATTACAGTTATGTTATGGCCAAGACTTAGTAAGATGTGGGAATGAGATAATTAAGTCATTAAACTTGCGGCCACGACTTCATAAGGTGTGGAAAGAGATATGTCATTAAAGTTAAGTTGTGGCCACACAACTTAGTAAGGTATGGGAATGATATAATTATTTTATATGTAAAAGTTAAGTCATGGCAACAATTAAATCCAGCGTGTGAACGACTAATATATCTTAAATATTCTTGTGCCTTAAGTCGTGGCTACGCATTAGGATCCTGTTCCCACATCTTAGTAAGTTGCCACGCATTAATGTTATTAAAAAAGTCACCAGTTTCTACGTGTCTGTTTAAAACATTGCAGTAAGAAATAAACCATACAAATACAAAATGCTGTGGTTCAAATTTACAAAAATAAAAGGTTGCGCAGAACAAATGTATAGTATGTTAGCGAAGGTTACCTGCCAAGTGAGCCAGAATGAGGAAGCTGCAGAGAGTGAGGAGTTTCTTCTCCATCTTAGGGACCACCAGCTGTTAGAGAGAATGAGAGAGTGAGAATTAGAGTGTGTGTGAGAGAGAGAGTGAGAGAAATGCAGGATCCTCAGGGCTTTTATAATGAAATGTTGTTTGTATTGTGTTTATTATCAATAGAAGTGGACGCTTCTTTGGAAGTGTACCAGGTTTGGCTATTGATGGGTCACCATCTTTCACTGTTACAGAGTAATTAAAGTGCAAACTGTATGAACCTATAAACCTATAAACAGAATTTTTGTGTCATTTCTGTAGAATCCGTGAGATACTGCTTAGTAATAACATGTGATCACTGAGCAAACTGACCATCATGGTCTCATGAGATGTGTAACTAGATGTAAACTATGCAAGAGTTTCTATGGGAACATTGTTCTCTTACAGGGTGTTGAACTGTAATCTTAAATAGCTGTAGTAATTTAGTGGATACAGTAATGTGCAAAAGTCAGAGATCACCTTATTTATTTTTTAGTTAAAAGGACTTTTAAATACAAATTATTCAATTTTCAGACTAAGGAAAAAACAGAAAACACATTTGATAGAAATTGCACCTCAGTATAAACATAATAGTACTCCACTTTGCCTTTATTACACACTCTCAGAAAAAAAGGTAGTAAACTGTCACTGGGGCAGTTCCCCTCTTGTCACTGGGGTGGTCTCCTCAAGGGTACATCTCAGTACCTTTAGTCAGGGAACATGATTGTGCCATAATTCCCTGAAATTATGTTATTATATTTTCTAAGTTGTACTGACTCCACACACCCCGTCTCGTCTCCAGGCTTTTTATTTTATTGTTCTGTTTTAAAACATTAGATATGAAAAGATACAAATACATACTTTTACACTTGGAAATGTTCACAATTGGACCTTAAAACCACTGTTGTACCTTTGAGGGAACATTTACATTGTTTGTACCTTGATGAATGAAAAAAGTACCTGCACAGAACCTTTATTTCTAACAGTCCAGCTTCAACTCTTTTCAGGTGACTTGCTTAAAGATTTTCAAAGAACTGTGCTGGGTTGTTTTACACACCTCCAAAGTTCAGTCTTAGAAGCTGGCTCAGCATTTTCTTCTCACAATCCAAGCAATCAAACACATGCAGTGATGTTAAGGTCTGGACTCTGGAGTGGTCAGTCCATTGTTCTGAGAACACCAGCAGCTTCTTTTGATGTGTCTGTCCCCTTTTCTCAGTAAGTTCTTCTTGTCAGCTACACATCCTTTCAGACCCATAGCGCTGAGTCGTCTTTTCACAGTGGAAGGATGGACAGAAACACCTGTGGATGTTTTCAGATCTGAAGCAGCTTGATTTTCTCCTCTCTCTCAAAGGTGAAAGTGCTGTTTATCTGATGGGGACAGTGTTGGGGGTCTATCAGGGTCTTCCAGGTGGTTGTTAAGAATCTCAATATCTCTGTAGCTTTTTATCATTTTGAACTTGTTTGAACCTTGATTTGGAAACTCCTGCTTCCCACTTATTTTCCTGTAGACTTTCCCCTTAGTTACGCTTTATCTTATATCTAATCTCCTGGATTAAGTGTTAATATATAATTAAAGTTAATAGTGAACTTGAAAAGAACTTCTTGTTTTAGCTGCAAAATCTGGCACTGAATTAAAGTACAAAACAATGACAAGCTAAGTGACCAGACACACAGTCATGACCATGTCTGTACTGTATGCATGCGAGTAACGATCTGTGTTGTCAAAAGGATGAAATGATCCAGAAAACAGTGCAGTAGGAATCTACAACTAATACAGATGTAGAGGAACTTTCTATTTATGTTTTAGAACTTTTTTGGTCCATCACTGCACCAGTACAATGAAAAACTTTCATCTTGTAATATTGCTATGTTTTCCCCCTTTAAGTAAAGTTTTAAACGTCTCAGTTTGCATGTTTATTTCTTATAAGGAACTAGCTCTGCTATTGCTATTGCTCTTCTATTGCTATTGCAGAAGGATATGAAGCTCTTCCATGGATTATGACCATAAAGCAGGTGGTTGACTGGCCGCATGGGGCTGCAGGAGGTGAATTACCCCAATAATTAGTCGTGTGGGGAAGATACTGTTGTAACAATTTATCTGGAACTGTAGCTCTGCTCTCCATAGGTTACAGTGTGATAACAGCAGCGTGGCAAAGACTGCTGTAAAAAAGCTACTGTAAATACGTGAATTTTTTTTCCACTCTATTTTCTTTTGCATTCCAAACAATCACTGTGTACAGGTTATTCATTTTTCAGCATCAAGAAAAACATACATTTAACAGCAAATAAATGTAATAATACATAATAATAAATTAAAGAAGAAATATAATAAACATAACATCAAATGTTTCGGTATTTTTTTCCTTGCAAAGAAATGTACAAGGATCGTTTTCCAAAGTTCAGTCTTGGAAGTTGGTTGGATTCCGAGTAATTTTTTTCAAGAACAGAGCTTGATTTTTTTTTTTTCTCATCTATCAAGGATGAAATCTTTAAGTATTATTTTCCTCATGATGACAGAAACAGAACATTCTAAAAAAAAAAGAAGAAACTCTTGAACAGCTGTAATCTGTTCTATACATTCAATGTAGGTGTATTTGTTCAGGAGCTTTGCTAATAAGTTTTTCCTCTTTGCTAAATAGTCAAAGTCATGCCACCATTTAGCTTTAGCTTTTCCCCATATCTACATTCTCCATGTCCATGTCATGGTTTTCTCTATGGGAAAAATGAATGGGGTTTTTCAAAAGGAATGCTACACGCTAACCAACACTGCTACACATATATGGCATTATAAGACTGACAACCTCACCAAAATACCCCAGGGAGCTTTGTCAAGTGTGGTGGTCTGGTTGCTTTGCCTGTGCCAGCCTTCAGTTTAAGTAGCTGGTGTTGTATTTAACCGTAATAGTAGACTCAGGGTGTGTTTATATTTGCAGCTATTAAGCAAAGCAGAAAACGATGAATTGTTGCATTTCAGTTCTGGTTCATGTAGCGTTCACACTGACATATTTGACACTGAATCAAAAGATGTAAACAAAAGTTATTTGGAGAAAAAGTCACTGATTGGACAGATGTATGACTTACACATGGTGAAAATAACTGGGATAATATGCAACAGACTTTCTGAGCCATGCTATTATCTGGCTTAGCTGAGCTTGTGGGTTTTATGTATGTCTTGTTTTATATGTTTTGTGATGTTGTAGAGTAATAAGTAATGAAAGGATACGCTTCAGTTAAATCACTGTAACACACGCCCCCAAGTGGCTTACGGATTCATAAAATGTCAAAAACTTGCCACATTATTATGTAATGATGTATATATTATATTGTAATAATGTATAAAGTGTATAATAATGTAAGGTATGTTATATAATAACATAATCATATACATGTATAACAATATATCAGACTATATACTCTATATACTCTATACTATAAATTTCATGATGAATGGACCAAAAAAACCAGCCCCAAATCACTTGGAAAAAACTCTGGTTCCACTGACTATACATATGTAAACATATATATATATATATATATATATGTCGCTGTTGTGTGTGTATATATATATGTTTTGTTGGCTACCAGATAAAGTCTGCAGAGAGGAGATGATGGTTAATTCCGTTTTTGGTTTAGTTCAGTTATCTGTGGTTTTGTGTTCATATATGAGGGAAACTATGCCAAAGTCATATTAGAAGTGGACAGAGACTGACCTCCTCATTATTGGCTTATATTGGCACGACATAATGGCAATCTGAAGTCTATGAGGTCAATTCTCATGCAGTTAAAGATAAAATCCTATAATCTGATTGGCTAGTTGGACTGATGACATCAATTTTAAATTCTGCAATGTGATTGGCTACTGAGCAGAAACTCTGTCCATGTCCATTCCCTTATTAACTCTATAGATTGACTTAATTACATTTAATAAAGGACAAAAAATCATTGAAATCATTGCCTGAGGGGATTATTTATAGTTTTTCTGTCTGGTGTGCCTGCAGTGTAATAGTTGTTCTGAGTTTAACTGAAATCCTCTATGAAATGCTGCCCTCTTGTGGGTCAAGCAACATGCTACAACATGCTACTATGAACTCCAGCAGCACTGCTGTGTCTGATCCACTCAGACCAGCGCAAAACACACACTAAAACACCACCACCACATCAGTGTTACTGCAGTGCTGAGAATGATCCACCACCCAAATAGTACCTGCTCTGTGGGGGTCCTGTGGGGGTCCTGACCACTGAAGAAAAGGGTAAAAGGGGGCTAACAAAGTATGCAGAGAAACAGATGGACTACAGTCTGTAACTGTAGAACTACAAAGTGCACCTATATAGTAAGTGGAGCTGATAAAATGGACAAGGAGTGTAGAAACAAGGAGGTGGTCACAATGTTATGCCTGATCAGTATATATGTATATATATTCAGCCATTATCTAACTTGGTTAATAGCTTGCTACACGTCTTTGCAGTGGTGCGTCTGGTGAACTGAGCTCAAAATCTGGCTTTAGAATAACCTGATTAAATCTGGACAGTTAAGGCTGAGTGGAATCTTGGCCTTTCTGTATATTTTGTAGCAGTCGACTATAACCTCAATAGTTTTGGTGACCTAGAAGAAATGGATTTTGGTAGAACTGAATAATGTACCAGACTATTTACACCAGGGTGAAAGTAGAACCTGCCAGATTAATTTAACTTACACTGTCTGTTAGAAAGTCTGTTTAAAAGTATTTCTACGTTACAGTGTGCACTGATGCCATTATGTATAAAGTTGAAAGCCTTTCTTTGAAGCCATGATTTGGCACTGTAACTCTGAATAATATACTGTTAGCCTACCCCTGGTAAATATTGTACAAAGAAACAGTGGCCTGATTTAAAATGCAACTCCCATTTTTCACCACTAGAGGGAAGAATTTTACACAGAAAACAGTAAACCCATATGGAAATCTGATATATGGCAATTTATGGATTTGTATATATATATTTACATATAGGGCGGCACGGTGGCGCAGTGGGTAGCGCTGTCGCCTCACAGCAAAAATGGCCTGGGTTCGATTCCCGGCCGGGCGACCAGGGTCGTTTCTGTGTGGAGTTTGCCTGTTCTCCCCGTGTCTGCGTGGGTTTCCTCCGGGTACTCCGGTTTCCTCCCACGGTCCAAAGACATGCAGTCAGACTGATTGGACATGCTAAAATTGCCCCTAGGTGTGAATGTGTATGTCTGTCTGTCTGCCCTGCGATGGACTGGCGACCTGTCCAGGGTGTATCCTGCCTTCCGCCCAATGACAGCTGGGATAGGTTTAGAAGATGTATGTATGTATTCACATATATATATATCTATATATATATACATGCCAATGAGCTTTCTTCAATTTTGGGCATATATTTTAGCCATATATCAACATACACTACATACATCTACAATTACAGACTGTAGTCCATCTGTTTCTCTGCATACTTTGTTAGCCCCCTTTTACCCTGTTCTTCAGTGGTCAGGACCCCCATGGACCCTCACAGGGCAGGTACTATTTGGGTGGTGGATCATTCTCAGCACTGCAGTAACACTGACATGGTGGTGGTGTGTTAGTTTGTGTTGTGCTGGTACAAGTGGATCAGACACAGCAGTGCTGCTGGAGTTCTTAAACACTCATACTCTGTCCACTCACTGTCCACTCTATTAGACACTCCTACCTTGTCAGTCCACCTTGTAGATGTAAAGTCAGAGACGATAGCTCATCTGCTGCTGCACAGTTTGTGTTGGTCATCCTCTAGTCCTTCATCAATGGTCACAGGACGCTGCCCACAGGACGCTGTTGGCTGGATATTTTTGGTTGGTGGACTATTCTCAGCTTTGTACTTTATGGCCATTTTTGACTGGAAACAAATAATAATAATAATAATAATGTTTAAAAAATGCAGATGAGGTTGCTATGGGAATATGAGAAGATGACCAAAAGCACGCTCTACTTAAACTTGTTTTATTATATCCCCCTGTGTGAGGTCGTGCTCTGCTCTCACAAACTTTCTTTTACTTCAGTAAAGTTAAGTGAGGATGTAGATGACCAGTAGAGAGAGAAAGAGAGAGAGAGAGAGAGAGAGAGAGAGAGAGAGAGAGAGAGAGAGAGAGAGAGAGAGAGAGAGAGAGAGAGAGAGAGAGAGAGAGAGAGTTATTCCCCCAGCTGGATCCCTGTCCTCATACTACATTTCAATAAGACAGATTGCAGGCAGGATGGCTCTAACAGTGAGTGGTGGTCTCAAACGTCGGCCTGGACCTACAGCAGGGTTACACTCTAACCTCTCTCCCTGCACCCTCACACTGAGACCGAGACAGCAGCCCATAAATCTCTGAGCTGCTCTGAGGGACAGTGGACACTGGTGGGGGGAGTTGAGATGACATGAGATAAAACTCTACCAAACTAAAAGAACATCAGGCCACACTGAGCAGCTGAGAGAGCTGATCTAGATCACTAGGATGGAAGACCAAGATTCATGAGAAGTTTTGTACCTTTTGCTGAGAGCCGATCCCTAAAAGAACCGGCACACGGTGACAGGTTTGTCCACAGATGTGTATGTGTCCACACCCTACTGAAAAACAGACCAGCATGAATTGCTAATGCTGATCTAGTGTTGGTCCAGTGCTGGTTTAACTGGTCACCCAGCATAGTCATGCTGGTCAAGAATGTTTTTGCCCTCTCCTGTAAAGTTGTCATTTTGGAGGCACCTGTTTTTCTTTGGACAGTGACGATATGCTGGCTTTACTAGTGACCAGGCATGCTGGTCTGTGCCGGTTTTTCCAGCAGGACAGACTGTCTGAAAAACACATTCTTCCACAACACTCACATTTTGATAGTCCAGCTGTATTTTACTTCAGAGAAAGTGGAACACAAAGTAAAATGTAAAATTTGTAACAAAACTATTGGTGTACAAACCAAACAACAGCAGTGCTGAAGACTTAGCTGAGGTCATTTAACTACCGTTAGCCAAATTTCTCTGCTAAGGTCAAATATAATTAACCTTGATAGTAGTCTATGGCCCAATCCCATTTCTAATTTTCACCCCTACCCCTCGTTTTTGAGTGTCACCTTGTCAAGTTACAAGGGACGACCCTCAATTAAAAAAGAACATTACATTAACAGGCTACCAGCGCTGCTCTGTGGGCAACCCTGCCAGACTGCAGTGACAGCAGAGGAGGGTAAAATTCAGCGCTTCACTGCTGGGCTTTAGTTACATTTAGGACATCATATGGCTTCAAAAAAGGTGTGTGTGTGTGCAGGGGGGGCAATTATTTATTATCGTACACCTCTAATTCTTCTTTAATATGCAGCTGAAGTCAGCTATTCGGCAGCTTCTTGTTTAAATTTTCCTGTTCCACCTTAAATGGTGTTGCAATAATGTAACTGCTGCACCATTTAAGGTGGAATTGGAAATTTAGCTAGCTAGCTACTGAGACATTAGCATACTACTAGCACTTTTTAAGGCCTGTTATAAAGAAAAGGACCATAATACATTTAAATGACATTAAACTAAGATAAAACAGTGGTTATTATAATTTTAATGGAGAAAATTATCACATTTGTGGGTTTCTTTGGTCGCTCGCTCAACCATCTTGCCGGTTTTTCTTTTTTTTCACTAACACTCTGTTTGGAGCCTCTGAAAAACCTCTGTTTGGAGGATCATGTAGCTCTAACACTTCGCCCTACCCCTCTATCTCAACAAAAATCGGGACACACTACCCCTAGACGTGAACACGCAAAACAGAGGGCTAAGGGTTCAGTGGTAGGGGCGAGGGGTGAAATGGGACTGGGCCTATGAGTGTAAAGTGGAGGAAGAGGATGTGACTGTCCCACTTTCATTCATATTATGCAGATACAGATCTTGTTTCTCATAAATAAATAAATAAATAAATAAAAGAAAGAAAAAAGCTGTCAGCAAAGAAGTAAAGTCAGTACAAGTTATAAACACCATAAACATGCTTATGATAGTTTGAGGGTGCGTTTGACCCATTTATCAAAAACATAAATTTCCTTTTTTCTCACAGGCTTCAGGGAGCTTCACACAAAACTATTATTATAGTGTTATAATATTTTATAGTAGTAAAAGTTTTGTCTCCAATACTATACAGTATAATACAGGGTGTCCCAAACAAATGTGACATCATTTTGTGGTCTAATAACAGCAAATTCTCCCTCAAATGATCTCAAATTTTAACTAAATGTGTAAAAAATAACCAAGTTTAATTTTTAATGTTTTTTCAGTTTGAAGAATGACATTCACTAGAAATAAAAAAGGCATTTTGTGTGTTAGAATATACTCGAACACAGTCAAACAAGAGTGTCCAGCGTGCATTTTCGAGGAAATTCAATAAAACTTCTCCAACTGGAAAGCAGATTTCGACACGGCACAAAAAACTCAAAGAGGAAGTCTGTCTGTGCAGGACGAAGGGGTCTGGACGACCACCAGTATCAGAAGATATTACATTTGTGAAGCTTCGTGAAATCGGTTATAAAATCTACATCCCTCTGAATTTCTCGTTCGAATTTTGATAAACAAATCTTGTTTTGTTCAACATGACGCTTCGTTTCGTTTGCCAGGACATGTAGTTACTCAGACATTCACATCTCAGATGATGTCAGTTTTTTTAGGACACCCTGTAAACTTGTTTTAGTTGCGCTTGATCGTGTAGCGAATCTGCGAAGCTGAAACGTGTGGGAACGTCTTGCGTCACGTGACTTGGCCTAGCCGAATCCAACATGGCTGCGCCCTTCAGGAGCGTGTTTGTGCTGCAGTAGAGAGTCAGAGAGGACGATCTGTGGATTTCAGACTGACAGTAAAACTGCAGCATGGAGAGGCGAGAGTTTATGGCGTCGCTTGTGGTAAAGCGCCTCTTTTTTATCTTTTAGCGCTGTGACAGTTAGAGTTAATCTGGCTAATCTGAGTTAATCTGGTTGTGAGAGTTTATCTGGCTGCGTTTACTGCCTTTAAAGGGTAACTCCACCAATATTTAAAAAGAATTCTACATAATTAAATGGTTGAGATGTTAACAAAGTCATTCAGAGTGGTTTGGTGTGAAATGCTCGGTTCTAGAGAAACTCACCGAGTCAGAATTGTTCACAGTGGTGGTGATAGGAACCAGGCGTCCACCTCTAAAAGCTCCCTCACAGACAGAAAGGTGTTACATGGTTGTGAATACGCTGCCTGAGGTCTGACACGTTGTTTTATGGTGGTTTTGTGATAACCTTTTTTTTCTTAAAATGTGTTTTAATCCACTCATTTTAATCCATTCATGGTGGACGGATACATACAGGGTGTTGTAAGGCAAAGTCCCCAAAGAAAGAGCTGCCTTTTTTCAAATCTATGACTATTTTAACATCATCAGCATTACATATAAAAACTCATGTATCTGAAGATATGTGTTGGTTTTGGATTGTAAGTAGAATGGCTATATTTGTGTTGTGGACATGGTGACTGCTGGTTCCTGTCACCACCACTGTAAAGATATCTGACCCTTTACAATAAACCACGTCACATCAAACCACTTTGAATGACTCTGTTTACATCTCAAGGACTAAATTACTCAGAAAATTTTGAAAAATGGGTGGAACTCCCCTTTAAGCTGATCACAAGTCCTATTTTTTCATCCAAATCTGTTTTTTTTTCTTCTCTAATTTAGTGTAGTCGACCAACTTACAAAGAATTGTTTTACTTTATTTTTCATTTAAGTCGCAGTCAATGATAAAAGCCCATGTTTTGCTGCTTTCTACCATATATTCCATAACAGATATCAGAATGTTTCAAGAGGAATTCCGCCGATTTTTTCAGATCTCTACATAAATCAGTGGTTGAAATGTAAACAAACAAAGCCATTCAGGGTGGTATGATGTGAAATATTTCATTGTAGAGAAACAAACATTCTCTTTACAGTGTTGGTGATAGAAACCAAGTTGTAGTGTCTACAACACACACATATCCATTTTATTTAAAATCTAAAATTGACCAGTGAACCTACTTGTGTCTCCTGAGTTTTTATATGTAGTTCTGATGATAATAAAATAGTAGTAAATCTGAAAGAAAGCCTTTTTTATGTATTATCATGCCTCACAACACTGTAAACAATAAGTTTTTAGGCCAAAACCTTCTCAAAACTATCAGAGTAAATGTCTCAGGCATCAGGTGATATATTTGTAGCATTTCTAACAGCTTTCTGTGAAGGTTTAAACAGTTTGGACGTCTGGTTCCTATCACCACCACTGTGAACAGTCCTGACTCAGTACGTTATTCTGGACCATTTCACATCAAACCTCTCTGAATGACTATTTAACATCTTAACCATTTAATTATGAATTAAATTAGAAACACAACTGGAATTGCCCTTTGTTCCCTTTTTGCCATTATTCTATTGTTTTTTTTATCTTTAAGCAAAACAACAGTTCAAACTGGACTGTTTAATGCTGTGGAGGGGGACAAAAATAAGGCTCCACATGGTTTTAATGTACTTGAATAGGAACTAGTAACTTTTTGAATGATTCCATATTTTCTAATAAAGTTTCTACAGTTGAGGAAAACTATGTGCTGGAAGAAATCCACCCTTTTTTGTGTAGCATAACCACATCAGCTGCTTCAAAACTTGACCCAGCATCTGGGCATGTTTATACCTTTTGGCATGATGTGTTTGTGCCTCTGTTTAAGCACCTGTACATATTCCTACTTGTTTTTTTTTCTAACACTGTCATCAACAAACCACTCAGTGCAGGCCTTTTTCTGCCCCCTAGGCTGGAGGTTGTGCCGGGATGTGTGTAGACCTCACCCTCTTCCCTCTGGACACCATTAAAACCCGCTTACAGAGCCAGCAGGGTTTCTACAAGGCCGGGGGCTTTAGGGGCATCTATGCTGGAGTCCCCTCTGCAGCTGTCGGCTCCTTTCCTAATGGTATGTCTCATATTCAGGTTCATTCAGTGCACCACCCCACAGAGAGGCATGCCATGGAGAAAGCTCCACAGAGTCAGATTTTTCTTAAAGAATGTTTGTTTCACTAACGCAGACTTTTCCAATTAGGCTTGAGTGATGAAACAAATGGGGTAATCATGTTTAGTAAGCATACTTTAGTATTACATTAACCTGGCCAGGGGCTGCAGAGAAAGATTGACCTCCTGGCTAAATTTGGCGTATAAACATTATGAAATAATTATGTTGATAATAAACAAATAGATTAGTATATGTGATTGGTTTCGGCCTTTAATTGACTTGGAAATAAAGAACTGGACATTCCATTTTATCACTGTCAAAACAGTCATAACGCCACCAAACCTTTACAGAATGTTTCGGTAGTGACTCTTTTAGCTAATTTTGAGCAGAACTCAAAAACACTAGACAGTACATTGCTAGTAAACACAGCTTTGAATAGTTGTACACATTAAAGTGTAATATTTTCAATAAAACACAAACATTTACTTAATCAGAGAAAATGTGTGTTTCGGTAATGACGATTCTTAATGTTCCGCGCTAATTTTCAGACTTTGGGACACATTTACTTCAATGCAATGGGATCTAAAAGCTCTGCATGTCGGCAAATAAAGTTTTTTGGTTTAAAAATGAAACTCATGACAAATCTAAATCTTTCAACTTCAAATCTTTTTAAAAACCACATTGAAAAAATACAAAAAAACAAAAGAAATTAAGAATTATTTTCACAGATTGAAATTTAGGGGTAAAGGTTTGAGGCAGACACCGTCCAATAAACAGGACCCCACATATAATGGTTTTGTTTATATTTAGCTTATTGCTGTGTCTGTCAATGCATTCAATTCAAACAGGTCATAACATGATTTTGGCTTAATGGCAAAATGTGTTTCGGTAGTGACATTTCTTAATATTCCGCACTGATTTTCAGTCTTTGGGACACCTTTACATCAAAACAATGGGATCTAACCCACCGTGTGGCCGTGAGAGACGGGGATGCAGTCTCACTTCCTGCTCTAAAATGCAGGGGTGTGGTTAAAATAAGGCTCCGCCTACAGACTGAAACTTTTTGTGTTTCAGTAGTGACATGAAAATGTCGGACAGCGTTTTCTGAATGAATTTTTGTAAATGTATAAATTAAACATATAATGAATCTAAATCTTTCAACTTCATTTTAAAAGATCTTAACAAGACATTAAAAAACCACAAAAATGTAAGCATTATTTTTTTACTCATTGAAATTTAGGAGTTAGTGTTTGGAACAGACACCCCCCAATAGAAAGAACCCTATAAATGGTGACTTTATACATATTTAGCTTATTACTATCTCAATTAATGCCTTGGGTTTAAACAGATCATAAACCAATCCTTGTAAATATCTAATGTCTGAAAGCTTGTTTTGTTTTAAATAGTTTAATAGTTAAAGGAAAGTTTTACCTTTATGTTTTTACTTTTGTACTTTTATCTCTTTACTTTTTATCATTCTTTTTATTCTTTTTATTTATTTAATTATTGTCAATTTATTGTCTTACATCTATTTCTTTTATTTCATTAATTTGTTTTTATCCTTATCTGCTCTGTTACTTGATAAGTTGTTATATTGTAATTTAAATCATTTATTGATTTAACAGTTTATTTGTACCTTCTTATTATTAAATTTTACTTTTATGATTTTTGTTATTTAATTATAGCATTTGATTTATTTTTTTGACTGTACAACTTCTCAATCCCTGATTCCTGTATTACTCGGCTACATTGTAAATGAGGGTCTCCCTCAATGTATTCCGAGTTCAAATAAAGGTTGATTGATTGATAATAATTACATTTTTTACAGTGGAATGGTCCATATTGGACTGTGAGAGGTTCAGTAAATAGATTTAGCCCTAATTTCTAACACTAATACACAGTGTATCACTGAAATCTTGTAGGCTGACCAGTTGACCCTAGACATCCTGTGTTTCTGTTTGCTTCTAGCTGCAGCGTTCTTCGTCACTTACGAAGGCACCAAGTCTCTCCTCGCTGGCTCCATCTCCACACACATGGCTCCCGTCACACACATGCTGGCCGCCTCGCTCGGAGAAATCGTACGTTCCCTTCTCTCCTCTCCCTTTGTTTTCTTTCCCAGCTCTTGCACTTTGTGTATGTCGTCACTCATTCCACATTATGAGTCCAAATGAGCAGTTTGAGCCTGTTTGCCTAAATGAGAAAGTTCATGGTGGAACGAAAAAGGGGTGAAAAATGTGGTTTTGGCCCAGGCAGACCGGCCCAGCTGGGGTTCAGCTGCGTCCGGACCACATGCTGTTCATCAGTCTCACACTGGCTGCAGGAAAGTGTTCGTTAGTGTGCTCCATTACCATCTTCTATCTACTACATAGATAGTATGTCTGTTTGCAGTCAGAGCATCTTTACAGTAAAAAACACAATACCTAAATAGTTTTTGGCTTGTATGCTCAGTCTTTACATTACATGGGGGTTCCTTAACTTTAAACATGTTCTTGGCACTCTCACGTCTCATGTTGTAAAATGATTATTTTAAGACCCACCCAATAAAAGGTCTTTAGAGAACTAAAATTAGTTCTACTATGGCAGGGGTTCTTAACTTGGGGGTCCCCACGTGGTCACAGGGGGGTCACAAGTGCGGTGCTACAAGGACATTGTACCTTAAAAAAACACAGAGCAAATAATTCTGATGAATGCATGCAAGCTATGCTGAATTGCTCCACCTAGAGGCCATGGAACACAGGCTAATGCTGCTGTTACACTGAACATGAAAGAAATCTGCCTGGCGAAAAAGCTGGTTCAATTGAATGGAGGAGAACTCGAAAAATGTATTCATTTGTGCCAACTTTAACACTGCGCATTCACAAGCCTCAGAAGTGTCAGCTAATAGAAAAAGGGGGCGAGCTGGGGCGCGCTCTTTCCGAAAAACACTAAACAGAGAAATGTTCCTCAGTCAGCATGCTGGAAAAAACAGACTAGTAGCCAGCTGACGCTAACCGTTTACCGAACTATACGTTCCCTCCAAAACCACCTCATATTAGTATCGCCGTCCTCGCCTGGCTTGTGCTCCACTGCCATGAAGAAAACTTTGAGGCGGCAGTGTTTGACTGCGAATTTACATTGATTATGATTTTCTATTGTGTGAGCTGGTCACTGAGGGAGGGTCCTGATTGAGGTAAATGACCGATTGAGTGTTAAACTTGAAACAGTTTTCAGCACAAAGCTAAAAATGTGTGGTTTATGTGGAAGTGCTAGCTGAGGAATGCAGGCCCAGTCATCCCATTAAATGACTAGACTTACTATTTATTTATTCTTCTATAATTTTTGTTATGTGTATACTGGTGTGTGTGTGTGTGTGTGTGTGTGTGTGTGTGGGGGGTGGCCCAGTGAAGCAGTGAGAGAGGGTTGCAAAATATTTTTAACCCTTAAAAGGTTAAGAACCCCTCTTTTATGACATGGCTCCCTTTTTGGCACCCTTATTTGTGAAAAGTGCATAGAAGTTACTGTTTTATATCCTGTGGTTTGTCTCATCAGACAGGATTTCTTGCTTATTCAGCTGACTTTAAACTTAGTTCAATCTAGTCTCAGGGGCAAGACGAGAGTACACGTCTGGGGACAGCTTGTTGATGGATTGTGGCACATTCCACCCCGAAGAAGTGTACGTCTCTTAAAAAACTCGCCCCAGATTTAACTGCTGTTAACTAACGTTCATTCTTCAAAAATTTAGTTGCTTTGTTGATTCATAAGTTTAATTGCTTAGTGTTGTCAGAGTATGAACTCCACATACATGAGTGCCACATACAGCACTGTCAGTATGTAGTTATAATTGCTTTTAAATAGCAGAACAAAACAATTATATAATATCACTAGATGTCTAAGAAATAATGAACCCTTCATTTGGTGTGTCAGGTGTTTGCAGGAGGTTTGAGGTCTGTGGGATGGAAGTAGGACTGGCCAAAAATATTATAACCATAACATTTTTAATATCATTTGATATCAATACATATCGTAATAAATGTCAAATCATTATTTCTTTCATGTTTGAAGGCTGATTTTTGCTCCTGAGTGGTTAGTTGCTGTTTTAAGCTATCCTTTATGGTCAGAACGAGAGAACCACTCGCCAAACAGTGGAGCACTTCACAAATCTGTTATGGTTACATGTGCTAAACTGTTTAGTTTCTCAACAACGTCAGCTTAGTACAGCAAGCATTAGCTGGCTCGGTATGTCAGTGATGGATCACACCGCCTTACTGCCATCACTCCTACTACATCCATGTCAGAGCGTATCACAGTATCACAGTAAAAGCATTAACTGCAGTGCGAATCTCTCACACCAGTCAAACAGAGTCCTTCTTTTACGTATGTTTAAACTGAAATCGGTGCTTTTTTTCTCTTGTTTGAGCTACATTAACAACAATTCGGATGTGCTGTGCGAGTGACGGAGCACTGCTTAAAGTTAGCCAGCTGCTAAAAACAGCTAGCCTGGAAAGGCACTCTCCAATGCCACACACACTTCTTCACTTTACTTTCATTTAAATAAGTGCAGTGCTCTTTCACTTTCGTTGCTGGGGAATGCACTAATACTAAAATATGACTGAGCGCTGTAACCCAGTGCTGTAGTTGTATGGAGCAGACATGATTTCATGCAGCTAAAGCTGGTTAGGATGTACGGAAAGAGGTGAGTTCGCTGTAGGACAGTACAGTTACACCACTGATCTCGTCACTCACACTCGGTCACAGGAGAACAGATCGCCGGTCGCTCCACTCAAACAGGGAATATATGACTCCTTGTTTCAGACGTTGCTAAAGTATATTTGGTATTTCATGTCAAAAAACTCGGAAGTGCGCCCTCTCTTGGGGACAGTAGAGTAGTGTCCCTTTCCTTTCAGTAGAAAATGCCACCAGGGCTGTCGCTAGAACATGGAAGTGTGAGAATGGTGTATTATATCGAACGTTTATCAAACATTTCTTATATTTCTTTTGAGGAAAATTATATTGCGATAATTACCATTATCATTTTATCACCCAGCCCTAGATGGAAGTCCTAAAAGGCCGTGGACTCATATATTTAATTTAGTCAGTTGTCCTGTGATAATCTTACGTGTTTTCTTAAGATGTTATGTCATTATCACAACATTGTTTTCTAGTTACCCATGTGAGGTTCTCACTTTTGGCTTTGCCGTGTTCTGCGGCTGTGAACGCACAGTTTTTCACACTCTCAAAACAAAAAAAAAAGAAACCTGGTGTGCTGCAAAGTGTCTTCACAGCAGTCACAGAGGTCAACTCCCTGCACCATTAGTTTTACTGACCAGCACAACCCCCTCAGATAATGGCCTGCTGACATACAGGTGGGCTACTGAAATGGATGACAAGCAGCGTTGTTTGTAATGTCATCATAAGGACAAGAAAGCAAATAAAGTGAACTCAGAATTACAGGACGACTGGGTAGAGTCTGTGGCCTTTCAGGGCTTCCGTACTTCAGGACGTGGAATGGAAAGCTGCTGGTTTATTCGGCTATAGCACCGTCCAGACACAGCGCCCCTTTCCTTTGATCTCAGTCTAGATCTTTACACACCTCTTTACACAGTAAGCATCAAAAATGCTAAAAATGCTAACATGGCCAGCAGTGAGTGAATGGAAGCTGGCAGGGCATGAAAGCAGCTGTTTTAATTGGAGGTGAGGAGGAGGTCAGCCCTGCGTTTAACCCTTCGCCAGCTGCTGAGGGATTTGTGCACTTCAAAGCAGGGATTTGGTGCTGTAGCGCTGTGCACTGGGGAATGTGTTGTGCAGCTCAAAAGCCTGTAATCTGAGGGTTTAGCCATGAAAACCCCTTCGGTCAGGTCATCCAGAGAGGAAGACGAACACGTCTCACACGGGAAGTTAGTTCCCTTTCTGTATTTATCTGCACTCACCGAGCTGCTTGTTTGGAGATGTTTACTGCTCTTCTATGATTGTTAGAGTTTTTAATGTGCTTCATATAGGTGTAAATATTTGTAGTGCTGCACTTATAGGCAAAAAAAAGAAATATTAAAAGTTATTTTAAATTGTTTGCTTAAAAATCATAAGCAGATTAAGTTGTTGCAGTATGTAGAGTCGTATGCAAAGATTTGGCTCCGATCCAATTCCATGTTTTATTGATTTGTTGCTAAGTTGACATCTTTTACAGAAAACAAACTTAAATATGACATTTTGGTATATTTTATTGCAAAATGACTATTTATTTGCTGATTTTATCATACCGGAAAAATATAAACCAAAATATAAAATATGCTCTAACTTTTGCACAGGCCACATTTTACATATTTTTGTTTTTTTGGTAGATTTTTTTTTTGTCACTATGATGTGTGTAAGTGTATGCACGTGTATACTCATGGATCGTTCTACCGAACTGGTTTGAAGTCAGATGAAATGGAGTTGAAACCCCATTTCAAACTTTTAACAAACTGGAATTTCACACAAAAATCGTCATGCTTTGAGTGAGCGTATATCTGGAATATGTTTATTTTATTAAAACAAGGGATTGAACTTTCTATTTTGTCACTACCGGAACAATCATGACCTTGCTGAAAATATTTCAAGTGACAATTCTAGCTAATTTTAAGGTAGAACCCAAGGCACTAGGCAGTACATGACTACCAAACACAGCTTTGACCAGTTGTACACATAAAAATCATAACATATTTCATTAAAATGCAAAAAAGTTTACTTAATTAGAGAGAATATAAGTTGCGGTAGTGACAGTTCTTCATTTTACATGCTGATTTTCAGACTTTGAGACACATTTACTTCAAAACAATAGGCTCTTACTGCTCACCATGTGGTCATAAGAGACAGGGATGCAGCCTCACTTCCTGCTCTAAAATGTAGGGGTGTGGCCCAAATAAGGCCCCACCTACAGACTGAAACTCTGTGTTTTGGTAGTGACATGAAAATGCAGAACAGCAAGTTCTTTTTTGTTTGTTTTAAAAATCTAAATCTTTGAACTTCACTTTAAAATAAATCAAGATCTTTTTAAAACAACATTGAAAAAAAAATACAGAAAAAAAATCTAAGAAAAGTTTTATTTTTACAGTTTGCAATTTAGGGGTTAGACAGTAGAAAGGGCCCCACAAATGATGATGTATGTATTCCAATAGCGAATATACATATACATATGCATACATACATACATATACAAACGCACAAACATATAAATAGTGTAAAGGGTAGCTGCAGTGTTCAAATTAAAAAATGATAGAAATGATAGATGCAAAAAAATGATAGAAATGGAGATACAAGATTTTTGCACAACAGTGATGATATTTTTGCTGGTGAGCTATATTCAGTAATAATATGGTAAGGTTTTATGTTAACTACTGTACTGTGGTAAATGTGAAGAAAAACAAAAGATCAAACATGTTTCTTACATCTGACCCCTGTAGATAGACTTTGGGTTGCACTTGCCCATTGATTTTGACCTGTAGTAGGGTCAGCATTACTGAGCTAATCAAAAGCAGACAGAATCCTGTGCTTTGAGGTGAAGGGTTCAGCCTATATGCTCTTAAAATCCCTTCATCACTTCTAACATTCCCACACAGACATGACCTCCATTCTGAATTCTCTCTCTCTCTCTCTCTCTCTCTCTCTCTCTCTCTCTCTCTCTCTCTCTCTTTGTTCTTGATATCAAGAAATGACAAAAGTAGTAAAGGATGGTTTCTGTGTTCGAATTCAACCAATAATAAAATATCTCGTTTTGCTTACAAACAAATGTGGTATGGATTGAAATTTTCCGCAGGATCTCTTCTTGTTTAAACGAGTCACGGCTGAAAAATAATTAATACAACATTACAATAAACTCCTGTTAATGCAGGTTATAACTGTGACATAAACAGTAACCATTACTGTCCATTAATAGTCTTAATGGGCAATAGCATTTTGTCTAATTGAAAAGGAGTCATGCCACTGCTTAGCCTGCGCTGGAAAAGCTGTGTGTGTGTGTGTGTGTGTGTGTGTGTGTGTATGTGTTCACCCCACCGTCCTGTAAAGAATGCTCTGGTTGATGGTGTCTGTCAGGGCCGGAGCAGCCTGTTATCTGGCCATTATATCGGATTTATCTTCATTCTCTTTAGCCTGACGTTTTCTCTGAGAGCTCATTTATCAAGCTGAGGCAGAAGCGGCCTTTTCCTGTATTGCTGAGCCTGCGCTCTCCACTGAGCCTCCAGAAGGGCTGGTGAAAGTACTACTACTACTACTAATAGTAATAGTAATAATAATAATAATAATGAAATCTTATTCATAGTTGACTTTCTGCCGATCAGAATAGCAGCAAGGACAATAAAAAATGATCAGTAAATTAAGAAACTAAAAGGACGAAAGATAGAAGCTGAATTCTATCTAACCTAATGTTATTGGTGATCCATTCAGAGTCTTTATCTTCCTCTTCTTTAACTCATTAAAGTCTCCCCCAAAGTAGTTAGTCGACGCATGTCCATTTTGGTCATAGCAATATAGAATTGTATTAGATATTGCAATATTATTATTGTATCAGCTATAGAATAGCATGTAGAATTAGAGCTTTCTGTGTGCTCCCATGTTTTCTATCACTGTATACAAGAAGCTTCATGCTGACTTTATTGCTATATGCACTGCGATATACTCTGAATGCAATTCTCATTGCTATGGAAACGCTCATTATTGATTTAATCAGAGTTACATTGAAGCGGACGTGGAAGCAAACACGAGTTTGAACATGAGCTTCCGAGGCCTTTTTGTCCGAGGCCTTTTTGTCCGAGGCCTTTTTGTCCGAGGCCGTTTGGTCCGAGGCCTTCTTGTCCGAGGCCTTTTTGTCCGAGGCCGTTTGGTCCGAGGCCTTTTTGTCCGAGGCCGTTTGGTCCGAGGCCTTTTTGTCTGAGGCCGTTTGGCCCGGGGCCTTTTTTGTCCGAGGCCTTTTTTGTCCGAGGGTGTTTATTGTTTGAACTTTACCATCCGAGGCTGTTTTGTCCAAAACTGTACCTGATAGTATCTGGTGCTCACCTGATGGTATTGAGTGCTCACCTGAAAGTATCTGGTGCTCACTTGATAGGTTTGGGTGCTCACCTGAAAATGTCCAAAAATGTTTTTTGTGTGAACTTTACAGAGTGCTCATCTGAAAGTATCTGGTGCTCACCTGAAAGTATCTGGTGCTCACCTGAAAGTATCTGGTGCTCACTTGAAAGTATTGGGTGCTCACCTGAGAGTGTCCAAAACTGTTTTTCGTACAGACTTTACCATCCGAGGCTGTTTTGTCCGAAACCGTTTTGTTGTACAAACTTTACTCTTCGAAGCCCTTTGTCTGAGGTTGTTTTGTCTAAGACCACTTTTTTTACATAAACCTAATCATCCTGAGCCATTTTGTCTGAGGCTGTTTTGTCATACAAACTTTATTATCCGAGGCTGTTTGGTCAGAGGCTGGTGTGTGTTTGTGTGTGTGTGTGTGTGTGTGTGTGTGTGTGTGTGTGTAGCCACTTGCCTTAGCTTAATGCCTTTTGTCCAACACTGTTTCTTCTAATGTCCAGTTGTATGAGAGCTGAGACATGACTGTTTTTCCTGAGACCTGAAGTTGTTTTGTCTGATGCATTTGTGGATGCAGTGATGAACTGTTTTCACAGAAGGTGTTTTTCAGAAGTGTTTCTGAGTCCATGCAGTGATTTCCTCTACAGAATCATGTCTGTTTTTAAAGCAGTGCTACCTGAGGGCCCAAAGATCACAGCCAAGAAATACTGTTTTTTTGGCCTTGTCCCTTACAGAGATTTCTCCAGACTCTCTGAATCTTTTAATGTTATTATGTACTGTAGATGATGAAAAGCAAAAGTTCTTTGCTATTTTACGTTGAGAAATGTTGTTCTTGAATTGTTGCACTATTTGACCGTGCAGTCTTTCACAGAGTGGTGAACCCCTCCCCATCTTTACTTCTGAAAGACTCAGCCTCTCTGGGATGCTTTTTATACACAGTCATGTTACATTTATATTGACCTGTTGCCAATCAACCACCAGGTGTTTTTTGAAGCATTACACGACTTTACCAGCCCGTTGTTGCCCCCCGTTGTTGGCATGAAATTCAAAATTGGCATATATTTTTCAAAAAACAATATAATTTCTCAGTTTCAACATTTGTTGTCTTTGTACTATTTTCAGAGAAATATAGTGTTTAAACGATTGGCACATCATTGCATTTTGTTTTTATTTACATTTTGCACAGCATCCCAACTTTTTCGGAAATGGGGTTGTAGGATATCACACCAACCAACATGTTTAAAAGTTCAGTTATCTTCATTCGTGAGAATACTAGAGGCTTGTGATGGTTTGCATGAAACAAAGCAGTAAAGAAAGACTTTTTTAGTGGCTGTAAGTGAGTTTTTACCATCACTGGGAGTTGTTACCATGGTTAATGCTACTGTTAACTGTCACCAGGAACAGGCCTTTGGTGGTTTATGACATACAAAACTATGAATTTTCAGCTTTGTTGATCACATCCTTCACACATCAAAACAAATGTGCAGTTGATTTAGGCATTAAACGGTTAAACTGAGAATAAAAAAAGGAACAAACTGTGTGCCCACCACACCATTGGAGGGCATGCTGGCACACGGCCAATGTGCCATAGCGAATAATACCCACTTTGCCCTGGAGAAAGAGGCTGTATGATTTATGGCTCACGTAGTACATGAGCTCTCAACTGTGGCCCATTTTCAACCCAGCCACCCACCCTTCTGCCATTAAGACCACAGGGGTCAAACTGCAGGCGGATGATCCTAATTTGGACTGGCAGATTGAAAACGTTATGTCTCTGCATAAGTAATGGTGTTATTACTGCCCTGGCGGAGGCTGTCTCAGGCAGATATTGCATGGTTTTTTCTTGCAGATGGATTTTTGGAGGGTAGTGCTACCCAGCGCCCCCTTGGGGGAGCTGCAGGTGGGGAAGAATTGATTTTTTTTTCTTTTTTTTAAAGCAGGTACCTGCAGAATGACTTGTGAGAGGTTCCAGGTGTCTGATGGAATTCAGGATGGAGGAAAGCTTTTGCAAGGTGGTGTCTTCCAAATACTGGAATGATCCATCTGCGTCTGTTTAAGGCAGGAATAAGATCAGGGAAATGGGGGCCTGAGCTTGTAGAAATACTGAGGCTTATTTTATCGCCACGCCTTCATGAAGATGCGATGGTTATGGATCGTTTTTTTAAAAAAAAGTGGCAAAATGTTACGCCAGTCTACTCAATTACTAGATTACTAGAACTATACTAGATTATATGGTTCTCTGAGGCTGTCCCTGACTGAATCTTAAGTACTATTCAGATGATATCAGTTTTATGTGGGGTAGGTGGGGTTATGTAATTATTACCAGTATCTTCCAATGACTTTCTCAGTGATTTGTCACATCTGGATCATCAGGTTTTAGGCCACTGGGTGCAAATGTTTGGTGGGCCCCTACCTGGCTACCTTTTTGGTAATCGGGGATTTTTTTAATTATATCACAGCAACTTACATGAGGGCTCTGCAAAGGCCCTGATCATCAAGCTGTTGACCACTGGGCCCAAACATTTAGTGGGTCCCTATCTGGCTACCTTTATTGGGTAGTCAGTGAGTTTGCTGTGAACGATAAACAAGGCCTATAAAGTGCATGTTGAGTATTTACCACTTCAAGCATACCTCAGCCCTTAAACCTGAAACTGTCTTTTCAGTAATTACCCTTTCAGAGGTTATGAAGAAATTATTAAACACGTGTCAAAACAATATCAAAAACATCTTTTCCACAAACTAAAGAAGTTCTGCGGAGTGGAGCCGACAGATCATTCTGTCTTTGGTCTGTTTAGATGTCATATGATTTGATTGCATTTGTACTTCGAACAAATTGCACCAGAACTCGTTTTGAAGTGAACTGAGACCGACCTTCTCAGGAGGTCTACTACTCCCTTTTTGGTGTGTGTCAGAGTTTGGACAGCAGCGATTTCACTTGCTCCAGTGATCTGCACTAACAGAGCAATTGCACCAAACCTGCCAAGTCTGAACGCACCCTTAAAAACTGAAAATGCCAGCTAAAGCATACTGCCACTAGATAAAGCACAGTGCCAGCTAAAGCATACCGTCACTAGCTAAAGCATACTGCCACTAGCTAAAGCATAGTGCCACTAGCTAAAGCATACCATCACTAGCTAAAGCATACTGCCACTATCTAAAGCATACCATCACTAGCTAAAGCATACTGCCACTATCTAAAGCATACCATCACTAGCTAAAGCATACTGCCGCTATCTAAAGCATACTGCCACTAGCTAAAGTATAGTGCCACTAGCTAAAGTATAGTGCCACTAGCTAAAGCATAGTGCCAGCTAAAGCATACTGCCACTAGCTAAAGTGTAGTGCCACTAGCTAAAGCATAGTGCCACTAGCTGAAGCATAATGCCACTAGCTAAAGCATACTGCCACTAGCTAAAGCATACTGCCACTAGCTAAAGCATACTGCCACTAGCTAAAGCGTAGTGCCAGCTAAAGCATACTGCCACTAGCTAAAGTATAGTGCCACTAGCTAAAGCATAGTGACACTAGCTAAAGCATACTGCCACTAGCTAAAGTATAGTGCCACTAGCTAAAGCATAGTGCCAGCTAAAGCATACTGCCACTAGCTAAAGTATAGTGCCACTAGCTAAAGCATACTGCCACTAGCTAAAGTATACTGCCACTTGCTAAAGCATAGTGACACTAGCTAAAGCATACTGCCACTAGCTAAAGTATACTGCCACTTGCTAAAGCATAGTGACACTAGCTAAAGCATACTGCCACTAGCTAAAGTATAGTGCCACTAGCTAAAGCATAGTGCCAGCTAAAGCATACTGCCACTTGCTAAAGCATGCTGCCACTAGCTAAAGTATACTGCCACTTGCTAAAGCATACTGCCACTAGCTAAAGTATACTGCCACTTGCTAAAGCATACTGCCACTAGCTAAAGCATACTGCCACTTGCTAAAGCATACTGCCACTAGCTAAAGCATACTGCCACTTGCTAAAGCATACTGCCACTAGCTAAAGTATAGTGCCACTAGCTAAAGCATACTGCCACTAGCTAAAGTATACTGCCACTTGCTAAAGCATAGTGACACTAGCTAAAGCATACTGCCACTTGCTAAAGCATAGTGACACTAGCTAAAGCATACTGCCACTAGCTAAAGTATACTGCCACTTGCTAAAGCATAGTGACACTAGCTAAAGCATACTGCCACTAGCTAAAGTATAGTGCCACTTGCTAAAGCATAGTGCCAGCTAAAGCATACTGCCACTTGCTAAAGCATACTGCCACTAGCTAAAGTATACTGCCACTTGCTAAAGCATACTGCCACTAGCTAAAGCATACTGCCACTAGCTAAAGCATACTGCCACTAGCTAAAGCATACTGCCACTTGCTAAAGCATACTGCCACTAGCTAAAGCATACTGCCACTTGCTAAAGCATACTGCCACTAGCTAAAGTATAGTGCCACTAGCTAAAGCATAGTGCCACCCTGAAAGCATGACCGAAGTAAAGGAGGCTAGTGTAACAGTTGCTAAGCACTAACTGGAGGAGAAAATGAAGGCATCAAGGAACGATCTGGAGAGCATCTGGATTATGATGGGCCTTAACAAAATGACAAATTAGTTCATTTTTTCGCTGCACTGCTTGTAAAGCTGTGTAGATATTCTTATAATTGCTCCTGGGGGCCCCCCTGGAAACTTGGGCCTGTGGGCATGCACCCATAAAATGCATTGGATGATTTGGGCCTGGCTGTCCAGCACCGCGATGGCAGCATTTTTTTTTACCTGAAAACAAGGCTAACAGCTGAAATGTAGCTTTATTCGACACAGTTTCTTTGTCCTTAAGTTCATGACAAGGCTACCGAACTCCACAACAATTGTGTATTCCCTCTTGTAAGCTATGATTCATAAATATGTCTCAGTATGTGCTAATGTACTAGTATAGGCTAAAAAATGTAATATGAACGAAAACGCAGACTTACTTTGCTCTGCTTTAAGCTTTAGCTTAGCTATAGTCACTTTTCTCACATCTCTGGCAGGATACTTTTCTGCAAAAGTAGAGCAGTTTCTGGTAAAATATCTCTCAACATTAGATTTTTTTATGAGGCTGAAGTCAGATTCTCTTTAGAATTTTCTCGTTCCACCTTAGATGCTGCCTGTTTAAAGTCATTTAAAGTGGAACAGGAAAATTCAAACAAGAAGCTGGCGAATGAGAAGCTGATTTCAGCTTTGTGACTTTTTAGTGTTTGACAGTTTCTCATTTCAGATTAAACATCAGGAAACAGCTGGAGGGATAATAAACGCAAATAAGTCCGTTCATCTCTGAATCATCAGTGTTCGTCTTAAATCTTTCTCTTTGCCTTTTCGTTAGCTACTGGCTGGGTGAGGAGGATAATTTCATTTTTATCTTAAAATCTAATTCTGCTGTGGAAACACAACAGGGCAGTAAAAGAGCCGCATGTTGCCGACCCCTGACTTAAGATGACATGAAGTCATACAGCTTTACATAACAACCATTAACACTACCAGCAACTTAAAAGCTCACTGACTAATCTAGATTTGGGGTTACTTGGATGCTGTGACACAGAAAGTGCAACCAACTTCTAAGACTGAACTTTGGAGGTGTGAAAAATATCCCTGCAGGTTTCTTTGAAAAACTGAAAGTGAGTCTCTTGAAAAGAAAGGAAGCTGTAATAAAAGTAAAGAGTCGACACAATAAATACTGAAAAATCGAAAATTATATTTAGTTGTTGAGGCTTCTGTGTAATTTTCAGTTAAAAATGTTTTCTGCTTTTTTTTTTCTTGATCCTGATGCTGAAAAATGCATAACTTGTGTTTAGTGGCTGACTGGTTAAAAAAAATGAATGGGTGGTTTCTGACTTGCACAGTACTGTACATACTACACATACTATGTAAACGCAATTGGTGATGTACTATTTAGTTAATTAGCATTCAGTTTTGGAGCCCTACTGTTGACCTTTCTCTAGTGGGCATGTCTTGTTTGGGAGTGTCTAATTTTGATGCTCAGTTGGATACTGTTAGATCTCATGGTAACGCCTCTCCATCTGTGACTCCTGCTAGCCAAACACAGCCATTAGCCTCCACAGCCGGCTCTAACTCGCTGCAGGCCCCGCTCAAGCCTTCTAATTTGACGTTTCTCACCGCCCACTCTCTCTCTCCCCCACCCTGCTGCTCCGTTTAAATTACCCAGAAATCAACAATGTCCCTAATTTATCTGATACAGCCTAATATCTCTCCGGTTTCCTCCCCGCTCCCCTGCGAGCTGCTATGAAATTGCCTCTCTTCGCGCTGCGATTCAATTAAAGCGGGAATTACTTGTCATATCCACTTTCCTCTCCGGTTAGCGCAGTTAATTTTGATCCTTTGGAGGACTGAAACGAGGAGACGTGGTCTATGGTGTTTCATAAACGATAACGCAGCCAAAAAGGGGAAGTAATGAGCTCAGGAAAATGTCTCCTGTCAGCTGGTTGATGAGCTTGTAGCGCAGTAGCTCTTTCTGGACACCGGGAGGCACTCTTGCTACATGGATGAAGAAAGAGGTAGATTTTCATTCCTTTTCACCAAATTCTCCTCCTTTTCTTTCAGCTTTTAAAATAATCCCAACCTGTAGTTTTCAAGCGTGGACTAGAGTACAGTCTACAGTTGTTTTGACCTTAGTTCAGTCCTGAAAGGCCACATGCACTATGCATGTTGGGCTTGTGTTTAGTGTTCACCAAGCTCCATTTATCTGGTTCTCATTTTGTTTTAACATTGAGCTCATAAAGGTCTTGGTCATTAATGATCCATCAATGATCCATTCAAGTAATTCACTCATGCACTATATGGTGCAGTGCTTGTCCAGTAGACAAGTCTGTTTGTAATTCTCCACACGGTCAACATCTGACCGGCCCACAAATGTGTTTGTTTTCCATGGCTGTCAAAGTTAATGCTGCAGTATGTTGATTACAAATTAATAACGCATTAATAATATGTTCATGACAGGTAATAACATGTTAATAACGTGTTAAAGTGATTTAATTATTAACGCTACTATAATTTTTAATGCATTTGTCTCGTCGAACCAAGTGCAAGCTGAAGCCCAACTGTAGCGTATGTATTGTATGTCACTATAATACAATCCGTGATTGTAGCCCTGTAATTTAAATACAGCTTTAAAATGTCTTTTACAGCAATATCTTTTGCAGACCAAGCTGGACGGTGCTTGTGGCAGATTTTTCACCTGTCGATAAATCAACAAGCAACGAACTAACAAAAGCAACAGCAACAACAAGAGTGAAGCGTATCACAGAGGAGTTGGAACTATTGGCTATATATATGATGTACATGATAATTATGCAGGCAGAGCTAAACTGCTGTAGGCTAAATTAGCAGATATATAAACATCACAATTACAATAAATTCAAAATAGGCTGTTTTTACAGTGTATTGTCCATATGTGCATATGAACAATGCATTTTGAAACTTTTAATAGTGCTTATATCAATGATTTTTTTCCATTTTGGGACTGATATAAGTAAATGAGCTCTGTTCTGATTGGTGGCTGTGTATTGTGCCTCATTCTAAAAGCAGTCCGGGATGAAACACTGCTCATAACTTCAGTGTGAATGGGTGGAGCTAAACTGCTGAAGGCTGAATAAGAGGATATGTGTAAATTATTTGTTTTTTTAAACTGCTTATCCTCCTGGGTCGCTGGAGCCACTCCCAGCACTGATTGGGTGGAAGGCAGGAAACACAGTGGACAGGTCACCAGTCCATCACAGGGCAGACACACAGACATATACAATCACACACACACACCTAGGGCCAAATTAGCATCTCCAGTTCTCCTAAATGCATGTTTTTGGACTGTGGAGCACCCGGAGGAAACCCGCACAGACTCAGAGACAACTCCACACGGAAAGGACCCTGGTCACCCGGCCGGGGAATCGAACCCAGTCCCTTCTTACTGTGAGGCAACAGCACTACCCACTGCAAATGAGATTCCAAATATGGACTTTATGGACTTGGAAGTGAATGATTTTAACAATATTTACATGCTGTATCAAACTCCTATTTTAAAAAAGCAAGGAAAATTTGGTTCTCCATGGATTCATGGTGCAATATAAGGCGCAGGTTCTCAGTGAAAGGAAATTTAGCTTCTTCCTTCCTTTAGCAGTGATTACCAGCATTACCGGGACAGCTCTGACAGCAGTATGAGCCTGAGCTCCGGCTGTGGAGCCCACTGTCCTCCCTGTGGTTGAAGAGATTGTTTTCGGTTTCTGCTTCTGCCCCAGCGTGGATCTAATGGTCAGGCAGAGAGAGAGGCTGTGTGCTGTAGACTAGTATAGAAAGCTCCATTCATATTAATACAGTGCTAAAGCAGCAGGCAGGACCAAGCATGATGACTTATGGTGACATTTGAAGCGAAAGATTTGCGTGGCTGTGGGAGAGGAGGAGTGTGTGGGTATCTGTGTATGCCTGTGTTTGTTTTCATGCATTTGCAGGACTA
The DNA here is from genome assembly GCF_904425465.1 of Colossoma macropomum. Taxonomy (NCBI): domain Eukaryota; kingdom Metazoa; phylum Chordata; class Actinopteri; order Characiformes; family Serrasalmidae; genus Colossoma; species Colossoma macropomum. The sequence goes on from NW_023494810.1 coordinate 28,191,649, forward strand.
AAGTATTTTGACTTAAAGGGAAATTTCACTGATTCAGAATTTCTGCATTTTTCAATTATTGAAATGTAGACAAAGCCATTCAGAGTGGTTTGATGTGAAGTGGTTGATTGTCGAGACACTTAAAGACCCTTTTTAGTGGGGGTGGCATGTTTACCTCTTTGTTAAATCACCTTTGCTTTAATTACACTTTTTAATCATTTGGGAACTGAGGATACTAATTGTAGTTAATACAAGACTCCAGCTGCTCAACAGTCTGTGTTCGTCGTTGTCTGATTCTCCTTTTTATAATGCGCCATGCATTTTCAGTAAGAGACAGATCTGGACTGCAGGCAGGCTAGTCGAGCACACGTGCTCTGCGTCTACGATGTTGTAGGATGGCCAGAATGAGGCCTGCCATTGTCTTGCTGAAACAAGCAGAGATGTCCTGGGAAAAGAAGTCATGTTGATGACAGCATGTCTCTCGAAATTCCCAATATATGTCTCCGTGTCAATGGTACCTTCACATATATGCAGTTCATCCGAGCCATGAGCACTGGTGCACCTCCAAACCATGACAAATGTTGGCTTTTGCACCTTTCACTGATAAAAGTCTGGATGGTCCCTTTCGTCTTTGGCAGGGAGAACTTGACATCCGTTTTTCCCAAGCTGAAACGTGGATTTGTCTGATCACAGTACACATTTCCACTGTCTTTCAGATCTGAGATGAGGTCCAGCCCAGAGAACTCGGCGGCGTTTCTGCACAGAACTGATGTTTGGCTTTCTTCTTGCCTAATAAATTTGCAACCTGCATTTCTTGATGCTGTGTTAAGAGGCATCAGTTTTCCGAAGTACTCCCAAGCGTATGTGGCTGTATTTAACACAGCAGCATGACAGTTTGTCATGCAGTGCTGTCTGAGGGCTCGAAAGTCATGCACATTCAACAGTGGTTTCCGGTCTTGCCCTACACAGACTGAGATTTCTCTGGATTCTTTGAATCTTTTCACAGTATTATGTATGCTAGATGGTAAAAAACCTGAATTCTTTGCAGTCTTGAATTGAGGAATGTTCTTTTTGAACTGTTAGACAATTCTCTAATGAAGTTTGGCACAAAGTGATGAGCTATGACCCATCTTTGCAAAGACTGAGCCCTTGGTGGATGCTCCTTTTATACCCAATCATGATACCCTCACCTGTTACCAATTCACTTGCTTATTGTGGAAAGTTTCAAAACAAACTTTTCACTCTCATGTTCACTCTTATCCACAAAATACAATTAAGTTGGTCGGTGAAAACTTTGGAAATCTTTTCTTTGTACTTTTATCAGTTAAATAAAGGTTCAAGAGAATTAAAAAAATCACATATTCTTGTTTTCATTGCATTTTACAAAATGTTCCAACTTTTCCAGAGATGAGGTTTGTAAGTATATCACAATACTTGAAGAAATGCTAGCAATATATTATACATATCACAATATTTGGACAGAAAAATACACAAGAAGCAGTAATTTCATTTTTAAAAAATGCTATCAAAAACAAAAAGAATTTTTCACAAACTCCGCTACACTTAATCCAATTAATGAGTCCATGTTTAAATCCAATTAAACAGGACCAATTATGCTCTGCAATGAAACATAGAGTTGGTCAGTGTTCTTTAAGGACTGACAGTGTCCGCAATATGTTCAGAAATGCACCTTGTGTATCACGATAACAAAAATGAAATGCTAATGTCCTCACATTGTACAGAAACAAGTGTGTGTGATGTATGTGCTCTCATATGAAAGATGAGTGTGTGTTTGTGTCTTGCAGAAACAATGACAGTGACCTTTACCTGCATTAGCTCTTGTCTGTTGAATGGATGTTTTGTCATTGTTAGTCACTGGCCAATTAACTCCCTGTTCTCTCCAGCACCCAGTAACAAATAACCATTTAAGTCTGGTATTACAGGCTGGGAGTTATATAGCCTGAATTATCCAGGATGTTCATTCACTGTACTCAACTAGCTCACTGAGGAACAGTCAGCTCTTTGTCAGTCTCCAGTTGGAATAAAGTAATTTAATCAAAGTTGCTGCCATTAGGCTAAAAACCACGGAAGACCACAGACCCCTGTTGAAGAAGAACCCCTTCACAACAGTTGGCCAGATCAAGAAACTCTCCAGGTGGTCAACAATCAAGAGAAGACTTCCCCAGAGTAAATACAGAGGGTTTACTACAAGATATAAACCAGTGGTAATCCTCAAAAACTGGAAGATTTAGACTAAAGTTTGCCAAAAACATCTCTGGAACAACATATTATAGACAGATGAGACAAAGTTCAGTCTGTACCAGAATGATGGTAAGAGAAGAGCATGAAGAAGAGAAGAAACTGCTCCTGACCCAAAGCATACCACCTCATCTGTGAAGCATGGTGGAGGTAGTGTTATGGCTTGGTATTTATGGCTCACAAAGGAACTCGTGCCTTTGTATCTATTGATGATATGACTGCTGACATAAGCACCAAGGTGAATTCTGAAGTGTACAGGTCTATATTATCATCTCAGATTCAGACCAGGTGCTTCAAAACTCACTGGACAGTGCTTCACAGTGCAGAAGGACAATGACCCAAAGCATACTGCAACAGACTTATTAATGCAAAGAAGTGGAATGTTCTGCAATGGCCAAGTCAGTCAGCTGACCTCAGTCCAGTCGAGCATGCATTTCACTTAGTAAAGACCAAACTTTAGGTAAAACCCCTCAAGAACAAGCAGGAACTGAAGGCAGCTGCAGTAAAGGCCCGGCAGAGCATCACAACGGAAGGAACCCAGTCTGGTGATGTCTGTGGGTTCCAGACTTTAGGCATTCGTTGACTGCAGAGGATTTGCAGTCAAGTATTAAAAATGACATTTTAACTTATTGTTAGTTTGTCCAAATACCTTTGAGTCCCTAAAATTGGTGTGTATGAAAATGGTTGCAATTCCTACACCTCTCACCTGATTTGGATGGAAATGTTCTTAACTTTAAGGTGAAAATCTTCACTTTGAGCTCGTATTCATTATAATAGACAGCCAAAATAGCAATAGCTTTGTCAACGTCCAAATATTTATGGACCTGACAGTCCAGCATATTACAGTATGACAGTTTCTCAGTGTATTAAACTTGCCAGTGAACTGTGAAGCTTGCCCAACCTCACTGCTGATGCTCTGAAAGACAACATTTGTGGACAGAACATGGATGGAATAAATAATCTTTGATTATGTTTGAGGAAATTATATTTCTGATGAGTTGTGTGTGTTGTGTCTTTGTTTATGATGGTCTTGTTATGAGTGGGACGTGTTAATGTGTGTTGTGTCCTTCATGTGCAGGTGGCATGTCTGATCAGAGTTCCTACAGAAGTGGTGAAGCAGAGAACACAGGCCTCCCCTTCTCTACACACACACCACGTACTGCTGACCACACTACGAGAGGAGGTACACACACACACGCACACACACGCACACACACACTAGAGGTCTGCGCAGGTATGAAACTGAAGTCTGAACCTGATCTGTACTCGTGGTTGTGAACCCCAGCCTGAACAAGCCCGACTGCTCAAGATAAATTCGCATGAGCAAATCATAACAGAGACGGATTATTGCAGATTCGATTTTAGTGTTTTTCACTATTGCTTGAGTCGAGAGACTTGCACACAGTCTCTCTCGCTCATGTGCGCACTTACTGTCTCTCTCTCGCGCACGGTCTCGCTTCCCCTCTCCCTCTCTAGAACAAATTGTCTCTCTCTCTCTCGCACTCACTCTCTTTTCTTATGCGTACTTTCTCTTTCTCTCTCATACACACTCTCATGTGCACACTCTCTCTTGTGCGCTGTCTCTCTTTTTCGCTCTCTCGCATACAATCTCTCGCACCTTTCTCTCTTTCTTTATCGCTCTCTCCCTTCCCTCTCTCTCTTGTGCGCACCCTCTCTCTCTATCTGTCACTCTCCTTAGCCATCTCTTCCCCTCTGTCTCTTGTGCATGCTCTCTCTCTCTCTCTCTCTCTCTCTCTCTCTCTCTCTCTCTCTCTCTCTCTCTGTCTCTCTCCTCCCTCTCTCTCTCTCCATCTCTCTCTCTTGCGCACACTTTCACTCCCTCTGTCTCTCTCTCACTCTCTGGCACTCACTCACTCTCTCTTTCTTTCTCTTTCTGACACTCACTCTCTCTCTGTCTCTTTTTCTTTCTCTCTCTCCATCTTTCTCTTGCGCACACTCTCACTCCCTCTATTGCTCTCTCTCTGTCTGTCTCTTCCTCCCTCTCTCTCTCTCTCTCTCTCTCTCTCTCCCTCTCTCTCTCCCTCCCTCTTTCTTTTGCACACTCTCTGTGCCATCAGAAATTCCAAAAAAACTGATAATATATACTGATCATAAATACTTCATCAATGTGTAAAATACCTCTTTATTCCAGCATAAAGTAAAGAAGAGCAGTGCACGAGTGGATGTGGGTCAGGTTCGGGTTTCAGATTTATCAGTACCATATCATACCAGTACAATAACGGTGTGTGTGCTAATAGCCTACTTCCACTTTACTTTTTATGTTTTCTAAATCCTGCTGTTTCAGTGGCAGAGATTAAAGCTGCAGTAGTAACCGCTGTGCTCTTGCTGCAGGGTGTGCAAGGGCTGTACAGGGGCTTTGGCAGTACAGTACTCCGAGAGGTAGGATCACTGACCCATATCCTCTGTATCCTCTGTGTGCCATATCCAGCTCCAACTGAGTGGCCGAAGGCCCATTCAAATCTGCTTGATAATAAACCAATTAAATATAAAGACATGAATATAGAGACACAGAGAAATGAGACATGAATATAATGTTACTAATGTCCAGTTTTCATGTAGTCTGTGTGTGCCACAGTGACAAATATTAGTCAAAGACCACCCTCTCCCTGCTTTGCCCACAAACGCCTTTTTCATGACTGTTGTTGGGTATGACAAGCTTTATAGCCGGTTGTCAAAAAATGAATTCAACCTAATGAGAATCTGTAACTCGCTTTTTGTGAAACAACGTTTATGTCCTGTTAATAAATTGCATTAACGTGCGTTTTTGGTGATCGGATCACGTTCGGGGTTCACTTGACAGCATGAAAAGCCAGGTGTAAACACCATCTGGATGCACTGTGAGCGGATCACGATTGGATCACTCAACCCACATTTGGAGGTGGTCAGTCAGAGATGGACATCGTTTAGCTTGTGTATAAAGGAAAAGTGTTTTCATTATCCACAGCAGAGCACAGACTAGCAAGTCAGAGAATAAACAATGCAATGAAAGATCGAGGTTGGTAGGGGTGGGAATCGCCAAAAAGCTCAGGATATTATCACAATACTTAAGTCACGTTATGATGTTATTGCGATTTTAAACATATTTGTGAAATGCTGAGAATTGCAAAAACATTGCAATATTTTACGTTAGATTAGATGACTCTTATTAGTCCCACAATGGAGTTAGGTGCCTTGCTCAAGGGCACTTCAGTCACGGACTGTCGGCTCAGCGACCTTCCAGTCACAAGGCTGGTTCCCTAACCTCCAGCCCACGACTGCCCTAATAAAAAAAAAGATTGTTTAAGTGACCCTTATTAGTCCCACAAGGGGGAAATTTCACCTCCGCATTTAACCCATCCGTGCAGTGAAACACCATGTACACACTAGTGAATGCACACACACTAGGGGGCAGTGAGCACACTTGCCCGGAGCGGTGGGCAGCCCTATCCGCAGCGCCCGGGGAGCAGTTTTATCTTTTATCAATTGTAAATACAGCCACCAGGTTTTTAGCAGGAGTCTCCCATTCTTGTGCTACATTTTGCAGGAGGGCTGCAATGTTTGCCTTGGTATAACTTTCATGTGCTGCTCTAGTTTGAAGAATGTGAGACAGCTGTCGTTAGTCTTCTGAGAGTGCACTGCTATGGTCGCATTCAATGCCCTTGACGTCCATGCATCACAAGTTAATGCAATCCTTTCTGCTGTACTCAAAGATTTGAGAGGCTGTGTTGGTGATTAAACATAGTCACATACCCGGGTCAGTGTCTTGTGCATGAGACAGAAGTCTTCGTCTTCCACAACGTTGTATGGACACAGGTCTTCACACATGAAGTAGAATATGCATTGTGTTATTTTCTCAGCTCGCTCAGAATTAGAACTGAGTGTGTCCAGTGTTGGTTCGTTTTTCGGTGGAGCTGATTTAACGTTGGCTTTGCTGTCAATAAAGCAAAAGTCAGCTTTTTATTCGCCAGCTACTTTCCCATTCCATCTTAAATGATGCAGTCGTTGTTCTCAGAATGTAACTGCTGCACCATTTAAAGTGGAATGGGAAAATTAGAACAAGAAGCTGATGAATAGGAAGCCATCCTCAGCCTCATTTTAACACTAGGTGAGCCGTCACGTTTGTAGCATTCCCAAAGTATTTTCATTGGGAAATGGAATCCAGCTAAAGTTTATCCAGATACGATCCAGACATGAAACACATGTTAATGCACTGGTGAGTTCCACCAATATTTCAAAATTTCTGCATAGGTCAGTCACCGAGATGCAAAGTCATTCAGAGTGGTTTAATGTGAACAGATTTCTCTACAGTGGTGGTGATAGGAACCAGGCATTGGGCTGCCTATAACACAAATATAGCCATTTTATTTACAATCCAAAGTGAGCAGTAAACCTACATGTGCCTAGTGAGTTTTTATATGCAATACTGATGATAGCCTCCATATCATTATTTTACTGTTTTTCCTTAAAACGCCCTGCAGGTTCCTCTCCACCATGAAAGCAACATATAACATGTCATCGCTTTTTTCGAGGGCACTTTCAGAAGGAATTAGACGTTTGGTTCCTATCACCACTGTGAGCAAAGTTGGCTTGTCAGGTTACTCAAGAATGGAGCATTTCACATCAAACCACTCTGAATGGGTTCGTTTACATCTTAACCATTTAATTATGCAGAGATTTTGGAAAAAAAAACAAATCGATTTCTCCTTTAATTCTCTAAAAATGGCTGCCATGCTAATGTTAAAGTGCCTTTGTGGAAGTTTTAATTGTTATTAATTGCCTTTTATCATTTGTAAACCGCTCAGGCAGACTTTTGCATCACGGTGTATTGATTTACTCGTCCATTTTCTGAAGCACAATTTTCTTATCCTGGCCTTATCGCTTTCTTTTTTTCCCCTGCTTATATTTGAAATTCGTCTAATTAATTAAGCTAATTAGCTTTGGGACAAGCGCAAGACAAAGGCGGCCAGAGAGGTGAAATTAAGCTAACGGAGAGCGTCGCTCAGATACTGATCTCTCTCTCTCTCTCTCTCTCTCTCTCTCTCTGTCTCTCTCTCTCTCTCTCTGTCTCTCTCTCTCTCTCTCTCTCTCTTTCTTTGATGAATCATGGTGCTCTCCTCCAGCACCTGCGCTGCATGAGAAGGCTTTAATGAAGGCTGTCAGAGCCACAGTCTTTCATTTATTTGCAGGAGAGAAACGCGAGAGGGCCTTTATTCCTCCTTTATGTCACAGGTTTCAGTAGAAAAGGAGGGAAAGCAGAGAGAGAGAGAGATGGAAAAGAGAGGAGCGCTAGTGGTCTGTATGAAGGTGACACTCGTTCGTGAGTGTTTGCGAGATGTATTCCCGCACCGCTGGGCCATCCTGTACTTATTTTCCGCCTCACTTAACGCACGATATTCTTGCAAATTCCTTCCTGACGCGCTGCGGGGAGAGGAGGAAAGGGGACAGCGAGGGTGCATTATTTCTCCAGAGCTTTTCTTCTGAATAAATGAATACATTTCGGACTCCAGGACGGCCCGGCACGGGGACGCCCGCGGGATCTTCTTCAGGATTGGCCGGGACACGTGTCACAGACCGAATTCATTTCCTCAGACGCCTTTATCGGTGGCCGCGCTGTGGCCTTGTCAGGATGAGTTTGTTCAGGGGGAGGACTGCCTCCCCCCCTTTACAAGGCTTTAATTAGGCTAGTCTTCATTCAGTTGATAAGGCAGTGTCTTGGGCCTGTATTCATGAAGCAGTGCAGATATTTGAGTAGATCTACTCACATGATGGTTTTGTCCTTTATGGATGTTTTGTCATAGTCTTAAATTGATGATTCATAATCTTATGATTGATGATTCAGTGATTGAGTGATGAAACAAGACATGTTTGAAGTCTGAAGTTTGCTGCTTCAGTTTTGTACTGGAGCTGTGAGGCTACTGTGGCTAAAAAGTAATGGAAACTTATACCCCACCAATTAGCATTGTGAGAATGCCTAAATCACACAATACACTGAAAAGCATGAGTTGAAGTAGCTTCAAACTTGCTTATGTGGTTTTTGACAAATTGTTATGAATAAAAATGAATACAGTTATGCAAAATAAGTAAATAATGTCTGCTGAAAGCTACCTGTGGGGGGCATTTAAAATATTTAACCCTTTATCCTTTAGTGTTGCCATATGGCAACAATGACATTCTTTTATATTGCGGTTAGGAAGAAAATTAATTATTTTGAAGCTCTAAAACTAAGATAATTTATATAATTATGTTTCTGCATCACTTTATTTTGGGGGCATCTTTCATAGCACTGATATATGATATATACATAGCACTGATATATGATTAACTACACTATAAAAAGAAAATCTGTAAAAATACAGTAAAAAGTCCAGCAGCTGGGTGCCAAATAAAACCTGTTAATTAACAGTAAAAGTATGTTTTCTCAATGTTGGTGAAATAATTACTTATGTAATTTCTTAGAATTTTAGTGTAAGTAGTTCAAGTAGTTATTCTGATATGCAATATATTACATTATACCATAATAATAACAGCAACAGCCTTTATAATTAATGCAATTGCCTGTAAAAATAAAGGTATATGTACAGTTTATTTTTATGCATTTAACCTTGTTTTTCAAAATGGCTATTAACCGTTAAATATTACAGCACTTTGACTTTTGACCTCTTCATAAATGTTGTTTACTTCATAACATTACATTGCAGTTGCTGACATAAGCTGTTCGTAAATACTCTAGTATAGCATTTTAAGTGTGTTATTTGATACTTATGCATGTGTAATGAAGTCACTATGTAGGTAGCCTCATCCCAGTAAACACTAAGTGGACAGGACAGTGCTATAATATGCAATTCAGTTCCATATAGCACCACTAGAGGGCACACCAAGATCAGCTTTTAGATTAGCATCATGATTCAGCTCAGTTGACTGTGGTCTAAAAAGTCATGGTTTAATCAGCTTTAGAACTAAGCAGTAAACAACTTGAGGAATATGAGACTTGTTAGTGGTGATCGTAGCAATTCATCTCTGCATGCCTGATCTCTGCGACGGTTTTATGATAGGTTTGAGATGAAATTTTAGCCCAAAACTTATTTTTCAAATATGTTAATGGCGGAGGGGTACAGCTGGGGTGTTGTAAGACAAAATAGTCCCCATAGTAATGAAAAGAATTACCACTACTTTATCATCAACATTACATATAAAAATTCAGCGTGTGGCTCCACTGGTCACTCTAGAAAGAAAATAAAAGGCTGTATTTGTGTTATAGACGCTGTAAATAGTGGTCGATAAGTTACTCTATATCATTTCACTCTTCACATCAAACCACTCTGAATGACTGTTTACATGTCATTAATGTAATTATACAGACATGTTAGAAATTGTGAAATTCCCATTTAATATTGATTAATATTTCTCTAGTTTGGCAATACTCCAACTATAGTGCTGTGAAAAACAGGAAAGACCACCCTTCATTTATTTAATATCTAGTCAAAACCACCATTAAGTTTTTCATTTTTCAGCATCATGGAAAACAGCATAAAACATAAATTGTACAGAAAATTACACGAAAGCCTCAACAGCTAAATATATCATCACATCATATCTGGGATAATAATCTTCAGTAATATTTTTACCACACCTGCAAAGTTCAGTCTTAGAGGTTGGTTGCATTTTCTAAGTAATCCCAAACATGTTCAGTGATGTTAAGGTCTGGACTTTGGGATGGTCAGTCCAGCAGCTTCTTTGTTTGATGTGTCCGTCTCCTTTTCTCAGTGAGGTTCTTCTTGAACAGCTACACATCCTTTCAGACCCACAGCGCTGAGTCGTCTTCTCACAGTGGAAGGATGGACAGAAACACCTGTGGATGTTTTCAGATCTGAAGCAGCTTGATTTTCTCCTCTCTCTCAAAGATGGAAGCTTTAAGTGCTGTTTATCTGATGGGGGCAGTTTTGGTGTCTACCAGGTCTTCCAGGTGGTTGTTAGGAATTCAGTTTTCTCTGTGTCTAATAATCATTTTATAAACTCCAATTTTGTTATGTCTTTTTTTTCCACTTACTTTCTTCTGACTTCCTCCATCTTTATGCAAGAGTATCATGTATCTAATATCTTCAGGAATATTTCCTGAAAAATGAATAACTTTTACTTTTTGGCCATTTTGACTGTGTATTAAGTAAATGAAGGGAAGTCTCGGACTTTTAGTACTGTGTGGTCATGTCCGTAACACTGAACAGAGAGAGAAATACAGGACTGACAGGATAACGAAACGAAGAAAGAATTCGAAAAAAAGGGGAAGAACATCAGAGGGAAAGAACGTCTCAGAGAGACAGAGCGAGATGGAACGAGAGGGAAGAAAAGAGAAATGCAATGAAGAGATGATTGAGAGAGTCAGAGCAGTGGGAGTGAGAGGTGCTGTCAGAGCTTCAGCAAAAACAGTGCAGATTAATGTGAAGTCAGCGTGACTGGGTCTCTTCATTCCTGTTGTTTTTTACATTACTGTTTGATAAGTTGGGCCACCAGCTATACACAGAACACTCACTTGACCTTATGTGAAACTGAAATTATTAGTCCTTCAGTTCTGGTTGCAGTGGTCAACTCATTTTATGGATCTTTGATTCTTTTGTTTCACTGCAGCCTATGTGGTTAATAAGATAGCACGCATGTTTAATCTACTCGTTTGTTGAGAGTGATTTGATTGGTTAAATTCACACTGATAAAGAAATAAGGCAACCAGTACAGCAGCCCTGTGAGTTAACTTAAAGGGCCCATATCATGGAAAACCACATTTTTAAACAGTATGAAGTATGTAAACTTAAAGTTTCAGTTAAAGTTTCAGACGTTTCACTCTGCAGTTCATCCAGTCCATATATGGAAACTAAGCTGCTCATTTAGAATTTTTTGTGATGTCATTACAAATACATTTACATTTGTCTGTTCAGCTTACAGCAGATCAGCTTCACCTGTTCATGTTGAAGTTGTGAGTGTTTCAGCTCGAGTTGCTTTTTATGAGTCATAGTACGTGGCAGCCAATAAGAACAGAGGTCATTTACATATCAGACTTTAAAGCATAGAAACAGAATAAGTCTGTTTAGTTTGGCGAGATAAAGAGAGGTTTGAAAATGGTTGTGTAAAAATGAAATATGGCTTTTTTTGCCTTGTAAAATTAGAGAAACAACATAAATTGTAGAAAGTTTGTAGTTAGACATCATAATGGGTATGATAATAAATAATAATAATTTGTTACAATATATATGTACATATATCCACATTTCATATCTACAGAACAGTAACTTCACAGAAGAAGGAGAAAGCTTTATTTACTTGTAACAAGACTGTTTTCCAAGTACGTTTGTCCATATATGGAAACTAAGCTGCACATTTTGAATTTATTTTTTGTGATGTCATAAATGCATTTACATAATGTACACCTGTCTATTCAGCTTACAACAGAGTAGCCCCACCTATTCATGTTGAAGTCGTGAGTGTTTCAGCTCGAGTTGCTTTTTATGACTCATAGTACGTGGCAGCCAATCAGAACAGAGGTCAGACTTGAAAGCATAGTAACAGAATAAGCCAGTTTAATTTGACGGGAGAAATAGAAGTTTGAAAATGGTGTGTAAAAATGAATTATGGCTGTTTTTGCCTCAGAAACGACATGAAAATTGTAGAATATAGGCATCATAATGCGGATGATAATAAATAATAATAATTTGTGACAACATATATGTAAATATATCAAACTTTCATATCTCCAAAACAGTAACTTTTCAGAAGACGGAGAAAGCTTTATTTACTTGTAATGGAGACTAATGTAAGATTGTTTTCCAAGTAATTTTGTCCATATATAGAAACTAAACTGCTCATTTTTAATTTATTGTTGTGATGTCATAAAAATTCCATTTACATTAAATATTTTTTTTTCTGATCAGCTTACAGCAAATTAGCCCCACCTGTTCATGTTGAAGTTGTGAGTGTTTCAGCTCGAGTTGTTTTTTATGAGTCATAGTACATGGCAGCCAATCAGAACAGAGGTCATTTACATATCAGACTTAAAGGCATAATAAGAGAATCAGCCTGTTTAATCTGACGAGATAAAGAGAGGTTTGAAAATGGTTGTGTAAAAATGAATTATGGCTGTTTTTGCCTCATAAAACAACAGAAACAGCATGAAAATTATAGAATATAGGCCCATTAGGCATCATAATGGGTATGATCATAAATAATAATAAATTGTTGTAATATATATGTAAATTTCATATCTCCAAACAGTAACTTTACAAAAGGAGAAGGAGAAAGCTGTATTTTTCTTGTAATGGAAGTTCATTTAACAAGACTGTTTTTCATGGAATTTTGGCCCATTTCTGTTGGTCTCGTCGTCATGAAATTTTAACACAATGCAAAAATAACTACAGTTGTCAAACTATGCCAAAATATAAAAACAAAAAATTAAATATAAGGGTTTTGCGTGACAAAGACAATATGTATGCAGTATATATGGGTGAGAGGCTTGCCCATTTATTCCTGTTCCATGCCCTCTGACCCTTAGCACTGCTTTAGGCCTTCAGCACTGCTTTAAGAGAGCACAGGGGTGATCAAGGGCAGTGAGATGAGGAAGAAGAAGAGGAGGAGAGAGAGAAATAGAGGGTAAAAAAAAAAGGAAGAAGAGCTGAGCTGGCAGTGGGTAACCTTTTAAGAATGTTGTTATGAAATACCTCCGCCCGGGGCGATGATCCTGCCAGACTGATCTGAACTGCTGCCCAGTTGCCTGAAGCCTTCTCACACACACACACACACACACACACACACACACACACACACACTTGCTTTTGTACCCAGGCTGCTCATAATCTCAGTCTAACCCAGAACAGACAGTCGGAATAAATATCTTAAATATATCGCTGCTTTCTGAACAAAACCTCGTATCTCCATTTTTGAGTTTTTGTTATAATTTGAAAGTACCTGTTGGTCTTTATATTGTGAGTAAATTTCATGATGAAGTAACCGACAGAAATTACTCCAAATGACTTGGGAAAACGTCTGGTTCCATTGACTTACATTAAAAGTAAAGTATGTTTTTTCTTTCTCCTGTAAAGTTGCCATTTTGGAGAAACGAGGTTTTGTTCTGACAACCGCGATATTGTTGTTAAAGACACATTAACACAAACAGCCTGTTAAAGTGATGAAGACAGTTGAGAAAATGATAATGTAATCATGTAAAGATGAATTAGGGCTGTGTTTGGTACATAAGCTTACACACGTCGTAAACGGACCTCAAGGCACACAAAATAAAATATAAGAAAATCGTAAGATACGGGCCCTTTAAGACCTGTTAAAGTACAAAATAGTTTTAATGGGTCTTAGTTGGGTTTGGGGGTGTGTTTGGGGTTGTCAGTACATTGTCTGGCAGCTCTCTGCTGCCTCTTTGAAGAAACTAGCTTCCTTTCTCTCTCTAACAGCTAGTTGACCCTAAGGTCATTTAGCCCCGGAGGTTGTAGTTGAGTCAGTCTGAGCCCAATTTGTCTGAATTGCCCCTGTGTTTGCTCATCTGGTGCTTGCTGGTCAGACTAGGTCATAAACAGGTGGAAATGTGCTTGTGTGTGTGTGTGTGTGTGTGTGTGTGTGTGTTTATGGAAGGCAGAAAGGCAGGCTTGATTAAAACACCTCCCTTTTATCTGTACTGGGGTTGGGTGGTGGGTCTTCTCCTTTGTTTTTGTTAACAACCAAGACAGTCAGTTTCCATTTAGTTTGCATGAAAATAATGTAGAGTACATTTTGTTTCTGTGGACTGTCATAACCACTGTGTGAGCTAAATAGCCCTGTACATCATAAGTGGCAATCATCGGGGTCCAAGCACTGCCTCAGTTTCTGAGCTTATCACCTCTTTCATGCTCATGAGTTTTCATAACATATTATATCTCGCTGTTGTCGGAACAAAACCTCATATTTCCATTTTTGTCATTTTTCAGTTTTTGACATAATTTGAAAATGCCTTTTGCCCTTTACATTGTGTTTAAATTTCATGATGAATGGACCAAAAGAAACGGCCCAAAAAGACTTGGAAAATGTTGATTTTGTGACAGGCTCTCTCTCTCTTTTGTAATTACACAATGTGCGTCAGATATATATTTCAAGGTAGCTTTGTCACAGAATTGGAACAGTTTAATAACTTCTTTTTGTGCTTAGTTTTTTGGTATATAGTTTATAATAATCAAATTTACATTGTATGAGTTGATTTCGTATACAAAATAAGAGATACTACAGATATATAATGTTTTTTATTCATTTACAGCCAATACAGTCATTAGGTATGAGTTATTCATTTTTCTGTGTCAGCAACAAAACAAATGGAAACATATATTTGGTAGAAAATTACACAGAAGCTTCCAACACTAAGTATAATATCAAATCTTTACATATTTAATTTGTCTGCTCTTTTGTGCTCTCTACTGCTGCTTTAGCTTCAGCTTCCAATCTTAAAACCATCAAAACTTCCACTCCCAAACAAACAACCAAAAGCTCTTCCCAAACACTCACATTAGGTTCCCCTTCAACAAGACACTAACTTTCACACAAGCAACTACCTAAACTCACCTCAGTTCTTTTGCAAATAATCTAAGAAGACAGCTCAATGTCATGGGTCTGAAAGGATGTGTAGCTGCCAAGAAGCCATTACTGAGAAAAGGAACTAGACAAAAAGGAAGAAAATATGCACTAGAATGCCAAAACTGGACATCTGTAATATGGAGTAAGGTTTTATGGATTAATATGTGTCTAAATATGTAATTGGGATTACTTGGATCAGAAGTAGCAGAAAATGCAACCAACTTCTAAGACTGAACTTTGGAGGAGATTTCTGTGAAAAAACTAAAAGCAAGTCTCCTGAAAAGAATGGAAGCTGTAATAAAGGTAAAGAGTGGACGCTGGTATTCCCTGCAAATAGCAGTGTGGTGCACATGTGTCTTTACATATGTGTGTTTGTGTGTTTGCGATGATCCATACGGTTCAGTGTTTATCCTCTCTGGTCTGGTTGGCATGCGGTGTGGCAGACTCTGTTGTTTGTTTTCTTTCTCAGTGTGTGTTATATGAGGGAGATTTACGGTGTGTGTGCGTGTGTGTGTATGTGTGTGTGAAGGTCTGGCAGACTCGCGCTCATCCTCACACTCACCACACCAGGCCTGGGGCTTAGGGGTACTGAGCCCACGTGCCACATGGGTGATGAGCCAAGAGCCGAGGAATGAAAAGCAAAGCAACATGAAGCCTGTCTACAGCACACGGCTGTTCAAAACAGAGAGAAAGAACAAAGGACAGAAAAACCGGCAGTCGCGTTGTCATCTGGTCGGCTGTTGCTTGTCAAAAATGTATTTGCATCCTTACAATTCTCACTTGCTGTCTTTAAAACTAACAAATATTTCTATCGGTTAGTCTATGAGCTGTAAATTGATTAAACGACTGAAGCCGGGGTTACACTACACAACTTTTACCCTGATTTTAGCCCTGATTCTCAGTCTGGCTGAGTCTGTGCTAGCTGGCTCTAGTCTGCAGATTTTTGGGTCAGTCCGAATCGACAGTTGGAGAGAGAATGGAGTAGTGTGTGAGGGGTGCAGACTCAGATTTTTGGCCGATCGCGTTTCAGACCAGTCAGAGTTTATTAAACATGTTTGATTTTTTCGACCTGACTCTTGAGTGTAACCTAGTAATGTAAACTGCTCAACAGCTCAATCTGAACAGATTCCTGCAACAGCCAATGAAAACTGAGAGAGAGCAAAAGAAGAAAATACAGCAAGTATACAAAGAAAAATGGCGAAAAGTCACGTGTAGAGCAAAGCTTTTTAATGAGCTGAGTTTAAGGCACGAGCACAGTCAAGTTTATGTACATTTAAAACAAAAAAAATACCAAACTGATCACATTTTTAAATCCATGAGCCACTTAAACATGTTTGCCTGCTCCACATTTGTTTATTTGCATCTCCTAGTAACGGGACAATGTGTGAGTTTGCGTGAGTTTGCGTGAGTTTGCGTGAGTTCCGTGAGTTCTGTTTGGTTCAGCGACAGCTTAAAAGTTGTGTAGTGTGTGATCCCTGATCATTTAGTGTGTGATCCCCACTATTTCAGTCACCCAAAAAAAAACGGAAATTTGTCGGATTGTGAGATGCTCAGTCTTTTTATAATCTGTTAAGGCTTTAAAAGTCATGTAGTGACCCAAGGCTTAATCTAACTTGTATGTCTTCTTCAATTCCTCTCTCTTTGTGCCCCCACAGTTCAAACACTTAGGGTTTACTAAGCCTTTTGCATCTGTTTCATGTACAACTGTATGAAACTGGCGAGTCTTAACAAACGAGCATGGAAAAATTGCAAAATTCCCATCTCTCTCTTGTAAAAGCATTTGAGAGAGGATTGCGCAAAAATGTGGGTGGGTTGGGCAGAAAGTGTTGGAAGTGAATCTGCATGTTCCACTTGAACATTTGAGCAACTAGCGGCCAGTCGAGGCAGATTTCTGCAACGTTTCCTGCTTAGAAAAGATTCAACCCTCTTAAAAGTCCAAGATTACCAATAACACTTTGATGCTTTGTGTTGTCATTTTTTACTTTAAAAAACTGACCCTCAAAATTAATCAGTTTTAAGTGACTTTGGTTTTACATAAGAAAATATTCAGTGACTGCTTAATAATGTAGTTTGCACAAGTATTCAACCCCTGTGCTGTGGAAGCTCCAGGTTTACACACGTGAAAGATATTGTCCTAATGAGGACCTGCTTGGCTTGCTTATTAGCCTCTACCTGTGAATCCTTTAAAAAGTTCACATTTCTGGACAAAAGATCCCCTTATTTCAAGTACCATTGATCAGACTTGTGAAAATGAAGACCAAAGAGTGTTCTAAAGAAATTAGACATAACGTTATAGACATGCAAAGAAAAAGGACAGGGCTACAAAATAATATCGCTGTCAGAAGAAAACTGTTTTGTTAGTTTTTGACATAATTTGAAAATGCCTACTGTCCTTTATATTGTGCGTAAATTTCATAAAGAATGGACCAAAAGAAACGGCCCAAAAAGACTTGTGAAAAGGTCTGGTTCCATTGACTTACATTAAAAGTAAAGTAGGTTTTATCATTTTCCTGTAAAGTTAGCATTTTGGAGATACCAGGTTTTCTTCTGACAACAGTGATATGCAAGTGTTGAGAGATCCCACTGAGCACTGCTGGATCAGTTATGATGAAATGGAAGCTGCTACACCCAGGCGCTGCCTAGGAAAGGCCATACCTCAAAACTCTAGAGTCAGCGATATCAAGAGTTGTGTATACAACTGGCCTGTATGAGCCGATTACTAGAAGGAGCCTGGTACTGAAGAGAAAACATATCAGAGCACATCTGGAGTTTACCAGAAAACATCAGTGACCCAGCTAAGATATGGGATAAGGTTTCGTGGTCAGCTAAGACTAAATTGAGATTTTTTGGCTCAGCTTGCCTAACGAAATGGTGACATGGTCTTCTTAATGATGTAATCGAATACTATGAATAGAGCAAATTTTTAAAAGTAAACAGTGCTTCAACAATATATACACCGATCAGGCATAACATTAACTGTAGTCCATCTGTTTCTCTGCATGCTTTGTTAGCCCCCTTTTACCCTGTTCTTCAGTGGTCAGGACCCCCGTGGACCCTCATAGAACAGGTACTATTTGGGTGGTCGATCATTCTCAGCACTGCAGTAACACTGACGTGGTGGTGGTGTGTTAGTGTGTGTTGTGTTGTGCTGGTCTGAGTGGATCAGACACAGCAGTGCTGCTGGAGTTTTTAAACACTGTGTCCACTCACTGTCCACTCTATTAGACACTCCTACCTTGTCAGTCCACCTTGTAGATGTAAAGTCAGAGACGATAGCTCATCTGCTGCTGCACAGTTTATGTTGGTCATCCCCTAGTCCTTCATCAGTGGTCAATGGACGCAGTTGGCTGGATATTTTTGGTTGGTGGACTATTCTCAGTCCAGCAGTGACACTGAGGTGTTTGAAAACTCCAGCAGCACTGCTGTGTCTGATCCACTCAGACCAGCGCAACACACACTAACACACCACCACCACGTCAGTGTTACTGCAGTTCTGAGAATGATCCATTTTTTTTAGGCTTTGATGTCACTGACTGGTCTTTGAATGAACCCCTTGAACCCGTGGGTTAATTCCCATTGTTCATCTTTAGACTTATTATTTTGTAACCACTATAAATTATTTAGCAACTGCGGTGAGACTAATGTACAAGTGTGGACCCAAATATGAGGCCTTAGAGGTTTAAGGGGTTAATATAAAGTTATAAATTGAATTGATTTTAAGGATTACTGCTTTGTTGAGGTTGTTCATTAAAGCTGGGCGAGCTGATGAATCCCACAGCAGACCCCCGCTGTCCGGTACTGTGACTTATGCAGTTTTTCAGCCGTCATGCTGTGATAATGAATGAGGATGATTCTCTTAGCAGACTCCATCCATTAGTCCATTCAGACATCAGCGGGGTCTCTAATTCTGCTCAGTGTCCTCTGAGAGAGACCCGATAACTTTACCATAAACGCAATAATGAATGCTGTGGCCGTGTCAGCAGGGAGAGAGGAGTGGATGAAGTGTGGGAAGGGGAGAATACCGGAGTGAGTGTGTGGTGTAAATTTAATAGGTACAGAAAAATGCTTTCATATGTGTGTGTGTTTCTGGAAATGACGCGGTAGTGTGCTAGGATGGTAAAATATATTGTTACTCATTATTACGATACTTGCTGTTGCAATAGACCACATCAGAATGTTTGTAAATATAAAAGTTGGCTATATTTATGGGTAGACCATTCACATCTAGTAGACATGGAAGCTGCTCAAGTACAATTGAATTTAAATGCAAACAGCAGACAATAATGTTAAAATCTTGTTGTGTTTTGAAGCTTTTAAATATTTCCAAGTATGTAATAACGGTGAGAGGTATCTACTTGTTTCATACCTTCAAAATGTCTCCACATATTATAATTTACATTTTTTAATATAATATACATTTTTAATCAAAATATTCTGGTTTGGGCTCCAACCTTCTAAGCGTTGACCCTATCATCAGGTGATCGCGAGTTCGATCCCTGGTTATGCTACAGCTGTCTGTGGCTGGGAGTCCAAGACAGTACAGCTGGCCTCGCTCTCTCTGGGTGGATAGGATGGCCCCCCAGTCTCCCCCAGTCACTCAGTGTGATGCTAGTCAGCGCAGGTGGCGCTTTCCTCTGAGTGCATTCAGCTTTCCAGTGATGTTGCGTGAGTGGCAGTTCAAAGTGGCGCTTCACAGGTCTCGGAGGAAGCCTGTGCTATCCTTCGCCCTCCTAGCGCTGGTAGTATCGTGTGATTGGGGGAGTCCTAACTAGTGGGTGGAATTGGAGACGACTAAATTGGGAAGAAAATTGGGAAGAAAATCCCAAAAAAGAAAAAATATTCTCTTTGTAGATATTTTTTACAGGATTAGTGGATTTTGAGGTATGTTTTGGATCATTGTCCTGTAGTAGAAGCAAGTTTCTTTTCAGCTTCAGTTTCTTGACTGATCATGTCATATTTGTCTCCAGAATTTGCTGGTGTTTAGTGGAATACATTCTTCCATCTACTCAAAATAGAGCGGTGCCACCACTCAGCTCAACCTTTCTGCAAGTTTAGTGGAATACATTCTTCCATCTACCCAAAGTAGAGTGGTGCCACCACTCAGCTCAACCTTTCTGCAAGTCCTTTGCTGTCATGTGGGGGTTTTACTTTGCCTTTCTGGCCAATGGATAAGCAGCTCTATCTTGGTTTCTTGGTCTTCCAGATCTAGCCTTGACTTCCATAGTTACTGCCTTTTCTTAATGAGATTTCCGACAGTGGACATTGTGAGCTGTTGTTTTGTTAGTGTGTGTACATTTTTATTTTCATTTTTAAAAATTTCTTTTGATGTGGATTACTGAGTATGTCTTTGCCAAAGTTTAAAGTGGTCAAGATGGTACTTTCTGTGTGTGTATCTTTTGTGAATTCCATGATCAGAGTTTGTGTGTGTGTGTGTGTGTATATGTGAGGTTGCTGTACTCTCTCCTCTCTCAGAGGGACTTGCTTTGGCAGGTCTGCCGCTGTGTTCTGTAGAGGATCAGTGCTCTGAGCTCACACTGCTCACAAACTCACAGACTATGTGTTATACACACACTTTCACACTTGGTTTGGTCGGTCGGGTGTGTATTGGGGATATACAGCATGTTCTGTTCCCACTGCTGCCCCAGTTAACTCATTATTGAAGTGTTTAAAGGTTTTATGTGGAAGTGTGATTTGTAATATTTTTATGTGTAATAAAACAGATCCAGTTTTAACCCTTTTGCAAGTACAGTTTACTGGTGGAGTGAATTGATGTTCAGTTTCAAATGCTGACAAAACAGTCAGCGGTAGTTTGGCCCATTCATCAAAATGTATCATCTTATTTATCCCTCTGAAAAAGAAAGCATGGAATCATTGGCAACATACGTTTATGATAACCAGTCATTGTCTTTAGTCTTTACTGGTGCTACCCTGTGATTTCATTTTCATCTGGATTGGGCATTTTTCTCTTTTTTTCCTCCCCCCCACTAAGAAAATTACAGTCGGAATTATCTACTGTTTTTTTTATCATGGTGTGTTGATTTTAGTCCTGTTTCGAATCACAAATCTTTATGATTTTCCAGGCAAGTCTTGCCTCGTTAAGACCATGTATGAGGGGAAACATCTGGGTTTGTAGAAAATACAACCCACTAGAAACTCACTTATCCTGCAGTAATTTTATTGACTTCCAGATTTGCAAGTTTTATCGGGTGAGAAAATTTTGTTTCAGACTTTCTCATGATATACTAATCCAAACCAAATAGGGCTTTTCACTGTTATGTTGCTCAGCAACCATTGCTGACTGTTGACAAACTACTTTGCTTGCAATTAAACATTAGGGAATTTAATATATAAGTTTGTGTTTCGTTATTTTTTTCTGATTTGCGTTGTGCTGAACACCCTGTGACCGAGGTAAAATCTCTAATGCATGACCTTGTTTAATTACAAGCCATTAAATCGCTGCTGTCGGATAAAAACCTTCTACCTCCATTTTTGTCGTTTTTCAGTTTTTGACATAATTGTTTATAAATTTCATGATGAATGGACCAAAAGAAAAATGGCCCGAAATGACTTGGAAAAAAGTGTGGTTCCATTGACTTTATTTTTAAATTTTTAATTAAATTTAAAGTAGGTTTTTTCCTTTTCCTGTAAAGTTACCATAGTGAAGATACAAGGTTTTCTTCCGACAACAGCGATATAGTGCCAGTCAAAGGTTTTGGGGCACTTCGATTTTCCAAATGCTTTTACTACAAGTTAGCAGATTGTCTTTGTTTGGACTTAATATATTAACTAAGCAGGTTTAATTTGCAGAAAACAATCTTATACTTGCAAATTTTTGTGATAGCCCCACTTTGGGGGGACTGTTCATTATTAACTGGCCCACACTGCATCTTTTGCAGGTATTTTTTCTTACTTACTGCAAAAGTAAACATAAGAAGGTGTGTCCAAACGTTTGACATCCAGTGTACAAGAAAGGACAGAACTAGTCTCGGAACAGTTGCGGAAATAGCCGTGTCTGATTAACGTCGTCTGGGTCATGAGGACACGGCTGTAATTCATTCTCATGGTCTGGGGACTTGTACAGTAATGATGAAGCCTTTCTAAATCACCGGCCATTCAACAGGCCTGTTGATTGTTATTTTGTTTTGAGGTTTTTTTTGTCTGTTTGTCTTGGCTCATAGTTGGAGCACTTGGTGCGACCCTAATTTAGCGCCCGCATGTGCGCATTATGTCATGAGTTACGTCCTGCGGTGAAGCAGCAAATGAAAACAAAAGCTTATCGCTGACCTGCATTTTTCAGATGCGTCCATCTGCAAACCGACAGCAGTTCCAGATCTGTGGTTTTAGGATGTTGTCTGGCCTTAGACTAATGTCTTGTGTTAGCATGGCTAGAGTAGTCTAGTCCGAAGTACTGGATATACTATACTGTGAAAGTGCTGTGACTAACTTTCTATTAATATGTATATGTGTGTATATGTGAGGTTGCTCACACTAACTTAATGACTACAGTGAAAATTCAATTACAGCCTAGTTGAAATAGCTACTGTCAGCTAACATTCGTTTCAGTTTGCCACTTAGCTTGATGAGGAGTGAGGGAAAGTTTTGTTAGCATGGCTGTTCAGAATTGGGTTTCAGTATCAATACATTACTTTTCTTGTGTCAAAATTTCAAATGTTTTACATATTATTGTGCATTTTAAGTAGGCATATGCAGTGTATACAGTTTATACTTACATGTCATATGTTTGATAAGTTTGTTAGCATGTCTTGTTGTACTAGCATAACACTAAGGTTGCTAGTGTTGACCTGTTAATCTCTGCTTAAGATAATTTGACCCATCTGACTCACATATTCAAGTACTATTATTTTTGTCATGGTTCATAAGCAAATTTAATAATGGCTAATGAACTTGAGCCATTGTTGGGTCAACTACGGTTTGGCCGCTATGGTATCCCAGGTGGTTGCTAAGGTGTTGCTAGACTGCGGTTATGGTATCCCAGGTGGTTGTTAAGGTGTTGTTTGACTGCCGCTATGGTATCTCAGGTGGTTGCTAAGGTGTGGCTAGGCTGCCACTGTTGTATCCCAGGTGGTTGCTAAGGTCTTGCTAGGTTACTTCTATGTTGTCCCAGGTAGTTGATCAGCTGTTACTTGTCCATTGCTATGTTACCCCATGTGGTTGGTTAAGTGTTGTTTGCCTATAGCTATGGTACCCCAGGTGGTTGCTAAAGTGTTACTAGGCCGCCGCTGTGGTATCCCAGGTGGTTGCTAAGGTGTTGCTAGGCCACCACTGTTGTATCCCAGGTGGTTGCTAAGGTCTTGCTAGGTTACTTCTGTGTTGTCCCAGGTAGTTGATCAGCTGTTACTTGTCCATTGCTATGTTACCCCATGTGGTTGGTTAAGTGTTTTTTGCCTATAGCTATGGTATCCCAGGTGGTTGCTAATATGAATGTGTGTGTGTGTATGTGTGCTCAAGTGTACGTCCATATATGATGTCTGTGAGGGGCAGTGGCAGTTAGATTTGAATTTTCAGCATTCTGCCATTCATTTCATATGAGAAAAAAGTCATATTTGAATGAACACACTATTACCGTATAGGCTGTACAGCCTTGCAAAGTTTAATTGTTCTAGCTCAAAAACTGCGACCCATGAAAAACAGGACAAAAAATGTAGAATAATAAACTGAAGAACAGTAAAGCTAACTTAATGACTAGGTTAGCTTTCTTGGCCTAGCTAGCTGTCTAATAACTTACACTGCAAACAGATAGGCCAAGTAACCATAACACTGACCACCAGGGGGTGCAAACGTAAAGCTTTGGCATGGCTTCAAACAAGTCTAGAACCGCTGCTGGTTCTGCAGATGGATGATGTTGGGTGATCACTTACAGGCTTTTAAAAGTGTTCAAAACCTCTAGCAGGTCTGAAGCCCTCATTCTGGACGCAGTTGAAGCCAAGCAACCCTGCTGGAACAATCGTGGTGTAGACATAACACAGCAAACGAGGTCAAGTGATTCGTTTTTTATTTTATTCGCCTTTTCCATTTCAATAAAATATATGTTTTTGTATTTGAAGTGTTTGTTTTCATTATTTATGTGTCTTAGAAATCAGTTTCAAGTATTCAAACATGAAATTTAGATTAAGATGTCTTATTATGAAAAGCGTCCAATCAAAGTTTTGACTGGTAGTGTACGTTCAGGAGCCGAGGAGGCGCCGCTAATCAGCGTCTCTCGCGAGGTCTCGGGTCCGTGTTTGCTTCCCACAATTTTCTGCATGATTGCTGCAATCCAAGCAGAAAAGCAGTGTGGTACATCCCCCCAACACCCCCCACCATGTGTTTCTAATGAGAGCTGCCGCCTGGAGGGGGACCTACATAGAGAACCTCTGGAGGGGACGAGAGAGAGAGAGGGAGAGAGAGAATGAGAGACAATAAGAGAAAGAGAGTGAGAACGACTGGAAGGAAGAGGAAGAATGAAAGAGAATGAAAATCAGAATGAAAAAGGAGCACAAGAGAAAGACTGAGAAAGAATGAGAGAATGAAAGAGAGGGAGGAGAGAGAGATTGAGAAAGAAAGGGAGTGAGGGAGAATGAGAAAGAGGGGGAGTGAGAGAATGGCAGAGCAAGAGAGTGAATGAGAAACAGAGAAAGAGACTAAAAGTGGTAGAGAAGGAATGAGAGAAAGTGAAGGAGGGACGGAGAAAACCATTGCTATGGTATCTCAGGTGGTTGCTAATGTGTTGCTAGGCCGCTGCTATGGTATCCCAGGTGGTTGCTATGGTGTTGCTAGGCCATTGCTGTTATGCCAGGTGGTTGCTAAGGTGTTGCTAGGCTGCCACTATGGTATCCTAGGTGGTTGCTTAAGTGTTGCTAGGCCAAGATTATGGTATCCCAGGTGGTTGCTGAAGTGTTGCTGGGCCACCACTATGGTACTGTACCAGTGTGGTTGCTAAGGCGTTGCTAGGCTGCTGCTATGGTATCCCAGGTGGTTGCTAAGGTGTTGCTAGCGTTTTGCTTGGTCATTGTTGTTATGCCAGGTGGTTGCTAAGGAGTTGCTTGGCCACCACTGTGGTATCCCAGGTGGTTCCTAAAGTGTTGCCAGGCCGCCGCTATGTGTCCCAGGTGGTTGTGAGGGTTTTGCTTGGCCATTGCTGTTATGTCAGGTGGTTGCCAAGCAGTTGCTCAGCCGCCACTGTGGTATCCCAGGTGGTTGCTAAAGTGTTGCTAGGCGGCCATTACGGTATCCCAGGCGTTTGTAAATGTGTTGTATGGTTATCTGTGGTTAGATGTAAAGTGCCTGACTCTGCGTTATATTACTCTGATCTCTCTGTATGAGTGCAAATTTCATCACAGTGTTAAGTTTTGACCGTCTAACAGTTAAGCTGCCGGTGTGCTTCAAATAACAAAAGCTGAACAAAATCAAAATAATAACTTTTTTTAAATGCTGGCTTAGTATTACAAAGTATTTGCTTACTTTCTTTAAATATCGATTCATTATCTCTAAATAATGACTAATTTTCTTGAAATATTTTCAATTGTCTTGACACTGTCAAAATCATGAGTTGAATTTCAATAAAGTAAGTCATAATTTTGGAATAAATACTATTATGAGATTGTCATTATTCAGTGAGTCATTATTAAGTCATTATTCTGAAGTGAATATTTTAGTATCTCTTGAGAAAATATGATTTTTATATGATATAATCTTTAACGATTGGCGCTGTGCCTTTCAAAAAGAGAATGTTAAGCACAGGAAAGAAAGACGGCAGGAACCTCAAAAAGGCATATATGACTGAAAAAGGAAAAGAGAGAAACATGAAGATGCTTCTAAAAGATGAGTTTCAGAGAGAGAGAGAGAGAGAGAGGGAGAGTGTGGTTAGAGCGTGGCCGCTGCTGAGGAGGTCAGTTTTGAGTGAGAGGATTATGTGTGTGTGTGTGTGTGAGAGTGAAAGAGAGAGTTAGAGAGAGAGGGATAGCTTGTCTCATAAAAGAGCAGCGGCCTTGTAAACGGAGTGTGAGGTTAACCTCTAATTACAGGGTAAACCTCTCCGCCTTACGCCTCTGCTGTGATTTATTTCTCTCTCTCTCTCCCCCTCTAATCTATCTCTCTTTCTCTCCAGTCTCTCTCTCTCTCTGGTGAATAGTATTCCCTCTGTAGCTCTTGCGGCCGTGTGCTCAGCCCCTCTGGCCCTTGTTAAAAACGCCACGAGAGGATTGAATCCGGTTATAATGCAGTTGAGTGCAGTAATCGTTTCAAATAGCACTTAATGTATTTGTTTCAGTTTGACATGTGAGATCAATTATCTTCCATTATCTTAACCACCGATAGCCCTGTAGCTCACACCTTACAGTCTGACTGCAGATGGCTTTACGGGATTGGTCAAGACGTGCTGTGCTATGCAACAGGAGTAATCCACAAACTAGAGATGCAGCAAAATGATGCCATTTCCTTTTTTCCCTTTTTTCTACCATTGCATACATCATATTTACTTATTTTACTATGTTTGTGATACTGAGTGAATGAGAACTGATGAACATAAAAGGAAAAAACGTCTTTTAATATGAGGTTAGTCCTCATTAGCTAGAACCGAATAACTTTCTGCCAAAAATTTCAGTTGAAAATTGAAAGACATTTTGAATTAAAGGGGTTTGATTATTAAAATGTTGGAACTTTCAACTGGACATTATCCAGGTTGCTGAAATAATTAACTTTTATCAGTCAAAAGTTTAAACTTTTTTACTTTTTTTGAAAACCAAAAGTATCATTTTTTTGTTCATTTTCTGCCAAAAAAAAAATATTTTATTTATTTATTTATGCTCTTTCAGATGACATTACGCCAAGCGCTTAAACTAGATTCAGATTAATGAACAAGTGACTTTAAAACTAGTTTAAATTCTGGAACTGGTCATCTCGATGATGTCATGGAAACCATGCACATTTGGAAGGCTGTAAAAAGTCCTGTAATTGGTTGGAAACTGTGGGATACCTGATCTTTTGACTCTTATATAAGAAGCTTGTGGCTGGAAATGTCTTTAAGAAGACCCACCTGCACCCAACAGGAGAGATCTATAACAGACCACCCTTCATTTCCTGCTCTTCTGCCTCAACGTCAAACTGATAATGCCTGTTTTTGAAATTATTATGGAGTCCAACTGCTCACTAATTTGAGTTTAGAGTCAGACTATTAGGAATTACACAGGGGGAATTAACTCTACATGCAGACCACATGTGCATGCCAAGAGCCTCTAACAGTCCACAGCAGTCTGAGTTTGAACTGTGTTCACATTACAGGATTGAAGTGGTGCAAATCTGATTTTTTTGCATGTTTTCAGATCAGTTTGAACATAAAAATCTGGTCTTTTCAAGTCAGACACATATGCTGTAGTGAGGATGGTCAGATCAGCCGTTTGAAATTTTTAATTACACCAATTAAAAGACAGATTTCCAACGCAAACTTTGAAATTACTTGCCATATTAACATTTTATGTTATTTCATATGCATTTATAATGTTGAGATACAGTTTGGTGTAAATACCACTGTTTGCCAAATATATTATTAGATATTTTATTAAATTATAAATAAAAAAAATAAAAATTAATTTCATTTCATGAATTCTGTGAACACTTATTAAATGACCAATAATACACTGTAATACTGTTCTCAGTATTTATAACATTTTCTACCTTGATGTTTGATCCCTTCTTTTAAAACATAATAAATTAGGGTTATTAATTTTGTTGTCATTCATCATTCCGGACATGTTTCTTTATTTTTATTTAATGCTTCCTGCTAATTGTTGGAAACCTATTAAGTTGTAGAGTAAACTCGAATTAAACTAGTAGATTAGAATAATGTAAATGTAATAAGGTAAATATCAATAAATGTAAAAAAAAAAAATGTTTTGTTTGTTTTACAGTAAAATTCAATGTATTATATGTTTATATAACTGTATTTTCTAATATTATTTTTAAAATGATAAATTAAAACTGCAACCAAATTGATTTTGAATTATTGACAGCATTAATTGCAATATATACTCAAGATATATGCATTTTTTGCAGCTGTTGCTGGGTTGCATTGTTGCTCATGTCATACTGTTAATTTGTGATTTTTCATTTACTTTATTGATTCATTTATTTTTGATGGTTGAGCACTTGACCACAAAATGACCCGAAGTGTCCGTCTCAGACACAAACGTGAATGTGAACCGTCAAGCCATAAATATCGACTATGAGCAAAACAGAAGTGAACAATGAAGCTTATAATGTGAAAGTAGCCCGAATCCTCTCCTCCCTGCTTCTCTCCAGACTGCTATCCATCTTCTCATGGCTGTCAGCACTAATTGGTTCTGCCCAAGGGCTTCATAGGTCAGAGATGGCTTTATACATTGCCTTACTCAAAGATCCGCTCATTACATCACACTTCCTCATTACATCACACAGAAATCCCCAAACTAGAGATGCAGCAAATTGATGCCCATTTTTATTTCCTTGTTTTTATGTTTTTTTACACCACTGCAAACATCATATTTATTTATTTTGCTATCTTTCAATGTGAGGTTAGTCCTCTTTAGTTGGTCCTTTCAATTGGACATTAGTCCAGGTTATTGAAATGGTACAGCCTCACATTTTATCAGTCAAAAATGTAAACTTTTTTATTTTTTTGAAAACCAAAAGTATCATTTTTGGCCATTTCACACCAAAAAATAGTGGATTCCTTTTTTCTTTTTGCTCTTTCAGATGACAAACTTAAAATTCACATTGTACGTTAAGACAGACTTTAAGTAGATTCAGATTTATTGACATGCTGGAAGTGGTAATCTTGATGATGTCATGGAAACCCATGCACACTTGGAAGGCTGTAAAACGTCCTGTAACCTGTAATTGGTTGGATTGATCTTTTGACTCATACAGAAGAGGCTTGTGGCTGGAAATGTCTTTAAGAAGACCCACCTGCACCCAACAGGAGAGATCTATAACAGACCACCCTTCATTTTCTACTCCTCTGCCTCAACACAAAACCTGGACTCACACCGGGGCACCCCCATGACACAAGTGTCTGGTGGGTCGCATCTCTCATAATGGCCAAAAGCTTCCCACTTTGACAGGTCTGGACCATTTGACTACAGGAAAATGACCAGTTCCAGACTGCTGTGTTCATGTGATGTGTAAGCGCAGGTGTTTAGCAAAACAGTACTGCAACAAAAACAGACCCATGTGAAGCAAAGTGCTTTAACAGTCACCAGAAAAGGGTCTCAGTAACAGCAAAGAAAGAATCCCATTGACATTTAAAGCTGGAAGTAACTGTAACTGTAGTATTTAGCTTAGACAGCCAGATAGCCAGTCAGAGTGCAGCAAACAACATTCTGAAAGTTGTGGTCTTTTTATGGTGAATTGGGATAGTTCTCTTAAACTCTTAGTCAGAAAATCGTTGCATCACCGAATCATAATTGCCAGATTGTTGCGTCTGCGTCAGCACCAGATGTCTCACAAAATAGGCCTAAAAAATCACAACATCTGGAATTTATAATTCAGCAAAAAGTGCCCTAGTCACTATTTAGTGCGCTATTTTGGGGTTCCACCAATTTGTAGCGGTGTCCGAAAACATAATGCAGAATATCCAGCACATTCAAACAATCCCACAGTGCACTGATTTACCCTAGCAGATAGGGGATACCCATAATGCACTGCGTTGTTTGGTTTGGCTCTCTACAGACCTGTTACAGATGTAAGTGAGCTCATTGTGCAGTCAGCATCATAGTGGACTGATGGCATCGCGTTTATAGTGTTTGTCACAGTAATGAGTGAACCTGTGTAACGTAGTGTTCTGTGTAGTGATCCAGATTTTCCAGTGATCAGGACCATTTCAGACACAGAAATTGTTATACTTCATAGATAATTGTGAAGCATATACAACCATGCCCCCCTGACCAAATGACATGTTTTGTTGATTTAAGTGAAAAGTGAGCACATCCTCTACAGAGAACACACTTTATTTCATTTATTTTCAATCATTCGTTTATTTGTCAGGGCCAGTGCTCGTTAATCAACAGAAAAGACAGAAATTTACTTTAAATGACCCAGTGTTAGTCCTATAGGCTAATATTCATCTGTTGACCGTGGCCAGTTCTTAAAATGGCAGCTTAAAATGATTTATCACAAATTATACAAACAGATAATACATACAGACTCATATCCAAGCCAACACACAGTCAGACAATACAACACAACCATAATTAAATGACAAAAAAAAATATTTATTTAACATATTGGAGAAAAAAGTAAAACATAAATGTCTGCACATTTTAATGCACAATATCTGCTTATTTAACATTTGAAGAAAAAAAAGTAAAATATAAAATGTTTTCACAATTTAATGTACAATATCTGTTCATTTAACATGTTTGGGGGGAAAAAAGTAAAGAAAATTCTGCACGTTTTAATGCACGATATCTGTTTTTTAAACATACTGGGCGAAAAAATAAAACATAAAATATCTGCACACTTAAATGCACAATATCTGTTTAATCATCATATCGGGGGAAAAAGTAAAACATAAAATGTGGCCTGTGCAAAAGTTATGGCACGTCATTTTTTCAGTATGTTAAACTCAACCAATAAATAGACAACTGTGCTCTAAAATTAGCAGAAAAATGCTCTATTTGA